>NC_142259.1:12427864-13095364 GCF_052056855.1 Sturnus vulgaris | reverse complement strand
CCACGATTTCTATTGCTTTTTATTACCTTTACCTATGGTTTATATGACAAGGGGTCAGAGAACAGACACAGATGCTAAACCGGGTGGCTGAGTAAATGAAGAGAAAAGGAGAAGGACGTTAGAAGACATGAGTGAATTCACTTTAGTAGCCAAATGAAGTTTTGACTCACTGCTGACTCAAGTAAAATTCCAATTTAATACACCTCTAAAACATAACCTCTTCTAGATAAAACAACAGTAATCCACTAACCAAATACACTCAGAAGAGAAAGGGAAGTTCTGAGTAAGAGTACAAATATGAATCATTATTCTGATAATGTTTTTGTTATTATTTTTGCAGATGAATCTGAAAGCTCTTAGGACTCAATTAGGTTACCACAGCCAATAAAGACAAAAAGCTAAAGCAGGGCAGATACTTTCTGCCTAGACACTGTGGTGATGGGCACATTAGAAATGAGGTAGATTACATAGATGAACTAGACAGACACATCTAACTGTCCTCCAGTGCTCTCGTTTGTTTGACAGCCTGGAAAATGCCAACATTCTTGGGATTAAATGAAAATAGAAAATTGCAGTTTCACTGTAAAGTATACACAGAACTTTCCTATGTCAGATTCTCTTTGTTAAAATAAACCAGGGCCCAACCACGTCCTCCCAGAGTGACCCAAAGCTCAGTAAGAAAAATGACACAGTAACCAAGGCACAACTAACAGAGAGCCCTTGGGCTGCTACCCTTGTAGCCATGTTTTAGTGGAGTGATAATGACCTGCACATACATTGAGACATTAATTTTCTCCTGAGCTCAACAGCACCAAATATCCTAAACTGCCCGTCTTGCATTGCTGTCTTGACATTGTAATTCTTTTATCCGTGACTTCCAGCTACTTTACCTTTATGGGCTGGTCAAACAATTTTTGTTCTGTGGTGCCTTTTCTCCCCACTTTCTTCAAGAAAGCAGAAGTAAATATCTTGGATATAAAAAATAAAGAAGAGCACTGAGTGGAGTGGCTGTCCCCAGAGGCTGCTGGCCCAGGTCTGTGTCTGTGTGGCTCAGTCCCAGCTCTCAGAGCAGCACACGGGCAGTGACACACGGTTCACACTCGTGCCCACATCCCCTCGTTTCTCGCAGTGCCAGGAGCAGTGAGTGCTCCGTGCAGAGCTGGCTGTGGCAGTGCCCGGGCAGGCTGCAGCTCCTGCCCACCCAGCCCTGACAGCAGCACTGCCGAGCCCGGGCAGCTGAGCCACATCCCCGAGCTGCCGGGGACAGCAGCATCCAGCTCCTTGTGACAGTTTTCCCCACACAACATCACAATCAGCCAAACACATTTGTAATCTACTGCAGCTGGTGTTTCTATAATTGATAGAGATATAAAAGCCCTTTTTGCTAAAGTTGTACTTTTGTATTTTTTTTTTCTTGGGGGAGTTGTGAGAAAGCAGCTACAAAAAGCAAGCTTTAAATCTCAGATAATGTAGCTCCCTTTAGAATCCCAAGCTTAAAGCAAGTAGTTACGAGTTTTAGCAATGCAAAAAAAGGGAGCTAAAAACAAACATTTATTTTACTTGACGTAGCAAAACAGTGGATTAAAAAGTTAAATCAATGCTCCGTCTGAATGGTTCCTGCTGTAGCTGCAATTTCAAATGAAATAAGAATGTTATAAAAACTCGCCCATATTAGGCACATTTGGAAATGTCTCCTTGTAACTGTTCTTTAAGTGTTCTGTCTATGAGCACTAACAGGTCACTGCACAGGAAATGCAAAAATATGTTACATTTTAATCAGGGCATATAAAACACAGTCTAGAATGTTACATTGCCCTTGGGAATCTGAAGTAAGTAGGGGAACTTTTACAAAGTCCAGGTCACTCTCCCCATTACATCACTGTTAAAAAAAAAAATATTATTAGGTTACATTACAGAGATGTCATGTATTAGAACTTTCCCAGTTGCAGGATGATGGCTAAGAGATGCTTATTTCCTTGGAGAAACTCGTAATCGCTCCCTTGTTCCCTTGCTCATACTTTGTATATTGGAAATAGTGCATTTTAACCGAATCAAAATGTTTCCAAACAATTATAAAGAGGGAGGACTAATATAAAAATGAGACTGTTCGTATACTCACAGCAACAACAAATTTCAGCACTTTTACCCTAACACACACACACACACAAATTGAAACTCTGCCTGGCTGTACCTCATAGGTGATAAAAAATGAAAGAAGGGATTTTAGCAGACATGTTTGGGAATGATTAAGGTAAAATGTCCCTAATCCAAACAAATGGAAACCCAGATGTTGATGGCATCATAACATTCCTCTGCCTTCCCGCAACTCTTTCTCCACATGATTTACATTTGTTTAACCCAAATCACAAGTTTGTAAAATCTTTAATAAGTTCACCAAAACAGCAAAAGAATAATGCAGACATGACTGTTTTCTAGATTAACATTCTCAGGATTTTAGTTATTTAATACATAAATGCTGGAAGTGACACAAACCAGTACAATAACCTGAAGGCAACCTGCTCTGCTGAGCCTGATTTGAGTTTTGTCACTGACTTTCAGATAGAAAGATCATATTTATAGGAAAAATCTCCCATGGGGCAGCAAAAAACCCAAAATAAAATAAAATAAATCCCTGGCTCTGAGTAAAACCAAAGTGAGAGCCCCAAGGGCCCAGGGCAGGTACCCACACAGCGACCCAGGGACCAGCCCTCCACCATGGGCATGTTGGGGCAGGAAAGGAGCTCTCAGACTAACAAACCTTTTATCTGAACAGATATCTGTGGTTGAAACTCCTGGCAGGATTCTTTGTGTTTTCTCTGAGCTGCTTTTGTACCACAGCTCCTTCACTGCCCTCAGTGCCCACAGCCCAATCCACGCCAACCATGCCAGGCCTGGCGCCGCCATTGACCAACCCCCGACCCCTCCCAAACACCCCAAAAATATCAAATGTATCAAATAAACCACTGTCACACATTCTGTGTGGGGTCACCAACCTCTCCTTGTGCTGCCTGAGCTCTTCCACTCTCCTCCTGGCTCTGCCATCCAAAGGGAGCCCTGCCCTTGCCTGGCGCCATCTTCTCCTTGTTCCCGCACCAGGAATTGGAATTTTCCTCCTTCCCATTGGGTTTTGCGCCTTTCCTGCACTTCTCCTGTGGATGGGATCTCATCCCTGCCATTCACCTGACATGGAGGGCACAGCTCTGGCCGGTTTTAAGGAGATTTTTTGACTTTTTCCCCACAGAAGAAGGTCCCCTCACGTACGCCGTGCCATGGCGGCCCCTCAGGCCTGGCAGTGCCAGCCCAGCACAGCCCGGCTGGGTTTGCTCCCCAGCTGGCCTGGATGGATTTCCTGCACAAATCCTTTGTCCCTGTGAGCCGTGGGTGAGCCCAGGCTTTGGGAAAGCCAGCTGGGGGTCACACCTGTGGAGCCACATCGGCTCCCACCGGGGACTGATCCTGGCACGAGCTCACGGTCACGGTGGCGCTCTACTCTGACCAGGCAATACAGTCACGCACACGAGTTTACCCCTGTTTTCTACCAATATTTGATAATTTTATGCTCTTCCCACATTCTGCTCCCTACATTTCTCTGCTTCCTCCCTCAAGGCCTGGGCTCCAGCTAAACACAAACAAAAGCTTTTCTTCATTCTCCTTCGACTGCTCGGAACCATCGCTGCCCCTGCAGCCATTGTCCTACTTATCCAAAGCTCAAACATTTTTTAAGGGAATGTAATTGAAAAAGAGAAACCGAGAACAGAGCATGTGTGGTGGGGATGGCACGTTGGAGAATGCTGTGTCACCTTCTAAAAATTCTTTGGCAACAGCAACTTTTAGGCTTTATAAGTCAGACAAATTTGGGTGGATTTTCTCAGGGAAAGCAGAAGATATCTCTGAAAAATGTTCACGTCACTGCCAGAAAGCTCAGTGGTCCCACAGCTTTGAAATAAACCCTGATGAACGTCTTCTAATTTTTTGCCAAATAACATCCTACCCTAAATTACAGGAAGAACGTTTTAAGAAAGAAAACACAGATTTTAATAATGGAAATGGTTGCTTCAAGCAGCTCAGAACTGGAAACATTAGAACCAGTAGAAATCAAACTTCTCAGCAGGAAACCCCCAACAATCTGGACTATAAGAACTGTTGAGCCCATAATACAGAAGTTATTGCTGCCATGCCCTGGGCTATCCAGTGCTCCCACATCACTGATCTCAAGGACCATGCTGCTTTTCTGTGCTTTTCAAGATTTTCCCTATTTTGCCCCCCTTTTTATTGTCACACATCTGAACTTGTACCACATTCAAGGCCTGCCAGGCAGGTGAAGTTGCTCAGCCCTGGGCACCAGTCTTGGATCTTGTCCTGCCTCATGCACTGCACCTTGACTCTTCAGTCTGAACAATTCAGATGGATAAAGAGCTCAGCAGACAAAAAAAACCCCAGAAAATACATCTATAATTCCACGGAAAAGGCTGATGGCTTGTGCTGTCATATTTGAGCTGTTTTTTCTCATGCATGAGTAAAACAATAACCAGGTGAGCCTAAAAACCCCAGGTCTGAGTCCCTGATTCAGTCAGAGCAGCCCTTGGCCATAAATTTCAGCTCTGACTTAAAAATTGATAGAAACTATTTTTTAATCATCAAGTATTCAGCCGCTCATTACTGATATATGCTTTAATGATGTGCCCTTAAATTTTGGTCTAGTTTTAAAAATACAGTTTCCTCAAATTCCATACCAAATCCAGGCCCTGTAATTTTGTTCTGATGCTTTTTCCTTTCTAAGGTCTGCTTGAAACATAAAATTTAAAGAGTTTGCTCTGCCAGGTAACGTTTTGTTAGCTTTTGACAAGAGAAAATATTTAATCCCTTAATTTTTTTTTTCTTCCCGCTCTGAATATTAGTTTAATTGTCACAAATAATTAAACGCTTACGAGTAAGAGACATCTTCAGACATTTTGACAATACATATTAAGAGACACTTTAAGGCAAATCTGCACAGATCGGCTTTTATTTGTTATGCTAAACGATGATGCATCCTGATTGCATTTGTTCCTTATTTGTGTGTGCAACAGGAGACGTACTGTGAATGATCTGTAAGGAATAAAATGACAGTATTTGACAGGCTAGGAAATGTCTGGGCAAGGATACAGGAGAAGGAACCCTGAGAGGGCATTGTTTATGGAGGGGCAATGGGGAGAGACACTCCCTTCAATCTAAGGCAATGAAAGGCGCCAACAACTAAATTACAGTTAATAACAGTAAGAAATAAACATAAATTACGTATACAAGGCTCGAGCTCAAGGACTTTGGACCACTAAAAATATATATTATTATATCAATTATCAACGAGAGACAAATTCCCATCCTGGGAATTTGCATATGAACTCTAATAACCTACTATTCAGAAATAGAGGCAAGCATTAATTTCCACATGAAAAGGAGCCATGGGAGAGCTTCCCAAGTCCCCAGCTCTGGAGAAGAAAGCCCTACCTGGTGATTCAACACCTCTGCTCCAGGGGGTAGCCGGTGGTCTCCCAGGTAAGGCAGATCAGCCCTGTATTACCTAAGATTTATTGGGAGTTCCTGTCAATATAATGGCTGAAACGACCATTGCTGAAAGGTAATACGGTGTGAAAATAAACATGAACAATCCTTAATGAATCCAGAGGCTATTACCTGCACCATATTTCTTCTACAGGCTATACATACGTCTCCAGCCTAGAGAAACAGCATAAAAGTGCCCTTGATCGAGCCCTAATTCCAGTTTACACAAGGGAGGGAACTGAGGGAGGTCCATGGGAATTTGGTGCTAAAGGCTTTTGAAAATTCAGGTCTCTCTTTAGCTGCCCATGTAAGGATTTAGACCCCTAGGACTGGAAGCTCAAGCTCTAGCACTAGAGAATTCCAACCACCTCTGGCAGTCTGAGTGGAGGAAAATGTGTATGGCCTGTTCAGCTGCAATTTCACCAGCTTTTACATATTTCTCAGGGCAATGCTTTATAGACAGGCACATCCAGCTCTGCCAAAGAAATGCAGAACAGTTTATGGGAAGAAAAGTAGCAGGAATCAAACTCTCTGGTCCTGAAACAGCACGGACCAAAAACTGGAATGTAAAAAACTTGATTATTCTGTCTAAAACTCCTGTCTGCTCAAGCTCCCTTGGCTTGTTAGAATTAACAGAGCTCTGCTTTCTCAAGCTGTGAGCTCTCCCGTTTTTGGGAGCTCCTGGCCATGAACAAAGAGCCTCTTCCACCATCACAGGGAATTGCTCAGCAGGGATGAAACTGCATCTCCACCTTCCCCAGGGTCCCAGCTGGGCTCTTCCCTCTCCTCTCCCAGCACAGGCCAGGGGATGCCTTGAGCTTCCAGCCCAGATTTCCCTCCTGGAAACGCTCTGATGATAGAAATGTGACCTAGTACCTCGAGCAGGGAATTGGGAGCAAACGCTGCTTGACCTTGAGCAAATCAGGTAAAACCTCCCGGGTTCAATTCGCCTTTCTGAACAGCTGAGGGGAAATATTCCACATCACTGAGGTTACTCTGAGGAGTACCAGCAAGAAATCCATGGAAAAAAAAAGGTGCTAAGTGTGAAGAAATATCGCTCCATTGCCAAACAAAGGACACAAATACGGGCAGGATCCATGCAGCTAATCAAAAGCACTGGAAAGCTTTTAATTTTTTTAGCATTTAATGCTACAGATGATCAATATAAGTACTTAACTTCTTTCTCCTTTCACGTATTAATTTAATGCTACATGTACTGTGCTTATGAATGTTATGACACGGCTGAAAAACACATAAAAAAAATAATTTTGGTAGACCAATACAGCAGCTGGCACAAGGTTATGTTTCTTCGATACAAAACATAAAATCATAAAAGACCCAGCACTTTCCTGTGAAGTCCACTCACCCTGCAGGAAGCAAATGAGTTCTTCCTACATGTACAAAGAAAATTGCAGACCTTATAAATCGTGCTGGTGATTTGCCGTGCAATTCACACACAGAAAAAAAATATTTATATATGGAAAATTCAGAGTAAAACCTTTCTATGAAAAATAGAAATTACTTCTGTCCAAGTGCAGGGGGAGTGATAGAAATAAGGTTGTTGTCTGCACACGCCAAACTGCACCAATGTGCAGATTTTCATTCTGATTCCTCTAAGCAGAGGTTCACTAAGAAAAAAAACAATCTGAGCTATCAAGGTATTCTAGAGAATTTAATTATGGTCATTAAAACCAAGAACTGTAAGCTGCTCCTTTTTTCAATAGAAATTCTGTGCCGATTCCACATAAACAGACCCAATATCACTTGAGCAAAGTTGCTTTGGGAATATGTAACAGCCTTTTTTAAGTTATGAAAGCAATATTGAATGAGATTTACTACAATTTAAGATAAGTGGGTCTTAATTTTATATGAACAGAGAGACTTAAAAAGCAGGCAGGAAGAGTTCCAATTATATTGTGCTGGAATATCAGGCCCTGTGCAAAATTGCCCCTTTTCTGTTTTACATGCATAAAAACAAGCACAACAGGCTTTTCAATTAAATTAGTCTTTTGAGAGAGATGCAGAAAGAGCCAGCAAGCTCCTTAAAACTTTATTGCTTTTTATCTTTGTCAGGTAGGGCTGGGAGTTAAAAATGACCTGTTCTTTGCAGCACACAGTCCTTCCTGGAAGTTTTTTCTTCCTGTTCGACCCATCCATTTTAAAGGTTTCCCGAAATGGGAATGCAAGGCTTGATCCGGGTTAGTTTTCCCCATACACTCGGTAGTTGTGCTTTTCCACAGCCATCCACAGCTCGGGATGTTTCCCAGAGTCTCTTTAGCATTGGGAGTCACTTTAATGAGCCTCAGTATCATTAGAGGAAAGCAGTTTACAGAACACAGGGAGAAAAGACACAGAAAGGAATAAGATACAGCTCTAATAGATACAAGCCATGGAGATGAAAGAAGGGAGTCAGCATCTCATTTGCATTAATACAATAAAAATACAGCATTAATGTTGCTAGTTGTAAATTTTTTTTCAATAAACTTCAGCCTGATTATATCTGGGAAAAAGGTAGGCTGTGCATTCCTCGTAGTATTTATCCTATAAAGAGCAGTTACTGCCTATTAACTTTCTAGATTTAATTGCCACTAAAAACAATCTCCAGGAAACTTCAATTGAAAGTCACTCCTCAAGAACCGATGGTCTGAGCTCTCAGAACTGCTTTGTTTATGGCAATACAAAGCCAGAGCTCCAACTCACACAGCTCCACTCCATCATTATGTTCAGTATTTTGTTTACTGATATTATGTGTGTGTATGTCTATAATTATACACCCAGACACACACACACACCAGTTCATCACCAGAATCAGGCAAAAGCAATACTGCCAACCTTGTTTATACAAAAAGCACGAAGCACAACCTCAAAAATCACGAGACTGGCTGAAAATGATGAGAAGTTAAAAACAGTCACTTTGAGAATCAAGGCATTTTTCTTCTGCATAAGAACTTCTATCCTGCTTGTTTTCAAGTTCCTCTCCAGAGCAAGCAGTTTGAAATAAATTTCCTACTAAAATACATATTGGACACTTGCATAATCATCATCAGACTCCAGGAGCTGGAGGTTTAAAGAAAATAAACCCTAACAAAGGACTTTCAGGGGACACCACTCCTAACAACACAGTTCTAACATTTGGGCAAAGATTGGTGCAATAATCAAAAGCTGCTCTGAACACCCGAGCTCTCCAGGTGCATCCCTCTCCCACACACACATTTTTCTCCCCTCCTCGCAGGTATGGATGTGTGCATGCCCGAAAAAGATCAGTTTCTCAGACATTTAGGACTGTTTGTTCTCTTTAACTGTGGAATTTTACCAATACTTGGGACCATCAGGAGCTGCACGTTAGAAACTCTGTATTTTTCACAATCAGATCCTGTCATTTTGAAGCTATTGTTGTGCCTTTCTTTTTCCTAGGGCAAAAGGGGGAAACATTTCTTTTAGGGAAACAAAGATTCTCTTCATTTTTCTAAATGAAACACTTAATGCAACACTTAGATCAGAAGACCAGTTTTTCCACTTCTTTTTTTTTGCTCACAAGGTAATGGATGAAAAGCCAGCAACAGTTAAAGAGGGATGTGTAAATCTAATGGGAAACACTGTGCTTCTGTGATGCTTTTCTCCTTGAAACCTCAAAAAATACACAGTTTGCTGTCAAGGTACTTCTGAGTTGAAGAAGCCGTTATTATAACACGGGAAAAATTACTCTGTGCCAACAGCCCCGAGTGAGAAGCCACCTTAATGAGAAATAACTCCTTTTAGTCCCTAAAAGCACATGGAACTTTCAGGCTTTGGATTGCAACCCCATTTTCAGGCATTTTCTCATGAGCTGCCTCCTCTGTGAACACTGTACCTTAAAAAAAGGGTTTTTTTAAAAAGCCCATCTCACCTCCTGGAACCCAGAATCAGTGCTCAGGAATTAACACAGAGCATGGAAACGTGATTGGGGAGGGAAGTTGGCCGAGCAAGCAGAATATCTCAGTCATGCAGACTTCAGGAAAGAATAGCTTGCAAGTGTTAGGAACAGAAGTTCCAAGCAGAACTGTCCTTGGATTTAAAGCTGAATGGAAGAATCTGGTCCCTCTTTGGAGGCAGAATGCTTCTCCAGGAATATATATATATATTGAATTTTACAGCTGAACAGCCCAGACTCACACAGACAGTCCTACCACAGGCCAGTCACCCACTGAATCAAAGTGCTGAGTAAGAGCTGCTGAACTGGACCCACTCTCATGTAAATGATTGTAATTAAATAGGTAATGAAAAATCCCTGCTCTTGCATGAATGAAATGGAAGATTTCAGCTCGGAGTGTAATGTGGTTCCACTTGGCTCCTGTATCAGATTGGGAGACAAATGAAAATGTCTCTCTGCTTGCGTGAGCATGCTTTGGAGGTAAAACTTCACAAATATTTTCATTTTACAGAGAAAAGGGAGAAACAAAGGCTTATTTCAGCAGCAAAGTCTGTAGGGTCCCCCCTTTTTAAGGCAGAATGTGGCACACACATCTCAACCCGAGAAGCATTAAACAGAATTTGAATAATTTTACTTTGCCTTTGCTAATAATACGTCATCCAGTGGAAGAACTGGGCCTTATTCTCCCCTCCACCAGCTGACATGATATTTTTTTTACATTTGAGCTCTTAAGATCTGCACAATAGCTTAACACAATAAGTGTTTAGCCTCTGGTTCCAACTGTAATTGATAGAGTACAGTTCCATTCCCTCTGCTGCTGCTAAGTTGGGAATTGCAGCCACAGCAACTGACAGCTTTTTTTTCTCCTCGAGTCTGGAGTTGCTCTCTGGGAGTGATGTCCTCATCGGGATGGGAAGGGAAATGATGGCAGAAAAACTCACCCTGGCCCTGTGCTACCGAGAGACTCCAGGGACCTCTGCTAGGGGAAACAGCTCCTTGAGGTGGGTGCTGATAATGAGAGCAAAAATCAGGAGGAGAAAGCTCCGGGAGGAAATTTCTAAAATCCTGCCGGTTTGGAGAAAATGGGAGCACAGAAGAGGGAGAGCATTTATTTATGCACTAGAATTTCTGACAATGGACATGCTTTCAAAAGTGCTGCAAAATTGTGTCATTTGCTGATGGAAATGTTTTTTTTGTTTCCCAGTCACAGGGGCTGAACTCTGGGTGCGCCCTGCTCTTCGGATAGTGGGGATATACTGGGCTTGGATAAATGAGGGGAAAATTGAAATAGGGGAACTGGCACTAAAATCAACCTGATTTCAAATTGTCCCGTTCAGGCCTGAGTTCTGATACGGGAAAAAAAATTCCGAGCAGCTTTGGGTTTAGGAGCCGACTGCAGAATTTAACGCAGATGGCGACTAATTTTGGTGCCTCTTTAGTTGCAAAAGTACCTATTTTGGAATATATTTAATTAACCAGGATTTAAAGGCTCCTCTTGTTTGTGAACACCTTGGCTTTTTTTGTCATCTGTCAGCATCGTGATGTGCACTGTAAGTGAAGGGTTCTGAGGCATGAACTGTTTAGGTGGTTTTGATGTGCAGTTGCTTTTCTGGAGGATGTTGAAACAAAACAGTGCTGCCATTTCTACAGCTTCATTCAGCACTGCTTCCTTAGAATCTGCTGCCATTGCCCCTGTTATAAAGGATACAGATAACCCTGGAACAGCCACAGTGCTCCTGTTACATTTATACAGATATCTCGCTGCCTTTTGCCACAGAAATACAAGGAGAAAGCTTTGCTTGCCATTTGCTCTGCTCTCTGCACAAGCAGAATTTCACTTTCTAAATATGATTCTGGTTTAAATAACCTTTCCTACTAAGGTGCAAGCTGCGGCTTTAAAGAACTCCCTGCTCACCACGTTCTGCTTGCTGCTCTAGGAGGACTCTTCCAAAAACACACCCTTGTTATTCCACAGCTCCGATAAACAGAATAAATGTGCCTGAGACCTGCTTCTTCTGTACTTCTCCCCAGCTTTGGCTCTTAGCTAGTCTGTTGGGGCTGAGGGAGAAAGAAAAGAAGAAATATAAAATTTCACCCGCAAAGGGTGAAGGGTCCAGATTCCTCTTCTCATGCTTTAAAAAAAGCAAACTACCAATTCACAATCACAAAATAAAATATGCACATTTAAACAAGCTGCAGGGGAAAGGAGAGTTTAATCCAGTGAAATTGTGTTTGAAAGCTATTTCATACCCCTAGGAATAAAATCTGAATAGCAATTCTGCTTTGCTTCCACCCTTTTTTCACCCTCCTGTTAATATATTACCATTTGGGATCGTTAGGAGACTTTTGCCCCAGACGTGGCTGCATTTTGCTGAAGGATGAAGGACTTTGTGGGCCCGAGCCTCTTCTTGCTCACAGGAGCAGTCAGAACTCAGCGATGCTCCGGGGGAAGGATGTTTGATTTGCACCTGGGCGGGAGAAGGAGCCGGCCCCTTTTTTAAAGCCCTTTGTGATGCGTTTGGGTGAAAGCCCCAACACAAACGGGCTGTTTATGGCAAACACAGGTCCCATCCTAAAGCAGGCACTGATGGAAAGAGCTGCAACTCTCTGCCTCAACAACTACCGACTTGGGAATGAGGCTCTCAAAAAGCAAGGATGATTCAGAAAAGATTCGGCTGCAAAGATCAAAATGCGTTTGACATCGTTTCGGCGTTGATGGGAAATAAAGTGGCTCTGAAAGTGTAATCGGAGAGCAGAAATCCCCATCATCACACATAAATAGTGCCCCATTTATCCAATTACACTCCCTTGTTTCATTGCAATGGCCTGGAATATATTTCTTAGGAATACAAGGCTTAAAATTAATAATAGAAAAGGACAAAATTGCCATGTATATTTCTCTAGATAGATTTTCATCTAACAGCAGGACTTCACTTCTGATTCACTCGCTGGTTCTCTCTAACCTTTACATTATTCATTAATCAAACTCGAAACCTGCTTTCAAAGTCAGTGCATGGCAGTAATTATTTACAGTTGTGCATAGTATTTAATTTTAAGCAATGACAAAAGCAGGCATGTCCAGAATCATAAGGCTTATCATTTTTCTTGCCTTGGAGGTGAACTATCTGAAGAAACTAAAAGTTGCAAACTTCTCTTCAATATCTCTGCTGCCATCAAGACAAAATGCAGTGCAACTGATACCTTTGAACTTGTACAACTAAAAATAAATAAAAGTGAAAATTAAGTAATATATAATGTATTAACTCCTTTAAATAAAAGGACTAAGGAGCTTTGCTATCAGCCTTGATGAGAGCTTCATTTCTTACTGCACAGTCTGTCTCCTGTCACTTTGAGGTATTTTTCACCATACAAAACAGAACCTCAGTATTATCCCTGAAAATGAAAGTCAGTTTTAAGAACTATATACAACAGGCACGTCTGCTCTTTGAAACTCCCCCTACCCCCCACAAACACACAAATACAACTTCAAAGCAGGAGAACTATTGCAAATGTATAAACCTACTTCAAATAGTTCTGCTGGCTGAAACTGGACTGCATTTGCACGATTTTGCTCACCTGAAACAACACTGATCTGAGGAGAAATCTAATCAAAGAAATGCACCACTACAGAGCAATGCACGTTTTATAATGAGAATGAGAAAGGAGAGATCTAATTGTGGTCATACAAGTTTCTCCCTTGTCATTAAGATCTTAAAAATGCTGTAGGATCCTGGATAAAAACATCTCTTACTGTATCTCAGCAGGGAAATCCCCGGAAACAACAGCACGGGCTCTGCTCGAAAAAAATTTACTTACTGTATCCTATGGTTCTAAAAAAGAACACCGTGCCCCTGCCACGGAAAGATACTACACACATTCCAAGTGAAAATTCGACTTTGAAACCCAAATAAAATGAAGCCTCGTATTCCTGACAGAGAGAAAAAAGGAGCAGCTCTAGCACTGTCACTGTGCCGATCAGCATCCATGGAAAAACAGCTATTTATTTATCCTGCAAGTGGAAAATGTGAATGCCTTATTCAGATCAAACCTCTTGGTCGAAGAAAATAATAATGATAGAGTCTCTGATAGCAGAGTTCTCCCGAGTACATACAGATATTTATGTAAATAGGTGCATTTCTAGCGGAACTGTTATTTACGGGGAGAGCCATAAATTTGGGATCTTTGCCGGCCAGGAATCCCAACCTGCATAGGTGCATTCCCTGGGCACGTCCCAAAAGCTTCAGCCTGCAGCCCATTGTCCTGCACCCAAAGAAATGCAGCCAAAGCTGGGAGTTGATCAAAGTTCTGCGTGTCCCAGTTTCTCTGGGGTGACATTTCCCCCCGCGTGGATCCCAAGCACGACTTCACAAAGTTTATTCAAGTGTGCCACTAAACTTGCCCATACATTTTGTCCCACATTTGCTGTGCTACACCCAGGAAATATTCGCAAGGGCGAAGGAAAATTTGTAAGGTAAAGACAACAAATATGAGTTTTCTTTAAAGGACTAATCCGAGGAAGGACACAAAGGGAAAAAAGAAGGGAAAAAACCCGCCTACATTAAAAGCCAAACAAGATAATAATTGTGCATGTCTGGCTAAGAGAATCTAGAGGGCAAGCCTTACGTCATTGGCACTTGGGTTACCATGGTGAGTGATTTATTGATATATATCAAGAATGAATAGATCAAAGGCAGCAAGATGACAGGTGATCAATCAAATGTCAAATCAAAGCTGGCAATCAACTGGAAAGCTGATTTTTCAGTGGGTGGGTCTGGCAGAAGAAAAATGAACTTCCATATTGCGCTTCCCAGAAACAAAACCCCACCACACTATTAAAAAAAAAAAAAATAAAAAGCAATTAAGGAGCCTGAAAGAAAACTCTTTGAAAAGATTTACTATACAGACCCACTCGTCTGTTTCTTTTTCTTGGCCCCCAAAAGAAAAAGAACACCCTAACAACGACAAACAAAACACTTCCAAAGTTGCAAACTATTTTCTTCTGTTCAAAAAAAAAAAAAAAAAAAAATTGCAAAACCACTTGGCATGTGCAAATATATAAACTCGGCTACGAAACAAAAGAAGGATTTGATTTGAAAATGTGGATTGTCTTCTAACAGTCAGAACGTTTCATTTTATTTCCTGTTGCAATTTTCACCACTGATGATCAAAGGCTGAACTTCCCCACCGGGTTCATCAGCAGAGAGTCCCTGTACTATTTCAGGCACACACAGCGCTCACACACACACACACACCCGGCCAGAACCGCCACCAGAAATACGGCGAAATAAAAGATTAAACACCCCGACCCACTTCGCGAAACGCACGGATCCGAAGCGAAAGGCAACGGGAGGGGGGAAAACCAGAAAGGACAAAAAAAAATATAAAAAAAAAATAAATAAAATAAATAAAAATTCTATCCTAAAGCGAGAAGCAAAGGGAAGCCTGGCTGCTTTCGGTTCGGGCAGGGGAAGGGGCAGGGGGAGAAGGGGCGCCGGGGGAAGAAAGTTGGGGGGAAAAGTTTCGGCAGGGCAGCGGCAGCGGCGGCTGCGAGCCGGGGACAGCGGCGGAGGGCGAGCGGACAGCCAGCCCTGGCACGGCAAAAGCCTGGCAAATAGGGAATGAAACTGGCTCCACAGACTTAGGAGGGAAAGGGAGGGGGAGGGGGGATAAATAAATAAAGATCCAGCCCGGAAAAGCAAGGGTGACCCTAAATAATAATAAAGATGGGGGGTAGGAGTGGAAGGAGTGGAGAGACAGAGGCTGTGTAAGTGGATGGCTTCTCCTTACCTGCAGCCCGTTTGGGTGCTTGCTGTTTCCTCCTTGGCATCGCTCTACTTTCTCCAATCTCACTTCTGTCCCCAGATCCGAGAGCCCTGAGACGCTCCTGAGCCGTGTTCCTCTGCCTCTCAGCTGCTTCCCCAGCACCCCCCTCAAGCCTCCCCTGCCCCCCTCCTTTCCACTTCACTGATAGGAACCTGTTTGGTTTTTATTTTATTTTAGAGATCTAGGTTTCTTTCTTTCTTTTTTTTTTTCCTCTCTCTCTCTCTCTTTTTTTTTTCTTTTTTTTTTTTTTTTTTTTGGTTGGCTTTTTTTTTTTTTTTTTTTAACTGTTGCAACACTTGCTTTGCTTTGATTCAAACATCCAAGCTCAGGAGCAAATGAAAGGCGCCCACAGTGCCAGAGAACGGCAATAAATAAATAACAAAATAGATCTGTATATATTAAAAAGGCAGCTCTGGAGAGACTGTGGGGCTGGCTGCTTCCTCCCTTCCCTGTCCTGTCCTCCTCCTCCTCCTCGCAGAGCCGTATGGCGGAGCGGTGCCCGGGTGTGCGCGGTGTGTGCGTGTGTGTGTGTGTGTGTGTGTGTGTGCTCGGAGCGCCGCAGGTTCCGTGCTGTCAGATGCCAGGCAGTGAGTGATGTGGGAGCGGACAGGGAGGCTCGGGATGGGAGGAAATGTGGGATCCGCGCTCGCACACACGCACACGCACACACACACACACACACACACACACGCGCGCACACGCGGCGCCCCGAGCGCGGGCACACGCGCGCACACGCACACACAGACACGCGCGCCCCGCACACACACGCGCGCACACGCACACAACAAGGCAGGGCGAGGCGATGCCAGCGAGCATCGATCCACCGAGCAAACTGAACATTAACAAACTCCTCCTCCGCGACCCGATGACAGGAGGAAATTTACTCCGCGCAGCCGGGCGGCAGAGCCCGTTCATTAAAGAGACAGGGCGCCGGCACCGCGCCCGCCGCCGCCACCCCGCCGGGCCCCGCGGGGACACCGCTCCCCACGCGGGGACACCGCTCCCCACGCTGGGATACCCCTCCCCACGCCGGGATACCCCTCCCCACACCCCCTCCCCAGGCAGGGACACCGCTCACCACATCCCCTCCCCACGCGGGGACACCCCTGATACGGGAGCATCCCCCGAAACGGGAGCATCCCCAAATGCGGGACCTTCCCCGCACACGCGGGACCACCCCCCTCACCCCCTCCCCATTCGGGATCACCCCCCACACCCCTCCCCATGCGGGATCACCCCCCGAACCCCTTCCCCACGCGGGATCACCCCCGGCCCCGCAGGATGCGCTTCCCAAGGGAGGGCGCTGCGGGCAGCCGGGGCCGGGGCGGCAGCGCCCTCCGCGCCTTCCACCCGGCACCGGGCGGCTCCAGGGGAAATCAGGGATTGGCGGCAATGATCCCGCTGGACGGGCGGGTGCGCTCCTGCCGCTGGGCTGCCCGCGGCTGCTGGGACACCGGGGTGCGCCTCAGGTGTGCCCGGGGCTGGGAACCGGGGCTGGGGACCGAGGGATGCTCCCTCAGGTGTCCCTGGGGCTGGGGACCTGGGGATGCTCCCTCAGGTGTCCCTGGGGTTTGGGATCAGGGGATGCGCCCTCAGGTGTCCCTGGGGCTGGGGACCAGGGGATGCTTCCTCAGGTGCTCCCTGCAGCCTGTGGATAGCCCAGGACTGGTGACCAGGTCCCTTCCCTGCCCAGGTGTCACTCTGCACCCTGAGGTGTCCCAGCCTCATGGAACATGAAGGGATCAGAGGGTTGGACATCGAAGTTTGGTGAAGTTCGGGTGAAACTCGTCTGCTCCCCGAATTTCCCCTGGCACCTGGATTTAGGGAGAGTCAGGGCCATCCATCAGGTGCTGCTGCACCCTTGTGGGAGCCCAAATCTGTGTCCCATCCAACCGAGCAGAGTTTGTCACTGTTTCAGAGCCCCAGCAAACTGCCAGGCCAAGGAGGAGCAGGTGGCACTGCAGCTCTGAACAATGTTGGTCCCTAAAACACACAGAGACAACTTCCCCCTCCCCTTTTATTCTTTCAGCTTTAGGTTGTTTATTTTCCCCAGCTGCTCTGAACAACTTGAGGATTTAAATGTGATTTGGGGTGGAAAGGATGAACTAAGTTCTATGTATTCAACTATAATTTATATAAGACCACTTAAAAGTGGCTTTTCTGATACTCCTTATCTTAAAGCAAGACGTTGCTGTAGAACTGAGTTTTTACCTTTTTGGGGTTTTTTGGCATTTGACTATTTCTAATGAAACTAATAGGAATAGGAATAGGGATTATAGGAATAATTTGCATCCCTCTCAAATATAATCTGTCTGTTACAAAGAACCAGCAAGAGCTGCTGTGTTGTAGCCAGTGCCACTGGGCCATCTGCAAGGCCTGCAGCCCCCTAAAGTGACCTCTGTATTCAGCAGCCCAACACCAGATTGTGTTTATTAAAGTATCCTCCAAACTGGTTTCACTGATATTTTTTGATACGTTTCTCTGTATGAACTTCAGCAATTTTTATATGCAATAGCAAAGTATTTACTGGTGCACGCAAATGCTTAGTTTGAAAGATAAAATAGGATAGCACTACTATAAAATACTCATTTTTTCACTTCTGCCTGGTATAACTCACCTGGGAGTGAACAGCTCTGCTAGGATCCGTGGGAATTGAGGGGGTCTCTGATACCTGAGTGCAGCACGTGTAAAACCCTGCTGGTGCACACCAGGGATTTCTGCTTTGTCTCCAGTCCAGGAGGTGTCAACACAGGGCCAGGAGGGGCCACAGCAGTGGGACATTATCCCTGCCCTGGGATGAGGAGAAAGGACACACTACTGACTTGAGAAGTGCAGCCTGCACCTGGATCAGGTAGCTCGGCACAGAGTGGCAAACCAAGATTTTCTCCTCACATTTCGTGCTGTCTTGATTTGTGAATTTGAACCCTTCAACTTCTGCGTGTTGGTCCCCAAATGAGCAAACTGCAGATACCTCTGGCTGGTTTTCAGTTTCCTCTCCTCCCTGGCTGCACACAAAGGTGCTGCACCTCCACTAGACTGTTTATTATGAAGGGTTGTGTGTGAAATGCTGTTTAACACAGCGAAGTTTTACTAAGATTTCTCCCAACCCACGGGACACTGGCAGGCGTGAGGGGGTGGCAGATGACACAGTGGCCTCCTGTTTTAACCTCTCCATGTGCTGCTGCCGTGCAGAATGCAAAGCCAGGAGCTGTGGTTCAGGCAGGGCAGCAGCTCGGCGTGCTCTGGGATCAGAGGAGCAGCTATTGTTCTCCAGAGCCGTGGCTCGGGTCCAAGCACACACACACACTGCCGACGGGATTTGTGTCGGGGGCACTCACGGCCTGCACAGGATGAGAAAGTCACTGTTTGAAATGGTTACTCCTTGGGGAAAGGGGAATGGAGAAGATGGACTTGTGAGTGGAGCAGTAGTGAGATGGCACCCTATCCTCGGTGATAAATGGGAGCATTAACAAGGCTTGGTCGAGAGGAACCCTACAGATTTATGGCTTCCTGTCTCCACCAGCAGATGCCATTATGGCTGACAGAACAGAATGCCTTTCAAGAGGGAACTGGGCTGGGATTATGAAGAAGGGGAAAAAAAAAAAAACCAAGCAGAGTCTGGTGTCCATTTTTATCCACTGGTCAGAACTGGCTGATAGGTTTGAATAGAGCTGGAACTACACAGCGTTCGTGTGCTCCCTGCTCCTGTTATTTATAACAAAGTTGGTGAAGGTCATTTAGCATCTCTTTTAGCACAGGAAGAACCCATAATATTTACTGAAAGCATTTTTGCACTCTTGAAAATTAGAGATAATAAAATGAACAGATAGCACTGAAGGCTTCCTTGGCTTATCCAGTGGAATAATCTCGATGGGTGCTTAATGTTTACTTTGGAAATACAGCAAATGATTCTGAAGCTATATTGAATTTTATCTATTTTTATTACGTTGCAGAATAATATTTCTCTTTCCTGACAAAATGTTATGACCAGTAATAGCAATGGCAGTTATGCATGTTCAAAAAAGAGTAATCAAATCTCATGCTTCAGGGCATGAGCTGAATCCCCCACTGGGATCCAGAAGGAATTTTTTTTCTCCCCAAATATAGCAGTATACAATCAAGTAGGTATGTTCTTAGAGGATTTTCAATTTCTTGGTTAGGTGCAGATTACATGGAGCAACAGTGTGACCTGGGATTGTGAAAATCCTCTCTCGCTGTAGTTTTGGGCTGGTTTGGGTGGGATTTTTCAGCCTAATGTGTGTGATTTGTTGTGCCTTACAGGAAAAGTTTACAGGCACTTGTGTGCACAATGAAGGGCCCAATGCTCTTTGTGTACCTGACTCTGATAACAGTTCCCATCACGTGTAGTCACAACAAGCTCAGCTCTGTGACTTGCAGTGTTTTATCTTACTTATTTTTCTTGTCTGTCTTTCTTTCAATGACTGCTCTGCTGATAATTAAACACGGGGATTTTTTTTCTCTTTCCCTTTTTTTTTCCCTCTAGAAGTTATCTATATGTAGGTACACAACTCCTCTTGAATGAAATTCACAGTGTTGGTGACCCCTTTCACGCTTTGCCTACCACTTTTGAGAAAGAAAAAGTGGAAATTCTGACAAGTCCTGCAAACAAAGAAAGGGTTAGAAATATTTGATTTGATAAATAAAATTTAAAAAATCAGTATTGCCAGCTAATGCCACTGTCAGCCTCAGTGTTTACTTTTTTTCTTTTGAGAATTGTTGGAGGAAAATTATTTTAAAAAGTGTTTGGGTTACAGTGATTTTGAAAGAATCGACTTGAGGTCAGACTGAGGATTCTTTAGAGAAAAGAGAACCCTGTAGATCCCTTGCAGTCCCTGCCTAGGAACAGCTTTAACTGGGATCATTCCACTGAGGCACATTTGACCACAGCATGCAGATTCAACAACTTCTGGGCAGCCTCTTCCAGTGGATTTACCATAGAAAAAATTATCCCACTGTTGGAAAACTTTTTCTTTTTGGGGCCTTCCCAAATAAAATGGAGAACAGTTTCTTCCCTTCCTCTTTGAGGCAGTTTTCATCATCTTTGCAGACACGTTCCCCAAACCATCCCCGCTTGTTCAGCATCCCTTGCACATCACATTCCCTGGTCCTGGCCCTCATTTCACTGCTCCGTGGCTGGACAACATCTGACTCGAGGTGCAGTGCCAAAGCCTGGCTGCTGGATTTGTGTTTTCCACCTCCCCAGCAGAGTGGGATCCCTTCACATGTCTAACACATGACACTGCTGTTCCATGTCCCAGTTTGACACCCGCCCTTTCTGCAGCACCACGGCACCCTTGACTCACCGAGCCTCTGATTCACTGCAGCCCCAGCTGCTTTCCTGCAGAACTGCTTTGTAATCACTTGTCCCCATCCTATATTTGAGCAGTTGATTATGCATCAGTGACAACTTTGCACTGATTCATCTTGAATTGCATCCTATTTTTCCCGAGTGTTGCTGAGATTTGTCAGGCTCGTTCTGGATTACAATGCTGCCTTCAAAGCTGCTGCCGTCCCCCTGGCTCGGGACCATCTGCAAATCTGCTGCTCAATATTTGCTGTTCCACCTCCTGGGACATTAATACAAGTATTGGATATTGCCAGGCCCAGGACACGCTCCAGACATTATTCCAGCCTGACAATGGGCCGTGAGGGGATAATTCTGGAGTGTGATTTTCCTACCTCTTCCAATCCCCTGCAAGTCATCTGGAGGATGTGGCACCCAGGGAACAGGGGAAAACGGCCTCAGGCTGGGCCAAGGGAGGCTCAGGTTGGACATCAGCAGGAATTTCTTCATGGAAAGGGTGGTCAGGCATTGGATTGGCTGCCCTGGGAGGTTTGGATCCCCATCCCTGGAGGTTTCTAAGGGACGTGGCACTCGGTGCTCAGGGCTGGTGACAAGGTTGGGATCAATCACAGCTTGGTCTCCATGATCCTGGAGCTCTTTTCTGGAGGCTGTTGGGTCTCCACCAGATTTCAGGGATGGCCACTGGTAGTCCTGAGATTCTTCTCAGCCCTGTTTAATGTCCTGACCTTTCCTCTCTGCTTCCCAAGTGCTCTTGGAACTCTCCTGCAGCCAGAGCTCACCCTCCTCTGACTCTGGCCCAGATTATTTTTGCAATCTGATCACAGCTGATTCCCAGAGTGAAGATGAAAGTAAAAAAGGCTTTCTTAGGGTGATCTGTCAGAAGCTTTCTCCCTTTGCTGAGTGACAGATGGAATCTTCCCTGGGTCTTTTCCTGCATAGAGCAGGCACTTACCAAACACTTTCTCCTTGTTATGTTCCTTCCAGTTGTATCTCATTTGGTGACTTTCTCTTTGTAATTCTTTCCCTGTGTGCTCATGGTCACTGTGAGGAGCTCACATAAGTTTTTGCTGCACTTTTTCCACATTTTTACACCTACTCATTTGTTTATAGAATGTATATTTAGCATTTATTTATCCTTTTGTAAGGATATTCCTTGCTGTGCTATAGAAAAGTCCTTTTCCCCACAAAAGGGTGGAACAGCAGCACTGGGGCAAAATCTTTTTTCCCCTTTGTCTGTACACAGAGAAGTTTGCTGGGGTGGTAGGGAAGTTAAATTTCCCCTCCTGGAATGAAATGCTGCTCTCACAAATTTCTTCTTTGAGTCACAGCAGCATTTCCAGATCTCTTTGCCTTCTGATCTTCACTACAGGACTCACCCTTTGCAGGCCCTGTGTTTGAACTCCCCCCTCACTGCAAAAACTCATCTTTTGGAGCCAAGTAAGAAGAATTTCAAGCAGGGGTTTGCAGAGCTCTGGCTGCAGCCACCTTCTCCAGCCACATCTGGGGTTTGTCCCCTCCTGGTGTCACCAGCTGGGGTCTCACACATGATCTCACTCACAGCTTCACACCCAGCTCACCAGCCCTTAACCAGCTCCAGAATTTATAATTCAGCCTTTGGACTGAAACAGCCTGGAAGCTTTCAGTTTCAAAACCAAATTTCTCCTTCCTTAAATCACAACAAGTCTCCGGTTTGAAAAAATAAAAAAAAATAAAAATAAGCACTCTGCTTTTTCTGAAATAAGTACAGCATGTGATATCTGTGGTATCATTTCCCAATAAAGCAGCTAATTAAATTATTGGATCTAAAAGTTGCTCAGGCCACAATCCACAAACCTCCTATTTTCTCCAGTGGATATTAAGTCCCTGATCAGCAGGGACTTGGACTAGTGTATTTATTTTCTTTCTTTAAAAAACAGCAAGATAGTTAGGATTTTTGAAAATAATAACAATTAGCTGGAACTGGACAGGAATGGACTGTAGTCTTCAACAAGTGCTTGGGAAAATTTAAATAATAATTTTAAAAAAAGAAAAACTGAAACCTGCCATTTTTAGGGGGGGGAAATCATCATCAAGGAGGCAGTGTTCTTCCAGATCCTTTCTTCCTCAAATACCACTTTTCATTGAAAAATCTGTTTTAATAGATTCTTTAAAATAAACTTTGAGGGTCCAAATTATAAATGGGGATGCAATGCCTGTGTGACTGCTGCAAAGGAGAAGTTTGAAGATGATATCAGTTTTTTTTTTTTTCCCAGTGAATCCGAAATATGAGTGTGCAGAGCTTAATTTGACATGAGGAAATGAACAGCACAGGGAGTGCATTTGGCTGTCCACGATGGCAGCAGGGAATTTTTTGTCTTTTATTAGTATGATTATTTTTATTATTTATAGCAACGGAATGAATTTATGTTGAAAATTGGAATAATTGATCTATCTGTAAAATAACATGGCCCTGAAATGGTAGTGGTGCTTTGTAAAACCTCCAGGATTGTGTTGCTTATAAATGAGGAAAAGATGAGGCACTAAATACCTTAAAAATCTGTAATTCCCCAAATTGTCACTTGTGCCATGTCCCCCAAATTATCCTGGGAGTTTTTTCCACATCAAGTAAAGATAAATGGACAAACACAGTTTACACATACCAAGCACATTTGTTTAATAAACAATGCTGAGAAATTTTTGAACTGAAACTCTAAAGCCGCTGAAAGGGACAAAACGCTTAATTTCAAATCATCAAAGTGTTTCAACTGAAATGGAACTTTAACAAATTGATATAAGGGCTAAATTAGCTTTTGCACAGCAGAAAACAAAAGGGATTTTCTACAGAAGAACCTCACAATGGTTTTTTTTTTGTGCATTCGTGGGAACATTTGCACCTGGGCTGGGGCTGGGGCTGCGTTTCTGGGTGGGAATGAGCCCAGGTGTCCCCAGGCACAGGAATTGCAACCGCCCCAAGGGGGGCACCGGGCACTATTTGAGGGATCCACCAGGCACGGGCAGCTTTTGGGATCCTCTGGGTGCTCCAGGGACAGGTTTTTCCTTTCTGCTCCTCACCCCATCCTGGTTCTGCACATCAATCTCTCAGGTAAGTCGTTATCAGTTCTGTTTTGTTTTTTTTTCTTGTGGTTCCTTTGTGGTCCGGTTTGAATTTGTTCTGTGAAGGAATTTCTCTGAAGGAAACATTTCTGTCTCTCTCTAAGCAGAGAGAAACTCAAGTTTGTAGATTTACCTGCGAACTCAGGTGCTAAACTGAAGTGGTTTTGCCTAAATTGGTGACATGTTTCATGTTTTCCCTGAAACCAACGCATCTTTAGGTTTTTTTTAAAAATGCAGTTTTATCAGTGGAACACAATCAATTGATAAGCTGGACATGGAAAGCAAAGAGTTTTTTGTAGAAGTGAGTGAAAGTTATAAAAAGAGCACCTCAGAAATGTGGAAGTCTAAAGCACTAAGAGTAAAAATTGGGAGGAAAAGTGGTTTCCTAATTGGAAATTTGGGAATGAAAAGTAAGGTGTTCAGAGATAACAAGATTTACTGTTAAACAATAATTGGGTTTGTGTTAAAAATAAGTGATTAAAACCTGGAAACGTTTTTGGTGGTTTTTTTTGGCGTGTGGAGTAACAATGGTGTATTTGTGGTTATTTAGAAAAAAAAAAAAAGCTGTGTGCTTCTCTTTCTTTGATTAAAGAAAAGTTCTGGGAGTTTTTTAAAAGTCTGTTTCTGGCCAGGCTATTCTTCCCTTTGTTCCTAAGCGATGAGACGTTTCTGGAGCACCTGTGGCAAATTCCCTCGGGGTTTGGGAGCCCAAATTCAGGTGGGCTCCACCCCTGTGAGCTCCTGGCAGTGATGAGCCCAGGCTGAGGGTGATGCCCCATTCCCAGGGAGCTGAGCTTTGGCATTTGTTGGGAAAATTTCGATTTTTACTTTTTCCTGCTTTGTGATGCTCAGTGTGCCGAGGTTTTCTAAGAGAGAAGTCTGAGGCTGTTCAGGTTTGCTTTTAAGGTTTTGTGTTTTCAAAAAAAAAAAGGATGTTTAATGGGGGAATGGAATTTTAGGTTTGCAGAGCAATATTCCAAAAGGAACCATCGAGCCATTTTCATGGAGATTGAATGACACTTTTGTGGTCCTTTCTCTACTTCTGCTTTTAATATAAATGGTATAGCAAATACAGGTGAAAAAAAAAAAAAAAAAAAAGCCCACCTGTCAAAATATAGCTCTGTTTGGTTACCTCTGTCCATGGGACAATTTTAGTAACCTGTCAATCAATGGGCTGCTAAATAGCCTCTCCAAAGCACAATCTGCTATTTCAGACGACATCAGTGTGTCAATCATTTATTGAATCAAAGCCAAATTTGAAGCAAAGCAAGCCCAGTTTGTCAATCACTGCTCAGCATTCTCTCCACTAACCACCTGACAGCTTTTAACTTTTCACTTTTATATTCCATGCAGCTAGTTAAGATTCTTTCATTTTTAATTGGCCTTCTTTTATGATTGGTAGCTAAGCAACTAATATGTTGTTTTATATGGGTAATAATGGGCCCAAACTTGAGAGCTTTCTTGACCATTCCTATTTGTTGTTGGGAAATTATTTTCCTTCAAGTTGCTAAATAGCAGATGTAGCAGAAACAGTTATTTAATTATGGGTTGTCCTGTTGTTTCTATCTATAAACACTTTTGGCACTGTTTAAAAATAAATACTGCATGCGCTGGCAAATATATACTGAGTGATTTTAACTCCTGATAGAGTCCTTTGGAATTTCACTGCTCATTTACAGGGAAAACTGGGTGCAAAAAGGAAAGGGTTGCCAAAAAAACAGTTTGGAAAAATATTAGCAGAGGACAGAGCGAGAAATCTGTTTCAGAATCCCACTAGGCTTTAATCCAACCTGATCAGCTTTCAGTCTTAATTTTAGGTACAATTAAATTTCTGAGGCCAAGAACAGTTCTGGGAGCCACCATCTCTCAAAATAAGCCAAAAAGTCCTTCCCCAACAAACTCGTCTGCCTTTTTTTGTGTGCTTTGATTTAATTAAAATTTTTTTGGTGCCTGAGATGTGAAACTTTTGAGTTGGGAGTGGGGCTCTGAAGGTGACCCCAGGTCTTGGGGTGGTTGCCATCCCCTCTCCCCATCATGTACGAGACAAGCCCTGCCTTTCATGTGTGTGAAATGAGCCCACAGCTCCCAGAAAATGCTCCTGCCTTTCTATTTCCAAAGGCTGTCATCAGCAAAGCCCAAGTGTTGTTCTCAGACAGAAAGAATCAACTTTCTGTCCTTCCCATGAAAGGAAGTTTGGGGAAAGAACTATTTCTGTGTTACATAAAATTCTATTTTGGGTTCAAAAGAGTTTTCTTCATTTAATTCAATTTTTGCATATCTGTTTGATGGGCTTCTGGCTGTCTTTTGACAGACTGCTGTCATCTGGTTTGATCCAAAACTGTGAAACTCCAGATGTGCCCAAGAACTTGGGAGAACATGGGCTTAGTTCTGCAAAAAGCTGCAGGAGGTTTTGAGGCAATCTGATACAAAATGTACTTCCCAGCCCTATTTGAATTTTACATTGGGTTTTGTACTTCTTTTTACCAAAGTAAAAAGCAAAAGAGACTGAGAGCACATGAGGATTGACAGTGGGGAGGCAAATGGGAGCTTTGGAGCCTGGAGTGTTGCAGAAATCCAGGCCAGTGTTAAATGTGGGTGCTTTTCCCCACTGGGAAGCTGAGGGGAAATACTGGTTCTAAGTGCCCCTCTCAGGATGAAAATCCCACCAGACTGTTGAGATTGGGTAATTAATAAACAACAACAAAAGCTGTAAAGCAGATCTTCCTGTGCAGCTCCAGGAAAACAGCAAATTTGCTGACAAATGAGTTCTAGAGGAAGTGCCAAAAATTAGTTTGGTTTCTGCCTTCTTGGTGGGAATTCTGCTGCTTTTCATGGATATCCATGGCATGAACTAATGGTTTCTTGGAGATCAGTGGCACTCTGACAAATGAGGTGTAAGTTTGACTGCACAAGTGATCATGAGATATTTTTTTTTTTTTTTTTGTGCATAGATTTCTATTTTTTTTTTTTTTCACTCTTTCTATCACCAGCTATTAGCCAGAGCTTTTTTAGAGAAGGTGTTCTGATCCCAGGCTGCCTCCATAGCTTGGCACAGATTGTTCCTCTTGGCTCCCAGAGTGTTCAGGCCTGGCTGAACATGAGCTGAGCTCTGGTGGCTCAGGCATCTGAGCAGAGGGGAAACCCACACAGCACCCACCCACACAGCACCTGGCCTGTGAATTGGCATGGGATGCTCCATGCAGGAGTGGAGAGACACGGGATGATAAATATTATACAAATAGGAGGAGGATGGGGTCAGCAAAGCCAGGCTACTCACAGGGGCTTCTCAAACTGCTTTATTTTGGTCGCTGCCATTGATGTGGTGCTGAGGAGAGTCAGCCTGCCTGCATGGGTGGTGTGCTCTTGTCCTTTAGCTGCTCTTAAGGACCCTGTGACCAGGAGAAATGATCATTTTCAAGTGTTTAAATTTTTAAATTGTACAGTGGCATTTTTTTAGGTGAAACCTGTTGGTCAAGAGTATCTCCAAATCTTGGCTGGCATTCCCAGCTGGGCAGAAATGCTGGAAGGAAATCTCTGGTTTTGTATTGATGGCTGATTTGCTCAGTGTCCTGTGCATCCACTGGGAGTCAGGGATGTGCTTTAGTGTCACTGATTTCACAAAGGTTTAAAAGGTTTACAGAGCCATTTGTCCCTGGCAAACTGAAATGTGGGGTCTGGGTCTGTTCTCGGAGCACTTCCTGTGTTACCTGGGACCAGAGGGAGAAGGAGCAGGAGTTTTTGGGAATGCTGCCCAATTCTTTATTCCATGATACCCTGAGAGCTTTGTCCTGGGGCTGTTCCTGTTTCTCTCTGGTTCCTGGAGCTCCTGGCAGAGCACCTCTTGTCCCTGAGTGAACTGTGCAGGGCTCTCCAGATAAAATGTTAATATTCCCCATTACTTACTTAGTGAGCCCATTTTTCCAGCAATGTGTCAAAAAGTTGATCAGTGTCAACTGCTGCCTTTGTTCACCCCTGCCATGGGAGCAGCACTAAGCCAAAAATGATTAATCCCTCTCCTAACTGGAAATGGAGGGAGAATTTGCTAAAGCAGAATGCAGCTACCTGTGCTGGAACTCCTCCAGGACACTCCGGGGAGCACAGCCACCCTTCCAAGGAGTGAAATGGGATTTCTGAGCTGTGCTGAGGGCTTGGGTTCTGTGAGTTTACATCTCAAACACCCACGGAGCAGGAGCACTGAGCAGCCCCAGAATCAGCAGGAAGCCTGTCCCTGTCACCTCGTTGTTGCTGGAATCTGCTCTGCTGCTCCTCCCAACCCACTGAGCAGCTCCAGGAGTGAGGAGGAGAGGCTGTGCTTCCAAACCATTTTTATCATCCAGAATTCAAATACCGGGTGCTGTGAGTGGTGTCGTTTAGATGTACTAACTGCTCAAGCTGCAGCCTTGGGCACAGAAAAGCAGAGTGTGACCCTCCCTGGGTGGCACAGGGATCTCAAATGCCAAGTGAAGCTTTTCCCTGTGGCTGGGAATATTCCAGGTGGGCTTTGCTCAGAGCCACCTTTGTCCTAAAGGAGTAGAGCTGAGACCAGAATGGGTTAATGCACGCATGCAGATGCATGCTGGAGGCAATGTAAGGGATTGAAAACCATGGAAAATCACCCTGAGAGATTTGAAAATAGCAACCAAAAATATTAAGATGGCTTCATTTAGAAACCTGGCTATTGTTTGTTCTTAACTCTCATGCTCAACTGTGGGTTTTTATACCTATGAAAATGAGCTGGTGTGTGGAGATGAGAGGTTTAAGTTGGATATTAGGGAAAATTTTTTTCCTGGAAGAATTGTCCAGCCCTGGCACAGCTGCCCAGGGCAGTGGAGGAGTCCCCAGTCCTGGAGGGATTTAAGTTGTGGCAATGTGGCTCTTGGGGACAAGATTTGTGGCAAACTCAGCAGTGCTGGGGGAACGGTGGGACCTGATGCTCCTCAAGACCTTTCTGAACCTGATTGTGTGATTCTCTAAATCTGAACTGATGCCCGGGATCTCTAACACCTGGGGGTTTGGTTATTCACACCTGAGTGCTGGGAATGACAGAGATGTGCAGTGTGAGCTCAGGGCTTCCCCTGACCCCTCCTGCAGCACACCCCAATAAAATCAGTGTGAGTGCAGGTGCTCAGGGCACCAGGGGATGGAATGAATTAAAACCCCTTGAGCTCCAAACAAAATACTGCTTGGAACACTCAGGAAAGCCACAGCATGCTGCACCCCAAGGCTTTCCTGATTCTGAAAGAACAAAAGGGGCTGTGGTTCCATTGGGACCCCCCTCGAGCTGGGCTGGTTTGCCAGCTTAGGGACCAGAGGAGTTAAATGAACCTGAGAAGAAATCTGTATTCCTTCGTGCCTCAGTTTCCCTGGGGAATAAATATTGATGGGGTGTTTTCCAGAACTTCCTGTTCAAGAGTGGCATGGAACTAAATTTTCACTGGTGTTTTTTGAAGGGGCTTTAGGTTTTCTGGGAAAAGTAACTTCATTTGAAAGTGATGCTCTAAAATACTGTACAAATTACCAAACCTTATAATTCCTCTTTAAATTACTCTTCACTACCATTCACCATACGTGTCAAATTATATATTTATAATATATATTACTAGGAGAGTGCCTAGCAAAAAAAAAAGTCCTATTCTTTGATATTACTTGAAATTCAAGGTCTCAGTTCTCATTTCCAGGAGAAAAAGCAGCTTATTCATTGACAAGGGTGGATGATACATTGGGGAAGTTGGTTTGCCCAGGAGAGTGCAAATGACTCCTCTATTTTTATTTGTGTTTAACATCTATGCTCTGGTTTCTGTTTTGGCATTTTTGGTGTCTGGAGAGCTGAGCTCTGCTGTCTCGAGGTGCTGTGAGTGTGTTGGGTGGGACTGGGATTTGTTCCCAAACCTGTTGCAGTTTTCCTGGTTGGCTGTGGTGGTGTTTGGGATGTAAATGATAACCAAAGGCTGCTCCTTATACAAGCACAGACTCTCAAATTGATTATAAGCTGATTTTTTAAAATTTTTTTTCCCCCTGACTCACTTCACAAATCTCTTGAAAAAAATGAATTTGGAAAACATAAAGGGAGTTTCTGTGCAAAATTCAGTTCTCACTTCTAAGAGCAAATTTCATCAGCTTGGACTTGAAGGGCTAATTCTGCTGAAGTTAGATTCAATTCACATGGGCAGCCAGTGAAATGAGAGAACACCAAGGAAATAATTCAGTGGTGTGCAATTAGGGCTGCAGCACATCAGGGTACAAATAACACAAGATGAGAGATCCTTGCATGAATTAAACTTGTATTTCTTTGGTAACCTTTGATCTGTGTTTTCACCAAGTAAAACCCTGCAGAGCATCAGCATCGTCTGACCTCAGGTGAGGAGCTGCAGGGATGTGCTGATTGCAGGATCAGGAGAGAGAAAAGAATTTTTAAGCAATTAATATTTGGATCATACTTATTTATTGCAGGTGCCTTTTAAGCTTCAAACAGGTTATGAATTTCTCCTGAATTCCTGTAACAGATTGAGGTTTAAAAAAAAAGCAAAATAATAAATAATAAAAATAAATATTTAGATCAAATATACAGTAGTTAATTCCTGAAACCATTTTGGTTTTGGGGCCGTTTTGTCTCTTCCATTTTTGGGTGCTCTGTGGTGTTGTTTGGGAGGACCTTTGTGAAGCAGAGCAGCAATGCTCACCAAAATATTCGGTTGATCCCAACCAGGCTGGCTTTGGGAAAGGTGCCTGCCATGGAACAAACCTGTTTCCTTCCCTGGGATGTGTCAGTTAGAAACACCAACTGCAAGGATTTCTTCTGTTCTCACGAAAAAGGAAGGAAACAGCTGGTAAATGTTTCACAGATGGTAAAGCTCTTGGCATCTCTCAGGAGAGGGCCACCCATACAGATGGCTCATTATTTTAACATTTGGATTTTCATCTTATTAAAACATCTTTTTTTTTTTTTTTCTTTTTTTTTTCCCTGGTTTTATTTAGCATCATAAATTCTCTTACACTTTAGTTAACAACTCGGTGATTTGGGGGAAGTGTGTGTGCTGTAAGGAACATCATTTGGCTAAAACACGGATCTGCATCATTATTCTCTGCTCTGATGTGGAACGAGTGGACTTGAACCTGATTAAAAACACCAAATGCAAGCAAATGCTTGGAAATATGACTTTATCAAGCAAAGGTCAGCTGAGCCTGCATAGAAGCTGAATTATTCAGTAAATGAAGGAATGTAGTGAGTGAAGCAAACATTTCTATCTTGGGCATTGCATCAATTAATGCTACACTGCTTTCTGCACACACCACAGCAGAGGGGCCTTGCATGGGCTCCCAGTTTGTGGTGAGAGCAGCACTAAACACAAAATCTCACCTTTAAAACACCTGGGGAGTAACCCAGGGGAGTGTGAGGGGTTTCAGAAATGGCTGGAAAATGTGTCCTGGCAGCCCCAGCTTTGTGAGGGCACCTCCAGCCACAAACATGAAAATAGCTGGAATGTTCAGCACAAAACACAAATTTATGTTCTGCACAAATCCCAGCCCCACTCGTGGCTCTGGGGGTTCACTGGTCCCGTTTGGGTTTGGGGCAGGGATGGAACCAGTGCCCAAAGGTGGTGCAAAGTGCCCTAAGTGATGGGGGAAGTTGAATTTGGGGTGATGTCCTGGCTTTGGTGCCTCCTCTCCCTTCCTCCCCTGGTCCTGGCTGGGCTCTCCAGCCCCTGACACTCTGCACACACCAGGCTTGAAGAAGCTGAGGCAAATCTTTGGTCTTTTCTGCAATAGAATACATGAAATAGGTGGGAGATGATGTGGGAGAGAGCCCTGGATGTAATACCAAATCTTCCTCTCTGTTTTTCAGATTTTTTTTTTTATTTGAAGTTTTAGTAGGTCTCCCTATGAAATGACTAAAATATAGGCCTGTGGTTTAAATATAGATCAGCAATAGCACAGATTGCTGTATGGATCAACCTATAAAGATGAAAAGTAGCAATTGATGCATGTCCTACAGCTGCCTTGTAAATCTCATTGTGGTCTCAACCAAAAAGTGCTCCCTGAAAAACTCTGGGTGCTCCATGGCTAGGCTTATGCTCTGCAATTCTGTTTTAATTAAAAATTAAATAATCAGGAGTGGGAAGGAAGATACCCAAGTCTTATTTTGCATTTGTATGAGCAACTCCCCATTGATTCCAGGAGGTTACATCAGCAGAGAAGACTTGACCCGAAAGCTGCCTACAAATATTCCATTAATAAATACAGGGACAGATTTGTAGCATGTAAATCACTGGAGCTCCACTGATGCCAGTGTAGTTGTGCTGATTTACATCAGCTGAAGAGTTGGCCTCTGGAATTCACATTCCTTCTGAGATCAAAGATGTGTCAGCAAATGGTGAACTTCATTTGTATTTTTTAGCCTTCTAATTTAAAAATAGCCCAATAGATTTATGATTAAATGGCAGGACTCTTATGGCCAGACTTTGGATGCCACGTTTCAGCCAGACACCACTCAAAAGCAGGCTGTAAATCCTCCCCAAATGGGGGTTTAGCTGAAATGCTGAAAGCTCTGAAATGCCTGTGGGTACTGCTGTGTCATCTTTATAGAGGATGGGCCAACCCAAGCATAGCCCAAAAAATGAGCAGCACCAAGGGCTGGGTGGCTCGGGGGGCTGGCAGAGCTGCCAGCTCAAATTCTGTCATAGCCAGAAGTGACAAAGTTGTTACCATTTCTGGAAGCTGGCTCAGTCCAGTTGTTGTCTTTCTTCTTGGAGAAGGTAAAAAAAAAATGGGAGTTGTGGAAGAAACTGGAGCTCTGGGTGACATGGAACTGATGGCACTGCTGCAGAGAGACCTGGCTGGGCTTGGGGATTGTTAAATGCTCCAGGTAGGGATTAAATCAATGTGCACACCAAGGAATGGAGGCTGTAACTGTGTCCTTTTGTTTGATTTCCCATGGAAACAAACTAAATGCAATAATTCTGTCAGGGATAATAAATTTCAGCAGATAGCCACAAAAATCTGTGAGCTCTGAAGTTGAGTAAAAATGGGTGGCCAAATGGAGGTGGAAGAGCTCCTGTACAAACTCCTTGGGCATAAGGAAATGGGGAATCCTTTAGGGTTTAACACAGGTTAAATCCTTTAGGGTTTAGCTTCAGGTGGATCTTGCACCATCTTGGGATTCAATTGACTGCAAGATCCCAGTCCATACACAGTGGGGTTTGTTAGCTCTTGCCATATGAAGTGCTGCTGTCCTTTTTTTTTAGTCTTTGAGTATTTAGTGTGGATAACCAGAGCCCCAGTCTCCAGCTGGGACTGAGCTGCCCTGTACCATTAATGTCTTTGTGGTGCTGAGGTTTGGGGGCACTGTCCTCCCTGAAAAAAGGCAGAGTGGAAATGAAGTGAAACAAAAATTGAAATGAGGAAGAAACTTAGTCTCCCTTGAGAGCTCATATTTGCAACAAATAAATACCTCTAATGGTTTTTGAGCTCTTCTAAAAGTTTCTAGTGGTGCACAGCAGCAAATATTCCAATGAGTATCTTGAGCATAACACAAATCCAAGTGGAGGATGGAAAAATAACTGAGGAACTGGACTTGGGGCTGCAAAACCCCACTGAGAAGGGTTGGTAAAAGTCCCATTATTTGCATGTGGCTGGGTGTGCATGAGGATCATTAGGTTTACACCACTTTGAGCTGTGTCCCTGCCTGCTCAGGGATGAGGAGGATGGAGAAGAAACTTCCTCTGTGCACGGTGTGATGCCTTGTGAAGGTGTCAGCTCTGCAAACAGCCAGCAGCAGTGGATGGAGCAGTGGCCTTTTCATCATACAGCACTTTAATATCTGCTTTACCCTTCAGAAATGCAGCTCCTAATTTTGTGTAGGCTCAGATGTTATTAGCTTGCAAGGGAGTGTGGATTGCATCTCTGGAATCCATCGTGGGCATGGGGGCTCTCTTTTTGATCATTATAGGGTATGAGTGTTTTGTAATTCTTCTAGTGCAAAAGAAGCTGTTTGGTGACAGGCATCAAGTCAAATTCCTGCAAGAGGCTGGCAGCAGAATACATTTGTCTGTTTAACTGCATGCAAAACACTTGTCAAGACAGATTCTGGTCCCTTTTCCTAAGCAGGGCCTCTCGCTACCTTGTGTTCTGGATAACCTGGCAGGGCTGGTGCAGCAGCACAGGCTGGGAGCAGGGCTCTCACCCTGCCTCTGCCCCAGAGCTGGCACAGAAACCTCGCTGGCACACGGCTCTGGGGGAGAGGGACAGGCAGAAACACATCTGGAGGCAGATGGAAACAGAGCAGCTTCCAACCCTCTAAAGCAGTGTCAGCTTTTCTTGTTCCTTAATGCCACCGTGTCCGTGGGGTGGGAGAAGGTGGGGAGATGTTGGAGATGATTTTCCTCTGGGGGAGGGCACGGGGAGATGTTGGAGATGATTTTCCTTTGGTGAGGCTGCTGAATGTGCATGGGTGGTAGGCAAAAGGGAACAAAAGCCTGGAAATGCAGCTCCAACTCCCTCTCTGGAGGAGGAAATCAGTTCTGCTTCTTTCCCCTCCCACTGTGCTTGGATGCAATATAAAAGTTTAGGAGTATAGGGCTGATGTTGCCACTCATTATGCTACGGTTCCAATTAGAGCTTTGTTGTCTTTGGGGCCCTCTCTGCTATTGAAATGGTGCTTATCTTCATGCTGTGCCTCCCTCTTTCTACCTGGGCTCTCCATTTCCCCCGCACGAGTTCCCTTTTTTCCCATTCTCCTGGCTTTTGCCTCCTGTTGTCTGGACTCCTCTGCCTCCCTCCTGCGTGTCCCTCTCTGCCCCTTTGCCAATTCAGGAGTGTTTTTCCTCTCATTTCAAGCTCTCGGAGCTGCCTCTGGGGCTGACCCCTGCTGAAAGCCAGTCTCACCTCTGCAGCAGCCAGCTTGAGAGGCTGAAGAGACAGGCAGGCTGTGGCATGTGATGGCCAGCTCTGACACAAGTGCCTGTGAGTTTTGGCAGGGGAGGAGGGAAAGACAGGATGGGCTTGAGGTAGCTGGGAGTGATAAACCTGTCACAAACCTCGTCTCTGAAAGCTGCAGGAATGTTGATGTGTGCTGGTGAGGAATAAGCCCCCACCCTGAAATTCCTACCTTTGTCCCACCTGTGGTTTCACAGAATCCCTGCTTGCTACGTTGTCATGGCACAGATGCTTTGTGCTGCCTTTTTGTTCCTGTTTCAGCCTGGAGAAGTCTGTGCTGTCTTAATTATTAACCTGTTATGCTTAACTTTCCTTACCTATATGTTTCTTAGTGTCTTCTCTTGGGGTGACAAATTAAAGTGGTGGTTGTGCCTCTGCTGCAGAGCTTTAACTCCAGACTCTGCACTCGCCCCGTGCCTGTAGCAATGACTGCCATAAAAGTCCTTTGATTGTTCTCTGATGCAGATTGAGCTCAGCAATGATGCACCGTTCTCCTTGGAACAATTGTGTTGTGCTCAGCGTCCTTGGACACCTTCCTGGAGCACAAAGTCAACATTAGGATAGGCTAACAAATACCATGGCAGGAATTTCAACACTTGCTAAGAGCTGCTTATTCTTTTACGTGAATAATTTTGAACATAATCCCTTTTTTGGGGGAATAGGGGTGAGCTCCAAGGGGATGTGCTGGTGGAAGGGTAAAAAGGCCTTTTTTTACCCCCAGCACCCAGCTCCTGGTACACTTTGTAAATCATTCCTGCTTGAGTCAGGGCTCCATCTCTGGACCAGTGAGTGAACACTCGAGTGACCTCTGGATCACTTGGAGTTTACAGTTCAGCTATTCCAGCTTATCTGTGCATCCACCAGCTCCAACAATGAAACTTCAGGGAAAAGAAGGTTGTTAAAAATCTGCATATCCTTTTTCTGACTTTTCCATATCCAATGGGGGAGAATGTTGGTAGGGATGATGTGGGTGAGGATATGAGGCTGTGTATGAGCTTGGGATTTATGGCTCAACTCTTGGCTGTTTCCTGAGCTACACCTTTATTATTACTGCAGTATGGAGAAAAGTACTTCAGTCACGTTAGTAAAGTGCAAATGCAAAATAATAATTATCCACTTCCATGTGAAAATGCCCTCAAACTGAGCAAACTTAGCCAGATGAGTATTAAAATAAACCTGTCAGGAGCAGAGATGCCCCAGCCCACCTCTTGCAGTTGTCTCTTTTTTTGTGCTCCCCCTCACATGTCCAGCCCAAGGCCATTTGCTTGTGCCCAGGCTGGGGCAGGAGCTCCCAGCTCCTGTCTTGCTTTTTTTCTTTGTTTGCTCAGTTCTTTGTTTGCAGAGCTCAGTAGAACTTAGTTATAGCCACAGCTTCTTGAAAAAAAAATAAAAATCAAAAAACCCCTATTTCATCCTTTTTATGAATGCTCTAAATATAACTATTGAAGCAAAACAATGCAGTCAGATAAACAAAGAAATGCAGGCAGTGTAAGCAAAAGCCTCTTCAGCAGGTCTCGAGTCAGGCAGCTTTCCTTTCTTTTGTGTGTTTTAGCTACCAGCCCATTGAACCAACAATGAGAAAAATGAGAACACAGATTTAATGCTCCTCCTCAGTGCTCTTTTAAAGATATTAATACCAGGAGACAAGGTGGGAGTTAAAGGAGCTAAAATAAGCTGGGACCGTGGCTTACCTGGGAGCAGCTGTGGGATGGGGTGCTCAGGGCCACTGGGTCACAGCACTGCTGCTTTGAGCACCTCCTGTACCTTTGTCACAACCCTGATTTCCTGGCCCAGGGAAGCAGATTTACAGAATAATCTGGCTGAAGAATGACCTGGCCAGAAGGATAAGGGGGAAAAAGTGACTTTGGGGCCCTCTCTGCTGTTAAAATTGTGCTTCTCTTCATGCTGTGCCTCCCTGTTTGTACCTGGGCTCTCCATTTTTCCTGGATGTTTTACGTTTTTTCCCCTTCTCCTCACTTCTGCCTCCTGTTGTCTCAGCAGTCAGTGGAGGAGTGCTTAAGCCACAGGTGCCACCAGAGAATTTCTGTCACCTCACAAGAAATTCCAGGGCACGATGAATAGCAAAGCAATGCTTTTACAACAGAATGAGCTTCCAAAGCCTCATTTTCTGATTTCCACTCGGACACTTTGATCCCCACCCCGTGTGCCATGGGTGGTAGGAAGGCAAGGTAAAACTAAGTTAGAAGGAAATACGTGTGTCAACTTTTTAAAATGTGTAATATCAATGCATATTAGTCATGTATTTGGGGTTATCTACTTGGATAAGTAGTGGAAGAAATAATTCTGCAAGCTATTGCTCTGTGAGGACACTTCTCGTGGTGTGAATAAGGGAGAGGAAGGTTGAACCCAGGGATTGTAACACTGATAAAACACACAAGACTTTGTAGAGGCACTAAATATTGGTTTTATTTTCCAGGGAAGTTGTTGGGAGCAGGGTTAGGCTTTTCCTGAAGACCCCATGGCAGGGCAGTCAGCGTTTCTTGTGCAGGCTGGACAAGCATGAGCCTGTAATTTTCTGATGGAAATCACTATGGAAGTGGACCTGATGTATAAAAACATCCTTCAGAGCAGGTTGCTGTGGCTGCACGGTGAATTCATTCAAGAACTGATATTTTAAACATAGATCTGCTGTCAGCCTTGGCCTGTGTGTTTCAGCACTGACACAGTCTGGAACTCTGCTCTTTTAGGGGATGAATTTGGACCAGGAGCACAAACCCAGGGTGTGAGGGGATGTCCTGCCCAGCCATAAAAATCCTAAACTAGAGAACAAACCCTTTAAACCATTTAGCTGTTGAAGAGCCTACCACAGGATGTTTTTAGGTGCTAAAACCACGGAAAGGATTGCTTTGGGGTGCAGTGTGACACGTACAGAACAGGTTTTTGTCAGCAAGCACCTGAGCAGGGCTTCTGTTTGAGATAGAATTTGTGAAGGGCTGCAGGGCCACCAGAGCTGTCCCCAAGGGCTGGGTGGCTGGATGGTGACAGCAGACACTGGCCCTGTGCCTCTGAGGAATAAATGTTGTTTATTCAGCACAGGTGAGGCTGAAGCTCATTGAGACAGGAACAGGAGATGGGAAGAAGGAAGAGCTGTGACTTCCTCCCCTTGCAGAGATGCTCTTGGTGGGAATTGAACTGTGAAAGGCAGAGCCCCACACAGGACTGGCTCCCTGAAATAGCTCGTGTTGACATTATCCACAGCAAAGGCCAGCTCTGTATTAATGCACAACAAATGCATTTGAATAACTGATTAATGTTTCTGTAACATTCAACTGCCATTCTAAATTATATTAGAAACCAAGGATTTAGGAAATTGATCTTTTAGGGGTAGCTCTAAATATCCTTCTTTTTCTGGCTCCTTATTAAATAAATAGAATCTTTCCTCTAAATCAATCCTTTTTTTTTTTTTTTCCTTTCCTGTTCACTGAACAATAGAAATGATGGGCAAGATCTGAGGCTGGGAATTGGGGCTCCTTTGGAGCCAGGAGTTTTGCAGCAGGTCAGGGAAAAACCTGTGGCAAATTGCTGCCATGGGAGAAGTCCAGGGGCTGCCCATGTGGCCTTGGAGCTCCTGTTCCTGCACTGCCAGAACAAGGGCAAGGGAAGGGGAGGCACTGGCACAACATCCAGCACATCACAGCAGCATCTCCCACCCTGAGCCTGCTGGGCAAGTGTTGGCACGGGGCTGGAAAGGGCTCAGGGTTTGCCTCACCCTGAATTTGGTTGTTCACCTCCCTTGCAGAAGTGACCCCTTGCTCTTTCTGCCATTTCTCATGTGGGATAAAGTCACCTGGTGTGGGATGGGGCCATGATTTGTGTTGTTTCCTTGTTAAATCTTTGACCAGCTAGGTGAGGATGATTTCACCTCCTTCTCCTCCCAGCTGGTTTGTCCAGCTCTCTCTGAATAGAGACAAGTCCCCTAATCTGAGCACTATCTTCATGTGAGCCCAAAGCAGAGTCCAATGTGCCAGGATTTCCATTGATGTTACAGAATCCAGTCGAAAGAATTCTTGGCTAATCATTAATTCATCTCTTTGCAATTCATTCCTCTTTATTTCACCATTTACTTTGTGAGGGAGCATCCAAATCTGAAAACTGATCATTTTTTTAAGAGCACTCATATGATGATATTTAATTAATTACAACGACAACAATAACTTTAATTTACCAGGTATTCCCCAAAGAGATCTGTGTTTTAATTAGAGATGCCACAAGGACAAATTAAATGTCCTGGATTCAAGCTTTGGTTCATGGCATTCACTTTACAGAAGGAGAGAAAGTGTCTTCATGTAAATATAATCTGAATTTTTTGGAAGCTCCTCCAAATGGCAGGGATGGAGAGAAGATAAATTTTGCTGATGGTATTTGGTGTGACATGGGTAATTCTCAGAGGGACTCCACAGTGTAGTGTGCCAGTGTAGATGTTCTTTGCTTTTATGAAGGTGACAGACTTGACCTGTCATGTACTAGTTACACCCTGGACAGACTAGAAATGTCACAAACTGCCAACAGTTACTACACAGCACACAAAAGCTGCTCTCTGTGAAGCTGTGGCACTTAAAAGGGTGGGGAGCTGCTTTCCTGCTCTAATTTGTTGGGGGTTTTTAACTCTATCCTCCCATAAAACAGGATAACAGAAATTACTGGGGGGAGAAAAAGGGATTTTACCAAGCTTAAAATTACTGCGTTAAATAAACCAAATATGGTACAAAAATTGCAGGATATCCTTTCAAGATGGAAGTAATTTGTCTATAAAATGTCTTACCAAGTTTCATGTCTGGGTAGCTTTTATTTGTCCTTCTTGGGTTTTTTTAGGATTTTTGAAGACTAGTGGTGGAAATTAAGTATGTAGCTTCACATAGGTGAATTTGTCATGAAAACTTTCAGTAAAATGAGGATTTGGCTGGTGTGAACTCACTCTTAACATGAGCTTGACGACTTGAACAGTTTCGATGTGGATTTGCTTTTATTTAGCGTGGCTTTCACTTTGCGCCGGTTTCCAGAGGAAATTCAGCTCTGACAAAGCAAACACCGAGCTTGACTTGCCCACCCCAGGCACACAAAGGTGTCCATATCAGAAACCCTTCCTGCTGCAGGTGATTAATGCCCAGCTCAGGTGTTCTGTGCTTGCTGAGAGGTGTGAAACAGCCCTGAGCTCAAACACACAGAGCTGGGGGAGCCCAGGCTGAGCCTGGCTGGAGCTGAGCCTGCCTCCTCCTTTGTGTGGGTATTTGCCCACGATAACATTGTCCAGCCAAGGAAAGCCATTAGCCTGCCTCTCTGAGAGCTTTGACCAGCTTGGTTTGATCTAAAAGTCAAATAGCCAACATCACAGCCTGCCTCTGGTGGATTTATCACAATGGAGCTGCTTTATTTAAAGATATCACCTCCAGTCTTCAAAGTCAACAACTGCTGCTCTGGAGAGCTGCTCTGGTAATTGATGTTTGAAATATTAGCTGGCCACAGAGGTGTGTGTTTACTAAAATACACTTCAAGTTTGCCCTTGCTTGTTCATACTTCCAGGGAGCCTTTCACTTCCTTATCACCTGATCCCATTTTTTTCACTGGGCTGTTGGAGCTCCAGCAATAGACCAAATCTTGAGCAATAATTAATCTAGTTTATCTCCTGGAGTAAAAGCTGCCACTTCAGAGTGGTGCCAGTTCTGCTGGGCCCTCCCACTGTGGCATTTCATGGTGGTGGCCTCTCTTCCACTGTGTCCTTTTTTTCCTCCACACACCAAGTAATTCTTGGGCAAGTCTTTGGTTGTGATTGGTTTTGTGATTTTTCGGTTTTTTTTTAATGAGTTTTAAGTGATGGCAGCTGTTTCTGGGTATTATTTCAAGGAAGAAAGACTGAAAGCTCTTCTGTGGGGACAGAAATGCTTTAAGCTATGGACAAAGCAAGATAAAAAAGGTTAAAGAAACTCAGAGAGCCTTGGAGAGAAGGTTTTTCATGGGAAAAACTGCTTACCCTGTCTCCTGCAGCACTGCAGACCCTAGAGGGACGTGAGCTGTCCCTTGGTGAGGATGCAGGAATTGCCAGGGAGACTTTGGGGCTTTGTCCAGCACCAGTTAAACCCTGGGGTGCTGCTGCCTGTGTGCAGCTCGTGCAGGATATTGGAAACACCTGAACATTGGGCCTCATCCAGCATTTGCTGACAACTCTGCCATTTGGAGAATATCCTTCTACTTGAAAGTGACACCAACTGGAATTGTTTCAAGTCATTTTTATTAACATGCCAACTAACCTTTACCTTCCCTCCCATATGCTGACTTGAGTGTGAAATAACCTGGGATCTGATTGCTCTGTCTGGCTCCTGATCCAGCAGAGCTTCCACTGACACTGCTGAAGGCCCTCAGAGGCTGCTGTGAGGAGCAGCCCAGGGAGCCCTGGGCACTTGCTGCAGAATGAGAATATTTCTGTAGGCTCCTCTTGGAGTCTTATACATTAAATGAAGTGCCAAGGAAAAAAAATGTCCTGGGAAAATAAGTATATAATGGCTTTTACAGCTGCCTTTGAGGTGCTGTAGGACATTTATAATTTTTTTTTATTGATAAAAAGAGCATGTTAGGAGCAGAATAGCCATAAAGTGCCCATTGGCAATGCCAGTCTGCTGCCTTGCAGCACACAGCAGCTTAGAGCTGCAGGTAAGCCCTGCAGAAGCTTCATTTCCAGTCCTTTTTTTTTTTTTTTTCCTTGCCTTTTAAATAGAAACTCAAGGAAAGGAGTCCAGCATCCACTCAAAGGAATTTCAGAGCGAGTCATTAGCACTGGCTCAGCTTTTAGCACTTTGGTGTGGAAGGTTCCTGCTGGTCCCCAGAGGTGTGACAAGCTGCTTTCATTGCCCAATTTACAGGAGGGATGGCAAGTGCACCCTGCTTTGTGTTAGGTAGTGGCAAACCCGCAATTTAAATCTTCAGTCTTTGCTTTATCTAAGTTTTACACAGGGGGGAAAAAAATGCCCTGTGAAGATTTAGGGATCACAGTCCAAATGCTGCTCCAAGAGCAGGTGAGTTGCTGTCTTATGGTGACAAAATTTAGCGTGGTAAACGCAGGAGTAACTGGAGATAAGGAGGAAAAGAGAAACCCTCAGCGATTATGAACGTGTCAAGGTTGCTTATTCCATTTTTTTTTTTTTTTTTTTTTCTTGCTGAATTCCACATGTGACAAGCAGCGTCCTGACGTGTCAGGTCAGGCTGCATCCATCACGTCCTGCTGCATCACATCCCGTGTGCAGGCTGCTGGAAAGCACCCGTGGGTCACTCAGGAGGATGGGGAAAAGGATTTTTGTGGGTTGGGAAATGGGGGAAACTTTGGGGAAGGAGAGGATGGAGTCAGGGTTGGGGGTACAACCTCATCCCACAGATTATTTCATAATTCTCTGAGAGCCTAAGATACAAAAATGTGCAGCTTCAGGAGGGAAAGGCTTTCAACTGAGAGTTGTAAAGCTTCTGACAAAATTCTCCAGTTTTTGGGAAAAATCTGATTTCAGGAATTGAAGGGAATAGAAAGCAAAAGATTAGAACCTGCAGAAATTAAAAAAGCATGTGAAGGGGAGAGAATCCTCTCAAAATACTCTTCAGTTTGTTCAAAGCTTTTTCTAATGGACACAATATTAAAAAGGAAAATATGGATGCTGATTTTTTTTTTTTTAGCTTGATGATATTTTTATCTTTGGATCTTTAAATTTTTAAATTTTTTTTTAGTAGAAATGATGGAAGTTGCCCATTTGTAAACAGGAATTTTCACCCTCTGTAGAGTTCTGCTATTAAAGACAAGCCCATCAGTGGGAACATCCTGGCTTCTGATGCTTTCTGAGAAAGTTTCTAACCCAGCAAACGGATGCTCTGGGGTCATTTGAGGCTCAGCTCTGCAATAGAAAGCCAAGTGTAACATACAGCAAACGTTTGTTATTTCCCTGCTGGTATCTGGGTCACAGAATCAAAACAGATTTCAGCAGATTTTGGCTTTATCTTTTTTTTTTTTTTTTTTTTTTCCCCCAAAGATTTTGCTTCTGTTCTTGTCAGCAGCAGATCTGGCTGGATGTCTAGAACCACGGAAAACAAACTTCATCCCAGCCTTGTTAGGCCCCAATTAAAGCTGACTGAGCTTTCCAGGTTTTCTAAGCATTTTCACAGCACAATCAAGGTAAAAGATCTACATCCATATTTTTCAGAAAGTAAAAGTTGGTTTCTTAGCCAAATATTCCATGTGGACTTTACCCTTTTTTTCCTTTTCACTCAAATTTGAGTTTTAAACCAGGTATTCCAAGTTGAGTGTTAAAGAAAACCCCCTTAAATAAACTATATTTATTGACAAGTTGTGGTAATTCCTGCTTTTTTTATCTGGGAAGTATTTAATGGGACCAGTTGTGATCCTTTCTAAGACCTCCTGGCAATGCCAACAGCTGCTCAGTTTGCAAGAGTATTTCTATCATTTCATGCATCCTCCAAGCTTTGGAGAATATTGGACATTTTTGGGTCCTTCCAGGCTCTTGTTTATCTGCCAAATATGGTGGAAAACACATCCAAAGAGGCAAAACCTCAACCAAAAAAATCCACCCTTAATTCCCTCCTCAAGCTGCTGCAACCTCGACTGGGTTGGGCAGGGGAAGATCCAAACAAGTTGGCTCAGGGCTTGCAGTTGGCACAAAAGGGAATTTTTTAAAGAAAAGCTTCTTTAACTCCACTCTTGGAGCTCTGAAGTTTTAAATACAGCAAGTGCCGAGTGTGTCAGTGGAAATGCAGCTCCTGAAATGAAGAACCCATTTGATATCTGGGAAGTTGATGGTGCCCAGTGGCCTCGGGAAGGCACAGATGGGAAAGGGGAGCAGTTTAACCCTGTGGCTGTCAAGATCCTCCAGTGACAAGCACTTCATGCAAATGTGTTCAGGCAGAAAGCCTGCAGGATCCAGCAGGGCTCAGTGTTTGAGATTCTCGTTTCATATGTCTCTGCTTACAATCTGTAGTAAAAACGTGTGCACCTAAAGCCATGCAGTGCAGCTGAACCTGACAGATCTTGTCTAGACTCACTTTGTCACAATAATTGCTACTTCCTCAACTTGGGCTGGGTTGGCTCTGCAAAGAAAGAAATGCTCAGCTACTCCTTTATTCTTTCTTTCCTTCCCTTTATTTTGGTCTTTCTGCTCATGGCATTATGGCAGGAGCTCACCCTGCCTCAGCTCTCCAGGTTAATTTTTTCGATGTAATAATTGTGTGGTGCAATTATTTTGAAAATTAAATCTCGGCTCTGCCTTCTCTGCCTCTGCCCTCCCATCCCAGGCTCTCCTGTTCCTTCTCCCCTCGTGCTCTGGCTGCATCACAAGGCAAAGGTGGAGCTGGGCTGTGTCAGCTGGCACAGACCTGACTCCTGAACCTTCCCTGGAACCACATCTGTCCAAAAACGCAGTTCTGGGGCGGTGAGATCATCGCCGAGTTTCCCCAGCAGCAATGAGAGCTGACTGCACCTCTCGGCTCTGCTGAGAGCTGAGCTGCAGGAGGAGAGATGGACACTGAGCTGGCCATGAGCCTGGCACTGCCAAGCCCACTCACAGCCTGATTTTTTCAGTCTAGAGAATCTCTCTTGGAAGGTCGGGCAACCCCAAACCAGCACAGCCTCTTTATAATTGATTCCTGACAGTAAAAACTGCATCCAGCCATCTCTATGGGGGAAGATTTCCTTAATTTGCTTGTGAAGAGCACCCAGCCAAGGAAGGAGTGTCTTGGACCCACAAGAGAACTGCAAATCTCCTGTAATGAGATGCTCTGAAAGCCTCATTGGTCATGTTAGGAACGTGATTATGTGAGACAGGGTGGGATGAGTGGGGTGACTCCGAGGTGCTTTGGAATGATCTGTTCCCAAACGTGAACATGTGGCTGCACAAGCATGTTGTGAGTACCTCAAGGTTCTAAAAGCAGTTGTAGGATTCATTTATTCTCACTTATTCCCATCCTCCTGGCATTAAACTTGCTTTGGCTCTTAAACTCCTAGCGAATAAAAACTGTATTTTTGTCTAGTTTTTGTTTGGGCTTTAGTTTTGTTTTAGGTTTTGGTTTTTGGTTTTTTGTTTTTTTTTTGGTAGCTTTTGTCCCCTCACTTTTTCCAGAAAGTATTAGCATTAAAGACAAGTTTAGAGGATGTTAAATCTTGGCTTGCTAACAGGAGGCTCAAAGATACTGCAATCTGGTCTCAGTATAATGAGCCCCTTGGTTATATTTAAATACTATCATACTATCCTATACACAGCCAAGCACTGGGATGTTTTATATTAACAATGCACCAGCACTAAAACCTCAGACAACTCTAAAAAGGCACTAATTATTATTATTAGTGTTTTACACTAACAATAAATGTCAAATGGAACCCTGCAAACAAATAACTACCTGTCACCAAGTGAATGAAAAGCAATCTTAGGAAAGTGAATTAAAACCCAAACAACAGAAAACTCAACAGGCTCAGGGGCTGGGCTGGGGGCTGGTGCAGCTCCTGTGCAGGAGCAGCAGCAATTCCTGCAATTCCTGGGAGAGTTGTGTCCCTTATGGGTGTGTAGGAACCTGGCTGGTGGGAGGGATGAGCTCACATCAGCTGTGGGAGACTCTTACTCATGGCAAATGGAAATTGGATATTAATGAGGATTTAGTGGGTTTGTTTATTACATGGGTTGCTGTGCTTGGAGTTTTATCAGTGGAAATAATGAAGTTGGGCAGTGGATTGTGTTTATTTTGGGGACACGTTTCTCTTAGGTTTTTTTTTTTTAAGTTTGTCTCCCAAAGACTTATTTTTATAAATGGTGCATTTTATTTTTCAATCTTCATGTATCTTTGATATCTGATTGACATTTTGAGGACGCTCTAATCCTTTCTACTGAAGGAAGCTCTCACAGTGGCAGCTCTTGCAATCAGCTTCCCAGAGCTCTCCTCGCTCTGCTTTTGTGATGGGATGAGGTCTGGGATGGAGAGCTGAAAGGAATTGAGATCTGCTGAGTGGCAGCACAGGTCTCACAGAGCTTTTCCTCACTTGGACCTGTTCATAAAATCCAGATTAGTGCCCCCGAGTCTGCCTCACACCAGTTGGAGTGTAACACTCCACCAGACTCAGCCCTGATGAAGAAATACAAAGAAAGAGGGGGGAGGGGAAAAAAAAAAAGTTGGTCCCAAAGTCTTGATTCAGCTTGGAATGACAGGCAGCACTGGGAGCTGGCACACAGCTCATCCAGGTGACCTAAACAGGGAGAAAATGAGGAAGATTCCAAAGGCAATGGCTTTCAGAAGGAGGACTCTTACAGAATTTCAAGTCAGGTGGACTGACAAGTTAAAATGCTTTTAATTAGAAATTAATTTTCTCCATTAAAACCAATGGTTAGTGCTTCCTGGATTGTCTGGCACTCAGGGTGACAGCCCAGATCAGCTCAGTTCTATTTTAGTGTTTTCACCTCAACCTTTCCCTCTTGTTTTAGGAATAAACAAACCCCAGGTTGGCCCAGTTTGCAGGTGATATCGAGTGTTAATAAACTGATATAAACCTGATTGCTCTGAGCCCTCCCTGCACCAGCCCACCTGAATTACAGGGCCCAGCACAGGGGAGCTCCTCAATCTTGCCAGCTTCATTCCCTTTTTCTCTTCATCTTTACATGCTGGAAACGAATGTATTTTTTTTTAAAAATGGCTAATTCCATTCACAATGGGCTCCTGCTGCAGAGATGTGCTGTGATTCATCTCCAGGCCTTGCCAAATCATTCTTGGTAGGTTTGGCTCCTCTGCCTGTGAGTAATGGACATGTTTCCAGTTGCTCTAAGAATGAAAGGATGGGCTGCAGAAATCAGATTTAAAGGAGAAACTCTGCAAAAATCCTGACTTGCTTTCACTGTTTAGTGGTGATAGGGAAGGAAGAGTGATTTTCAGTGTTTGCAGGAGCAGAGAGGACACAGTCATGCACTGGGGCTTTCCAGTCTAGTTTTATTTTCACCTGATCTCCCCAAAACACTGCATGGCTCAGAGCCATCAGGTAGGACCCATTTTGGAGACTATTCACACCCTGTTGTAATATTTGTTGAAGTTGGAGGCCATGATGAGGAAGAAATGAAGTTTATGCTGATGGATTAACTAGAAAAATTCTGTTAAATTCAGACTAACCCCTGTAAAACGTTTCTAAAACTTTAAATACCTCTGCTGCAGCACTTGAGCTGCTGGGATCTGAATTTCCTCGTGGAAGTTGGTGAAGGATTTGCAACTGCAGTCAGAGCACACAATGATTTTTCAGTAATTTTTGATAATCACTTTTAGATAACTCATGGTTTGAGCAAAGACCAAACTTCTGGCTTGAATCAGCAAATGCACACCCAGTGCTGAGTTATTTTGAGATGAGCAAAGCTCAGGTCCCTGCTCTGGTACAGAGCCCAGATCAGACAATTCTGTGAGCATCAGAATGAAATCTGGAGGGGGCTCTTGTGGGAGGTAAAGAGGAAGCAAGAGGGGAACACGTGTGGCAACAAGAAATGTAGAGATAATGGGGAATTTATAGAAAAAAGAGCAGAAGGCTGAGTGGAGAGAGCTCTCAGTGTCGTGTGGGGATAAAATTCCTTTTCCTGGGGGTGCACCTGGATAAGGGACTCTGTTGCCAAGGCAAGAATGGAGTTTGTTTCCTGCAGGAGGCCAGAGAACCTCCCAGTGCAGGGTGGAGTGCTGCCCACCCCAGGGCTGGGTGAACAGGGGCAGGGCCGTGGGGTGAAGCTGTGCTGGGAGCTGTGGGGCTGTGCCCAGCAATGCTGAGAGCAGAGCAGCTCCAGCCCTCAGCACCTGCAGCTCGGGGGGAGCCGAGCACAGCAGAGCTGGGGATGCTGCCCTGGGACAGGGACACGATGGATGCAAACCCCTGCAGAGCCAAACCCCTGAGCTATTGCCCTGGAAAAGGTTGGGATTCCCAGTGAGCAGCCCAATCCAGCCCTTGGGAGGTTCTAACTCTGCAGCTCAGGATTGCTTTCTGACACAGAACTCTTTCAAAATTTCCCACCAGGCGTCAGCAGCTCTTTAAGCCATGCTGTCTATTTTGAGTTTTATTTAGATTAACAAATTCCACACCCTCGCATACAAAAGCAGAATAGAGTGAAAACACAAGCTGCCCTAACAGAGCAATATCCAACAAACATTATGCTACTCAGAAATATTTGCTGTACAATCCTCCCCACAAAAGGGACTTGTTCAGCCAAAAGATGTCAGATAGCATCTTGCTAAAAGCAATGGTGCCAGTGGAGCTTGCTTCCAAGTTCATGCAGCTGATTTTTTTTTTTTTTCCCTCTGTTTGTTTCATGCTAAGAAAATCAGCCATTTATTTCTCTGGGTGTCTGAACTTGGAGAAATGAGATGGATGGACTTGGAAAGGGCTGGGTGTGCTGGGAAAAGGGGCTCTGATGGGAGCAGGAGTGTGCAGCAGAACCTGCTGCTCTGTTCACGAGATTTTCTGTTCCACAGGTTGCTTTGTAACCACGTGTTGCTGCACTTGCTCGTTTTTACCCTTTGGACCTCCAGGAGAAAAGAGAATTTTAGAGAATAGACCTAGTGGCAGTGGTTTATTTCTGTGAAATCCAATAAATTTACATACTGAAATCCCAACTTTTTTGTGTGGCCTGTGAGGAGATGCTCAATATGTTCTGTCAAAGACACTTTTCTCTGTTTTGCTGAAGTTGTTTTGTGTAGTCAGAAATGTGATTTGTGTGGATTGATTTTATTTTAGGTTAAAATTTGGGGATGAAGGGAGAGAAAAAGAAGAAAAGAAGGACCTGGGTGCTTTTTGAATGTCTTTAGATCAATTTTTCTTTTAATGCTGAGCTATTATTAATGGAGGAAAAGTAACCCCTCCATGAACTGCCTGAATCAGAAGTCAGTGCTATTCCTTTGATTTATAGAGAAATGTTTGTGTAAGAGGCTGCCTTGGAGCTTTTGAAATGGCCAGGACACAGAGGCTAATGTAAAGCTGAGCATTTAAATCCATTTATCCAAATACTCATCGTTCCCATCTGGAGACACATGAAATAATAAATATTGGACCAGGAAACATCCACACCATTTTATTAAAGAAAAGATTTTTTTTTTTTAAGTGCTAATCTTGCAGCTCTTGCCAACTTGTTTAATAATTAAAGCATAAGCCCATGTATGTGCTGACCCTGGCAGGCTTCTGCAAAGGTGTTTATTGATCAGAAATGTGATTTTTGGATGGTATTTTTGTGCCTCATGTCTTAGATTCTCAAGCAATGTGTAGCAGAAATTGCACTGAGATTGTTTCTCTCCGAGGATATTTGGGTTAAGATGTGATTTAAGGAGCCTTGTCCTTTGAGGACCAAAACCTCAGTGGATCTGCAGCAGAGCTGATTTCCTTGGTGCTAAAACGGTGGGGAAAGCAGCCAGAGGAATTCTGCTGTGAGAGAGAGGATCTGTGCTAACCCCAAATGTGATTTCCATCACTGCCTATAGGATTGCCTCCCCAGCCCTCGGGTGTGATCACTTTGGAGGGCTGGGGGAGATGAAGATTGATGTGAGCTCTGCAGTGATCTCACAGCACCCCCCACACAGAGCAGAGCTCACTGCTACAGCCCCACAGGAGCTCCCACCCCATCAGCGACCCCCGGCATGTTTTGGGTGCTGTAGGGGGTCAGAATCCTCTGGGATTTGGGGGTGCAGCCCCGTTTGGAGCCTGCTTTGCTGTTTCCTGGTAGCCAAGTTGCAGGGATTGTGTGGTGGAGCTGGTGTGGGATATTAATCTGGTGTAAATTCTCTCAAGTTTAGAAATAACCACGTTCCCAAGCTGCAGCTCCAGCCTAGCAACACTTTGCTCCTCATGTGAGGCTTCTGCAGCAACAGCCCAGCTCCAGCTCTGCAAGAGCACCAAAAATTCAGATTTGCTTGTTGGAAGTGCTGCAACTTCTTTGGGAATCACTGAATGAATGGTCTGGGTTGGAAGGGACCTTAAATATTCCCAGCCCTGCCATGGGCAGGGACACCTCCCACTGTCCCAGGCTGCTCCAAGCACTGTCCAGCCTGGCCCTGGACACTTCCAGGGATCCAGGAGCTCCTCCCCACCCTCCCAGGGAAGGATTTCTGTCCAAACCAAGAGCTGGGTGTCTCTGATGAGCATTTTCACCTGTGTTCTTTGAACTTTTGTCACTACAGATTTCCAGTGAGGTTCAGACCTGATCCTCTGTCCATTCTTCCTCTTCCCAGCTTCCATCAGCAGCATCCTCAATCCCATCCTGGATTAAGTTGGTTCTGGTTTGAGCCTTTGAGTTTGAGTTTTTCCCTGCTTTCAGCCCCTGTTCCAGGGGAATCAGAGGGGCTGGCTCAGGGATTTCCAGGAGCTTTTATTGGTGCTGCTGCTGGGGAATTGTTTCAAATGAACTCCAAGCTCCTCGAAGTACAGTGTGATTGTTATTTCCCGCGAGTAAACAAAAGGGTGAGTAATTCCTGCAGGCAGAACTGGAGGCTCTGCTGTTCCAGAGCCTGAGCAGAGCTCGGACTCCACAAATGTGGGTGCTCCAAGTCACCTCTCCCTCCCTGCTTTGGGGACAAAGCCTCCCCAGAGATTGGAGAGCAGCATGGAATGGTGTGGCTGCCTCTGTGTGTCTCCTTGTCCTTGGAAATAAAGTTATTTAATGCTGCCTCTGTTAAAAAAAACAAAACATCCATGGGACAGTTTCTGGAGGTGGCTACTGCCATGAAATTTGGATTCATAATGAGACAAGCAACTCCAAAGTTAATTAGTGCTTCAATCAAAAGATTTATTGTAGCTCATTATAGATCCTCAAGCTGTTTGTGGGATGCAGGGAGCAGATTTGGTTGGAATATAGCATTCCTTTCCTTGGCATTTTTGAAGCCATGAAGGATTTGGGGTTTTTAAATATCAATGAGTATTTCTAGAAGGTTATGAAGCACTTTCAGCTCGAGAGTTTTAATATCACTTTTTATGGGATTCACTCTCAAAATATTTTGATTTTAATAAAGATTTTTATTTTTTTTTAAGGGTGGGGAAGAATTCCTGCCAGAGGGAAGTTAGAAGGCCTTTTGGGTTGTGCATTTTTCTGCCCTGTGAGGACACCCCGTGCAGGAGGGCTGGCAGTGGTGCAGAGCAGGTGTACAAATTCCATTGGAACAGCAGCCCTTGCCTCAATTGATCCAGAGAGGCCATCAGCTGCCAAAGGCAGGGGGAAACTGGAGGAGAAAGATCCAAAGCAAAGGCTGCAGACAGCAGAAGGGAGCTGATTAATCTTGTGCTATCTCAAAACCTCATATTAGTAGTTTCTCTCCTCAAACATATTTATAATCCATACCCCGTGTATTTCAATTGCAGGAACCTTGTACTTTCTGAATGCCACCTCCACACAGGTTCCCTTGCTGATGTCCCTTTAAAATCAGCTCACCCTGACACTGTAATTTACCCCACTGTTTGTCACTGTTTAATTCCCTCTGACACCCCCATTAGTTATACCTGTTCACATCTGTTCTGAATTTATCCCTTTCAATGTAATTTATTATTACTTTCAATGCAGAAAAATCCCAACCAGGAACTGCTCAGGTAATAAGTCCCATCCTCTGGCGTGCCTGTAGCCAAGGATTTGTTGATGTTCCCATTCTATATTCTGGGATGCAGGTGGAGAGGGAAAGGACTTTAATACCCTGACAACCTCAAAAATCAGTGCAGGGAAGGTTAAGGCCAGGATGAGATGGGTTTCTGGAGAGGCTGGATGATTTCCTTAAGGGGATGGCAATAATTAATCCATTGAACTCGTGCAAACTGAAAAGACCTTCAAGAAAAAAAGAGATTTACAGAGTGAATGAGTGCTCCATAAGTCCATGGGAGAGGACTGGGAGGCAGCTGGGGAATCCTCAGGGGTGGGAAACTCGTGTGGAAGGCACGTTTTGGTGGGCAAGGAAGGAGGAGCAGCAGCAGAACAATTGAGATGTGGCCCAGGAAGAAAATGAATGTGTTGAGGTTTCCCACGAGATGACAGAAATCTGGAATTCTGGAGTGGAATTTTGTAAAAAAAGGTGAAAGAGCAAAACCCTTGTGGGTGTAAATCTCCCACGGGTAGGGGAGAGGGACTCTGGGTTGCTCTGGGGCTTTGCTCATGAATTTTCATAATCCCAGCAGATTTATGGGCTCTGATCTGCCCTGTAGGATAACAAGACTTCGGGGACTTTGTTTTAGTTCTGGAGAACAGCTGCACCCCCTGCATGGTCCCTGATGTCTGTGGTGTCTCAGATCCTTCCAGTGACCCAAATTTACAGGAATCACAAGGTGTTGGAAGAGACCTTCAAGATCATCGAGTCCAAACTGTTTCCTGACACCTCCACTAACCCAGTGCCACATGCAGGGATGGTGACTCCACCACCTCCCCGGGCACAGCATTCCAGTGCTTTAAGGATTTAATTTAGGGTCATGTCTGGGGCTGTGCTGGCCAGGGAACAGTCCAGCTTGCTCAGGACTTTCTGGAGCAACAGGTTTGACCTTAAATTCTGCACTGAGAGGAAAAACCTGAGTGTCAGTGGCAGCAAGGGCTTCGCTGCAGCAGCCTGGAGCTCTGCACACACTCGGGGTGGGAATGAATCCCGGAGCAGGAGGGTCCTGGGGGATGCACGGTCAGTGCTGGGGGTTCTGCTCCTCCTGAGCACCCTGGGTTGTTCATTCTGTGGGAAGGGGAGAGTCTCTGCTTTTGAAACTGTGCCTCAGTGAATAATCTGGAGCGTTATGAAAACACTGAATTCATCTCTTCATGAATAGTGTGGATATTTTTGCTTTTGTGCCATTCCCATCCACAGCAATATTTTTTGTATTAAATACTATGAATCCACTTCACCTGTCAGCACTATTCAAAACACAAAATGCTGCATGAATAGGAAGGATGTTCTGGGATCTCTCAGATGATTACTGTTGCTAGGAAAACCACTTCCTGATATCTTTGTGCTCAGTGTCTGTGTCTCTCTTTGTGTACAGCCTTCGGTGACAGGCAAATTCGTATCAAGGCACAGGGAAGGAATAGGAAAAGTTTAGAAATGCTTAAAGAACAGTGCTTAAAGAGTGAAAAGGAGGATGTCATTGCAAAGAATAGTTCAGAGTTATGATTTCTTTCCTAGGTGGGATTATTGGTGTTGAAGGGGAGGGAATTGCAGTGCTGGTTATGCTGTGCCTGGGAATCTGATGCAGCTTGGGCTGCATTAAAGCTGGAAATGGATTTTGGGAGCTCCAAAATGCATTCAGTGTGCTTGGTATTGCTTTATCAGAGGGGTTACTAATGCTGGCTCCTCAGCCCTGCTTGTCTCACTGGGGGTTATTTTGGTTTGATTTCTGAAGCAGATCTCTGAGTTAAATGTTTCTATTTGCTACAGGCCCTGCCTGTGGTTTTTTGGTACACACAGGAATCAGAGTTTTATCTGCTGTGACATCATGTGACAAATTCTAACTCTGAAATGATATCAAGAACTACATTCTGGAAGCTGTGGTGTGATCAGAACCCCAGGTTTAAATTAATTAAATTACTGAAGGTTCTTTTCTCCTTGCAGTGATGCTTTGGCTGTTTGAGATCCTCAGTTAAGGGGCTGGTATTGCACTCAGAAAAGAACAGAACTAGAGCACAGAAATCTGCTGTCATTGGAGGAGAAACATCATCTCTCCAATAGTGTCTTTTCTATTGCTGCTGCTGGATCCCCACGCTGGTGAGGGTGTGTGCCACCCTCCCTTCTGCTGGACTGTGGGACTTAGTGGGGTAAAAGTGAATTTTCTGAGCTAAAATACCAGCAGTTAGACTGGTTTTGAAGGAGTTTGGCATAGCTATGATTAAGATGATCTATAACTGGCTGAAAAAAAAAAAAAAAAAAAAAAAGGCATTTTAATTCTAATTTTCTTTCCCTTAATACGTGGTACCCCCATCCTGGGGACACAAAGTGTCAGGGGAAGGAGCCTTCCAGAGGGATGGAAGGGTGAGGTCTGTGGGGTCACAGCATCACTGAGGTTGGAGAACAACTCCAGGATCATCAGGTCCAAGCTTGGCACCGAGTGCCACATCCAGGAATTCCTTGGACACCTGCAGGGATGGGGACTCCAGCAGCTCCAGTTTGGCCATGGCTGAGGAGGTGTGAGTTTTCCCAACCCCAGCTGGGGATTTGGAGGTTTTATCCCAATTTCCTGCCCTGTGCTGAGCTCCCCCAGGGGCTGTGCCCAGGTCCTCTCTTGGTGGAGGTTTTGGTGTCGTGGTTTTGGTTCAAACCAGCACAATTTCCCAGCCCCAGCAGCTGTGCAGGGAGCTTTGGCTCCTGATGGAGAGATGAGTTTTGATGATGATGGAGAGATGAGTTTTTTATCTCCTGCTCTTGGCTGGGCTCCTCTGCCTGTGCCATTCCTGCCCCAAGGAGAACAATGGCTCCCACTGGATGCTTTGTCCTATTTTTTCACTCTCTAGCTGCAACATCCTTTTAATAAAGCAGCTCCCAGCCAAGAACAGTCTTTCCCCAACACATTCTAATTCTTTAAAATAGCAGAAAATGTATTCTGTCCTCCTGGGTCCTTAAGTCCACGTTTTAAAATTCGAAGGGAGTAAGCAGAAGATCCTCTGCTGTGGCACAGCCAAAAAGGGAGATACTATGTTTTCCTCAAAGAAGCTGGCTTAAGAGTTGCAATTATCATTAAAAACATTAAAAAAGAAACTCTACCAAAGCAGCAGTTATTAAGGGAAGAATTTTGTGGGCAATGGGTAAAATAAAGATTTCCTGACTTCCCACATCAGCGTTTCACTTTCCTTCTTTTCTTTTCTCGTTATTTATATTTATTTGTTTTACAGTCTAGTGGACTCAGAGGATAAATTCCTTTATGTGCTTGGTGCTATGGAAGAAACATGTTAAAGCATAACTCCTGATTTATTTGTGGTGCAGGGAAGAGCAGGGCTGGCATTGCAGGGTGGCAATAGCCAGGCCTGGGCTTGGACAGGGGCTGCAATAAGACCTTGGATTTTTATGCCCTGGCTCAATAGGTCTTGTGGGGTTTTTGTTTTTTCTAAGACTTCTCTGCCTTCCTTTCCCTGCTGCTTCCTTTGTTCAATTTGTCCATTCTTCTTTGTCTTCTTCAGGGTGCCAGGAAAGAACTAAAACCCCATCAAAAAATATAACTGCTTTCCCTGGGATGGCCTAATGAATATGTGATGAAATAATTTAAGTAGACATTTAGTCTCTTAGAATTTCACAGTCTGAATGACTAAATTCCTTCCTTCCCCCCCCCCCCTCCTCTGTGTGCAGGAGTCCAAAACTTTAAAATCATTATGTGGTAAATTTACCCCCACCTACCTATTGCTTTTGCTCCCACTTTTCCTTTTTTTCTGCTAATGAGTCACGATATGTAATTACCTTCTGTCTTTGCTGCATTTAGGGAGCATGCCAGCGCAGAAGGATGGAAGAAAATAAAAAAAGGCTTTAAAAAAAGATGAGGAAACAAGCAAGCATCCAGGCCTGCTTTGGCTCCCACTCACCATTCCTGCTTTTGCCAAGTGTAATGAATATTGCTTTTTCTCTGTGGCACTCTGCAGCAGGATTAAGTAAACTTAATCTATATTATTACATTTTAATGAATGTCTGGGTGTTAGAGTGGCTCTTTTAGGGGGGTGTCAAGCTTTCCTGGACACTTAGGAAGGCGGTGAAATTCAAATTATTTCAGACCATTTGTCTTTAAAGCCATTATTCATCCTTGCAAGGCTTTGCTGTGCAAAATATCCTCTGTGGCATAACGTGGGAAGGGGCTGGAGCTGGGATGCTACAAGTGCTGATTTCACTCCTGGAAAAACTTATCTTGGATCCCCTAAACCCCATCCCAAATTGGGGCAGTTCCCATCAAAGCCAGGGCTCCTTGGAAGTGTCCTGTTTGCCAGATCCCTCTGGTCTCAAAGGGCTTTTGCTGTGGCAGCGTGTCCTGGAGAGAGAGATGTTCAGGGCTGCTCGTTAAGAGTGGGAGCCAGAAGTTCATTGTCACTTTAGGAATTTGTTTTTAAGGATTGTCTCTCCTCACTGATGTGGGGAAGAATGTAAAAAGCCAGCTCTCTCAGCCACTAAATAATAAATGACTGAATAGCAGAAATTCAATAGGGCTTTTTCTGTGAATAAGATGGCAAAGAAAATAACCATTTCTTTGGGATGGCTCATCCATTCATGGAGAGCTGCTTTTGGAAAATAAATATCTTGCCACCTGCAACTCTGCTCCTAAAGCTGTTGTGTAATTTCCAGTATTTTCTGATGCCTTCTGAAATCAGGTTTGAGACGACTGTTCTTTAAAGTCAACAAAAGGAAAGCAAAGAAAAAGATCTTACATCAAAGATATCAGCATTTCTCCTCTCTCTGCATGCTTCCCCTGAATATGGAGTTGGCAAACTCTCAAATCACTTTATCATGTTTGAACTTGGAAAAATGTATGATAATACCAGCTGAGCTAATATTTAAAGAGCTCTTCACTTTAGAATTGCATTGTCTCTCTCTCGGTTCTCCCCAGGTCTCCTGACAGGCGAGGTGGGGAGGCTGCAGGGCTGGGCCAGCTGGGCAGGGAGGCACCCAGCCTTTGCCCCTGGGGCTGGAACAGCCCCCTCGAGGCTTCCCGGGGGATCCATTTATTGCCAAAACTCCAATTCTGCTCAGCAGGCAGGTCCCGAGCACGTTGCAGGTGCTGTGGCTCCTCTGGCAGCTCTGCTGGATCCTCTGGAACCTGCGGGAATTTGGGGGGAGCCTCTGGAGCTGGGCACAGCCAGCCTGGGGGTGCCAGATCTGCTCAGGATGGGAAGATCCCTTGGCACAGGTAAAACGATGCACTGAGGGCTTGATTTGTGGGTTTTCCCCGAGTTCCCCACACGATTTTGGATTTTTTTTTTCAGTGTGTGTGTCCTGGGGGGGGATTTAATCCACTTGCAGGCTCATGGCAAGGTGGGAGGTGGCACTTAAGATGTGCAGCAGCAGAGGGGTTTTAGCACAACTGTGACATTTTAGGCTGTTATTTATGGCTTCCTCAGTGGCCTTTGTGTGAGTTGAATTGAGAACAGGAAGAAAGGGTGGGAAAGAATAATTCTGAGGATCTTGGAGGTCCTTGGGGGGGCCGTAGACATTTAGGGGTTGCTTTGAAATGCTCTGAGGTTCGTAATGTGTGGGCACCAAGGCTTGGCTTTGTTGGACTTCTCCTGCTTTTCCCCTCTTTGCCACCACCCCAGACAATCAAATCAGGCTCTGGCAGGAGATCTCCAGAGGCATTTCTCCAAAATGCTTAAAGGTTAATACATCCTCCAAATCAAGTGGGCTGCAGAGATAAGGAGGCTCTGGCTGCCCTTCCCCTGTGACCCCGGGCAGGGCTGGGATTGTCCCCTCAGCCCCACAGGTAAGGGGTGGCATTTGGGGTCCTGGATCTGAGTTTAGGGTTGAAACTGCTGTGTGTGTTTAAGGGTCAGGTGAGGCTCTCCTTGCAGCTCCTCTGTGCTCCAATCCCAACTCGGGGGAGTGAGGCTGTGGCCACCTCGAGTGCATCATTTCCTTGCCATGCCATGGTTCCTTGCAGCCCAGGAGGAGCCCAGTGTTTGTCATTTAGGAGTGTCATCTCATTACATTGCATATTGCAGTGTAATGATGTGAAATGATTAAATGACAAAATGCCAGCTCACTGCCAAAAACCTTAAGCAGCACACTTTTATTTGCGGGTGGGAAAGCTATTATTAATTCCTGCATGGTCTTTGCCAGATGAAATAGCACAAGCAGGCTGGGAGGGGAGGGGAGGTGGGTTTAATCCTGTTTCTAATTTGCAATGAGTGTGGGAGTGCTGTCCACCTCGGGAGCACATGTCCAGTGCCAGGGCTGGGCTGCCATCCCTCGGCCTCTCTGCTGTCAAGCACTGACACATCTCCAGGCAGAACGAGCTGCTGGCACCATCCGAGCAGGAATTATTCAGCTTTTAAGGAAGGATCTGTTTAAGCGGTGTAAGCTGGTGGTGTTCAAAATCGTTTCTGGGTTTTAGTGTTCAGAAATGCTAGATTAGAGATAATCTAAGTGTGGAACAGAAATTAAATAAGTTCTGGTGGGGTCTAGAATGTGGAATTCAAGGTGAAAATAAGATTTGGGGGAGAGTAAGAGCATGAAAGTTTCTGCAGTGGGGATGCCCTGTCACTCCCTTCCTGATGATGGGAGACTGAAATTCCAACCTTTTGTGAATTTGACTGGGCTGGACAGGTCAGCACAAGGGTCAAAGTGAAATAGTTCAGAGTTTTTGTGTGTTTGGGGTTTTTAAAAAAAAATTAAAAATTGGGGGTTGCATGAAAAAGAGGAATTCATGTAAGGACAAATTTCTTCCAGTATTAAATAAGTAAATCTCTAGAGAAAAATAATAGATATGATTGGGTGTGACAGAACAGAACTTGAAATAATAAAGGTGGGACTATAGCTGTGGGGGTTTGGGTTTTCTTTTCTCCTTTTTTTTAAAAAAAAAAACTTCTGGCAGATCTCAAGAGCCTCTCTAGGTTGTTTTCTAATGCAAAGATAAGTCAACCTGAAATATCCATGTGTATGGCTCGAAGCTTTATGGGGGAACCCTTTGGTTGTCTCTGGGTAAATTACTCTGCTATCCCTCCAAGCTAAAATCAGTGAATGAGCAAAACCCAATTCAGGATGGAGGGTGAGTGGTGGAGGAATAAAGCAGGAAGGCACCAGGAATTCCCTGCCTGTGTCACACCAGGCACAGCTGGGGCCTGGTTCTGCTTTTCCTTTTGCCTGAGGGATGATCCTGGGTCCAAGGCAGGCTCCACAGGGCTCAGGTTGTGTCTGAGCCACACGTGGGCTGGGCTGGGCTGCAGCCAGCACATCCTGCATGGAGCTTCCCTTCATCCACACAACGTGATGCAGGCTCTTAGAAATGAAAACTTAATAAACACAAAGCATTTCTGCCTGGTTCTACTCTCAAATCTTGATTGTCTGTGTTATTTTGCTTTGTTAATGTAATTTGTGCTCCAAGTAAAAGGGGAAGAAACACAGGCAAATAGTTTTTATTTATATTTTATTAGATTTCCTTGACACATTGGAAGTCATTTGTCTGTTATTAAAAGAGAGCTAACAGAAACAATCCCCAAACAATAATAACTGCAAGGGTTTATAAACAATAGCAGCATGTTTGCCAAGGTGGCCAGGAACTGTTTGGACCTGTTTTTTTAGCTTTTTTTTTTTTTTTTTTTTTTTTTTTGTAATAAGAAAAAGCACAAGACACAAGTTTGTACTTTGAAAGTTTTGGCAGAAATACAGCAAGCCCATTCTTGGTGTGATGGGGCTCATAAATGGACAACTCCTCAACTCCAAACCTGTCAGGAGCTCTCCTTGTGCTTGTCTGAAAGGTTGGATCCTGGAAAGGCATCCCATGGTGAGCACAGGGCTTTAGTGTGGAATGGCTTCCCTTGGATTTGTTTCCCTGAGAGAGGGATCACAGCCCTGGGATCCTCACAGCCCTTCTTTGGTTTTATGCACAAGGAAAGCCATTAATATTGTGGGTTGGTTTAAAAAACAAACACCACAGTTGGATTTTACAGCAAGGTTTAAATGCTGGAGTTGAATCTCTTCTCCCATGTCTTTCAAGGGCACAGAACTTTCTCTGGAGCTCTGTTCAGAACTAAATCCTGACCTTGGCCAGATGATTTCAAACTTGATGTCAAAGACTCGATTATTCCCATCCATAAATTTATATTGCCAAGGATCTGAAGGGATGTTACAAGAGAGGTGGGGAGAGGCTCTGGAGGGACAGGACAGGGGGAAGGGTTGGATGGGATCCCACTGGGAAGGGTGGGATGGATACTGGGAGGGAATTCCTCCCTGGCAGGGTGGGGAGGGGCTGGGATGGAATTCCCAGAGCAGCCCCTGGATCCCTGGCAGTGTCTCAGGCCAGGCTGGACATTGGGACAGTGGGAGGTGACCCTGCCATGGGATTGGGATGAGCTTTAGGCTCCTGTCCAGCCCAGGTGGTGACCCTGGCACTGCCCTGTCCCCGGTGGCTCCCAGGGGTCACATCCATGCCCAGCATTGTCCCCTGGGCTCTGCAGCTGCTCCTGCCTCAGCCCAGCTTATCCCAGAGCACAGAAATGCCCTGGAAGCCTTGGTGGAGAGAGCAGCTGATCCCAGTGGAGCGATCCACACGGAGCTGGGATTGTTCTCTGAGTGCTGCCCCTCTCAATCACACAGCAACAGAAAGTGTGCAATAACTTACACAATCAGAGGATGGAGGATGAGAGAGAACCATTAAGGGGTTTTTTTTGGGTTTTTTTTCCCCTCTTTTTGGTAGAAATGAGTGACAGTGACTGGAAGGAAATGTGCTGTGCCTGTCCCTGCCAGAGCTGTGCCCGTGCTGGTGGCTCTGCAGCACCAGCACTGAGAAATAAATGGCTTTTCCAGGGTTAGCCTTGCTTTCCTTCCCAGGCTGTGTCACAGGAAAACCCCCAGGGGCAAAGATCAGCCTGTTCTGCACCCCTGGGTGGTGGAAATGTCGTGGTGAGGATTAAAAAAGCAAAGTGAAAGAACACAAATCTCTGTCCCAAACAGCCCAGCAAAATGTGTTTAATTCCATACACCCTGCCCTTATCCAGGAAGACACTTTTGCAATCATTTTCATTTATAGTTTAATTAAATTATTGCTATTCAGCTGATTTCTCAAAGAAAAAAAAAAAAGTTCTATTCCAGCACTCTTGATTCTCGTTTTCTTGAGATTTTAATTTTCCAATGTTTTTTGTTTGTTTGGGTTATTTTTGTGACAATCTTTAAAGAAAAAGTGTTTTAAAAAGAGAGGATTTGGTAGCAGCCTAGTTAATTAAGTGCATTAGCTATGCTTTGGGAAAGGGTGACTGATGTAATGCTGCTTTGCATACTCAATTTTGTCTTTAAAATAACTGCAGAACTCATTTTACCTGGAGCTTTTGGGCAATCCTTCACTTGCTTAGGATAGAGAGTGTGTGTTGCTGCTACTTAATGACATTAATAGAGATAAATGAGTTTTCAGGGGATTTTCTGGCCCTGATTTCTCTGGATCCAGCAGGGAAATCTCTTTCCAGAGGGGTGATGCTCCTGCTTCTCTTCCACGCAAGTCTGGAGGTGAAATTCAATTATTTCCCTCCAAGATTTGTGCTCAGGAGTAACTTAGAGCTGAAGTTTGGGTCAGTTTGGGCTGCTGGAGTTCTTCTCTCCTGGTTCCTTTTAATATTCCTTAATTCTTGGTGTAACTTAGGACAAACGAACAAATGGAAGTTCTTCAGAGAAGCATTAAAAAATCTGAAGCTTTTTGTAGCAATACCTTTGTGTGTATTTCTAGCACTACCAGGGTGATCCATTTTTTAAAAAATATCCATTTTTTAGGGGGATCTGAGAGCTTGCATCCCTAAAATCAATGCTCAGCTGGAAGTGAGGCATTCTATTGGAACACTGTGTTTGACAATGCATTTCATGCCTCATTTCCTGCCAGTTGTGGGCTCCAGTAAACACAAAGAGCAAATTCCTTTTTTTTTTTTTTTTTTTTTTTGCTATGGAAAAAGCCTTATAGTTTGTTCCCTCTAGGATATCAGTGGTTAAATAGATTTCTGTAAGGACATATTCTGTTCACACTATAATCTGTTGTGACACTAAATCTTAATCCTTCTTCAAATTTCCATTGTTTTTGTACGAAAAGATTATTTCTAAAATATTTTATATCTCACATTCATTTTCTTGGCTAAGAATTAATTGCATAAGCAGTGGGTATCTGACCACTATTAAGTCTTCTATCGTAACCCAAAATTAAGAATTTAATGTGGATTATTCATAACATCTATCCAGTTAATTCAAAGCAATTTTTCTTTGCACTGGGCAGAATTTACTTTGTTGGAATGGGCTTTACCTCCTCAGGAGATGCTGGAAAGTCAACCTGGGCTGTCCTAAAGCTTTTGGAGCAGCTGTGCTGAAGGTTTGGGGTGTCCTGGGTTCTCCATAGGGCTGATCCTGCCCTTTCCCAGGTTGGGGAAAAGGGGAAAATGAATTACAGAGCTGTCGGGCCCCATGAGCAGCAAGGGCATGTGTGGCTCTGGTGCTGAGATCAGCAGTTCTGTGCTTGCAGCATTTCCCACAAACTCCTCAAGTGAGGAATGGCAGTGGAAGTGTGGGAGAGGGGAGAACCAACTTCGTATTTCAGGGCCGTGGGATTTTATTTTAGAAGAGCTCAGCAGGGCAGTGCTGGGGTTTGCTGGCAGCCAGGATGAGCTCCTGGGTGCTGGAATAGCTGGGGCAGCTCCTGCTCCTCAGGTGTTAGAGGGACCTGGGGAATCCCTCATCCATCCTCCCTCTCACAGCAGAGGGACACGGAGGGCTCAGGGCATCTCATCCAGCCAGGAGCCCTCTGGACAGCCTGGTCAGGGCTCAGATATCCTCAGAGAGGGGAAAAGATTCCCTGCATCCGTGCAGAAACTCCCCTGCCTGTGTCCCTCTGTGCCCCTCCACCCTCCTGCAGCTCTGGGCTGGTGTTTGGGGATGGATCCACCCCAGCACAGGGCAGGAGGAGAGAAATCCACCCCACAGCCCCAGGGAGCTGCTGGGACAGCAGGAGATGGGGAATTATTGTGGAATATCATCAGCAAGAGATGGGGAATTATTGTGGAATATCATCAGCAGGAGATGGGGAATTATTGTGGAATATCATCAGCAGAGAATGGGGAATCTTCGTGGAATATCCTCAAATTCATCAGAGGATTCTGGGCAGAGCCAGGACTGGTTGGATCCTTAGGCTGGACCTAAAGTCTGTCCTAGAGGAGTCATGGACTACTGAGAACCCCTGTCCATGTCCTTGAACCCTCAGCGAAAAGTGAATTTTATTTCTCTTCCTCATCCAAATGTTTTCTCGTGTACACAGCCCCAAACTGAGCAAGAATTAAGTTAATTGCTGAGGCAGTATTGGTTTCAGTGCTGTACCTCCAATATTTTGAAAGCAAGCCTTCATCCTGTCATTCCATGGGACTGGGGAAATCTCTAAAAAATCAGCTTGAATTGGGCTGTAAGGAAAGGCAAAACTCCCTTTGCAGAGAACAAATAACTACACAGGACATGGAAATTTTGCTTAAAGCACATTGCTTATTATTTTTTCCTTTATTTTTTTTTTTTTCTTGAACATAAATGCAAACTGGAATAAAGCACCTAGCTAAGCAGAAAAGGACCTCTTGGAGTCAGATATTTGTGAATAAAGTGTCGGCTGGAGCCAGGCAATACAAATGATGTACAGTCACTTTGTAGTGGTTGGCTCTTTAATTGAGCAGACTGATGTGTTGGGAGAATAATGGATCCTGGGAGTGAGGTGCTCTTATTTTGCTTCTCAAAGGCACCCATTTGAAGTGCAGGTGAACACAAACCATTTAAGAAATAATTGGTCTGACCCAGCTCTAGAGTAGCCGTTTTGGCAGCACTAAGGGAGGTGTTACTCTGGTGACAGAAGACAATGAGACACGGATACGGAACACGGAGTTTGCTCTGAAAAAAAAAAAAAAAAAAATAAAAAAATCCCAGTGGAAAAGGGGAAAACCTGCACGAGGAGCTCTGTCCTTTTGGGTTCCCTTGCAGGTCCTTCTGCTTCATCAGCCAAATTTCTGCACCTTTCCATCTCTCCTGGCTGTTCTCTAGAAACAACAGCTTCATTTATCACTTCCAGCCTGGATCACTGCAGCTTCCCCGCTTGCCTTGTTGCACTTCCCTTCTCTCCAAGTCCATTTACAACTCTTTTAATTCCACATTTTGGCTCTTTTTTTTTTTGCCACCCTTCCCTTCAACAAAACCGCCAGTGTTTGCTTTAAATGCCATAAAACTATTTTCCCACTTTAAAAAATGATATTGTGAGTTTCTCAGGCTGGGGGGAAATAAAAGAGATTTTGAAGAGCAGACAGACACAGTCGATGACTTTAAAATTTTAAAATCCAGAGGTCACATCCAAGTGGGTAAATGCGGGCAACACAACTCCGGTGTGGCAAAAATTCTACTGCACAGGGGAAAAAAAAAAAAAAAATCTTCTTTTTCCTCTTCTCCTGAGGAGCTGCACTTGCCACAGGAGCATCACTTATTCCCATTTACTCTGCTCCCGTTAGGGGCTGCTTTGAATAGGGAGCTGTCATCATTCAGATTCTCTCAATGTTTTGTATTAATGTAAAAGCAGCACCAAGATGTGGGATTTAAAATCCTTTCACTCAACATTTTTTAGGATGCTGTAATAAAGAGTTGCTTCATAACATGTTCAAGGTCTATTAAATAAATGCACTGAAGAATTCCTGTTCCCTCTGAAGTGGGCTTGTCAAGCTAATCTAATTTCAGTGTCTGCACATGGAAGGTGTGCTATTTTCTCCTTTCACTGATTTCAAAAATTAATAATTAAAGTTTCCTATTTTTACTTAATAATCAGTGCAAATTACTGCACTTTTCTGTCTTTGTGTTTTATAATATTATGGTAATTATTGCTGTGTGTACCTGGATGCATAACGTGCTGAAAACATTTTTATCAAATCGTTGGAAGAAATTGCTGAGCCAGTAGAACTCCAGGCTGGAGAACTCCACAGCCCCAATTTCCTGATAAATCCTGGTTTTGGTAGGGCTGCCATGGTCTAATCATGGAGAATAATCCAGATATCTCTTTATTGTTCTGTGGAAAATGATTGTTTATGGCTGCAGGGAGTGTGGGCTTCCTAATTTCCAAAATTCGCTTCCTTCTTGTGTTTTTTAAAAGAAGTGGGGTTTGGGTGCTCCACGAGGGCACCCAGCACCTCTGAGAAATCTCAGCAAATCCCACATTTGTCCCTCCTCTAGGTGTGATAATCCCATTTGTCCGAGGTAGGAATCTTGTACAATATATTTTGATTTTTTTTTTTTTTTTACTCACTCATCTCTGAAGAAATATAACATCAAAGCTGCTTTTCCCCTCTTGTGAGAGAATTCTCATGGATGGATGCTTTGCCTTCCCTCTTCTCAGATTTGGGGGTTGGTGATACGTGTGCCTTTTCAAAACAAATCAATTCTGCCTCTTTAGAAAATCTCACAGTTCATTTCCTTGATTCCTGGGCAAGGTAGAACAGTTACATAAGGCTGCAGGGTTTTCACTCCTGGTTTCAGTGGAGAGGAGTGGTCAGTGAGAAAGGATTTACCAATAAAAAACATTTTCTCTTCCTGTCCAAAACCTGCTGGAATTTGTGCTCTTATTTCATCCTTTGCCTTGGGTTACAGAACCACCCTTAATACAAGTGAACAATGCCAAAAATTCAGGATTATTTAAAATTACTGGAATGCACCAATAGCAATGACTAATGACAGCCTTTAAGTCTATTTTAGATGTATTTTCCCCCTCCCAAAAAAAGTTTGTACACCTTCAAAAATTTCCTGTGATTATAGTGGATAGGCTATAAAACCCTAAAGCTGGATATGGAAATGAAATATGATGTTAAAATTATGTGATGTTTATAGCCTACTAATAGATTTATGAAGATTATATACTGATATTTAATATTATATGCTCTTTACTGGAAATTAACCAGTGCAGTCAGGGGAAAAAAAAAAAAAGTCTCTTGGGGGGAAAAAAAAATAAAAGTATCAGCTCAGGTTGATCAATTTGTGGTTATTGAGTGGCTGTGTGTGATCATATTAACAAAATCCCCAGGAAAACCACGTGTAGAGGGAAAAGTGGGAGGGGAGTGGGCTGCAAAGCCAACTCTGTGCCAAGGTGAGTGACTTTTATTAAAATCAGCCCAGTGACAGGATCAGCTGCCCTTTAAAAAACTTCCTGTGGAAATTGGGCCTGGTTTGAATTGCTGGAGGTGAATAGTGAGGATTTAGTTCATGCTGACTGGGTTTCACAGTTTGAAAATTTTTTTTTTTTTTTTTTGTTTATTTTTGGCCTCCTGATATCTTGACCCATTTGGTGTTTTGGTGCAGAGTTTGTTTTTTGAAAGAAACAATTAATTATCAGGGAAGATGGGTAGTGGGTGAAACAAATCAGCTTCTGCCAAGATGCTCCAGTTGATTTCTGAGAAATTTCAGTGTGCTGCCCTACAGAAATCAAAATATTTACAGGGTTTGCTGCAGTGAAAGTTAGCCTGGAAATTTAGGGGGATTTATTGGAGAGAATTCAGGGAAAATCATGAGCAAACTCAGCTAAGCCCACAGTGGTTCTTGTATCTGCTGGGATACAAGCTGGGAATTGGGGAGAATTGAACAGCAATAAACTTCTTGTATTAATATTTTTCCTATTAAAACACTTATTTTTTCCTATTAAAAAAAAATATCTCTTGTTTAGGGACTGCTAAAAACTCCTCTTTTCCTATAGAAAAAAAATAAAATCTCTCTTGTTTAGGGACTGCTAAGAAACTCCTATTTTCCTATAGAAAAAAATCTTTCTTGTTTAAGGACTGCTAAGAAACTCCTATTTTCCTATAGAAAAAAAAAAATAAAATCTCTCTTGTTTAGGGACTGCTAAAAACTCCTATTTTCCTATAGGAAAAAAAAAATCTCTCTTATTTAGGGGCTGCCTTTCTCTTTATGGTGTTTCTCAGCTTTTTATTTGGGGTTTGAAGGGATGTTCAGTGAGTTTTTATGGGAACATTGCACTCAGCATGAACAGAATCTGCTGCTGGATGGATGGAAATGCCTTGGGGAAAGGGCAGAAATCTCCAAGGCGGTTTTGGAGCAAATGTTGAGGCAAAAAAATATTTGGTTCAATGGTTTGGGAAGAGTCTCAGTACAGCTGCTCCACAAACACTTTTGGGTTAGGAAGTCTGAGCTTCCTTTTTTTTCTGAGGAAAATGAGCATTGGGTGGCAGTGGGAGAAGAGATTTTTGTGCCTCCTGAAATACCTGGAGATCCTCAGCTGCTGAGAATTATTGATGTGTAAAGATTAAGAATAGAAATTTGCTTCTTTTCAAATCTTCACTCTGATGTTAGATTCTGTCTTGAATTAGAGAGGAAAAAAAAATTTGAATAGGGAAATAATCTATAGCTAAAACTACCAAGGTGTAGTCAAGGTTTAACTCTGTTCCCATAAAATTGGGAATAAACATCTCTTGCAAGTGGCCCCAGTGGTGTGAGTTAAAAAATATTCTTAAAAAATAAAATACTGGGCTCGATATACCACAACTTTGGTAAAATTCTGTTTATTATTTTTTAAAAATAACTGCTTTTTGTAGCAACTGCCTGGGCCTGCTTTGAGTGCAGTGTTCTGCTGCAAAGGTGTTTTTCTCACACACTGATCAGTTTGGGGGACCTGGTTTGAAGGTGTTTCAGAAGTTTAAAGTTTATTTCTGTGCCTGTTTTTGCGTCCAAGTTATTGGTTATTCATGTGCCAGCAGAAATGAAACAAATGTTTTCACAGAAAACCAAATTCAGATCTGCCTGCTCTGTAAATAAACACTTTAAACAGACCCAGAAAACATCCCAGTGTCAGAGCTGCCCTCTGAAAATCCCAGCCTTTAATACAAATATCTGATTTGCAAAGCAGATGCAGGAGGGGCTCTTATTAACTAGTTAAATATCAAGGTTTGAATTTTCATAAAAGGGCAATTTCAGAGCTCATTTGTGTGTGTAATTATTGTTCTTGTGAGAGCAACCCCGCTAAACGTGCACAGAAATGTCACCTCGGGTTCCTAATGGGTCACGGACACGCTCAGGGCAGGTGGAAAACAGGTCCAAAAAAACTGCCTGAAAAGGGTTTTTCTTCAAAATAAAGAGCAGCAAATCTTCATGGGCACGTTCTCAATATGGAGTTGGGCTGAAAACAAAGTGCATCAGCTTTTAAAACAACAGCACAAACTTTAAAAATTCAGCACATCCTTTTCCAAACCTAAAGATTTGGCAGATGCACTCTGGTAAGGCTGTTGTCACTTCCACTTTCTATCTACTATAGAGATACTTATTCCTGTTTTTCATGCTGGATTTTTTTTAATTTTTTTTTTTAATCCTCCAAAAGCTGTGAAACACTTGAAATCTGAGGCTGCTCTTATCAGATAACTCATATTAAGAATCTACATCGAAGAATCTCCCACCTGCTCCTTCTCCAGCTGGAGATGAGCATCACCAAAACAGCCTTGGGGTCACACTGGATGGGGCTTTGCAGATTGAGCTGAAAATATTCATCCTGTGCTGGGAAAAACTGGAGGGAATGCAGCCCACAATTTTCTGGAGGAATTTTGTGTTGCCAAAATGCAGCTGAGGTCAGGAGCAGCACGATTTAGCCAGGTTTTTTTGGGTTTTTTTTGGTTTTTTTGGGGTGGTGTGTAAATCATCAGTTCTGAAGAGTTAATGCAGTTGGTTGTGGCACAGGAAGAGGAGGGAGGTGAATATTGAAGGGCTAATTGTACCTCTGTTAAAATTCAGGGTGACATCTTGTGGGCAGAGAGGCTGAAATTCCCTGCAGGGTTTTGGAGGGTCCAACCTGCCTTTGGTGGCTGGCAGGGGAGGAATTTGGGGCTGCAGGGATGGAGGAATTTGGGGCTGTAGGGATGGGGGGAATTTGGGGATGGAGGGATGGGAATTTGGGGCTGTAGGGATGGAGGAATTTGGGGCTGTAGGGATGGGGAGAATTTGGGGCTGCAGGAATGGGGGAATTTGGGGCTGCAGGAATTCTGTGACCTATCCCATCCTTTCCCACGTGCCTCTCTCCAAAGCCAGGAGGGTTTGGCAGTGATGCTGATGAGAAGGAAGGAGCAGCGTGGGTGGAAGGGCCAGCAGGTGCCCTGGGCTGCAGGAAGGGACAATGTCAGGCTGGCCCAGGGCAGCAGCAGAAGGCAGGACACAAAATCTGTGCCAGAGCCTGGGCTGGGGCTGGAGCAGCTCAGGAGGAGCAGGCAGGAGGCCAGGCAGGCAATGAATAAAAATCAGCATGCCCCATACTGCTCTCCATATTGTTCCCCACCTCACAGCCCCCCCTGGGCTGGATTTTGTGTATTTTGTGTATTTAAGGTAGCAGTGGTCAAAGCAAATAATGATATTATGTTTGGGAGGGAGGCCCTTGAAAGCCATTCCGAGCCTGGAGTCCAGCAAAATATAATCTCAGTTTGATTCTTTGTTTAGTGGGGGATTCAAATCCCAACTTAATTTAATCTTTTGATTTATCCTGCAGGTACTGCCTGATTATATTCCAGGGCCACCAGTAATAGAAATGCAGGGATTTATTTATTAATTTATTGTTGCTTTTAGCTAGGAAAGGTTTGGTGAAAGTGGCTGTTGCTGCTGTTCTCTGTGATGTATCGTGAGTGAATAACTGCAAACGTGAGCATGTGATTCCTGTTAATTACGTGGGGTACACTCATTTTAGCTCTGCACTTCACCTGGGGCCTGGGGAGCACGACAGGGCTGGAAACTGAGTGATCAGCCTGGCACCAGAGCTGCAAAATTGCCAAAATTTCCCCGGGAAGGGTCGGGGCTGCCAGGGGCAAGGAGGAGGCTGATGGAGCACAGAGAGGATTCAGCTTCCTGGGAAATTGTGGATAAATGGCTTAAAGCTGCGTTTGTGAAGGGTTTTATGTGTATTTCCAATGGCTCTTGGTGGCATTAAAAGGCAGGACACCCCTCAAAAGTTTCGAGTTGCAAAGGCAAAATTAATGTGCTGCATTTCAGGGATATTAACTGGGATATTTGGGCACCTCCCACGTTGAGATGAATGGAATTCACTCCCATTCCTTGAACTTGAATTTGGTTTCTCTGTCCTGAAGTCCTTGCAGGATGAGCCCAGTAAAACCAGAGCCCAACCAGACCCAGTTTTTGTTGCTGTAGCAGGAGCCAGCAGAGTTCCAAACACCCTGTGTGTTCTCACCTTCGTGTTCCAAGGCTGCAGGGGATTTTCTCATTTGCCTCATGCTTCCCTATCTGGACCTTTAAAATATTAAACACTTTTATTTAATTTTTCCTTTTGCTTTCCCAAACAATATGCAGTTCATTCATACCGTTTTTTGTTTTTTTTTTTTTTAAAGGGCTAAAATTAAATTTTTAAAAATCATATTAAATCTTTAATATTCTCCTATGGATGACAATATAGCCAAGCAGACAAGGACAGCATGAAAATCTCGTAGCATGCCTGACAAACATAATGCATTTATATTAAATCTATTGTGCAGTGAGAATTTGAAGACTGCAGTGATCAGAGGGAACCATGCAATTGGATTAATAGATAATTTAGGCTGTAATCCAACAAAGCAGTTAAGCATGTGCTTACTTTTGAGCATGCACAGCATTACTTGATGTTAGCTGAGGTAAAACTGAGCACATCCTAAACGTGTTTGTCTGGCTGAGCAGTGATCTGGACAAGGAAGGGTTTGCAGCTGGAAATCCACGAAAGAGTGGAGAATTTCCATTTTTCCTGTCATCACTGGAACACCCCCAGCTCGAGTTTCAAAGCAGAACATTTTTAATAGGGGGTTAAAAAGCAGCTCTGGCCAGCTGCAGTGGTGAGCAGATAATCTGTTTTACCTGCATTCCTGGGTAAACTGAGTTCAGGAGAATGAGATAACCCTGCAAAACCTGTGGCTGCTGCTGTTAATTCCACGTAAAGATTGTCTCCTGCAATAGCTAATAAATGGAATTCTCTTTTAGCTGTGAGGGATTCATGTGCTGGACAGAGAACAGGCTGTGGGAGATGCTGGCTCTGAGAGAAGAAAGCAACCTGAACTTGCTGGGTGACCTTAGATTGTCACCCGGGCTCCTCTCACCAGCCCCACCAGTTCTCCTGCTCCTGACGCTTTCCAGTATTTGTGGCCTTAATTGAGGGACATAACCAAACAAATTTATCATTGCAGCCCATAAAAACGACAGAATTCATATGGTAGCATTCTTCATTCTCTCCAATTTGTTTCCCTGAAATCCCTGCAGCAATTTATTTGCTGAATACGCGAGTTTTCCTCCTTATGAAAATTACAAATTGTTGTCAAGGTTAACGAGTTAATATTCTCATTCAATATTTATTTTATAGGGGGGGTGGGGGAAGGAAGAAGAGCGAGTGTTCTTACACTTTCTTCCACGGCAAAGTCTGGTTTCTTAATCAATATGACAAGGACACTGTCCTTTGGATAATACCCTGAATCATCGGGACTAAAAAATGAGCTTTATTAATCAACAGCCCCTGATTAATTATTATAAAGTGATGCTCATACATTTCTGTACATTTTAATAATTCCTGCAGAAGGCTAACAATGTCCCCAGTGATTTGAAGGCTTTGGGGTTTGAATTTTTCTAAGCAATGTCACAATAAATAGTCCAAGGGTACTACTGCTCGCTCACTAATCCAGTCTGTTTCAATCCAGCAAATGAGTAAAACCTTCTTTTTCCTATTTCCCATCTATAATTTATCATTTGCATACAAAGTAAGAAGCAGGAATCGGCAGTCTCATCAGTTTTCAAAATATCAAGGGACAACTGGGGTGATTTATAGCAGGCTGTATTATCTAGATCGTACAACCAGAATATTCCTGTAAAAACAGAGCCACGTAATCTCTCAATGAGTGTCTGGCTGGCAGATAAATGTGATGAAGGTCACTGGGCTGGAGAAGTTAGTGCAGACCTGAGTAGCCATCAGGTTTTTCCTTGCAGAGAAATATCCCATCCTGAAAGATCTGATGAGAATCATCTCCACTAACAATTTCTAGGGCTGGAGATCCTCCCCCCCTCCCTTTTTAAGGCTCTCTCAAAGAACATGGGCTGTGTGTGTTTGCTACCAGTGAGATGGAAAATATGCCACCTGTTCCTTGTGTTTTCAGGGCCCTTGTGCAGACATAACCTTGCTGAAAGGAGCAGATGCATTCCCTTACCAGGGGATGCAGCCCCAAACAGTGTCCCACGAGGTGCCCACAGCTGGCCAGTGTTTGTGGGCAGCCACAGGGCAAGTGTTTGCAGGCATGTGTGGCAGATTTAACCACAAATTAGTGTTAATTTATTGAAACAGTGGAAGTTTTAGAATGGCCAGGCATAAAGCTTTACCCAGCACTGGTTCTGAGCTGTTTATTCTTCCTATCAGACGTGTCCCAGCCTGGCTGTTGCTGTGAGATGTGCCCAGCTCTGACTGCTCAGAGGATGCTCTTACAGCACCGTGTGTGTGATAAATGACACCAGGCCTCCAAAGGCAGCAGCCCCTTGTGTTTGTGTTTTAAAATAACGTGTTTGCATTGTAAAAAAAAAAAAATTTCCCAACCTTCTTGCAACCACTGTTTTAATTACCCATCAGAGCACGGGTGGGACCCTCCAAAGCAGGTCCCAGGAGTTTTTCCCAGGGAGATGTTACAGTCTGTGCTGGTAACCCACAGGTTATTGGGGTTTAGCTTCTTGATTTCAGCTTTCATTCCAGGACGTCAATAATGAGCTCTCTCTTCATTTTATTAATTTGAACCACTGGACAAAATGTCACTGCTGTAGGATGCTCTGCCCTCCAGAAATGCGGGTTCTGATCACAGATAAGGAAAACGAGATTAGGATGTTAGCTTTCTCAAGAGATAACAGCAGTCTAGGTCATAAAACTACCATATGGCAGATTTGGCAGTCTTTCCAGAGGTCCATGGTTTAATTATCACAAAGACAGATTCAGCTCCCCACTTGCAAATGCCTGGGTCCTCCTGTGGCAAGGGCTGGCGATGCAATTAAGGGGAGAGCAGTGTTTGCTTGGCTGCAGCAGAAATGACCTTACTGTGGCCAGCACTGTCACTTCCTAACATTTCACTCATGATTAAGTTTATCATTTCAAACAAACAACATCAAATGTCAGGTCTCTGGTCTGTTTAACGTGCGGGAGGAGGGGTAGGGAGGGTAGAGAAGCACAAACCAGGACTGAGCCAAGCCGGAGAGCTTTTGCTCTGAAAAGAAATTCAAAGTTGACAAGTACATCAGAGAAGAGGGATATCTCTGCAGGCAGAGTTTGCTGTTCTGGGCAAATCTTTTTGTTTCTTGCATCAAATGCTTTGGTGTTGCCTGTGTTTGCAGCCCTTTTTTTACCTGTCTTTGTTCCCACCCTCGGTTTCACACCCAGCCCCTGGTGTGTTCTGGCTTTCCCCCTGTGAGCAGCAGCACACAGTCACACGGAGAGGAAGAGCTGACTGCAGGAAAAGCAGGATTTCGTCTGATTTTTAGATGGCTTTGGGTTGGTTTGCCGTGAGTGTGCCCCACACAATGCCGTGGCCAGCACAGAGAAGCAGTGTGAGGTTGGTGCAGATCATGTCCATCAACCTGGAGTCGACCTGGGGCTTGAAAATTCCCATTTCCCAGAGAAGTGTCTCCCTTTGCTGAGGGTGTGCAATGGGGTAACAGCGAGATGACAACAACTGTGCTCATCAAACAGAGAACAACTTTTAAAAAAGCGTCCTCATATGGATCCACACTTCACTAAAAGCAAATTCATTGAGTTCCCCATGTCCAGGAAACACTGTTGGTTGGAGTCACAGGTTAATTTGACTCATTAAGAAAATACTTCCTGCAGTTGTAACCGTGAGAATTGCCTTTGGAACATCAGCAGAGTGTAGGCTGATCCCCAAGGTTCATGAGATTCACACACCCCAAAAAGTCTCCTTCTAGTCAGGAGGATGAAAGGATTTCTGAAGCCAACCAATATTTAATGAGATCAGAAAATATTAAATTGTAGGAAGTGATAATGGTTAAATAGCGAAGTTGTGGGTGTAGGGGAAGATTCTTTGAAAGTTAAAATCTCTTTGATTTATTATTTTTAATTCTTTGAGTTAAAATCTCACCCTACCAAACCTGCAGCTGGGTGTGTTCTGGTGCTGGATGGGCACTTCCATGGTTGTTGTTATTTTTCCCTTCTGCAGGATCTGAGAGTCCTGAGCTGCAGTGACAATTCCACTTTCCCCACGTCCTGGCTAATTTTATGCAAACCCTTGGAGACTGAGTTCACTTCATAGTCATGTTCATGTCCAATTAAAAAGTAATAGATCTGAAGCACATATAACAAATCAAAAGAATGGAATACTGTCAAAGCCAAGAATTAAAATCCAGCCACACAGGCCACCAGGCTTCACGAGACTATAAAAAATCATTTTTAATATATATTTAATTTCTGAATCTTTACAATGAACAAAACATATTGAAATCCACCCTCACTCGAGCCAAGGCTATATAAAAATATCACTTTTCATTATTAGGGTTTTTTAATATTCAGGGGCTTCCTAAAGCTGGGATTTTAACAAATACAACAAATGGTATGAGACACCTGATTAGATTGAGAGTGAGCATCAAACAATGTGAGGTGTCAGTAAATTGTGTCTCACCTGTTCTCTCAGATTCTGCTGAGGAGAGGGAGATTCAGGGGCTGGAGAAGGGAGCTCCTGATTGTTCCTGGCTGTTCATTTTCAGGGATAAAATATGAACCATCAGCTGGCCAGAAACTCTGTGGAATTTTAATTGAGAACTCTGCTCTCAGTTATTTGTATTTTTAATGCACCGAGTTTTAAGAGATGTAGTCAGGCCAAGATGAATTAGGTGGGACGTGAGGATAAAATAAAAAGATGGTTCCTATCAAAACCAAGCTTTCTATTTCTTTTTTCTTCCACCGAAGCACCTGTACAGCCAAAGTCACAATGCAGATGCAGCTCCTACAGCTGGAAATTCTCTCACCCCTATTTATAATGTCCCCAATTCTCTATTTCCCTTATGAAGTCAGCAAAGGCCAAAAAATTCATAAAAAATTTAGTGGCGAGAGAGATAGCATTACTGCTTTTAAGTAAAGTCTATGAAAGGAGCATGAGATCAGCATAAAAATAAATCAGGCTAAATTTAAATCTTTGGACACTAAAAACTAAAACTATTGGAATGTGGAGAGAAGATTTATTGATGTGGAGAGACCCATCAGCATGGACCCAGCCTCCAAGTGGGGGAAGCAGAGGTGGAGTGGAGAAAAAAAAAATTCTGTGTGAGGGCTGGACTGGAAACCCCACGAGTTTTTGGGTGGATAACCCAGGATTTTCTGGTAAATGCAAGGATAACGTGATTTTTGCCTAGGAACTCATGAATTGAGTGTGGGCCTTCAGTTTATTCCAGTGGGGAGACAGCAGTGTTTTATTCTATAAATAAGATCAAGGAAATAAAGGAAAAGGTTCTTTTCAGGTTTGATCACAGGCAAGGACTTTTTGGAACAATGAAATGTCATTTTTTATCACTTGCCCATTGAAGCAGCCCCAGTCCTGGTGACTTGCTTTGACTCTGGAAGCCTGAAAAGTTTCCCATCTTCGTCCTGCTGCCCTCTGTGTGCTCTTGATGGGACACTTTTCCCCCTCATTAGAGTTGCTAATTGGCTCCAGCCTCTGTCTCTCACCTCTGAAGGACCCAGTTGTTGCAGGTGTTGGTGCAGGATTGGCCAGAGGAGTGCAAAGTCCCTGCAAGAGCCTTTAATTGGGATGGAAGGGAAGGGGGTGGCAGAGAATCACACTCAGCTTGGAAAAGGTTTTTCAATTCTTATGTGTCAGAATACCCTAATTCAAACCCAAATGGGAATCCACCATTCTGGGGGATTCACACAGCTCCAGGTAAACAACTAATGAGCAGCCTGCCAGCTTCATTTTTATCAAGAGCCCTCAGAGATTCAACTGTGCCATTTCATAAAATATGCAGATGATAGTGGAGGGAGAATAGCAAAGGCTTTGAAAATGATTCACACAACCTAAAAATGATGTTGAAAAGGGAGGAATTAAATATTCACAAAGTGTGAGAAATTAAGGCATATTAACTGTTAGAATGTGGAAATGAAGTGACTAACATGCACAGAGCTGATGAGAACTAGATGATTACAGATCTGTCAAAAGTTTCTAATTCTGACACAGTGTGATGTCGAGGTGCTACTTGGCTGGTAAGGGCAAAAAATTAGGTATGGGACAAGGAATGCAGAGCTGACAGATCAGAGTCAGAGGCGGGCAGACACAGCCGTGATTAACATCAGCCCAGTCCTGGAGCAAGGGTGAACTTTAAGCTTGCAAAATGAATACTAATTATGGTTACAAACAGAACACAAGGGGCTCCATTCATCAGCTCCAGGAGGGGTGGTGTAATGAGTTAGTCGAGGGAAAAAAGTCACCTAGGGCCAAATTTGTCTCACTGCTGTGTTCTGGCTTACACCAGGGATGGATTCGACCCTTGGGATATGAGAGTTGGAAGTTTTGCTCTTCTGTAATTAATCAGGGGTTTAGCTGGTGTTGCAGTTTTGATAGAGTAGAGGAAAGGTTGCTGGCAGATGGATTCGTGCAGGGGTGTGGTGCAAAAGAATAAAGAATAAAAATTTAAAAAAAAAAAAAAAAAAAAAAAAAAAAAGCTTAGAGTGTCCACAATAGGTGAAGTTCTTCATGCTGGTCTGGCAGGGCAGGGACACAGTTCCACCTTCCCCGAGGGCAGTGCCACACCTGGGAGCAGTGCTGGGCCAGGGGGTGCTCAGACCTGGAGCTTTCTCCTGGAAATCTCCCTCTGGAAGCACCTCTTGAGTGCCCAGGTGCAGCTCTCTGGGGCTGGAATCTCTCCAGCATCGTGCCAGCACCACCTTCCCACCCCAGCTGTGCTTGGGGCCCTTTTTGGGGAGCACTGGGTGGTCCCCGTTGGAAATGGGTCGGCTCCCATGAGGAATTGGGTGTGATGGCTTTTCCTGGGGTTGCCCATGGCAGATGTAATTTGGGAGCTTCTCCAAACACTGCTGCAGAGTTTTTTGTGCCCTCCCTGGCTCGTGAGTGCAGACAGTGAAACCAGTGCAGGAATCTCTCGTGGCTGATGAATATTTTCCCTTTTTTCATGGAAAAAAAAAAAAAAAAATCCTGGAAATTCTCTGAGCCATGTGCAGAGTGGAGGTGTGTGCTGCTGTCTGCCTGCACTGGCAGTGCTCAAGCAGGGAATTTGGAAATCCAGTGGGATTTACACCCTGTAGTCTCCTGTGAGTAACTCCTCACTGGATTGCCATGATGAGCACTGAATGCACTGAGGACACTCAACAAAATAATATTTTTTTTTATTACAACCATATCAATAGCATCTCAATACCTTCCAGAGACAAAAAGAACTCGAGATATTTTTAAAAAGTGATAGTTGTACATGCCAAAGAGAGGTGGCACTGGGGATGTGTTCTGCATCCCTGATTCCTTGGAGAGCCTGTCCTGTGCTCATAATCAAGAGACAAACATAAACCCAAAGGTCACAAAGAGACTGAGCCTGGTGAGGTGGATGTTCTGAATATATTAGGTATGTAAAGCAATATTGTGGCCCATCCAAACTAGAATTAGTGGTAATTATTATATAATATGTAATGATGGGATTTAAATGGCTAACACATTTTCTCTGCTGAGATCATTTAGACATGATTCATATAAATGATTAAATTAATAGATCTTCCTCTTTTAAGACTGCTAGGCAGCTTCAACTAAATTTCTCAACAGAGACTGATCCCAGTGAAATAATATTAAGAGAAAATGGAAGAAGAATTTCTGAGAAGTGGGTAAATATATGATGGAGTTTGAAGAAATTTCTATAGACATCTTTGCCGGCCAAAATACTTCCCAGATTTAAATATTCTCTAGAAATAACCCATCAAGGACTTTGGAAGGTGAAAGAACAACAATCCTAACTTTCCTTGAAAGAAAAGAATGGCGAAATGTGCTGGAAGACAGGGACTTAAAGGATCACTGTCTACTTAGTTTAGGCTTAAACATTAGGCTTTTCATAACTCTAAATGGTTTTACAAAACCTAATGTGAATAGAAATGTTTTTCTTGTTCCTTTTCTGAACCAAATTTGAATAGAAGTCCCCTCACCCCCCAGCAGAGCCCTCTGCAGTGCTGTGGAGTCACACACAGGAGCCCAGCGCTCATTGGTGAGAGCAGGGACAGGAAAATGAGTGTGGATGGGATTTTGGAACGAGCCAGGGGCGGCCCCTGCCCAAAACCAGTGAGTGCAGTGTTCAAACCTGAGAGACATCTGGAAATTTTGGCTTGAAAGTGCAAACACCCGGCGGGTGGAGCAATGTGGGACAGGGGAAATGTCCCTGCCCTGGCAGGGGTGCAGTGGGGTGAGGTTTAAGAGATTTTTAAGGTTTTTTTTGTTTTTTTTTTTTTTAAGTTTGAGGGTTTTCCCATCCCAAATCAGTCTGTGAGCCCATAAAACCAGTCCTGAGCAGCTTTGCCACCACCTTGATGCCTCCTCATGTCCCCCCATCTCATCCCTGATTCACTGCAGGTTGTGAGGCAGAGCCTTTGCTTCTCAGGGGGTTTTATGGGGTTTTTGTGGGGTTTTGGGTGCTTCAGTCACAGCCTGGACTCTCCAGAGTCCCCAGGACAGAGGGGATAAACAGTTCACAGTTCCATGGAGAGGGGTTTCTTCTCTTGCTGCTGGGCACCACGGCCCTGTCGAGGTGTGAGGATCACCTGGAGCCCCCAGACCTGCCCAGCACCTGCAAGGGGGGGCAGCTGAGAGCTCCCAGGCTCAGGCTTAGCCCCAGGCTCTGTCCACACGTGCTCACTTTGTGAGTCACAAGCTCCAAGGAGCAGTTTGCTGTGTGCCCAGGGCCCTGCAGGGACAGCCCTGGCAGCTCTCAGCTCTCTTCTTGCTCAGCCCTGAGCATTTGATGGGTTGGCAGTGCCTTGGAGTACTCCAAGGAAGGCATCATATTTATTTCATTTTGCAGCTCTGTGGCAGGGCTATCACACCAGGAAGAATTTCATGAAGCATAGTTTGTCTTTGGGGTTTGTGTTTTGGTTTTTTTTTTCATATTGCTTGGGAAAGTGCATATGGAAATTTGGATAGTTCTGTCCCAGAGGGTTACCCAAGTGCTGCACACCGAGTGGTCTTGCTATTTTTGTTGTTAAATTCATCTTCGTTTCTTATCCTAAATATTCCCTTTTTCTGCTTAGAAGGTTAAAAATACCTGGAGCTGTGAGTCTGGCCTATTTACTACAGAATTCATGAGTCATGCACTACACTGGAGTCTGAAATATCACAGGGTATTATTCACTGAGAGCTCAGCAAAAGAATGGCAAAATCTGCCCTTCCAGGCTTGAGATTCCAAATCCAAATGCTTTGGGGAGCTGCTCATCCAGCTCTCCCCTCCAGAAATAAATGCAGGGGGAACAAAATGCAGAAGGGAAGTGCCACGAGCCTCTGATGAGTTTAACAAGCTTTATCCTGCTCCCAGCTGCAGAGGAGCTTTCCCAAGGGAATGGTGTGTGGCTGTTGTTAACATCAGAGCCCAGCTCAGGCTCCAGTGCTGCTGCTGCACTGATGGACATTGATCGTTTCTCCAGATCCCAGCATCTCCTGCTGCCTTTCCCCAGCCCTGGGTGCCATAAAACACTGCTGGAATGTCTCAGATATCCTCAGTGCCTCTGGTGCTTGGGATGGGATAAGCAGACTGGGGGATGTGGTGGTTCAGCCCTTGGATTTGCACTGGAATGTGGCAAATGCAGAATGTCACTGCAGGAGGGACAGGAGCTCTCTGTCACCGGGTGATGCCTCAAGTTTGAGCTTTCATATTTCCCAGATTCTGCACTGCATTAGTACAGATAATATAATATAAACTTCATATCAATGAACTGTTTGAACTCCACACAAAATGTTCCAAGTTCTCCTCGCAGCTCAGGCACACAGAACAATCCTTGTCCAGCCTGAGAACCAAGGACACGCTGCAGCTTCAGCCCCAAAAAGTGCAAACAGCAGAAAATTGAGGAGAGAATCTGGGAGGATGGGACTGCAGAACCTGGAGCTGGAATTGGGCAATGAACCCCAAAATGGAAATGGAACAAAACTGATAAAAGTGTGAAAACTCCTGACCCATTGTCCATCTTGGGTCCATCTGGGGTGTAACCTCAGCCAGGCTCTTGCACTGCCCAGGGTGAATTCTTTGAAGTGTTTTTAATAAATCCCTGATTTATTCCTGTAACTCTGTCCAGCCTCTGCTCCAGGGAACCTCTCCAGGCATCGTGGCCATTTGCAGATGGATCAGTTGAAATTCCCCGTGGCTGAGGCTCTGTGGGATGGATCAAACTCTGTTCCATGTCTCAGTAGCCTTTATTTATCTCAGTAGCCAACAGAGTATTGACACTTTTGGAACTCGTTGGTTGTCCTTGCACATTTATCAAGCAGAGCACAGAGAAACTTTGGGAAGTGTTTTCCCAGAACCTCCAGTGGTCCAGAAGGGCTCCAGTGGTCTGTGAGAAAAATGAACAAATCCTAACTCTTGAAACAGCTCCCACAAACACCAGACACGTGGATGCTCTGGGATTTAACAACTCCATTGATTATGATCCCATATTTAAAAAACCTTTCTAGTTTTTCTTCCTAGTTGGTCACCTCCTAGTGTGTTTGCCATGGAGGAAAATGCTGAGAATATCTGCTTTCAGGGAGACAAAAATCAGCTGCACCCTGGGTGCAGTTTTTGGAGCTTCCTGAAAAATAATTCTATGGGCATGTGGCAAAATATCAGTTTTTCTGGATAAGAAAAATAGTTAAATAGAACTTTGTTCTTCTGGATAGGAAAAATAGTTAAATAGAACTTTTTCATAATATTACCTGGATGAAGCATTTATGCTTTTTTTTCTTTTTTTTTTGGTACAAATTTTGGCATTTCATGCAGCTCCTTTTACTAATATTTAGTTCAAGATGAAAGAGCTCTTACTTGCACTTCTGTAAGTAAAAGGGGTAGCTCTCAGTTTTATAGAGGATTTTTGGCAGCTCTTTATTAAATGTCCTGGAATTCCCAGTTCCTGCTGGATGGGGTGGAGCACAGCAGACCCAGAGAGAAAACTGATTTCTATTCTGGGGTTTGTCACCTTCTTGGTGACCTGGGGTGATTCATACAAGTTCCCTGTGCCCTTTCATCCTCCTCTGGAAAATGAGGATATTGACATTTACATTCCTTTATAAAGTGCTTTTAGATCTATGGATGGAAAGTGCTAAGTAAACCAAAACTCTCAATTAAATTAATTGGAGAGAAGGAGCTGGGTCAGTGTTACAGCAGGGCTCGTTTATGCACCTCTTAATTCCCTTGGTCTTGTGTCTCCAGCCCTATTTATAGTTGGAATTGCTGCTCTCTCTCTCCTTTCACCTGGAGGAATCTCTCTGGGGTGATTTTATCCCTTTTCCTACACAGATACAGGAGTTGGACTAAGGGCACCCAGGCCTGAGTTTTCTTGGTACAAAGCTCTTGTACAAGTGCATCACCCTCAAAATAATATTTAAAAAAAAAATCCAAGGAATAGCTCTGGTATTGCAGCAGATTTCACACTCAGAGAATAAATTATAAAGTTCACAGAGAGAGAAGTGAATGTTTGAGCTGTGCTGGAGGGGAAGGAAATAGTGAATGTGATTCTCTTCATGACCTTTCAAGGTCAAAATTAAATTATTGGGGTGCAAACCCACCTCCTGCCTTGGTTCAAAGAATGATTTGGGATGGGAAAAACTTCCAGGGTCATTGAGTCCAAGTCCAGATTTGTCCCCAGCCCAGAGCTCTGAGTGCCACCTCCAGGAATTCCTCCAGGGATGGGGATCCAAACCTCCCTGGGCACTTCCAATCCCTGCCCACCCTTTCCATGGAGAAATTCTTCTCCAAGTGCAGAATTAACTGCCACATCTTCCAAAAAAAATCCATATTTTAAGCTTGATCCTGGCCCATATGGTTCCTCTGGTAATTCTCCATTAAAGGCCACCATTTGTGCTCCTGTAGGGAAAATGGGATTGGAAAATTCCTGTGATTCTCACCTTATTTTAATTACCTGAAGGTTGTTGCGTTCTTCTAGGAGATTTTTTTTTAATATATTGTTTTTGCACGTCTCACTCCATAATAGCAAGCAAACAGATGATGCAGAGAAGCTGCTTTTGTTTGGAAAATTTTGGGAACAGATGCAATCCGGGAGCTGTGCTCCCTGCACAGCTCAGAGATCAGAAGTAATAAGAGGCCTCTGAATTATCTCTCTTCTGTTCACAAAGCTTGAACTTAATCTGCCAGGCTGCCTTAGAGCTGGAACTGTGGAGAATAAAACCCCAAATATCAGATCTGTGTGCTCAGGGGAGTTGGTGCTTGGAGAAGCAGGAAAGTAGGGCAGGAACCCTTCAACCAGAGCTGGGCAGGTGCTCTCAGAGGGTCTCAGCACAGAGAAATGTTGCCTGTAGATTGAAATATTTAACTGGGAGAAGAAGATGTTAAAGCAAAATATTGAAATGAAAATATTTAGCCTAAATATATCGATTTAAGGTATGAATTTAGGCTGTCAAAAGGGTGTTTGCTGTTTGCCCAGTGTTCTCCTTGTCATTTATGATTCCCTGTGTGGATGGGAGAAGTGCATTTATCTCAGAGATTTGGTGTTTTAGTGAAGGAATGTCCAAATATAGGGCACTCCCCTGAAAAAGATGATTAGTGCTGCACTGACAGTTTTTGCCTGCTTTGAATCCTCCAGAGTTTTTGAAACAAACAGGAAACAGCCTGGGCTATCACTAATTTTATTTGTGTGTAAGTTTTGATTGATAGGAAAGTAATTAACGTTCACACCATTTTAATGGATGTGTTTATATTTAACCCTGGGTGCTTTTAGCACCACTCCAGCTGTGCTGCCAGGGCTGGGAGGGAGATGTCAGACAAACAGGGATCAAATTTTGGGGCATGACCACGAAGAATGAGACAACAGCCTTTGTGTTGCTAAAGACAATTAGGGCTGCAGGAAGAAAAAAAAATAGTGCAGAAAAATAGTTTAATTATTTGAAATAAAATTAATTAATCTTTTGAGCTCATGGGTTTTGCTGTATGGTTTCCTCTGCTTTTCAAGTGGGTCAGCTGGACAATGGGAAAGCTCAGTCAGGGCAGGCTGTCCCAAGAGGAGATTTTTAGGCTAATAAGCCAAGATGGACCAGTAAAACCAAAAAAAAAAAAAAAAAAAATTAAAGGAAGGGGAGAAAACTGAGAGAAAAATGAGTATGGAAACCACAAGTCCCACGTGGTGTGTCAGAGGTTGTGTTACAGCTCTGCATTTAGGATTTATGACTCCCTCACCCAGGTCCTGAGTGCAGGGGGAGGCACTGGCAGCACAAACCTGGGGTCACTCCTCTCCCCATGGAGCTGGGCTCAGGCTGAGGGAAGCTGGCATTTGTACCAGCTCAGACATCCCAGGGATACCTCCAGAAATGCCCTCAGGAGGACATTGTCCACGTGAAAATGCTGCAAAGGTGTGACAAGCTGAATAAAAGCCCAAAAGAATTCAGCATCTGCCCAGTTCTCCCTGCAGCAGCATTCAACCTCTGCCAGGGCCTCTACACCCTCACAGGCAGAGATTTTTCCTAATGCCTGACCTAAACCTGCTCCTGGCACCGTGAAGCCTTTTTTCCTGTCACTCCAGGCTCCTGTAAATTGTCCTCTCCCTGTTCCCCGTGGGCTCCCTGCAGGAACCATGGAAGGAAAAGCCTTGGTGGAGGTGGAGCATCACCTGGAGATGCAGCTCCAGAGCTCCTCAGAGCCAGAGGATGGGGCAGTGCCACTGCTGAGGGACACCCACTGCCCTGGGACAAATCTGTGCCTCTTATTTGTGGTGATAATTTGTGCTTTGGTGATGTTTGGCTGGAGACTTCCCAGCTCTGAGCTTGTTCTTGATGGGTCAGACCTTAAATTTCTACTCATGCCCTTTGATTCCTGTTCAGATGTTCAAATATGAAGAATTAAACATCTCAAAGTGTTGAAGCTGATAAAGTCACACTATGAACCCTGCTCCTTTTGCCATGTGAGTGCCCCTGGAAGTGTTGGTGCTGCCACCACTGAGCATTAATTCCATCTCTGCTAGCAGACAGAATCCATCTCAGAGAAAAAAACTTCAACTGTTTTTTTCATTTTGTCTGGAAGAATCCTGGTGTTGTTCTGTCAGTGCAGCATATGCTGAGATTGTCTCTAAAAAGAAAAAAAATCCGCTCAGGGTTTTGTTACTTTTCTGTGGCAAAGAATTTCTTTACAATGGAGCTGCTGTGAAGATTTCTGCTTGGAAAACAGAGCATTAATTACCTGGCAGCTCTCGGGAGGGGTGGGAACCTTTTGGATACACCCCCTGTAGAAATTCATGTGGCTTCTGATGCCCTCAGCAGGATTCTCACACAGATTCCAGCACTGGCAGAGGAAAAGGAGAAAAGCTTTGAGTTTTTGCAGGCTGAGCTTTCGCTGGGTGTCAGAGTTTTGTCCTGCTCGCTGGAGTAGAGGCAGCAATCCTCACCCAGAGCAGTAGAGTAAGGCTGCAGTAACTGGGGATGCAGGAGGATTTTGGGGGTGGCAGGAGATGTGGGGGCTGAGAAGTGCAGAGACGTTCCTCGGCAGAGCCAGGCTCCTAAGGGCCTCCAACCTATTTAAAAAGGATCATCATTCATCAGCACCATCATCATTATGTGCTGGATCGGGAGGAGGAGGGGAGGGATAATCAGCAGGAGATGATCAGCGCCTTATCACCCAGATCCTTCATTCTGCTGCTTAAACTGCAGGATTCTTTCGGCAGAGATAATTCATATTTTATCATTAAAAGTGCTGATCATAACCTCGTTAATAGATGGATATTGCTAACACACACAGAAAAAAGCTAACGTGATAAAATGTGAGGCTTCTATTAAATTACTTAAACTAGTTTACCTCACCTCACCAGCCCTCCCCTCCGTGCTGCCCCCGTGCCATCACAGGCTCTGCTTGTACATGGCACACAAAATCTATAAACTCTTTCCAGGAATACAAAAGCATTCTCTATGATGTTGATAAGAAACAGGACAGTCACTCTCCCCTGACATATTTGTTCTTTAAAAACAAATCAATGGTGCAGGGATTTGGCACCTGAATGCAGAACAACGGCTTGATGAGGCAAAGATTGTCTTCATTAAGGACATTAATATTCATAGAGAGTAGAAAATCTGACACAAGAGAGGACTCACTAACCTTTTCTCATATTAGATTTTTACTTCTTAACACAATTACAGTCCGGCAATGACTTAATTAATGCTGCTTTTTGTCAGACTGCTTTAAAGAGCTGTCAATTTGGTCCTGCAGAGGCTGTCAGTGAAAGAGAAAGACAGTCATCCAGGCTAAAAAGACACAGGAAGAAATTCAAACACTTAATAACATTCAAAGTGCTATGCAAAGTCACATATCAACCTGTATTAAGGGGAGTTTTTGTCTTTCCTCCCCTCGTGCTTATGCTAATGTTTTCCAGGTGGAACGGGGGCTGTTCCACCTCTGATGGAGGAGCAGGCAGGGAGTGAAGGAGGGCTCAGCATCCCCAGGGCTCGGAGTTTCAGAGCACCAGGGCTGTCCCCGGAGCTCAGTGGGGAGCAGAGGCACCCCGAGCCTCCCCAGCCATCCTTAGGTGAGGGTCTGAGCTGGGCTTTGCACCCCTCTCTGGTGCTTTGCCATCAGTCTCTGTTTCCCCTCAGAGCCAGGATTAACAGAAACACGATTGAGGTGATTCTCCTGTTGGGGCTTGGGTGTTTATTGAATCTTATCAGGAATTACAGAAAGTACAACAGCACCTCCAGCTCCTTCTAGAAATGGGAAAAAAGGTCCCAGCTGAGGCTGCTTCAAGGCCTTTTAAAGCCAAACAAACCAATAAAAGTTTAACACCTCCATTATTTATCCTTTAACCCAATAATGGATCCCCACCACCCTTAGAGTGACATTGACCAACCAAAGGTCACTGCCCGAGTTCTGTGGAGAAGATGAACAAAGAGACCACCCAAAATTCTCCACCTTGTCCCATATCCACCATTATACTGTAAAAACCTCAAATTTAAAGCCCATCACCCAGTGAAAACACACACCTGACCCACTGCACATTGGTGATTTCTAACTCATTATTTATATTTCTTAACTCATTATTCACATTTCCAAGCCTTCTCCAAGGTTCCAGCTCCAGAGCAGTGTTTTCCAGGGGGTCAGTGCCTGGAAAAAAAAAAAAGCTCCAAAACTCCAGATTTCTGGGATCCAGCTCTTAGGAAGTGCTGCCAGCAGAGATTCCTGCTGTGAAAAGGTTGGAGCTGCTCCTTCATCCTCCAGCAGCCAGGGAAGGGTTTGGGAAAATCACCCCCTGTAAGGCTGCAGGGTTCTGAACCACTCTGGGGTTTTTAGGACTTGGAAGTTGATTCAAGGCACCTTCCCAGCCCCTGGTGAGTGGGAGCTCGTTCAGGTGCAGAATTCACCTGTTTGCACTCACTGGGATTTTTTCTAAAGAGCTCTGGAGGGAAATATTGCTTAATTTTCTGACCTGTGTGACACTGAGATGTGAGCCCTAGTTAGATTTTAATTATTGAATAAGCTAATAAATATATTTTATTAAAATATTTAAAGTGTAATATTAAAAATATTTTTAAAAAATCTACATTAGATTAGAAAAAGCTCAAAATCTGCTTTTTTGAACTGTTTAGAATCACAGAATATCTCAAATTGGGTGATTGAGTCCAGTTCCCTGCTCCTCACAGGACAACCTAAAACTAAATTATAGCTAAGAGTGGCATCCAGAGTTTTTGCACAGCTGGGTTGGATTGTGATGCTCAAATAGGATGTCAAATTCAGCTTTACATCACATGTGCCATTTAATTCTGGGAGGTTTGTTGGCACCTTTGAGTTTATTTTAGTAAGTGGCTTAAGGGAATGATGTAAAAAAAAAAAAAAAATGTTCTTTATATACCAGCACAATAAAAAAAAAAAAAAATGTCAGGTATAGCACACACCAACTTTGCATGTCATGTTCTAGAAGGATAATTATCTAGAAATGTAATTATAACAAGCACCTGATTTAATCAGCACAGTTTGATCCCTGTCAGAGGTACAGGGGGCCAGAGGAGGGATGGATCAAAAGACATTGCACAAAGTCTGGAGATGTTTAAACGTTGAGTTTCAAATGTGAAATGCTCCTTTCCGTGGTGGAAAACGCTGTGGGGTGTGTGATAATTCAAGTGGGAGCTGCAATATCTGCCCAAGGGGTGTGGGGGGTGTGTGCCATGAGCCCCCAAACACAGCTGGGGTTCCCCAGGGGGGCTCTCAAACGGGCACTGCTGTGACCCTGCTTTAAAAATGGACAAATTTAAAAATTTGGGAATTCAGGCACAACTCCTCTGCTTGGTTCAGCTCTTCGTTTGATAATGCAGCATGGGAAGGGAGAGACAAGCTTTATTTGTGGAGATATAAATGTGAGCCAACTTTTAAACTATTTACCTTATAAGCTGCTTATGAGGCACAGACTTTCCTTCCTCTGAAAGCTTCATGTAAAAAAAAAAATCTTGTCTTATTTCAGAGAACAGAGACAATTGCCCTAAAGTTTCACTGTTTGGGATAATTTCACTGTGTGTGTTTTTGGAGGGGGGCTTGGCTTTCTGGAAATGGGGCCACACTTACAAGAAATCTGTCTCCATCCCAAAAAAAAAAAATCAGGGAAACATGGAGAGAGCCTGAGGACTGGATGTTATGAGGATGTGTTTTCCTCCCTGGGGAAATGTTCTTTGCTTTGCAGAGAGGAGTCCTGGACGATTTGGACAGAACTGAGTTATGCAGTCTCAATATGATTGAAGAACTATCTTGTTGACAAGTGCAGAATTATAGATTGGAATCCATTAGCTAAAAGGGCCCACAAACATTTGAATAATGGCACTCACATTTTTTCCATTGGTTTATCAAACAAAGAATCCAACAACAACAACAAAAAAAATCTTAGAATCTTGGAGTTGCAATTTAAAGAGACTGAATTAAATTTCTTTGCGTTATAGATAAGAAAGCTTTTTTTTTTTTTTTTTTTTTTTAAATCTCGTATTAGAAAGGGGAGGTTTGGTCTGTGCTGTGTATTTTTGGCAGCTGAAAAAAAGTGTGAGTATTTTGTCATGAGCACGAATGCCTTCTGCTTCAATCCAAGGGGAAAACCATCCCATTGATTTGGTACCAGAGCTGGAAGGAGCAGGAGCAGTGCTGAGCTGAGCTGCTGGGATCCAGCCTCACCTCCATGGAATTCTGCTCAGCCTTGGGATGCTTTCCCTGCTCCCACCACCCCTTCCAAAGCTGTTTTATCCCAAATCTATGCCAGGGCTGGCCTGGGTGAGGATGTTGTGGTTGGACTGGTGCTGTGGTGGGGCTTCAGCAGAGTTAATGAGTGAGTAATTAGCAACCGCCTCCTGAAGGAGGGGAATTATTCTAAAAAATAAATATTCCAAATTCAGAAATCCCCTGAGCTGGGAGGGACTGCAGGGATCATCCCCCCTGCCCAGACCCCCCAACAATCCCAGCCTGGGCAGCCCTGGCAGTGCTGTCCAAACACTCCTGGAGCCTCAGGGCTGTGCCCATGCCCTGGGCAGTGCCCAGCACCCTCTAAAATCCACCAAACCCCCTCCTGGCACAGCTCCAGCCATTCCCTGGGTGCTGCCCCTGCATCACCAGAGCAGAAATTGGAGCTGCCCCTCACCAGGGAGCTGCAGGCAGTGATGAGCTCTCTTAAATTCCTCCAGGGTGTTACAAGCTCCTCCTGTAGATGCTACATCGATATTTCTAAAATTTAAAAAAGAGAAAAAAAAAGAAAAAGTTTGGGAATTTGAGGTGAGTTCAGGAAGCTCCAACCCATCCCTTTCACACAGATGGGGAATTGCTGTTGCACCAAGCAGAGCTGAAGGCAGCGGGGAGGAAGAAATCTTGTTGATTTTTTTGAGTCTCTTCCCCTCATCTTTTGAGTTCTTCTCCTCATCTTGCAGATCTTTTGTGGGTGAGCCAAATGTAATCAGGTTTGGCTCACTTGGAGGAATTAGGATGACTGCAAAGTATGCCAGATTTCAAAACAATTTCTAACAGTTTCTGTGATACTGTGTAAGCAACTGAAAATTGACATGTTGTGTTGTGCCCAAGTCAGCCAACTGCTGTCACTGAATAATTAGATTCTCTAGAAGAAGAGAAAGGGTTGGTTTTTTTGTTTTTTTATTTTTTTCTGAACAGAATTATTAGAAAATAATGTAGTAGCTATTTTATATAGGGATAGACTCAAGTTATTCTGCTCTTACAGGCAAATTTTTAAAAATAGTTTGCATCTGGGCCCCGAAAGTGTCTTCCATGTGTTTTTATATATAAAAGTATAAATAAGTTGTTTGGGCATTTTTATGCCAATGTGTGGGTACTTGCACATGGAGAAGTCATCGTTGCAGATGGTTTAATATTGTTTTTCCTAATAGGAATTAATTATTCTCTTTAATTCTTTTTATTTCATATGGCACATCAATTCTACAAATTGAGTTCTAATATCAGACATAGGTCATGATCTAATTATAGCTGGATCTGTCAGGGAGTTATGATATTTGTGGGATAGATTTAGTGCCTGATTCCCCAGCAACTTCTGCTTCTGCCAAGTTCTGCTTTTCCCCCCTGAGCTGGGCAGAGCTGAACTGAGCTCTCTGCTTTGCTGGCCTCTGGCCCTCCCAGCCCTGTGACATTCCCTGCTGGAATAACAGCCAGGAGAGACAGGGCAGGAGTCCTGGCCCTGGGGAACCACTCCCAGTCACAAACCCCTGGAAATGCTGATTATCCACTCCCAGTCACAAACCCCTGGAAATGCTGATTATCCACTCCCAGTCACAATTCCAGACCTCTGGAAATGCTGATTATCCACTCCCAGTCACAATTCCAGACCTCTGGAAATGCTGATTATCCTCTCCCAGTCACATTCCCAAACCTCTGGGAACTCTGATCCACTCCCAGTCACAATCCCAAACCCCTGGAAGAGCTGATCCTGTCCCAGTCACAATTCCAAACCCCTGGGAACACTGATCCACTCCCAGCCAAAATTCCAACCCTCTGGAAATGCTGATCATCCACTCCCAGTCACAATCCCAAACCCCTGGGAACTCTGATCCACTCCCAGTCACAATTCCAGCCCTCAGGAAGAGCTGATCCCATCTGGATCAGATCCTCCTGGAATTCTGCTGCTTTGCCTCAGCTGCAGGTTTGGAAGGGGGCAGGAGAGACTCAGTTAAGTGCTGATGTTACAGCAGCTGCAGTGAAATTGGAATAAGTGAAAACGCAGGATATTTTTTTTTTCTTTTGCTCGTATTTTCTAAGCTCTCTTGTTGCTTGTTTTGGTGATTCTATCAAAAAGCAGCACAACTTTAAAACTGTTATTTTATTTTTATCTTATTTGATAGAACCTTCTCATGTATCCTTTCTAATTGAATGGCTCCTTCTAATTTATTGTTTGAGCTTTCTTTTCATAAGGGCCCAGAGTAATTTCTAAGCAATAGAAACTCTAATTTTGCCAATATTTTTAACAACAACAAAGCCCAGTGCAAAAACTTACATGGCAGCAATTAATAGAAAATATTTTTATGGTGGAAGTGTTTTTTCTATCGGTCTAACTCTTGACAGAGACTCCTCAGACTGTAAATATTTCAGAAGGTAATGGTAGGGATAAATATTATGTATTTTTGAAACTTCTACTCCTTTTTCTCCCATTAAATGCAGCTGCAAAATTCAGTTGATGATACAGGAGAGGCTGGAGGTGGGACTCTTGTTTCTGCCCTGAAAATCCTCCCCTTTATTTCTTTAGATCCAGGTGTGAAATTCCTCACACTTTGCTGGCACTCTTACAAATGAGAGATAAGTAATAAACAGTTTCTCCCAGGCCATCCAAAGCTCCATATATAAATCTCTATTAAATCCAAGGTTAATGATGGCTTTTCTGCTTTATTGACAGTGGGGAGCACTTCTTGAAGGAGCTCCTAAGTGCTCAAGTCTCTTTTCAGAGGTTCTTAAGCAAAATGAGGCTTTAAGTTTTGACCATCTTATTCTGCCACATGCAAAAGAGAAAAAAAAAATAAAAATCATAATTTGTTCTATTTGTCAGCTGGGGAAAGAAATTTTTTTTTTTTTTTCGTCCAAATTATTTCGTGTCTGTGACATCCCTAATTTGGTTTGGTCTTGCAGAGGGAAGTGCTGCTGTTCTCATTAGTACTTTGCAGCTCTCCCTTCCCTGGCTGAGGTGGAAGCAGCTTTAAATCATGTGGGAGAGCAGGGAAGGGAAAAGAGAGAAAACAAGCTTTTTGAACCCTGTAATGTAAATTTGCAGACAATTATTCATTATTAACTGCCTGAAGCATCACACCTCTCTCACCTTTGCTGGAATGTCTGAACATTAGGGTAAACAACACGCTGCTGTCTTATCATAATGCCGTTTGCTTCACTGCAGCAAGAACTTGTCAGAAACAGATTGTGATGTTGACTTCTCAATAGGGGGAAAAAAAGGGGCCTAAATTAGACTTCTATAAAAAGAATATTGCATATTTATTTCCACAATAACGCCAAGGAAAAACGTTAGTCAAGAAGCAAGCAATTGGGTGAATAAATAAGCTTGTCTTTGTTCTCATCAATTAAGTTATTACATCAGTTGGAAAACCAGTGAATTATAATACAGATGTTTAATGAAACACTGCTGTGCCTATAAGTCAAACTCCTATTTTGTGGTGTGATTTTGGCTGCATAGTTTTGTGTGTGTTAAACCGTATTTATTAGCTGATACCCATTATTATTTTGAGCAAGGTATAATTCAGTTGTCAGGCTCCAGCTCTGGGAAGGAGATTTAATCAGTGAGAGCCCGCTTTGCTGCTGAGCATAAAACAATGCGGGTTTCATGAAGCAATCACACCAGTGTGAAAAAATGGGATTAATTAGTATTGTACAAGAACAGGCAGCATGCTCATTAAAACCTTGTGAGCTGCCTCTTGATAAACTGCCACTTGATAGGGCCGCATTAATGTGACAAGGCAAAGACTTTATTTCCAAATCCTTTCTGATTATATCTCACTTTTAAGTTACCTGAATCGACTCTCCAAGGCTTTTGGAACACAAAGATCAAAATTGCAGCGAGAGATCCCCAAGACACCTGGACAAAGGAGCCGTGCTCAGATAGCGAGGCTTCAAAAGACAACTTTTTTTTTTCTTTTTTTTTTTTTTTTTTTTGCAACTCCCATTCAAACATAAATCAATAGCTCCAAAGGTGGTAAATTTGCATTTACACTCAGCAGGTTGGGCTGGAACTTATTTGCTGATTAGCAGCTACCTAATGAATCCCCTCTCACGGTGTGTCCCTCACCTGTTTGCCAGGGCACAAACTCTGGCAATGCTCCTGCAGCTCCTCCAAGCTCACAAGGTGGGCACTCCCAGCTCAACATCTGTTTCTCATAGTTCAGCCTGGCCACTGAAGAACTCCTGGCCGTATTTCTTTTTTTTTTCTTTTTTTTTTTTTTTTTGATCCTTTCTTTTAGGAAATACGAGCTAAAAGCGTAGATCCCTGCTAGTGGATTTGTTTCTACATGACAAAACATAATAGGAGACATGCCTGAATAACAGCAGTAAATGTTGGAGAGGATGTATTTTTGATCTCGTGTATTTTCCTTTAGGCAGAATGTTTTATTCCTTACTGAATTTGCAGTGGTTCTGATGATTTACTTGCACATAATCTTGGCTTTTTTTTTTTTTTTTTTTTTTTTGCCTCTCCTATTTGAGACTTAGTGGCTCTAATGAAATTACAGCTGAACTTGTAATAGTTAAGCAGATCTCTCAGCTGTTTCATGATGCAGAGGTGCTCCAAGATGCTGACTTTCCATGTAGCTTTAGCTGACATTGTATGTAAGGCAATTGTAATGCAATAGAGTTACCTGTCAGCATATATTTGTAGGTGTGGAAAATGCCACTCACAGAGCACAGATCTCGTATTCCCCAAAGCTTTTTTTTTTTTCCCCCCAACTATTTTATTTTTTAAGCAAAAACATCTTGTTAAACCTCAACACCCTATTCCAGCAACGCCATCCAGCACCCAGTCCGAGGATTCAGCCACAAATTTTGGAGTGTTTGCATCTGTACAGGTGCAATGCCAGCCAGGGAAAGCAGAGACTGGAGGGCAGAGCACCTGAGCTGGCTGGAGAGGGACGAGCAGGACGCTTTACAAAGTGATGTGTTGCAATATTATTAATTTAAGGCCTTAGATTTCATTGTTGTGATCTGGGTTACATGATGCAATGCAAGGTGACAGCCATTGAATTAATAGAAAATGGGATTCATCTCTTGAAATTTCACACAAAATAGAAGTAGGAGACAGACAAAATAAAGGGAGATGGATAGACAGACTGATAATGCCACTAATACTTTTAAATTTGAACCGAATGGGGGAGATAATTTTAAACATTAATGGTATTTATCAACAGTGTGATAGCAGGGAGGGGGAATCACACTCCCTCCTCTGTCTCCCCCTTTTTCTCTTTCTCCCTTTCGTTGATTGCTTTGTTGAGCAAGTCAGTGAATATTTTACACTTTGTTTCTTTTATTTTAGCAAATGAACTGCCTCGAGCTAATGTAGTGTAAGTGGAAATTTCAAGCACCGATGTCTACTGCATGATCCAATAATAGGAACTTTCCTTCCCTCGCAGCTCTGTAAGGCAGTGGAACAGCAAACTCCCAGTGCCTCCAGGTAGTCACATGCCTGATTTATGATTATAAACTGCAGCTCTGGAAGAGGTTAGCTAGGTAGTTTAAATCACTGCTTTCTCTCTAATGAACTGGGGTCACAGGGAAAATACTCCATGCAACAGCCTCAGCTGGGTGTTGCTTGTGCCCTACATCCTCCTCCTCTGTGTTTTCAGCTGGGATAGTCAAATTTATTTTGGGTTTTTTTGTGATTTTTTTTTTTTAAATTGTGAATGCCAGTTTGGGAAATGGTGCTCCTGAGCATTGAGAGAGATGCTGCTGGTGTTTGTCGTTTGTCTTGGTGCAAATTGGAGGCAGGTGCCTGCTCCAAACGTGGTGTGGGCAGCAGCAAAATGAATAAAAAAGGGAAGGTCAGGGCAGACACCACTCCCAGAGAGTGCAAGGAGTTTCCTTGTCCAGTAACAACGAGCTGTGGTGTCTGAAATCAGTGTCAGACCATTGCACCAGCACCTAAATAGAATTAGAGCAATGCTAAAGATGCCTGAGAGATGCAAATAGAGGAATAACGAGGTATTGCTGCAGATAGAAGCTGGTTCCAGACTGATGTCACTGAGGGTGGAATTGAGGGCAGGTGGGGCTTGCTGTGAGCTCCAGGTACCCCCCGTGCACAGCAGATCCCTGCGAGCCCTCCTGACCTCGGCAGCACTGCTATGCTCGTGTTTTCACATAAATAAACTCTGGGGATGGACTTTTCCTGGCACTGGTAACCCAGTTGTTCCTCGGACTGAAGAACATTATTTGGAACCCTCTCACAGACACCACAGCCCATCTTTCTCCCCCTGTGCCCCTCTCTGGCTCACGGGAGTATCAGACACTCCATGCACATCCACACAGCTCTTGTCATTCAAGTGCAGCCAAGCAGCTGATCCTGTCACCCCCTTCCCATTTTTGGGGACTGGGGAGGTGAAATCCTCCCTGGCAGCAATTCAGACCAAGACTTGGGCAGCAGAGGTGTCTCTCCAGTGGTGTTTGCATTTGAATGTCTGTATTTAGGAGGAGTTTTAAGCAGAAATGGAAGATTATTTCAGTAATTTAGTAGGATCTGCTTTCTTCTGTCAGCCAGAGCTTGAGGTGACATCAGTACCTGGGGCTGGCTCTTCTTTCTCTGGTTCTTCCATGTCTGAGATCCAGCTTTGATGGAAGCTGTGCAGGACTGAACAGTCCCTGAGTTCTATTATTATCATTATCATTATCATTATTATTATTATCATTACTTCTATTATTTCAGAATTGTTGCTCCTCTGGTTATTCCCTCACTGTCCTCTGCTGGATGCTGCTGCCTCCATGGAATTTGATGCACTTCCCCTTTGGAGCAGCTCCCTATTTTTCAAGCTGCTCCTCTGCCTTGTCACCATCATTTTTGGATTCTGATCTTGGACCCCCCATCACCCACAAGCCGATGCAGCCTGCAGGTGCAATGAGCAAAATCCGTGCTGTCAATGGGGTCACGAATGGAAATATTGAATAGCCCCAGCCCCTGTGGAGCCTCACTTTGTGCAGCCCCACCCTGCCCATCAACCTTTGAGAAATACTCTGAGTGCAGTTTGGGGACTGATTTTGTGTCTGAACAGAGTACAAGGTACCCTCCAGCCAGCAGGAATTTCTCCAGAAGTTACTGATATTTGTTGCTTTTGGTCCACACAACCTCTTTCCTTCTAGAAGTAAATTCAGTCTTCATGAGCAGAATGTCAAACTCTTTTGCTTGGTTTCTTTACAGAATACAGAGATTTTGTTCCAGTATTCCCATGAATTTAAGAGAAGGAAATTTCTTTACAATCTCCCACTAAGTTCATTATTCCCTTGGCTTTTGTGTTGTTTTTTTTTTCATTTTCCCCATTCTTCAGTATTTCTCAGGAATAACTGTTAGTACCTCTGAGCTTTCATTGTTTAAATGGAGAGTGAGGGAGAAAGGACTACAAGCAGGCAAACTCTTTTAAAATAACTAATTTAACTGGTATTTTCTAAGCTTTCTTATCAGACTGGAGAGTGGTGGTGACACTCCACTCACTCCCAAAAAGAACTGAACCCACAGGCCATCCTCAGCCTCTGCCAAGGCTTCCTGCACCTTTTTGAGTCAAAGCAAACTGAAAAGCTTGTGCAAACCAACTTCACTTGGACTAGTTATTATTAGTTATTATTAGTTAGTATTAGTTAGTATTAGTTGGTATTAGTTAGTATTAGTTAGTATTAGTTAGAGGCAGCTTTTTGGCTGCCATTTATTTCTCAGTTTGTATCTTGAATTTTCCTACTCTGTTGCTTGGACCTTGCATGAAGAGTCAGAATCTCTCAGGACTTTGCACTTTGAGTCTCCAATTTCTTCACAACGTTTTGTGCAGCTGATCTTTTTTGCTTTGGTGCTTCAGGGAGGTTCATGCCAGCAGGGACAGGTAAATAAACACTGTCCCTCCTGCTCCCTTTAGCAGAGCCCAGGATCTCTCTCCTCTGGGTTCAATACTTTATTTACAATCTGCTATTTCCTCAACCATTTCCATTAGTTTCTGGCATAACGTTGAAGATTGGTTCTAGGCTTGGGACTGGATTCAGCAGTGCTTGTGCCAATCTGCAGGAAAAGGGCAAAATCAGAATTGTTCCTTCTGCCAGCTCAGCTGCTGTCAGTGCTGGATTGACACAGAGCAGTCCTTCAGAACTGCAGCTGTTCCATCCAAGATTCAATTTGGGCCCTCTGGGTAGCAGGGAGAAATATTTCTCTGCTGTAAATCACTTAGTTCAGACAGAATCCTCAAGTTGTTTTCATGCAGAATCATACAGGGACCTAATTTTCTGTGATGGCTGCTTCAGTTATTGCATCACAAAAATTCCTCACTACGGAGCAGCAGGTTTCATTCATTCCAGCACCACCTATAAATAAGGGCTGTGACTGGAATAGGTCATGAGTGTTCCTCCTGGGAAAAGCACACATTGCATTATCTGCGAGGAAAATGTGTTTTAAATTGCATTCCTCCAACTCCATCCTGCCTGCTGTAGAGTTCATCTCTGAGCATGCTAAATGGCATCCTTAACACCAGGGCTACAGGAAAAGCAGCTTTCCACATGGAATAATTCAGGTTGGAGGGGACTCCTGGAGGTCACCTGGTTGGTTTGGAGGAGGAAGCACTTGACACCTCAGAGCTGTAATTGGGAATTTAATTTAATTTCCATTCCGCCTGCTTAGGTGCCAGGACTCTTTGGGCATGGCATGGAAATCAGTGGGAGTTTACAGTAAAAACTCATGGATGCTTCAGCTCACTCTGTAGGGAAAGGAAATCTACTTAGAGACTTTTCACACTGAAATTCCCAAATCCCAAATTATTAATGATTTTTCACAATTTTGGAAACCTGCTTGCGTGCACTAAGGAATAATCCTGGAAATGTTTCAGTTGAGTCTTGACATCAGCTGCCTGTGAGGGAAGATGTTGCTGGCTGTATGTGTGAACAAAGCAAAGGAAAACATGAACTAAATGTGTTTTCTTTCTCTGACTTACTGTGTTTTTGGAGCTTTACTTCTGAGTTTTAACTTCTGTGCATTGCAGTCCACCTGACCTTGGAAAAGTGGGATCAGTGTTGATCAGCTTTTCCAACTTTTCTAAAGCAGTTCTGTGTGGTGCTTCTGGATTTTATGGGAAATACATTTTAAAAAATAATAATTATGAAAATATTCCGCACACAGTGTTACCCAGCTGAGGATGTTGGAGGAACTCAGATTTAGATAGGAGCACTCCAGTGTCAGGTTAAATCTGGGACAACTTTTGTGCAAAATAATCAGCAGGTGATGAAGAAGTTCTCTAACAGCAAAATTCCGTTGTGGATCCCCTGGACTGTGAGGAGGGTTCATCTGGTGGTGTTTTAATTACAAAGGGGCTGATGTTGTGATATAAACTCTGGCAGGGTTTGTGCACCTGGTGTGGGAAATGCCCACGATGTTGGAATTTTGGGAAATGCCTCAGCCAGGCTGAGGCTCACACAGAACATTGCTCTGCCATGAGACTCCCCAAATTCCTGCAGCCTGTTCAGAAAGGACCCTAAGAGCAGTTTAAGTGGAAATCCATGCTGTGCCTGTCCAGGGAGGAGGAGGGGGGTCACAATGGGCTCAGTCTCATGGCAAGAGGATTTGACACAAATTCTGTGTGTGAGGCAGCTCCTACACGGGTGATGCTGCTCTGCAGTGGGGTCTGCTGCCCTCCCCTAATGAATTTTACCTTGATTAGGTTTGAGCTGAGCCTGAGCTGGGCTGGCTGATGCTGCACCCCTCCTTCCACCCCTTCCCCTCAGCCCAGCTCCCCCTCCTCATTTTAGCATGGATGGATGGATGATGGATGGATGGATCTTTCAGGCACTCCTGGTGCACTGGATGCCAACAGACCCCAAAAAATATGAGTTGAGGTCGTGGGCTGTGCCCACTTCTGGGGCAGAGTTTCCTCACCCCTGATTTATACACAGCAATCTTGTGACAGCCACTTTAGTCCCAGGGGATGGAAATCTCTGGATTTCTGCTCCTCTGGAGGAGTTTCTGCACTCAGAGTACCATGGATTTTTAGGGATTGCTGGTGGGACCCCAGTTCTGGATGTGATCTTCTATCTTCACCCGTCTCCAGTTATCCAGAGATAATCAGATATTAGAGAAGGTTGGAAATTTGTCTCCTATTAATAATTTAAAAAAAAAAGTGATAAAAGACTCTGATCTTGCCAGTGTCATAAGTAATGTCACTTAGTAAAGTGACTGGCACTAGCTGTAGGCTCAGATATGCCAATTATAATTAAAGCCATTATTTTCAAATACAGTTCAGTTTATTCCTGGGGAAAAGTAAAGAGAATTTTAGAGTGACAAATCTCTCTGGAAAATGCAAACTTGACAAAAAGGCTGTGCTTTCAGACTACCTGTTATAATTTGGTTTCAGGTTGGAAATTAATACCACATTAAAACATATCCTTTAAAATGAGTGTTGACCAACCTAGCATATTGTACAACATCCAAATATGTTGTGTCTGTCAGAATCAGCTGGAGGAAGCTTCTATGGCTTACAAAGCAGAAATGACATTTAGTTCTTACATCAACAGCTCTCAAACATCTCTAGTGAGATTTACAGAAAGGTTCTGAACCACCATCCATTAAAAATCTGAAGCCCATTCACAGATTGAAAGGTAACCAAATTGCCATTTATTTTGGAGAATTAAAACCAAAGGTACTGTGCTTTTTCCAGGTAATTATGGTCTGTTCATAGAGAATCGTTGATAAAACTGGAGGTTGGTTCTTCCCTCCCTCATGCACAGGGAATTTTGGAAAGCTGTGTGGAACACCCCGAGGCATCTCTGACCTTTGGGGGGCTTTGTGCCTAAACCAGAGAGGATTCTCAGAGGTGACAACAAGAGACACAAACCCCAGCACAGCTCCCTGAGCAGCAAAGAAAAAAGAGAGAGAGGAGAGGAGAGGAGAGGAGAGGAGAGGAGAGGAGAGGAGAGGAGAGGAGAGGAGAGGAGAGGAGAGGAGAGGAGAGGAGAGGAGAGGAGAGGAGAGGAGAGGAGAGGAGAGGAGAGGAGAGGAGAGGAGAGGAGAGGAGAGGAGAGGAGAGGAGAGGAGAGGAGAGGAGAGGAGAGGAGAGGAGAGGAGAGGAGAGGAGAGGAGAGGAGAGGAGAGGAGAGGAGAGGAGAGGAGAGGAGGAGAAGGAGAAGGAGAAGGAGAGGAGAGGAGAAAGAAGGAGAAGGAAGAGGAGGAGAAGGAGAAGGAGAAGGAGAAGGAGAAGGAGAAGGAGAAGGAGAAGGAGAAGGAGAAGGAGAAGGAGAAGGAGAAGGAAGGAGAGAGAGGAGGAAGGGAAGGAGAGAGAGGAGGAAGGGAAGGAGAGGAGGAGAAGGAAGGAGAGAAGAAGGAGAAGAGAGGAGAAAGAAGGAGAGGGAGAAGGACAGGAGAGACACCAGGGATGTCCCAGTGCCCCAACCCAGGGCACATCCCAGAAAAGACAAACCCCACAAAGAGAAGGAAGGACACCAGGGATGTCCCAATGTCCCAATGCCCCAACCCAGGGCACGTCCCAGAGGTCGGGGGCTGAGGTTCGGGTGCAGGTGACGAACAGAAATGCTGCCACTGACCTTTGCCTGTGCCAGTGCTGCTCGGATCCACTGGGATTGCTGTTCTGCTGTGGCTCCAGGGGCTCCGGGTGGGATGGGAGCTCCCCTGCCCAGGTGCTGCTGCTGCTCCCCAGGGACTGCCCCATCCTGGCTGTGCAGAGCTGAGCTGGACACCAGGCACTGATCAAATTCCTGCTTGCACTGCAGGTGACGAGGACCTAGGCAAGAAAAGTTGCTGTAGCTGAATTTTTTTCATTCTTGTCTGCTGCACAGGGCAGCTATTTTGTTGTTATTGGCAGACTGAAAACCTTGGCTTTGTTTTCTGCCCTGTAATCTCGTGGTGCTGTCCCTCCTGCTCCCAAACCCTCTGGTTAGAAGTGTTTCCATTTGATATGATTAATAGCTCGTGGGAGTGATCTCTATTAAGGACTCAAAGCTCAATTTCAAATATTTTTGTGGCGCTTCTGGTGGGCCTTGCTGGGATAAATTAAGCCTATTTTTCCCCTGATTGCTTCGTTGGATCTCTTTGTAACTTCACCTTGTATTCCTTTCTGTTCAATACTTTTCAAAGTACTGAGAGTTTAAAGAGGTACAATAAATCCCAGATCAGTTTTTAATGACCATGGTAAGCCTGCTTGTAATATGTCAGTAAGCTGAGCCTAAAAGCCAATGGGGAATAGGCCATTTCTGCCTTAGTAATTGCCTCCACAGAAAGATTTATAATGTCATTATCTGAATCTACAAGAAATAACTCATAGAGCTGAAATACCCTAAAAAAATATTACAATTCTCTTAAAATCTAGTCATTCATAAATGCTAAATCATAAAACTTTTTTTCAAGATGGTTTATGTTAAAAATAAAACACGGCCAAAATATAAATGTGCTTTATTTTTTTTTTTTCCCCTTAATCAGATCCCCGTTTCTTTATGGATCTGGTTTTTTGGGCAGGGGATGGTGCAGAGCTCAGCCCTGCTGCAAACACACGGTGCTGAGCAGAGGATGAGCCCTCCCAGCCATTCCTCTTTATTCCTGTGTGATTCCAGGGGTGGGGGAGAGGCTTAGTTAGCACCGCAATAAAATTAATTTTAGCAGTGAAAAAAAAAAAAAACAACCAGTCCCCCACCTTCTCCTTGCACCGTGTTCCCATGGAAAGCCCCAGTAAATGTCCTGATGGATGTACTGCAGCTCTGGGTGAAGCCACTGCAGGCAGCTTCCCTTGCCCTCAGCATTCCCCAATCAGGAGATATCATTCATTTCTTTCAAAAAGCAGGAAATGTACTCTTCAATTTGTCTGGTGTTTAATAAAGTGCTAGAATTACCATAGCTACCCTCATCTGCTGCTGCTTTAATACACTGGGAGATTTATACTAATTTCAGGCAGGCTGTATTCCTCAGTGCAGCAAGCTTGTACACTTAAAAGGGCACTGGCAGGGGGCTTTTTTTCTTTTTTTTTTTAATCATGAACTCCTATAAGTAAGGACCTAATTTCTGTTTCCCTGAAGATTTTGAATTAGTTTACTCTTTTTTTTTTTTTTTCTGTGCTGTTTGTCCATAGCTTCTGGGTTTTTTTTTTGCCATGGCTTTTTTTTTTTTTTCTTTTTCAATTATCTTTCGCCCATTGTTTAGATAAATATTATTCCCTGGCATGTCTTGAGATGTGCTGTAATGCAGATGCTTCAGCTCAGTCGAGTGGTTCCTAAAATCAGTGAGAGGTTTCCAGTCTGACACAGTCTGGTTCTTCCCTGAAGTTCAAATTAAACTTTTCCAGGGTCCAATATCTGCTCTTAGACTGTAAATTATGGAGGCTAACACCCTTTTAAAGTGTGGCAGTTCTGTTATTAACTTGAATAGGTCCAGGATTTCATTCCATGTCCCATATACTTCAGAGCACAGACATATCCATAAGTAATAAATTATTACTCATTTCTGGTGAGCATTATAAACTTTCAGGTTCTTTGCCTCAAAGAAATGAGCTTCCTGAAACAGAAATTATTTCCCAGGCAGAGAACTCTCATCTTCATAAAGTCTCTTGCATCTGGAGTCTGGGAAAACAATACTGATCAATTTATTTCCTGAGGTTAAAAATTATTTATCAGCAAGCAAATGTGTGCTGCTGCCTCTGGGTGTGTGCATCCAATTCTTACTGATATTAGTGGGAATATTCCTTTGCACAGAGATCAAAATACCTTGTGGTACTCCCATCATTTGTGAGCCTCTACCAAGCACCTTCTTAGCTTTATTTTAAATGTTTGCCCGATTTCTGGGGCAGTGTGATGGGTGCTTTTCAGCTCTGAGCCCCCTGAAGGAGTCAGTGACAACTAAATGAAACTGGAATTTTGTGTGCTCCGTGTTATGTTGATGTGTTTAGGAAAGGAAAAAAAAAAATCAGGTTTTCTCTGAAATCCTCTTTCCCTTAAGAAATGCTCCACAATGAGTACAGGAAGATTTCTAATTTGAAGTAAACTTGATTTATTGTTGATCATGAGCTTTTAAAGCTAACCTGGATTGAGATCAGGGTATAGTAACTGAAATAAAACCCCTTGCCCTGACTCTAAAAGCCCATGGATAAACCTGCAGGGTGACAGCCTGGACTGAGCTGTCTGGGGCCACATCCTGAAACCAGGGGGCTGCAAATCCACTTTCACCAGGATTTCTGATAATGGGATTGTAGCAGGGAGAAGCCCACCACAATGAACGATGAAAGAATAGAAAAATCTCCTTTTTGCTCCTTGCACTGGAAACCCCTGCTGCAAGGAGCAGGGTGCAATAATGACAGAGCTGGGTGAGGACTGGGCTCTGGTGATTCCCTGGGTGCCAAACCTCCTCACCACTGTGTGCAGCAAATGTTTCCTGACAGCTAACCAGCACCGAGGGAGGGATGAAGGGCTCTGGGGATGTGCTGAGGGTTGAAATTGTTGCTGCCAGCCCCGGGGTGGGGTTTCACCTTTGCCAGTGACCATGCCCAGGGTGCTCCTGGGGCTGCTCTGCCCCCGTGGATTCCCAGGGAAGAGAAAACTCTGGAAATGTGACACGTGGGGGATTTTCCTTGTGCAGCAGTTGTGGGGGGGTTGAAGAGTTTTGATGCTGATTGTCCCTCCTCTCATGGAAACCATTCCCCAGGTCTCGCCTTGGTACTTCCCATCAGGAGGTTTGTCCCTGAGCCCTTTGAGGAATGATTGGCAGCTGTCACAGTGAGGATGTTTGCAGCTGGATGGATGATGGATGGATGATGGATGATGGATGATGGATGATGGATGATGGATGGATGATGGATGATGGATGATGGATGATGGATGATGGATGGATGATGGATGATGGATGGATGATGGATGATGGATGGATGATGGGTGGATGGATGGATGATGGATGATGGATGATGGATGGATGATGGATGATGGATGATGGATGATGGATGGATGATGGATGGATGATGGATGATGGATGATGGATGGATGATGGATGATGGATGGATGATGGATGATGGATGATGGATGATGGATGATGGATGGATGGATGATGGATGATGGATGATGGATGGATGATGGATGGATGATGGATGGATGATGGATGGATGGATGATGGATGGATGATGGATGATGGATGATGGATGATGGATGGATGATGGATGGATGATGGATGGATGGATGATGGATGGATGATGGATGATGGATGATGGATGATGGATGGATGGATGATGGATGATGGATGATGGATGGATGATGGATGATGGATGGATGGATGATGGATGGATGATGGATGGATGGATGGATGGATGGATGGATGGATGGATGGATGGATGGATGGATGGATTCTCCTGGGGTCTGCTCCATTAGCAGGTCTGCATGCAGAACATCTCCAGGAGCTGTGCTGCTGGCTCAGAGCAGGTGCCAGGGGAGCAGTGAGCTCACTCCAGCTGCTGTGTGCCACACCAGTCCTGCTGCAGCAGCACGAGCCTTTGGACACCTGCAGGAGCAGTTCCCTGAAATGCAGCTGCTCTTCCTGTGCCGTGGGGTGTGTGGGGCTCCCAGCCAGCCCAGGACAGGCTCGTGTCACACCCAGAGCTTTCTTTGCTGATGTCCCCTTTTGACCCTGGGCAGGGAGAGCAGCACCCCAGCCCTGATGTAAAGGCTGCATTTGTTCTTCCCAGCTCAGAAAAAAAAAGCTGTGAGTCCTTTAGGAAGTGCCCTGTTGTTGTTTTGTCCCCACTGCTTCAAAGGGAAGGACAAGTTCACAGAGCCTCAGCACTCAGGATGCTCCTGTGAGAATGCAGAGAGTGTTTCAGGACTCGGGGATGCTTTCAGAGCATTTCAGGAAACCTTTTCAATTCATTTTCCCCAAAAAATAAAAGGTGTTGAATTAAGCAAATTGCATCAGTGTTAGTGTTGGGAAGGAATGCCTTGGTCTGTGCAAGTGGAGTAATTAGTTATGGGTGAGAAATCTCATCATGAGACATCTTGAGACAGGGAAAAAGGACCCAAATAACTCATAAACACACAGCCAATTCATTCTGTGCTTCCCTGAAGAGGACAGCTGTGGGAGGAAGGTAAATGGAGAAAATTAAGTTGCTTGTTGGAAACATTTAAAGCAGGAAAGAAAGCTGGAGAGAGAGTCCAGGGAAGGGCAGGCAAAGTGCACGACTTAAAATTCCTGTGCTGTGATGGCTCCTACACAGTTAACAGAGATTTGTTCTGCTTTCTTTTTATTGTGTCATACAAATAGAAAATGTGCAAAAAATTTTAGGTGAATTCTTTAAGATTAAATCACCTCTGATTTTTTTTTTTGTTTTAGAAACCACAATTGTGTTCTGTGCAGTTTAAGGCTCTTACCCCTGTCTGGCTTCCTGCAATTTCCACTCTCAAAACCAACTGCACCAAGAGTTTGGAGAAATTACTCTGATATTGGTCTGTGTGTAACGTATTCTAATGAAATATAAGTGTACAGGTCAAAAAAGAAATATTTAATGGGAATGTTTACCAGTTGGTGATGGGAATGGAGAGCTCAGAATACACCAAGACAGAGCAGTCAGTGAATCTGTCACAGACATAAATCAGCCACACTCCCTCTGCATTTCTAATTGTCTCCCTAAAAAGGTTTTAGTCAACCCCTTAAAATGATGATCACACAAATGCATTTTTATATCGCCTGTTTGCTTTTAGTTATGCAAATTTGTTCAAGAGAAATGATGTACTCAAAATGCTCTAAAATTTTTAAACCCTACAGATGTCTGTAGTGTGAGAGAATGCTAAGAAAAGGAATAATACTTTTTATTCAGATGTGGGAATGCTCTGATTTGGGGTTTAAAAGTGGTTCTGGGTAGGAGTAAAGCAGGGCAGGGTTGGGGAGTGTTACTGTGTGGGTTTGTGGGATTTTTCAGGCATCCCATTTCAACAGCAGCCTGCTACAGAAGTGGATTAAGCTAGAGATGAATGCAGCCTCTAGTCAGACATTTTTTTGTACCATTATTAAATTAATTTATTAAATATGGTAATGGAAATGAAGTTTCCAGAGTGCACAGGCTGCTTTTTAAACAGCCAATTAACCCTCTCAAGGACTTGGGCTTAGCAGCAGTGGCCAGAGCATCTTTGGGAAACCCAGCCCTTACTTCTGGGGTTAAATGTTGTCCTGGAGAGTTTGGGTATTGCCAGCCTGGCTGGTGATGCTGGCATGGCCCACAGAACATCCCTGGGCAGGGAAGGACGAGGCTGGTGAGTGCCTGGCAGTGCCAGGACACATCTGGGGGAAGGAATCTCCTGAGGCTTGTGTGTGACCTGCACATCTGTCTGAGAGCTGGCACTGCTGCAGAGCCAGGGCATCAACCAGAGTGTGCAGCTGTATATATGTCCTCTAGATATGTGTATGTACAGCTGGATATATGGATATTTGATATATGGATATTTGATATATGGATATATGATACATGGAGATATGTCCTACTGTAGCTGCTACAGCTGGGGCAGGACACAGCCACATCCCTGTGCCATCCCTGCACTCATCCCTGTGCCAGACCCTGTGCCCATCCCTGTGCCACATCCTTATCCCCAATCTCTATGACCAGTCCCTGTGCCACATCCCTGTGCCCAATCCCTGTCCCAGTCCCTTTTCCCATCCCTTTTCCCATCCCTGGCCACCAGCAGTGTGGTGCTGTGGTTCCTGAGGCATTCTGAATGGGTCAGAACCCTGTGCCCAATCCCTGTTCCAATCCCTGTGCCATCCCCTGTGCCAGTGCTGAAAGCTGACTTCAGAGCATTCCTGGAGGCTCCCTGGGCTGTTCCCTGGGCTGTGCCAAACCCATCTCCAGCCTGGCTGGCACCTTCCACCAGCTGAGTTATCCCTCACACAGTGTGCAGGATGTGGGAATGAGAATTCTGTGTGTGACAGGGATTTTAGGGAGCTCTGCATGGCCCCAGATCCCCCCGGGCTGTGCTGGTGTCTGGGCACTGCTCAGCCCTGCTCTGCCAGGCCTTTGGGATTCAGAGCCAAGCACTCAGCCCTTGGAAACCAGCCTGCACCCACTGATTTACAGCACGGGAGAGCTGATTAAAAAGTCACTCGTTAAAAAGGTATCTTTTATTCTAATTGCTAAATATTTTCTGGTGTGGTTAGTGGGGCTCACCTCTCGGGTGATGGATGGCAGCTGGCTCTCCTCCCGAGCTGCTGAGCCCTTGGCTCTGAGATGTGGACCCAGTGGCAGAGGCTGTGCAGGGCTCTGCATTTCCATTTCAGTCTCCTCAAGCAAGGAAAAGCAGCACTTCTGCATTGGGTAGGCTTTGGAACCCTGGCTTTGTGTCTCAAGGACCAGGTTCCTCTCTAACAGAGAAATTATTTAATTCTTCGCCTTCCCTTTCCCAACATTTGCAGTTGAACTTATCTGTCATTAAATATTCCTGGAGTTCTGTATAGAAATCATCACATCCAGCCAGCTGAGGGTTGTAGGATTGAATTATCCAAACCCTGGAAGCTGGATTGCCAAAAACACAAGAGAGATGTGGCAGCAGAGTTTGCTGGGGCAGGGCAGGAGGGAAACAGGAGGAATTAAAAAAAAAATAAACTGATTAAAGGGAGGAAAGATGGTTTTCAGCATCTCATCAGTGCAGTGACGTGCTGGCTGTGCTGCACGGGATGGAGATGGGATGGGCAGGAGGGAGCAGAAGGAGTCCAGGAAAACAGGGAGAACAGCTCCTGCCTATTCCAGAGGTACCAGAGGGAACCTCGTGGCTGTCTGGGCAATCCCAAGGGGAAGGAGACCCATCCTGCTGGGATGGAATCTGCAATTCCCAGCAGGATCCCCACAGAAGCCACTTGCCAGCCCAGCTGGCATTTTTAACTCATCTCAACTCTGGGCTCTGCACTCCAACCTCATCCTCAGAATAAGACACCGCTTTTCTAGCAGAACAAAAGAACCATTAATGACACCAATTAACCAGTGTAATTCTCATTTACACCTCTTTATTACCTTCCACACACAGTATGTGATACATTATACATCCCATTAATTGTTAACATACATGCAAGTCAAGATCTTTTATTATCCCGGGTCATCTATCATTGATACAGAGATATAGATATTTTATAGCTGAGCCACCTAACACTGGTGTAGAGCAGAATCTATAACCATTCCCACAGCAAATCTGATTGTGTTATTGAGCCCTTTCGAGGGGCTTAATATGTAACCTGGCCTCCTCCCAGACAGCATTTTAGAGAGGGGGACAGAAAGGTGGGATTTGGGGTAAATAGTGATCATTTTTTAGGGTTTTGTTTGGGTTTTTTTTTTGAGAATTTGAAATTATTTTTACCATTTTAAAGGTAACTGTAAATTCCACTGATTTAATGAGTGTAATTGTTTTCTTTTAATTAACAGACAACATTAAATAATTAGTGAAGGGGCAGCATTTAAGGGGACTCTAAGAGGGAATTATTTTTTAAAGTGCCAACAATTTTTGCATTTTCAAAGGACAGAAAAACCCAAATGATAATGCAATAGATGGAGCATCATTTGCTTATTCCCTGCACAACTCCACTGACCAATGAGCTGCATGGATAAAAATTATGAAACTATAAAAATTGTGAAACTCGCTTTAGATACCCAGTTCAGACGGCTAACCTGGCATATTCTGATCCCAAATTCCAACTGCCTTTTCCTCTCTTCCTGCTCTATAAAATCCCCCAGAACATTAATTTCCCCTCTGGAGGGAACAAGACAAGCTCAGGTTCTGTTTGTTTTTCCTGGTTTCTCTTTCCCCCCCAGCCTTGCCTGCAGCATCCCCTGTGCTGGGGCTCGCAGCCCTGGTAGCCACAGCCCTGCAGGGCTGGCCAGGATCCCCAGGCAGGGCAGCTCCAAGCAGTGTCACCCCTCAGCTGAGCTGGGGACCCGCAGGATGAGGGATTTTCTTCTGCTTTGCTGCTGGGAAGCATCAATTCCCAGCACCCTGCCCAGACAGGAGTGGGGTGAGGCACCCAGCAGAACAAATTCCTTGTTTTGAGGTTGGGTCTGTGATGGGAGCAGCTCTGCCACTCAGCTAAAACAATCAGGAGTGCTCCAGCCATGCCCGAGTTTAAATCTGAGGCAGGAACAGGAGCCAGCAGCTCCTGGTGGAGAAATGTCCCTGGGTGGGACTAAAGGGAACCCAGGGTCCTGTCTGGAGCCCCGGGAGGATGGAGCAGGTGGGAAATGGTCACAGCACCGAGCCTGGCAGCTCCAGCAGTGCCAGCATGGGGCTCTGGGGCACCGGCAGGGATTTTGGGCATGCCAGGAGTGCCAGGGTGGGGCTCTGGGGCACAGAGAGGAATTTTGGGGATGCCAGGAGTGTCAGGGTGATGCTCTGAAGCACAGGGAGGAATTTTGGGGATGCCAGGAGTGCCAGGGTGATGCTTTGGGACACAGGGAGAGATTTTGGGGGTGCCAGGAGTGCCAGGATGGGGCTCTGGGGCACAGGGAGGGATTTTGGGGATGCCAGGATTGTCAGGGTGATGCTCTGAGGCACAGGGAGGGATTTTGGGGGTGCCAGGAGTGTCAGGATGGGGCTCTGAGGCACAGGGAGGGATTTTGGGGATGCCAGGATTGTCAGGGTGATGCTCTGGGGCACAGGGAGGGATTTTGGGGATGCCAGGATTGTCAGGGTGATGCTCTGAGGCACAGGGAGGGATTTTGGGGATGATGATGATGATGGTGACAGGCAGGAGAGCAGATCTCCATCTCCTCTCTGGGCAGAGCTGCTCAGCTCCCAGCAGAGCTGTAAAATCTCCCTGCCTGCTCCATCCTTTGCTCTTTAACTCTCACACAAGTTCAGTGCATAACAATAATAACAATAATAATAATAATATTAAAAAAAAAGCATCCGTACATCTGCTGTGCTGACTCGTGCTCCCAGCACTGAATTTCTGCTCCAGGCAGAATTCACAGGATCTGCAGGACCTGAGAAATGCTGCAGTCCTCGGTGCTGCTGGAAATCTCCTGCCATTCCCACCTGGGCTGGCACCTGAGCCTGCTGCACCCCAGCAATCTGCTCCACCCCATCCTAAATCCAGCTGCCATTAGCCAGATCCTTTAATTAGAGCCAATGAATACTAATTATTCACGGCTAGTGTTTTATCAAAATGAATGGCAGCAGCAGTTGGAGACTTTAGACTTTTATCTGTTACACACAAAATGTGGATATATTCAGTTCTGGAGTGCATTTGAGGCTAATGCAGTGGCAGTAAACAATTAACAATTAAACAATTAAATAGCATTGCCTGAGCTGGGGATGACCCTAAATAGGGAGCACAATATTCCACGGAGGTTTGTGTGAGCAGAGCCCCTGCAATAAATAAATTTAATGTGCTAAACCATATTTAAGCTCACAGAGGGTTGCTATGTGAATAACTGCCCCAAAATTGACAGTTTTCATTGTCTGCCGTTTCTATGATTGGTTTTTCTTCATTAGCCTACACTTAAATTTTAATTAATTGGCAAAAAAAAAAAAAAAAAGAAAAAAAAAAAAGAGAAATTTCTATAATTATATGGGTTACAAGAGGTTTACCTCAAAAAAAATTGATGTTTTTTCTAATTATATCTCGTACCACATCTGGGCTTTTTAGGTGACTCTTCAGACCAGCATCAGTAAATCCTCAATAATTTTGTAATCTCCAGTTAAAGGAAGAGAAAACGAAGCTGTGCATGAGTTTTTCGAGTTACCCAAGTTCTGTACAAGGAAATATGAGAGCCTTGGAGTGGTTTGTGTGAGCTAAGAGTGAAGAGCAGAGCTCCCCTGCTGAAATCACAGCTGAATATTCTGGGACTGCCAGGCCCTGCTGAAAACTCAAAAATCCCTTTCAGTTCTTTTAAGGAGGTGTTTAACACTGTACAAAAATCAAATTTCCTTTGCTGTGGTGTTGTTTTAAGAAGGGATGTTAAGGTTCTGAGACAGAAGAATATTCCTAGGGAGACTTTTAGCAATGATTAAATTGGTAAGATGATTAACAATCAGATTTTTAGCAGGCTAAGGATTTATTTTTTAAGGCAAAAAGCAGCAACTTTGCTGTACATGAGTTTAGATTTCATTTCTCATTTGCTGAAAGGTTGTTCAGACTGCTTTAAAGTGATTTTTGTACAGCTGGTGGGCTCTGCTTTTATTCCTCTGTGCAGCCCATCCTGGTGTCTTTTCTTTGGTGAATTATCCCATAAGGTTTTTTGTAACTTGTTTAAATTTATCTCCCTTTCAGCATTAACCACATCCTATCTTTTAATTATTTCATATCATACTCTTATTTTTTTTTCTCCTAATTTAAAATTCAGGGCATTTATTGCCACGAATGAAAAGACAACGAGACCAAACCACAGTTTACTGACAAATGTAGCATAAATAAAAAGCTTCAACTCCCAGATTAAATTATTCATTCCAGGCTCTTGCTTGGCTCCATCTCCAGCACGTTCAGGCAGAGCAGCAGCTCTGAGGCTGTTCCCAGCAGGAATGATGCAGGAGTCAGGCAGTTCCCAGAAGGACTGGGCAAGGCAGGAACATCCTTTTATTCCCACTTAGTTGCTTTTAATCATTTCTGAATTTCAGGGATGGGGGCGATGAGGATCAAGCAGTAAATCCTTGCTCTGTCCCGAGCAGAAATTCCTCCTGCCCTCTCCTCACCTCTGGGCCCGGGGAGAATTCAAACTCCCTCGCTGGAAGCTGGGAGAGAAGCTGGGTTTGTACAGACAGAACCCTAAAAATGCATTTTAATAACAAAATATCAGGTGGGGAGTGATGCTGTGGATCTCCCGAGCCACAGAAACCTGGGCTGCTCCAAATTTCCAGATAAAACCCAGCATTCTTGGTTTTCTTCTATTTTCATTTTTTTTCCCCAGCAATCCACAAATTTCTGATTGACCATAGGAGCTGCCCCCATTCAAATTAAGCAAAGCAGGAAATCTTTAATTGCTATTAGTGCATACCAAGTCTATCAGCAGCATTTTTATTCTCACATTTCACAAGCCCCACTCAGCAGCATTTTTTGGAAGCTTCCTCTGTCCACTGGTAATTCTGGAGAGTCAGGATTAACTCTTTTCAAAGCATGCAAAGAGGGGAATGGGTTCAGAATGTGTCATTGGGGATTTTGATTTAAAAATAAAAAAATAAAAAAATCCTAATGGGAAATTGTTTTGTGAGCCAGCGTGAAGGGACTGGAAAGGCAAGGTGGGCAAAGAGGAGCAGAGCTCCTCAGGTTGCTCAGGAGCATTAAAAAGTGAAATTTGTGAAATAAATCCCCAATGCCTGCGAGCCTGGAGGTGCAGGAGGGGCCCCTGCTCAGGCAGGGCTGGCACAGATGGAGCCCAGGAGATCAGAGAGGGCTTTTGTGGCTTTGTCTCCTGGGATGAATCTCCCAGCTCCACTTTTGCAGGTGGGTTCCAAAATAACAGAGCAGGTGGCGTTTTTAAGGATTTCAAAGCAAACCTGCGATTTTAGTGGAGAAAGGTGATAAAACTCCAGAAAGGGGCCGGGGTTTTAAGGCAAGTTTTATATCCTGTTCATCCCATGGAAGGTTTTTTTAAAAAGGATAAAATCCCTCTGGTCCCTCTGTGTGTTGAGACTCTCAGGATGTTTGTCAGGGTAAGGAAATTTCTGGTGTGTTCTGGAATATCCAGCCCACTGGAAATGGGGTGGGGAACAGGGAACTGGGACAGCTCTCAAGGAGTCAAATCAGAGATTTCAGGCAGAAGTGTGGGTTGGAAATGAACCTGTCGAGCTGAGAAGAAACGTGAGGATGATTTGGCAACCACAGCAACCACACGGATCCAGCATCAGCACTGTCCTGCAAAGAAAGGCTTTTCTTGGTTTCAACTGGAACCCCAATTTTTCAGGTTATTTTGTGTAGAAGTGAGTTTTTATGACGTGAGGGAACCCCTGAAGTCTAATAGAGACCTTTTAAGGAAACCTTACAAAGCTCTAATCTCTCAAAAGCTCCCATGTTCTTCTCCTCTGTTCTTATTCAATTTTTAATAAGAACAATTCTATGCAGCTCTAAAGCATGGCTCAATTAAGAAATATTCCTACCAGGCATCTTTGAAATCCTGGGAGGCTTTTCCTTTTTTCTTTTTTTGCTCTTTTTTTTTTGATTTACCCTTAGAAATCTCAATTTTGGTTGGCTGGAGTGGAGAGGAGGAGTTTGTCTTTAATTGCAAGCTCCACTTCCCTCTGTTATTTACAACTAGACCAAATAACTTTCAAAGTCTTGTGTTTTATGCTTCAAGGAGACCATAGAACACATTAGTGCTCTATTCTGAAGTTACAAAAAGCATCTTTGATCTAATTCCCCAGACATTATCTGTCCAAAAAGTGTCTCTAGGTCATGAGATGTAATTAAAAAAAAAACAAAAAACCCAAGTCTGAATCAAAATTTCAAGCCCAGGTATTTTATAGTAATCAAACCTTAACTGCTTTATGATTCACTTTTATTTTTATAGTGTGTGGCACTCTTCTTGCTGCTCTGGTTAAGCTTGGATCAGCATTTCCATTATAAAATGCTGCTTTCAGGGGTTTAGAACTTAGCTGCAAAAATTTACTGGGAGTTTAGGATGGCATTATGACCTGAGTGGAAAATCATATTTGTAGAGAATACGTGGCTGCCAATACGCATAAAAATTTTTTTTTGGAATCTTCTTTTGGGCTTTTGGAGCAGATTGCAATGGTCGTGCCTCATCAGAACGTGCATTGTTAATGATGAGGGGAATAAACGGTGCCTGGAGCCATCTCACAGCTCTCATTTTCTGCTCCAGTGTTTGCTGAAGTCACCCAGAGCCACCAGCTGGGCTGCAGCCAGAGCTCGGGCACACACAGGGGCTCCTCCTGTCCCATGGAACGGGTCTCACCTCGGGTGTGCTCATCCCTGGGAGCTGCTCCACTGAGGCTGATCCAGAATTCAAGAATTGAATATCAATAATTGCGTGCTGCCTCTCAGAATTTGGGGTGTGCTGCACATCCCCTCACTCCCCAGCTGGGGGAACTAAAAATTCCCCTAAATTTTTAGTTTCTGCTCTTTAATCAACGTTATTCTTCTAAAAATCACACTCCACTTGCCAAAATCTCCTGAAAAGAAGAACCTAATTTGGTTTGCCAAGGGCAGTTGATTTATTGTGTGTCATAGCCCAGGATAAGCTGGGCTGGGCTTTAGTGAGCAGCTGATGGTCTCAGTTTTAGGGCTGACCTGAATCTCCAAAACGCCTTGGTGTGTTATCCAGAGCATGGAACAGAGAAAAGAACTCCTGGGTTTACCTGTTGCAGAGCAGTTCTGCTCTGTCAAAGGGAAGCAATATTCTCTGTACAGTTTCCTAGAAAAGTTTCCTTTACAAGGCAGTGCCTAACTGGCTTTTACTGGTTTTTAGGGGATGGAAAGTCTGGATGGCATTTTCTAACCTAAACTCCACAAAATCCAGTCTCTGGTTTGTGGTGTGGGGATGTTTTTGACTTTTCAGCAGACAGAGAGGGGCTGTGGCCTTTGTTATTACCACGCTATTTTCTGCTCAGTCCTTTGGTTGTGTCTCTTCTCTTCATCATTTTCTCGTGTTTGTTTGTTTTGTTTTGTTTTTTAAACTTGAAGGTAAATGGCAAAACGCCACAAACCATGGAGATTTAATTTTCTGCATTCCATTTTATTGTGCACTTGTATCTTAATGAGAAGCAGCTCCAGGAGTTGTCTCCCCAGCTAAGCTAAGCTGAATTTTGGGATCCCAGCTTCCCTTTTGTGCAGAACTCCTGCAGACAATGGCCAGCTGCTGCCAGGTGTGGCCACCCCTTATTCCCAAATAAAATCATCATTTCACTCTCTGCCACACTCATTTGAGCATCGTTGAGAGAGCCAAAGCTCCCAAAATTGGGATGCTGAGCAGGGGGAGTTCCTGAATCAGTGGGGCCGATGGTTTGGGTACCCCATTACCACCCATCAGTGGGAAAAAATCTCCTGGCTGGAAAAGGACAAAGCTGGAGGGGGATAAAATGCCTAAAAAAAGGGAGGAATTAGGGGAACAAATCAGAGGAAAAAGTCGTGATTTAAACATCAGAGCCTGTCAGAGTTTTGTCTCTGCAGCTCGCTGTTCCTGCAGGATTTTAGCAGAGGAATTTTGGATTTTGGGGGATTCTGTCCCTGCCCTCCTGGGCCACCCTGATGGAGACATCACATCCCTGGGGATGCTGAGGCTGTGGAGCTCCTGGGCAGAGCCATGGGCTGGCTTGGTTAGTTTTGGAGGAGTTTGGGGCTTTTTGTTTCGTTTTTCATGATCAAATTGATTTACCCCAACAGAGGATTGACACAGGAAAAGCTGGTGTGGGACAGGCCACGGGATTGCAAAGCTCTTGGCTGTTCAGGACCCATTCCAAAGCATTATTCTTCCAAAAAATGAGGAAAAGTCATCAAACTGACAAAAGTGCTTTTAAGTAGGACAAGGAACAGAACCCAGGCAATCAAATCTACTCTGGCAAGTGGAGAAAGGGCTGAGTCTGTCACAGAGAGGGGAGAAATCACTTCTGCAAAGTTCACAGAAAATAGCCAGACTTTTTTATTTTTTTCTCACCATGGATTTAGGTACTCTAAGTGTAGGTACAGCTTGTTGGTTTAATATTCTTTTTTTTCTTCTAAATTTTTCATCTCTGCTCTTTAATCAATGTTATTCTTCTAAGAATGGCACCTAAGAATCACACTCCACTTGCCAAAATCTCCTGAAAAGAAGAAACTGGTTTTCTTTGCCAAGGACAGTTGATTTATTGTGTGTTATAGCCCCAAACCAGCCCAGTCTTGGAATAGCTGTGAAATCTCAGCCTCACTGAAGGAGCAGGAGCTTAAATCCATTCTGTATTTACAAACAATGATTTCTGTCTCTCAAGTGCCCCCGTGCCCTCACCCCGAGTTTGCCAAACTTGGGCAGGGCATCAAACAGGAACAGGAACTCTTGGAGCTAAATTTTCAGTCCTTTTATTTAATTTATTATTATTTGTAAGGTTTGATAGAATTTAACTCCAACCACACCGCTAGGAAGAGTCATAAAGGCAGAAACGAGTAATTTCGATTTTCAAAGATTTGAGAGTAAATTTAATGAATTCAATTTAATTTTATTCCAATGTCATGAAAATTGGAGCATTTTCATTAAGGAAATAACCCAAACCACAAAGCCAACCCCCTAAACTTGCAGCTCCCCAGGACCTCCCCCCTTTATTTTGCTCTCAAGAGATCTTTATTACCCTGGGAACAGCAGGCAGGAGCCTTTCTGTCATCAGTGAATAATGCCCCACGAGTCCCTTGTGGCACAAATGGCACCTTGTGCAATGCAGGATACTTATTGGCTCTAAATATAGCACACTTTGGTAGAGAAGTGTCTTTGGAATAACAAATCCTCTGGCCTGGACGTTCGTATTACACTTTAATAAGGCCAAAATAACTGCAGCAAAACTCTGATTTCGCTAAAGGGCACACACTGGAAATTCAGGTTTTCTGCTCTGCCTCTCCTGACTCACTGATTTACTCAGCCTGAAGATGAGGAGCAACAACTCCCAGTAGTTTTTTGTTTCTTTTTTTTAATTATTATTTTTTAAATTATTATTTTGCTGTGGTTAGGCCCGTGTAAAACCCCTCTTGTTGTTTAATGCTCTCTGTCAGGCTACCACATTCCTGCTGCAGACTGGAAACAGCACCCACGGCCAGTGGGCTGCAAATTACAGCTCAGTTCATCACTCAGGGCTCTCCAGCACATGATAGTATTGCAAATATTTATATTAGCAGCTTTTGTGCTTGACTGCAGAGATTAGAGACCTTACAGGGAGGACTGGAGGAATTACAGCTCCAGGGGCACACACAGGAGATGGATCTTTGCTGGAAAAATCGGCTTGCTTTATTTCAGGGGGGAAAAAGTGTCAAAAAAAAAAAAAAAAAAAAAGGAAAAAAAAAATTTAAATCTGCTGAAAGTCTTTGCAGTTTAGAAAGTTCTCCTGCCTTGTTGGGAAAACGAGTGCGTTGCTCTGCAGTTCAGAATTCAGTCAGGTGTGAGAGGTTTTCTTGCAAGTGGTAAAAAGTGTCCTTGAGCCAAACAGAGGGAATTTTAGTGAGGAAGGCAAGGGATCTTTTGTTCTTGGTGTTTTGTGGGGTTTTTTTTTGCTTTTTTTTTTTTTTTTTTAATGCAGGCAGCACAGCACTAACATCATCCACTATTGTCAGCACAAATAGGAGCTCTTATTTTCATCGGGAGGTAACCTACTTTTAAAAGAGCACCTTGAATGCTGAATTTTATATTACCTAGAGGAAACCAAGGGGGGAGAGAGGCTCATCTGCTGTTTCAGAGCTATGAAAAGTGTATTTATTGGCTACAGGAAAGGAGATTATGGCAGCCCTGGTGATGCTGCCCTGTGCTCCTGTGATGGAAGGAGCTGCTTGGATCTGTGACAGTTCCCTTGATGGGCCATCAGAAATGTGTGATTCCTTCTCTTTTGATTCCTGCCCCTGTCCTGAGACCCTTTTAGGCTAAAAGTGCTGTGGGAGGCAGTGAATTGTTATTTATTCACCAATTATTTACTGGTGAAGAAGTGGCTGAACAGGAGATGCTGTGGTGCAGAAGCTGGGGCTGCTTGGCCACTGCTCCCTCCTGCTCCTCAGAAATATGAACACTTTTTAGGGAAAAAAAAATAATACATTGAAGGCATCTTCAGTACAATACTAAAGGTGTTATCCAAAAATCTGTCCCAGGACAGGCACGGTGTCCCCAGCCCTGGTGGCTGCAGGGACAATCAGGGATCGAGGTGAAAATGCTGCTTTTGATCCTGCTCTGATGGACGGGAACGATCTGTTAACAGCACAGGAATTGGGATGTTGGGCTTTATTTCCTCGTGTTTGAAATAAGGAATAGGCTGTCCTTGAGCCCAAATGCAGCCAAAGTTCATGAAAAATGCAGGCACTGATGGCATGGGGTTTTAAAGTGAGGTTTTTAAGAGCTGGGTCATCAGATGAGAAGAGTTTCCTAAAATTAGGGAGTGACCATTAGAAGAGTAAATGGAATTCTAGAGGGAATGTGGAAATTGTGGCTGCAGCCTCAGGTGGAAAAGCAGCTGGAGTGCAGGCACAGATCTGATAAAGGAGAGAGGTTTGGCTTTAGTGTTGGGAAAGGAAAATAATCAGCTTAAAACATTTCCCATAATCCAAAACTCCTGCTGAGCCTTCCCTGCTGGACAAGAGCAAAACAACCACAGAAAGCTGTGGCTGCCCCTGGATCCCTGGAGGTGCCCAAGGCCAGGCTGGAACAGTGGAAAGTGTCCCAGGGGTGGAACAAGATGAGCTTTTAGGGTTCCTTCAACCCAAACCATTCCATAATTCCGTGACATGTGGGTAGCTAAAGCACAATCTCTTCATTCCATTGTCATTGTATGGTCCATGCATGAGCCTGGCTCATATTCTCCTCTATATTAAATATTAAAATATCTCTGGAAAAACTTTCAGCTTTATCAGCACAAAATCCTGAATCATTCCTTCTCAATCCCATATTTAGCTCTGGGAGCAAAGCACAGGATCTCTACTGCCTTCCCATAAATTAAAAAAACTGGAGGTAAGCTCATTAATACATGAGCACAATTTAAATTGCAGCAGAATTGAGCAGGAAGTGGTGCAGGTGTGAGCTCACGTTAGGGCTGAGCTGGACACACTCCTGCAATATAATTTCCATCGATTTTAATTGGCACCAAGCTTGAAGAGAAGTTGACAGCTGATGGACAGATCCAGCTTTTTTCTATTGCTTTGTTGCATCCAGCAGACACAAAAATAGCAGGTGAAAATACTGATGGTCCCTGCCAGCACCTCCAAACTTGGAGCAGTTGCTTTTCAAAATAAAACTGGAGCCATTCCCTGTGGATGGTCTCTGTTTGTTCAGCACAGGATTTTGGGAGAGCTTCACAGGACATGCCAGGAAACAGCCCTGACCCAGAGGAAAAGCCCAGTTAGTCCAAAAATTCCCTCCAAAAATCCTTATCAGTGGCTCCCTGTAGAACTGGAGGGAGGTGTTTTGTGTAGCTCTGGTGATGTTTCATTAGAGATCTGTGTGATGGAGCAGAGCAAGTGCTTGAGCTGTTCCAAATGACACAAACTGAGCAGGGCTGTGGTTATGTTGGGAGTTGGGCTGGAATTCCAAGTGAGACAAGCAGGGGAAATAACCTGGAGAAAAGGATGGGGCTCAAGAAAGGCAAAACTTGAGGGTCCTGCAGCTCAGTGAGAAAAATCAGCTGAGCAAGAAGGAATGGAAGGAAGTGCTTGGAGGAGCTGCTGCAAGGCAAGGAGGGGAGTGAGAGGCACCAGAGCTGCTCTGGGGACACAGCTGGAGTAGAGGAGGAGCCACCCTGACCTTCACCACATCGGGAACAATCCTGTTCTGTGAGGTCTGGATTAATGTGTAGGGAAAAGCGTGTGCTCTGCTAGATAAATGTATTTCAGGACCTGTGCACTGGGAAAGCAGGGCAAACTACAAGTTATTTTAAGTTCTAATTTACTGTTCTAAATGAATATGAAACTATTTTGCAATATCAATACATTTCTTAATTTAAACAAATCTAATTATGCTAAATTAAAGATTTATTTAGCTAACTTGGTAATGCTAAATGCTTAAATATTTCAGATGTCCGAGATAAATGTAATAAAATGACTCTGCTTAATCTACAAATTAATAAAAAAAAAAATAAATTGCATTTTAATTCCGTTGATAAGGATCAAGCCCAAGCATGATTGGCAGATTCCTTCCCTGAGACAGAGGGAAGCAAACACTGTGGGACAGATTCAGTTTATTCCCCACACTGCAATAAAGAAGCCTGGGGGTTTTGGATGATTCTGCTGAGATCTGAACATGAATTTCTGACTTTTCCTGATGGAGCTGCACAAAATGAGGCCTCGTACCTGAAACTGCTCCAGCACATTCCTACGCTGGGGATGATTCCAGCAAGGAAAATCTGTCTGGCAAATGAGTCAGTGTGAAAAGCCTGAGCTGGAGAGGCTGGAAATCAGGGTGGTGCATGTGAAAATGAGATTAATCAATATGAAGATGAGGATCAGCAGTCTATCACAGCAGAGCTGTTTGATAATCGTGGGGCTGGGGAAACAGGGAAACACTGGGAATTGGGAGAGATGTCAGATTAATAATGGGTTATTAAAGGAGCTGGTCCCAGCAACACGAGAGGCTGAGTGTGCACACAAAGAAAGGTGTGCAGGGGAGATGGGATGCTTAAAACACCCCCAGAACTGGGCACGACTCAGTGGGGAAGCCCAGGCAGTAAATGAACCTTTTTTAGGCTAAAAGTGCTGTAGGAGGCAGTTCAGTGAATTATCATTTATCCACCAATTATTTATTAGTGGCTGAACAGGAGATGCTGTGGTGCAGAAACTGGGCCTGCTTGGCCACTGCTCCCTCCTGCTCCTCAGAAATATGAACTATAAAAAAAGTATATTTTAATATCTTTTATATAAATGTTGTCATGGCAAAAGTGAACAGAGGTGACACACACAGTGTGGCAGCTCTCTGCACTGGGACACCCTTCACCCCCTTGAATTTAAAATGTAAAATTTCCAGCTTGCTGATTATTGGGAGATGTAAAATGTAACCACCCAATAATGGTGTCATAAACCAATGTCCCTTTGCTCAATTTGCAAATCCTCTGTGGATTAAAATCTGTGGGACACCACTTGAAAATTGCTTTAGAAAGATGGAGGAAGAGAGCAGGCACTGATTCCTTGGAGCTCATGCAGGAGATTTTGTAGAGAAGGGAGAGCCTGGGTTTGGTATCCCATAGGAGAATCCTTAAATATAGCTGGAGTGGAAACAAAAAAAACCCCAAATAAATAGATTAAAAAGAACAAAAAACAGACAAAATCCACAAGGAAATGGACACAAAAGTCTGGAGGCAGGAGCTGATGGATGTTGTCACTTTGGTGCTCGTGGAACATCCAGGGCCCATCCCAGGGTGATCCATGGGCAGGGTCTGTCCTGAGGAGGCCCCAGGGAGCATTTTGTGTAGCAGTTATTATCATTTAGATCATTAAATATATTAAATATCAAATATTTATCCAAAAAATAAATATTTATCAGATTGTATGATCAAATTAAATACTTGCTCTACATTCCCAGTGACTGTATTTCAGTGAGTTCTGGATTATAAATCTTTTTATGCCTAATAAAATACCTTTTTTTTTTTTTTGTTATAAACCCTTTCAGTATTGGGTAGTTGCCAAGACCTGGCTTTCCTAGACTATTGACCAAGTTCAAAGCTTTGTCCACCTATAAGGGTTTCAAGTTTGAATTTTAAATTTCTGTGTTACTTTGCAGTTAAATTTTATTTTCCTGTTGCTTAGCCTCCATTCAAGATCAGATTTTATATTTATTTAGAAGTGGATGCCTTATGTGAGGTAGTTATGGCACCAAACAAGAAATTTCCTTCTTGATTTGGACTTCTGGTGGATTTATTTTATGTAAATGTTTCAGGTAATAATAAAAGAAATAGCAATTTATTTTTTTTTCTGTATAATAACTGTGACTGAGCTCCCTGATCCTCCCTGGCCACTCCTCTGTGGGCACAGGGCAAGCCCAGGGAAGGATTTCTCCAACACTTTCAAAAAGTCCCTTTGAGGCTCAGGTTCCAGTGCTGGTCACTGATGGCTTGGGGAATATTTTAGCCATTCCTGCAGGTGATTTATTCTCTCTTTTAGGTGCATTTGCAATGCCAGGGATGAGCAGGATTGTCACAGCTCAAGGGAAACTTCAGCCCCTAAATTGTGTCAGGTCTTGATGGGGTCTGTAAAACCAAAGTTCCCTTAAATTCCCCTGCCAGGACCCCATGGATGGGGATTATTTCTGCATTTAGAGCTCCTGGAGCTTCCTGCTGTTGGGTCTTGTCTCCTCTTCGTGTCTGAGTTTGAGAGGGTTCCTAAATAAAAAAATCAAAAGATGCTCGTGCCTGTGTCATTTTAACAGAGAAATTCTCTCTCTGTTTTGAGTTCTTGAATTCCTTTAAACTGGGCTGCAGAGAAACAAAACTGATTGTTTATCAAATCAGGTCTTGGAAAATGCTTTTCCCCCCTTGAGGTCAAAAAACAAAAAAATCATTCCAGCCTTGTAAGTTATTTTGGCTTCATGCTTCTTTAAATCTTCTCCAACTTTTCCTTCCTTTGTTCTTTCTCCAATCCCACAAAAAATGCAATAAGAGCAGAAGTAGACAACACAGATTAGACAACCTGGATAATATTTAAATAAATGCTCAAGTATTTTCTGAGTGGGTTGAAGGACTGGGCTGGAGTGCTCATGGCATTTCCAGCTTTTCCTCAGATCCCAGGGACAACAGAGACCTTGCTGGGAAAAAAATTTTTCATTTGGTGACTTCTTGTAGCTCATGAAGTGTCTTTTCAAGTTGTTTAAAGTAAAGAACAAAAAGTCCTAATAGCTTTTGTATTTCTAGAAAAAGGCCACGGGTTTCTCGAAGGCAAATTTAAAATTACCCCATCTGATTTAGTAAAGAAATATTTTGTGACATTATTGCAATGAAATTCTTTTCTATGGGGAAATACTGATTCAGTAAAACCCAAATGTTCAACAAGTGTGTGCCCATAATCTTATTTATGGAGGAGAAGGAGCAACAACTCTTTCTAAGAAAACTCTGGTTTGATATGAATTTTTTTTTTTTTAACAGAGTTCTCATCTAGTTTTGAAATTTATTTTCAATTTATTTGAAAGTTACAACCTTTAAACCTTTACCTGATTTGTGTGTTTGTTTCTAAGGACTCTCTTCAGAACAAAGATTTTGTTGTTTTTTTTTTTTTCCTGATCAAAATGCAGAGCAGGAGGGTGAATCTTCCAGAATTTTCCAAGTTCTCCATTAGAAAATGAAAATTCTTTTTTTCTTTGCTCAGATATTTTTTTTGACATCTCTCTTGTTGAACTTCCCAAACCCTACCCGTACAAAAATCTGTAATTTTACTCTGTCTAGTCCCAATCCCTGCCTTTTTGTGCACACTCAGGTCTGTGTTCCCATAGCAATTGCTGCTGGCAGGATTTGGACATCAAAACTAAAAACAAAACACGAGGCTGGGCTGAACTAACCAGGGATAAACGGGGCTGAAATGCTCCTTGTTTTATTTCAGGATTGCGTGGAAGGTTTGCTTGGAACTATATATCAGCTTTAAAGATGGTTCAAAGAAAAATTCTTCATCAGCAGAACAGGAGAAGCTGCTCTCATTTTTAATTTTTATTGAGCCCTTTTAGCACCTAAGATGACCATGAGGGAAAAACAGACAAAAATATTACCCATTGTAATAAATAATTTGTCTCAAGTTTCGAGCCTGTTATTAAATGAAATTTGAGGTAATCTTCTAAGCAGAGCTCCAGGGCACCTGTGACTTTTAAATGGAGCTCTGCTGTTTCTAGGGAAATCCATACCTTTAAAAATGGAGCTGGAGGCTAAAAGCCTCCACCAATAATAATAAATAAATCTCCTCTCTGGGGAGCCCCTTCCAGCAGGGCACTCAGCTCTGGGCTCTGCTCTCCACATCCTTTCATGGGGAACAGCTGCCTCTGTCTAGACCTTTCTGAGGCTGCAGAATCCAAAATATCTCCTTTTTGATACCAGCCTGGCTGTGGGCTGTTTGGGTGCCTGCTGGAGCTGAGCAACTCCAAATGTCAGGCTATTTGTGGTGCTGTGAAAATAACAGTTTAACCCCAAAAACTGCGCTCAGTTTGCTCAAAAATCAGATTTTTTTTTTTTTTTTTAGCAAAGGCACAGGTCCAGTTTAGCATTTGTGCTTGTGGTTTGGAAGTTGAAATTTCCCTTTCTGTGCTCAGGAGAATTCAGGAGCCACAGAAGATCCTCCCTGGAACAAATGGTTTTGTCTTCTGAGAAAAGTTGAAGTGCTGGGAACTGCCAAACTATTGAACCATGGAGCAGCTGCTGATTAATTTAGCACTGCCCCTTCTGAGCACTTAATACAGGAATCCTGAGGAAAAAGAAAAGGCTCTGTAATTAATGCTTTAGGAAGAGGGCATGAAAATAAGGTCTCACAGGCGTGGGGATAAGAGCACACGACAGAAATTTATAGAGTGAGGATAATCTCAGCCTCTTTGTGTTTTTTTTTTTTTTTTTTGCTGTTGTAGAGTGGAGTGAATCAGAAATGTGGCAGCAGCTGGTGATGCCATGAGCTCTGCTCCACATCCCTGGGCACAGGAGACCCTCCATTTATTGGGATTTGGGGATTTTGGTCAATATTCCCATCACTTGTACGACAAAGCTGCCCAAAGTCTGTAAGAAATACCAGAGAGGTACCCAGAAAAGCAAAATAACTCATTATTGCCAGTTATCTGCTCATCAAAATCCTAAGGGGGCTGTGACCTGATTGTAACTTTCCCCCAGAGCCCTACAATAATTTTAGCTGTGAAAGGAAATTTTATGGCATGTAAGATTAGCCCACACTAATGCAAGGTCAAAAATAATAGAATCAATAAGCAAACTCAATACTGTTAACATTTTGAGAAAATTACTACTAGAAAACAATGTCAACAACAGATTGAAATGGGTCTCCAAAGTTGTCCTATTGATTTCCTTTCAGATTCATGACAATCTAACTCTTTTTCCTTTGCAATATGGTATCCATTTTTCTTGGTGGGTTGTTGGTTTGGGGTTTTTTTTTTTTTTTAATTTTTATTTTATTTTATTTTTTTTGTTCTTTGCATTTTACAGCCCATTTTAGCTATGAACATTTGTTGGTTTATTATTTAAAAATATGGCCAAATTACTATCTTTGAGTTTTATATTCTGAAATAGACAAAAGCCTCCGATCCTGCTCAAAAGTGGTTGGAAAGCCTAAGGCTATTTTCAAGTTTTAATTCTGTTAGCAATGCACCAGCACAAAGTGTGGGGAGGAGGAGGGAGGAAATTGAAAGCAAGTTTGACATTTGTTTAGAGCTGTCAGAATTAAGTATACTGAGAATGAGAGAGAAGGCAAAGCTGCAGTGTGTATTTAAGTATTACATTTCATATCAGAAATGCTTTGCACCAGCAATGGCATCACAAATTGGCTGTGGCGTGCCTTGGGAGGGGAAAAAAATTCGGATTTATTGAAAAAAATGGTGCTGCAGCCATGCCTTGGGTGTGTGTTCCCATCAGGAACCTGCTGAGATCCAAGGTTTTCCAAGGCTGAGCGTTGTGTGAGTGTGGAATTGTGGAATGGTTGGGTTTGGGAAGGGCCTTAAATCTCATCTCACTCACCCCTGCCATGGCAGGGACAGCTCCCTGTGTCCCCAATGTCCAACCTGGGACAGGGATGGAGCAGCCACAGCTCCTCTGGCAATTCCATTCCAGCCCCTCCCCACCCTCCCAGGGAGGAATTCTTCCCTAATATCCCTATTTTCTGAATTTCACCTCTTTCAGTGGGAACCCTTTACTCCTGTGTTTACACTTAGAGACATCTTCAACAATATTTTCACTCGTGTGGTGGCTGAAACACAAGGATTTCACCTTGGAACAGTGAGATTGTGGGATGGAAACTCAGCAAATTCACGTTGGAACAGTGAGATTATGGGATGGAAACTCAATTTCAAGCTTTAAATAGTGAGATTTTGGGATGGAAGCTCAATAATTTCAAGCTTTGAATAGTGAGATTTTGGGATGGAAGCTCAACAATTTCATGTTGGAATAGTGAGATTTTGGGATGGAAACTCAATAATTTCACATTGGAACAGTGAGATTTTGGGAGGGAAGCTCAATAATTTCACCTTATGGAATAGTGAGATTTTGGGAGGGAAGTTCAGTAATTTCAAGATTTGAATACTGAGATTTTGGGAGGGAAGCTCAGTGACCAGGAGGGTGCCAGGAAGGAGGGGAGGGAGGGAAGGATCCCCCCGGGATGAGGGAAGGGCTGATCTGCTCCTCCCTCATCACATCCCACCTGGAGGGTGTGGCTGCACCCCAGGTGAGGGACCGAGGTACAAAAAGGTGAAATAAATGATCAACATTATCAGAGTCTTGTGTAAAACCCCCCCAAGGAGGGGAAAAAGCCGAGCTCCCACTTTTCTTGCAGAAAATTCTTTCCTCAGCAGGGGCTGATTTTTGGGGAGGAGAAGGAGGGATTGTGGTGCTCTGGGAACAGCAGGGACAAGCTCAGAGCTGCTCTTTTCTCACCCTTTGAAGCCCAAACATCAACAGCAGGATGATTTTAATCTCGGGTTAAATCAGGGGTTTTAATTTAGAAAGATCTCAAAGTAGGTTTTATTTATAGTGAATCTCCTTTGTGTACTCTTACAGTTGTTTTTTAAAGTGCAGTTTTAATTATGCTCTAAAAATCTATTTTTAAAGCTTTTTGCTCTATTAAAAAAAAAAAAAAAGACTGTGAGGCTTGAGAGGGGTTTTTGGCCATCTTTGGCATTTCTGCACTGTTTTCTTTCATATGGATACACATGATCAGCATTTTGTGGTTGTAAGCCAACATTTGCAGCTTGAGCAAAGGGAAACATCAAAATCATCTTTTCTGTGTATATTTCTACTTGGATTTTTGCTGAATTATCATTGATGAAAATGATATCTAAGACAAACCTCCAATTTCATTGTTCCAGGTCTAGACTGGAGATCAGAATAAAGATTTTATTTTTTTTAAATAGAATTCTTACATTTAGAAATGAAAGCAAAATCTTTTCTGATTTCTTTCTGCTGCAGGCCTCTGCTATGGCCTGAGTTTGGATTTCTAATTCCCTGTTTATTGACTCCTGCAATATTTCCTGCAGTGAGTTTTGGGGTTTCCTTCTGGGTTGGACCAAATGTCTCCACAAAGCTCAGCAGATCTTTGCTCACCAGAGCCCTGAGTTTGTCTTCAGACCCCTCTGTGGAGCAAATTCAGAATTTAAACTAGGTGGAGTTTCATTTTATAGGCATTCTCGTGCCCAAATTCACTTTAATGGCTGCATCCAGGGCTGTGTGGGATTTCATGGAATGGACTTTGTGCTTCTCTGAAGTTCCTCAGCTTCCTTATTTCCCTGACATCTCACAATCCCTTTTTCCCCCCAGACAAAAAAAAAAAAACCCTTCCTGGCTTTTCTTTGCACTGAGTCACTGATTATTGCAGGGCAGCTGAGCCGTGCAGGCCATTGCTTTGGCAATGTCAGTGTTTGGAGCTGCAGTCCTGGCAAGCTGGGTCTGCACTGGCAGGCCAGCAACCAAAATTTGATTTTTGCAGGTGATTTCTGCCAGGTTCGTGCTGCTGGGCACAGGGCAGGCAGCTCTGCACGCTGCTCCTGCAGCAAATGATGGAGCTGGGGCATCTCAGCAAACTTTGACAACATCCCAGAACTTATTTGAAATGCATTTCTTGTCATTGCTGGAGAGAGAGAGAGAGAGAGGAAAAAAAAATATAGAAAAAAGAAAAAACAGCACTGAAGGGAGTTGTCACACAAAAGTGTGTGGTATGAACCCGGGGACCTAAAAAATCAATCATGGCAATTATTTTACTAAATTATTTTAAACTGTAGTGTGTCCAGAAGTCTTTCTGTTAAATGTCTGCTGTCACAGCAACAAGCTGTGCTGTTTCCATCTCTGACCTTTTCCATGTTAAAATGCGTGTCACTATGTAAAACAGAAGCACTCCACACACAAGCTGGCTGTGGCACTGCCTTGCTTTGCTGCACTGAAGGTCCTGCAGATCCCGATTTTTGCAGGAAATGAGGATAATGGGACAATTCGCCATTTAGTTAGAGGGGGGAAAAACACCCAAACACCCACCAACAACAAGCAAAGGTTGCTTTTTTTTTTTTTTTTTTTTTTTTTTTTCCTCCCCCTCCCAGCATTTGTTTTGTCAGATTCGTTTTTGCTGTGATGGATTGGAGGGAAGGGTGGGAGCTGGGGGTGGCAGGGGCAGAGAATGGATGAGCTGGTGCTGGGGTGTGAAATGACCATTAAAGCTCGGGGCTTTTGTCCCTAAAGCTCCGTTTGGAGCCGAGATCCCCTGGAATGAGCTCACAGAGCTGTGAGCTGTGTCACAGGAGCCCAAATCGGCTGCTGCAGGTCCCTATGGAGAACGGCATGGATGGCCAGGAGACCTGGGTCAGGCTGCTGGAAAATGACATTAAAGATGAGCAGAGCCTCAGGAAGGATTGGGGCAAACCCTTGGGGTGATTTCAGGGCATTCCCAGCATTTTGGTCCCAAAATCTCCTCCCACACAAGCATGAAGTGCCCCAAAAGTGCCCTTGGGTTCTCTTGCTTTGCTGATTGCTTTTTTCTTTTAAGGCCACGTTCATGAACATTTGTTAGAAATATTTGGTTTAGTGGCTGTGATGGTGTCAGGCCAGGGTTGGACTTGATGATCTTGGAAATTCCCATCCAGCTCTATTGGCTCTGAGATTCTGAGTTATCATCTGAGTGGGAAAATATTATTATTATTATTACTACTACTATTATTATTATTATTTTATTTATTTATTTATTTATTTATTTATTTATTTATTTTTTATTATTAGTGCTTGAAGGAACTACAGACCTTCATCAGAGCAGGTGCTCAGTCATCCTGTGCTCTGTACAAGAATTATCCTTCCTGAAAAATCTTGGAGTCTGTTCTAAAATAATCTCAACTGGTGTTCATCCCAAAGTTCTGAGGATGAATTTACAAAGCCAAGGATTGCTGCTGGTGTGGGGAAGGGAAATGCAGCTGTGAGATCCCAGTCTTGGACAAGATTTCCACTCTGAAGGGAATTTTTCCAAGACCTGGCAAAAGGAACTTTCTGAATTCCACAGGCTGCCCTGCCAGGGCTGTGGAATTATCACCAGAACGTTCCCTACATCTCACCAGCCACAATAAAGTCATTTCAGCATAAATCTGCTTCATGGTTGAAATTAGAAAATGACATCCTCTGAGAGAGATTTTAATTCAGGGAAGTGAGGTTTGGTGCTATGGTTTCTTTCTTTTGAGATTTAAATTGATGATTAACAGAAAATAGTATATAGTAGTAAGTTACAGGGAAATGAGATCCATTCTGGGAAAGAATGGATGGATATATATATTTATATATATATATATCCTCTTTCCCAGGAGTTTAAGAAAGAAATTTCTGGAAAATTAATCAAATAATATCTCATTATGTGATTTCATACACAGCAGTGAACGCTTGCCATCCACTAATGAGAGAGTGCAGAAATTCCAGAGCTGCTTGTGAGCTGGAGGGAAGCAGGGCAGGGGGGATGCCCGGGATGGGAATGTGCTGCAGCACCTCCAGGTTTCCCAGGTGGAGGGGGAAGATGAGCCAGCAGCTTTGCTGGGAGCACCGGGAGAAGCCTCTGCTGGTTGTCCCCCAGCCCTGCAGCAGGAACCATCCAGGCTGATTAATGCATTTGCAGGAAAACCTCCCCAAAAGGGCTGTGCAGACTTGGGAGGTTTCCATGTGTGCAAACACGCCTCAGCTGCCGTGCTGAGATGTGTCTGAGCAGGTAGGAGGGGAGCTGAGTCAGATTTGCTGTCTTTTTTTTTTTTTTTTTTTTTTTTTAAATTTTCTCATTTAGCTTTGTGTTGGTTTTACACCACCTTATCTCGTGGGTGAAACTGCAGCCAGAAATCCCAGGCTGGGATCATTATCCACCCCTGTGAGGAAGAGGAGTTGTCAGCAGTGGCTGTGGAGGATCTGGAAGGATAATTTGGGCTGGGATGTTCCTGCCAGGGCAGCCCCTTTTTCCTTGGAATCCCACCTGAGAGATTCCCAGCTGGGTCTGAGCACCAGAGCTGGGTGCAGAATTGCAGAATTGTGCACTGAAATTGCAGCCCTGCTGTTGGGAAGGACGAGGATTTAACAGAGGAGTTGTGCAGATGTACAGAAGGTTCTGTAGGAATGAAAGCAAGGTTTGATATAGAAGAAAAGCAAGGTTTGATATAGAAGAAAAGAATTGCTGAGCCAGTCTGACTGGGTAACGAGAAGGCAAAGAGCAAAGTGAGGTGGAAGGGGCTTTTATGGCTTAGAGCAAAGGATAAATCCACCTCAAACAAAAGATGTTTTTACCAAACAAAAAAAGATTTTCACAGGCAAACAAGAAAGCCAATGCTGCAAGTAGAGAAAAGATCTCAGAAATTTCCACAGCAGAACAAGTCCCAAAGTTTAACATGTGACTACTAACTCCAATGACTGGCTAGTCACTAATACAATATGGTAATTTTAGCAGTTTGGATAGGTTGTATGTAAATGGAAAAGGTGTTGTGTGTGATGCTGATTGATGGTCATGTATTAAGATGCTCTGTAATTAAAAGTTTATAATGAACTGGAGGGACTTCAGGACACACAGCTTGACCCAAGACCCTCAACCCTCATCTGTGCAATAAACAGCATTTTAGGAGCTGGCTGGAACCCTCAGTCTCTCCATCAGGGTCCCAGAGCCTGCACCTGCAGCAGAGGAGCTGTGGCACTGTGGTGGCACACACAGGGTTTGTTCAGGCCTAAATAAAGAGGTGTGTGAGAGATGGGGTGGGAGAACAGAATGGATGCACTGCCATGTGTGCCTTACAATTTAAACTTAGCAATCCATAATGCAGGAGCATGCTTTCTCACTCTATTTTGGTATCTGGAAAGTTTCAGCACTGGCACCATATCAATATTTATTAATGCATTGTGAACCAGAACCTGTGATTATTACTCATGCTATCTCATACTTTACAAGCTTCAGCTCTGAAGAATAAAATCACATCTGCTTTTGCTCTCCCCATATTTTATTCAATGTTTTAACAGCTTTGCCGTAAATATCTCATCCATTATGATTCAGTTGTGACTGTATCAACTTCACATCTCCTGTTTTATTGCTGTCATTATAGTTAAAGAACGCACTGTTAATTCTGTTAACTAACAAGTTCATTGTTCTCTGCACTCAGCACTCTCTGGTTGTGGAGTCCACAGCATTCCAGGCTGTAAATCTCTGCTGGGCACTGAGTGAAGCGTTTGCCTTGGCTTGGAAAATGCAGCTTTGTCCTTCCTAAAGGCTGATGAATAAAGGGTTAATTGTGCTATAAAGCTTGCAGGGCAGCTCTGGCTCACCGAGGATAAAAATTGTGATTCTGTTCCCTTCTGCCTCAGCCCCCAGACAACAGCAATTTTCTGATACACTGAGTGGTAAAAGTTGTAAACTTAATGCTGGAGGGAGGAGGAAACCACTCCAATTATGAGCAGTTCATCACTGTGTGCTCTGGGGTCTCATTTAGAAGGCACTGACAATAATAATAATAATAATAATAATAATAATAATAATAATAATAATAATAATAGTAATGTGTGTTTGGAGACTCTAATTTCTTCCTATTCCCCATCTGTACAGTGCTGAGGAAGGTGCAGAAGGAAGAGATTCCCACAGTTCTGAAGGGAGGGTTGCCTCGAGTTTTGCTTTCAGCATTTGCTGCTCTGTGAGATTTTGTCCAATCTCCCAGGAGGCCTCGTTCCCTTTGCTGAGTTCCCTGGGGTTGTGGAAGACCTTTGTTCCCCGGAGGAGATCTCTGTTGGGATGTTTGGGTGCGGGGTGAGATGTTACAAAGGGAATTGGAGATGGAGAGGAAATTCAGAAGCACCGCCTTCAGAAAAAAAAAAACAACTTTTTTATTCTGTTCAAACTGGGAGAAAGCAGCTCCTCAGGTGTCACAGTGGATTTAGGAACCATCACCCCCTTGCCAAGAAATGGTGATTTAGGAGCCCCAGAGCAGTTTTGTGAGAGATCTGATGCTGATGCCAGGAGTGAGAGGGGTTGGGCTCTGCCACATCATTTCCACTCTGCCGGGTAAATTTTGGGGATGGAGCCTGGGCTGGAGTCGTGCTCAGGTTTTGTCTCCTGAGCTGAGCTCATCCCGCTGGCAGCAGGGGAAGGGATCCTGCAAACACCTCTGGCACTTGCCCTGTTCCCCACTGCAGGGGCTGGGGGATGATTTTCCATGATTTACCACTGGGACAGGATAAAATCCTCCTTATTTACCCAAGGATCCCCCCCAGGGAACAGCTGTGACAAACTTTCACTCTGCTCTGCTGGCGTGGTTGGAAGGAATTGACCAAAAAACCAATTATTCTGTCAGTTATTTTATTTTTATATTTATTTTTGCCAGTTATTAAAAGCCAGTTATGTTGGGGCTGGCAGAACTGGAGGGATAGCAGAGTGATTATCCTTGAAATTCCCTTCTCCATCTCCTGGGGACTGCACAGGGCAAATATGGGATTTTATGGGATCCATGCTGAGGAGAGGGAGAGCTCAGGGTGCAGGGATTTCCCAGAGTGGGCTGGGGAAGGTCATTAATCTGTGCCAAACACCCCATCACACGTGAGCCTTGTACCTCGTATTATTTAATCTCAGTCCAATTATTCTAGGGGGGAAAAAAAAAAAAAAAAACAATTAAGAAAATGAATAATTATAAAAGTAAGGTCAACTCAATTTTCTCTACTAATGTTTTTAGTTACTGGACTCATTATTGCTAATTTCTTTCATAATCTTTGCCATCTAACCTCATTTGTTTCATTGCCAAGTGGCAAGAACGGAGCATCATAAAACTTCCCTGAAAACAAAGCAGAAAAATCATGACATTTTAGTGATTTCCTGAGAAAGTAATTATCTGTTGTTAACCTTTATGGAAAGAATTCTTCTGATCATCTTCAATATAGCTGTTAAATTTCCATCTTTCCATTTCTGATTGCAATTTTCCAAATTAAAAGCACAGAGCTAGGTGGGTGTTTTAATTTCTTGTCACTTTTTCTTCTAGCAGTTGTATTATTGAATTATAAAGCACTTTAAGACAAGTTTTAGAATCTAAAAGAAAACTATTTGCTGTATCATTTTTAAACGTAATGAATTTCCCAGCACCAAATTTAAACTTTTTTTTTTTTTTTTGGCTGATTTAATTCATTTGGGCTCATGAAATTGCCTTGAATTTTTCCTGTGATATTTGAGAGCTGAACCAACACACTCTGAAGCCAATGGGTGATTTTCTGTAGATTTTGGAGGGTCAGAAATCAGGTTATTTCCTCTAACCTGTAAATCAATATTCAGGAGTAAATGCCCCCATTTTTGGAGCCTTGTTGAATTCAGTGGTGCCCTGTGAGGAGGCTCCTGTGGGTTAAATTCTTTGTCTTCTGTTTCCATCCCAAAAACGAAGCTGGAGGAGGAAACCTTGGAAATCAGGTGAGGGTGGCAGAGAGGAAGAGTCAGGTTCCAGTTTTTTATCTGTTAAAATGAATAATCCAGCTGCCTTTCACTTAGCACGAATGGGTATTGCTATGCCATAATCCTCTTTAAAACTTTAAAAGAGCGATTTTAATTTTTTTACTCGATTTTTTTTTTTTTTTCCATTTTCTTGGGGTTTGTGCATTTTTTTAAGGAAATATTCTTACCTGTGAGCAGGATTTCAGTGTCTGTACCAGCTCCACATAAGCAGTGATGAACTTAGAATGAAGCAGGGCTGAATGTTCTGGATGGTTTCGATAGATCTGGCTGAGAAATTTAACAAGGACACATCCACGAGAGCTTTCCTGATCCCAAAATTGCACAGAAAGCATCTCCAAGGATGTGAGGTGCAGAGGGAGCTCATCCCCATCGAGATTCCTGAATTCCACAGGGTGAGGGGGGGTCAGGAGCAGCTTCCAGTGCTGCTGGATCGATGGGGATGGAGGGGACAGAGGAGCTGCCTGCTCAGAAATGTCCCTGGCTATTAGCATCCCGAGTGAAAGGGGCTTTCTTTATTTTTCCTACTTTAATTTTTCACTTCTAAATGCAATTAAAAGGTGGTTTCCTGTCCCCCAGCCTGGCTGCTGGGGTGTTTTGGGAGCAGCAGGGTGTTTCTTGCCTCCCTTGTGCAGAGGGGACGGATCCTGTGGCTGTGACATGAGCAGGGGACACAGGGGAATAAATCACCCCTGGCTGATTAATGCCATTTATGTGAGGGGGTTTTGCGTGGAGCAGGGCAGGGCTGGGCAAAGGAATCCTCCAGAGATCAAACCTCTAAAATAGCAGGGAGATAAAGGATCGAGAGGGAATTTATCCCAGAACCACTGAGGATGGAAAGGAACTCTGAGACCAAGCCAAGCCTTTCCCTTCCCATTTACTGAAAAGGGACACAAATCCCCTGAGTGTCCCCACCCCTCCTCAGCCCCCAGGGCTCCCAGCAGCCTCTTCCCTGGCCAGGGAGGTGGGGTTGGTGTCCCCCGGAGTCCTCTCTGCTCCAGGTTTGGGGTTCCCCAGGAGCGACCCCCTCTGCCCCAGAGTTGGGAATCCCCCAGGACCCCCTCTTCCTCAGAACTGGGATCCCCAGGACCCCCCTCTCCCCCAGGATTGGGATCCCCAGGACTCCTCTCTACCCAGGGTTGGAATCCCCCAGGAGTGACCCCCTCTGTCCCAGAGTTGGGGTTCCCCAGGAATGTCCCCTGTGCCCCAGGTTTGGGGTCCTCCAGGACCCCCCTGTGCCCCAGGAGCTCCCTTGGGACACGTTGGTGACCCCCAGACCTGTCCCACACCATTTCCCCTTGCCTGACCTGGAGCTGCTCAACTCCAGCCCTGTGGTTGCACAGACAAATGAAGGAAAAGAAATTAAAAAAATAAAAATAAAAAATAAACAAAAAAACCCCCAACCATTTTGGCTCTGCGAATTCCAAGTGCTGTGACACCTCTGTACAGATTTCCATATTCAGTCCCTTGGCTAAAACTAAGCTCTGGATCAACTTAATATCTGAAAGACTTCCTGCCAGGGATTATGTCCTGCTAGGGAAGGGAGCTGGGCTTAGTGAGCTAATAGATCTTCTCTATCTCTAACTACTGCCAGTATGATTATGGTTTTTTAATCAGAAAAATGTGTTGCTGAAAAGTACCGAGATTAAGCACCACAATTGCCTGTAACAAAAGCAAGTTTTGTTGGATGAGCAGAGATCTGATGAATGACATGATTTGAAATGTTTTCATCCTAATGGCTTCCTCTTCTGAAGTTAATTTTTTTTGTCAGTTGCCAAAACATTTATGAGCAGATTTGTGGATAATGACACTCTTAGATGGGGGTTTAAATAAAAATCTGTTCCATTTGCAACCTAAAAGACCCAGTGTTGCAGCAGACAAATGGGTTTGGAGGCTGATTCTCCTCGTGGCAGTGTAATAGATGAGCTGGGGTCACTGGTGCTGCACAGGGAGCAAGTCACAAACTTTTAGGCCAGTTGTCTCTCCCTTGAAGAAGTTTAACAGAGGAAGCGATAAATATATTTAAAATACAATTCTGTAAGAAATGTTCACTGTGAAGGGCACGGGGCTGCAATCTAGGGGAGTTCTTGTTCCCTTTGTGAACTGAAAAACAGGTAAAGAAAGAGAAGATAGAGGGCATTATGTGCTGAATAAATACCTACATTTAGAATTGCTCCCTTTGTTCAACATCTGGATTTGTAAAGGGGACAAGAAAACCCATCCTTTACCAGCCCTTTTGAAAAGGAAATTTGGCCTGTGGATCAGTGGCTGAATAATAGACTGAATAGAATAATCCAGGTTTGTATAAGCTAGGAGAGGTTATTAGGGAGTTGTTTGATCACAGAACTCTCATGTCAAATAAAGCACCACACAGAAATCCCCACCAGGCAATGATTCACTGCTCAAATCACGAGTGAGGAGAGGCCAGCACTCAAAGGGTCTCCTGAAAAAAAGAAAAAAGAAATGGCATAAATCTTGTTTGGTTCCTACTAAGAGTGGGCAGAGATCTTGTGTCACAGTCTGTGGGGTCACAGAAACCCTGGGGCAGTGTCTGCTCTGGCACTTTCCATGGGATCATGGAATCCCAGCATGGCTTGGGTTGGGAGGACCCTAAAGCTCCTCCAGTGCCACCCCAGCCATGGCAGGGACACCTCCCACTGTCCCAATGTCCATCCTGGGACATTCCAGGGATCCAGGGCTGCTCTGGGAATTCCATCCCATCTTATTTTCTGTGCTAATTTTAAAATACCAAACTGATCCCTCGCTCAGGGCTAATTTTAAGCCCCTCCTGTTGCACCATTTAAAACACCCCCAAAACAGCAGCACTGGCAAAATCTGTATTTACAAACACACCACTTGGCTGGTTTGTTCCTCATGGAGATGCTTGTGATGAGGCATTTTCAGTTGCATTTGTTTTCTTCTCCCAAATTCAGCCTCCACCTGTGTCTTTAATCTGAAACAAAAATGCAGCCCATTGTCCCACCAGGGAATGGGGTGAGATGGTGCACAGGGATTTGCCTGAAATGCTGTTTTCTCACAGAATTAACAAGGCCACCTTTCCCTACGTGCAAAGCATCAGCTGTTCCCACCCTCCAGGATGGCACTGCCCTTATTTCCTGGTGATAATGTGTATTTTCTGCTCCTGGATTCTGAGGTGCATCTCTGTCACGCCTTGCAGGATTTCTAAAACACGTTTGTTGCTCTCTTGTCCCAAATTCCACCTTTTCAAAAGCTTGTTATGCTCGATCCAGTCTTTTTCTCCAGCTCCAGAGTATGGAAATTCAATAATTTCTGTCATTGGAAGGGCTGAATAGCATTTCCTTCACTTCATGAGAGAATTGACAAAAAAAGGTAGAAAACTTGGAAGGCAAATCCCAGGAAGTTCAGCTGCTTTGCAGACATCAGTGGCACATTGCAAATACCTCCCAAACATTCCTTACAATACTTCTTTGGTTAAAATTAGTTAAAATTTGTAAAAACACATTTCTTTTTGGAAGTCAGCTGGGTTACCAAGTTCTTTCAAGCTGAAATTAGAGAATTAAATCCTGGCTTTGATTAAATAAATGATTAAACTCCCCTTCATTTTATTGCTGCCAAGATTTCACCTGTAACTATTTAGGAAAGAGAATTTGCCATTCCAGGTTTTACCTGTGCACTCACCAAGCTTGTCCAGGGTTGTTCCTTACCATAGATTTTCTAGAGTTTATCTTCCAGGCTCCTTCTAAAAGTGGGGTTTTCCTTTACTGTCCAAAGCCCATTTATTCCACAACCCCATAGATTTTATTCACGCTGGACTTTAAATCAAATGCCCAGAGGTATCTTCAAAAGCCTCAAATAAAGAAAAAAAAAAAAAAAAAGGTTTACAGGGATGTTTTTTGCTTTGCCAGGATTATGATTTGTTACCCACCTCGTGGATTTTTGAGCAGACCCCTGCACTGAGCATTGCTATTAATGGCCTGGCTGTATTTAGCTGGATAAAAACCATCCAGCCCCGTGTATGTAATAGTTACATTTCTGTGATATACATACTGGGTAAAAGCTTTCTCATTTTCATCATTCAGACAGGTAGGCCCTGGTAAATCATGTGCAGCACTCAGGGCAGGGTGACAGTGTGCTGGGGGATAAAGAAAAGAGCAGGCACTGCTGCAGGAGGCTGCTCCTGAAAGCCTTGCCCCAAGCTTTGAACCCAAAAGAGGCTGGAAATTATGTTAAATTTATATAAATTATATTAATTTCTTTTATTCTCCTCTTCTCTAAAGAGGCTGTGCTTGCCTTGCTGGTGTCACACCCAAGGCTGGGCTCCTTGGTGGTTTTACTTTTCACCACTTTGCTTTCCCAAAGCTCTGCAGTCCTGGAAAAGCTCTGCAAACTGGGAGCCTGAAATTCCCAACTGGGAGCCTGAAATTCCCAAAACTGGGAGCCTGAAATTCTCAATTGGGAGCCTGAAATTCCCCAAACTGGGAGCCTGAAATTCCCAACTGGGAGCCTGAAATTCCCAAAATTGGGAGCCTGAAATTCCCCAAACTGGGAGCCTGAAATTCCCAACTGGGAGCCTGAAATTCCCAAAATTGGGAGCCTGAAATTCCCCAAACTGGGAGCCTGAAATTCCCAACTGGGAGCCTGAAATTCCCAAAATTGGGAGCCTGAAATTCCCCAAACTGGGAGCCTGAAATTCCCAAAACTGGGAGCCTGAAATTCTCAAATGGGAGCCTGAAATTCCCCAAACTGGGAGCCTGAAATTCCCAACTGGGAGCCTGAAATTCCCAAAATTGGGAGCCTGAAATTCCCCAAACTGGGAGCCTGAAATTCCCCAAACTGGGAGCCTGAAATTCCCAACTGGGAGCCTGAAATTCCCAAAATTGGGAGACTGAAATCCCCAAACTGGGATCCTGAAATTCCCAACTGGGCAAGTTTATCAGACACTGCCTGGAATTTGCTTCCCATCTGCATTTCCCAAGCTATAAAGTGGAGTCTGTGTTCAGCTGCCTGTTTAAAATATTCGAAATATTGATTTTTAAGCCCATCCTTGCAGCCTCCACTAATGCTGGGAACCTCCACAGCACATGAGGAGCAGAGAAATAATCAAATTATCCCTCGGGGCCAAATTCCAGCAGAGTGAGGATGCAAATTCACAGTTAACCTGGCTGCCCTGACCCAAACCAATTCAGATCCACACCACTTTACACGAGACAAAGTTTGGCCCCCAGGTAGAATTTTTACACTTGAATATCTTCATTTTCTGCATTGTCTCTCACATATTTATGTGTCTCTGGCCCAGCTTAAGGTGTAGTAGCTGAAGTGCCAGAATCGGTTTGGAAAAAGAGATTTCCTGCTCGTGATCTTTATCTGGAGGGGGGAAGAATCATTTCATTGTGTGCATGAACAGGGCAAGGATTCCTGTGGGATGAGGGGAATGAATCCAGTGAGCACAGCAGAGCTCACCTTTTCCATCTCATTGGGCTCCCCTAAGCTTTTACATTTTCATTTTCTGCTTACTTATATTTTCATCCCTGTTATTTTTAATTTAACACAACCTTTTCTCCAGTTGCAAACATACAATCCGTGAAAAATGCCATGGTTTTCTCTTTTCATTTGCATCCCTTGGCTGCTCCTTTTCTTCCCTGCACCCAGGATTGCTTTTGCTGTTTCACAGGCTCAGGTTTGTGCTCTCTTTGTCCTCTTGCACTGTCCCACACGCCCTCATCATCTTTAGCATCTCTGCTTTTATCCTGTGGTACAATCTACAGGATTTCTTTCTACCTTGCAATTGTGCTGTTAAACAGGGAAAAAAAAAAATAAAAAGAGAGAGAGAACTTTTAGCTTGCCTTGGAACCCCAGCCAGCAGGAGTTCCAATGTGAGAGAAAATGGAAATAATCAATAAATGCACTTTGCAATCTGGTCAATGTTGATGGCATTAATTTGAGTTTTGTCCCAAATGATCAGAATCACTTCACTTTCTCAGTTCCTGTTGAAATGCACACAGCATCACTCTGTGTGTGAAAACACAATATTTTTATTTTCCATGTACCTTCTAAAAATCCCTCAGAATATTCTACATCACCTGACTTGTTCCAACCATGTGTTATGGTTGGAAGAACAACATCAATGTTTTCTTCTAATACCTGAAAAATTCAAAGCCACGAGCAGCATTTCCCCAGGGAATCATCCCCACCTCCTGTTAATTGCTGCTGCTGGTTGCCCACAGCCTTTCCCTGAGGTCACCATGAGTTCCACATGTGCCACATCTCCTCTGGCAGTTTGGGGGAAAAAAAACCAGATTATTTATCAAGGCTTTATTCTGATACAAAACTTTCTGTGGGACACAGCACCAAAACAAACCCTGAGCCTGTCCCGTTGAGAATGGGAATTTATAAATGGAGTCAGAGCTAATTGACCCCCCCAAACCCCAAACATGACTGAATCGTCTTACCTACAGCTTTGTGGCTAAAGTTGTTGTTTTAATGAAAAGCCTTTCAAATTCTCTTTAAAAGGATATGCTTCACCACTTTTATTAGTTGTTAATTCCATTTTTAACTACCTATTGTTGGCAATATCCTCTTAGCTTGAATACAATTTCTTTTCCTAGCGACTCTATCCATTTTTAGTTCATTGATTCACTAGGTTTTATTTTTTTTTTTCTTCCCTGGATTTCTAAAGCAGGAGAAGTTAAAAGAAATTCTTAATTGTTTACTTCATTGTTTGGGCACTGGTATCAGCATTGACATCTGGAGGAATATAAACAGATTTGAAAGACTTTTCCTTGCTCATGTACTGGAGGGAGCTTTGCTATGTTAAATTGATTTAAGTTTCCAAATATGGGTCAGATAAACTGAAATAATCTTTCCTGAGTTAATGTTGTTCTTTCTGGCTACTTATATGTGGGGTTTTGGGGGTATTAAATAATGTCTGGAGGCTTCAAACATCATCAGATTCTGATATCCTGGAGATCAGTGGTTAACCCTGCAACAAAGGCTTGGTTTTTACTCCACTGTGCTTTAAACCTTGGAGTTGCTGTCACCCCCACCACAACGTCTTTCCTCCTGTGGCTGAATTTTGAGTTTTGCATTTTTCCCAAACCGCTGGGAATTTTGTGGGATGCTTTCAGAGAGGACAGGCAGAGCTGTGTGGAAATCAGGGTACCCCAAATTCAAATTGCCCCGGGTGGGACAGAGCTGCCACAGGCAGCAGGGACAAGATAAAGATGTATTTATGGGTGGGATTTCCATGGTGTGTGTGAAAGATTTCCATGGTGTGTGTGTGAGATTTCCATGGTGTGTGTGTTTGGTTTTTCATGGAGAAACGGGAGAGAGATTTGGAATCTGCCACGTCGCCTTTGCCAATAGAGAAATAATTAAGAATTAATTTGTTTCTCTGGAAATTCCTGTGTTTAGATGCACCTCCTGTGGTGTGAACAAGCAGCCAAGGCTGGTGGCTGTGGGCAGGGAGGAGCTGCTGAGGTTTCAAACTGGTTTGTGTGGAGCAAAGCACTGGAACCAGTGGGAGCATCCCCCCCATCCTCCACTGCTCAGCTCTGGGGGATTCAGGGCTCAGCCAAGCCCTGCCACTGGCCCCTGTTCCCAAAAAACCCTGTGGGTTTTGGGTTTGGTTTTTTTTTCCCCTTGGCATTTCGCTTGGCAATCCATGGGAACGTTCCATTTATTTCCTGTAATGTCTAAATCATTAAAGGAAAAGCTTTGGGGTGCAATATGAGAGTGACAAAGATAATTACAGTTTTAAAGCCTTAAGAGGTTTCATGCATCATATAAAATTTTACATTCCACCACCAATTTAAATCAATTACGATCTTTAAATCTATAATTGTGCTATTTAAAGCATTTTAAAGGGCACAATGCATGTGGTATTTCACTGCGTTCCCCGAGTATTTTCACAACAGATCTATTTATTGTGTGAAAGCATCTCGAGGCTATTAAAAGCTGATCAGAGGCATTATTAACTCTTTAATCTGTCTCCTTAATGCAAGAAGCAGATATGCCTGAGCCTTATTTATCACTGGGTCTCAGCTGGGCTGAATTTCTCAGCTTTTAGTCCCAATAATTTTGGTAAAGCCTGGGAGGGATCGTGCCCAGGAGAGCAAATCCTGCAGCACCAAGGCAAAGGAACAGAAACTTTGCCAATTTATTCTTTCCGTGCTGGCTCCAGATCACTGCACAGGTAAAGGTGGAGATTTGGTAAAACTTTTTTTCCTCTCTGCATTTAGTTCATATCAGGGGTTCACCCTCTCTTTAAGCTGCTTTGTTAGCACTGTTCTTAGGAAAAAAACTCTTGATTGTCTTTCAAAATCCCAAACCAGGAGTTTCAAGCGTTGCTGAGTCTCTTAGCATTTTTGTTCCAATGGAAGTTAAGACATCTGATGTTTCTAAATTCATACGAAAATTGAATTTCTGATCAACATCTTTTCCTTGGACTTTGCTCAATTGAGATTTTTAACTGTAGAGAAATAAGGAAGCACAAATGAAGGAGTGGAAGGCAATCAAATTAAAATGTCTAATTAAACAATCAAATTAAACAGTAATTGTTTTTCAAAAATATGGGGAGTCAAGGGGCTCCATATTTCCAGTAACTTTAACAGCAAATCTTGGCTGCCCAACTCTTCATATATTCAGGATTAAAAACAAACAAACAAACAAAAAACCCTCACACACACATACACAAACTACAAAACCAGCCAACAAAAAAAAAAGTTTAAAAAAATAAAGAAATAAAAAGAAAAAGAGAAAACAATGCCCCAATAGCCACTGTCTGTCATTAACAATTTCTGCTGGTGACAATTGGAGCTGTCCCCATTCTGCAGCTCCCATGGGCATCAGTGGGAGCTGTGGCAATAAAATAAAATAAAATAAAATAAAATACTCCTCCAAGAATGAGTCACATTTTGGGGAGGGCTGAGGGGAGGGGAGCTGCTCCTGCTTTTCAGACATCATTTGTCGTGGGAGTTCTGCAAATTCCAGCCCCTCTGTGACAGGAATGTCCATTCTCATGGGGACACTTCTGAAACTGTCAAATGGACACGGCCTGGGTGTGGTTTTATTATAAAAATAAAGCTGTGGGTAAAGTTCCTCTGTGCTGCTTGCAAAGGTCTTTTTTTTTTTTTTTTTTTACTTCAATTCCAAACCCAAACAGCTCAGAGTAGCAACAGCAAAAATTGGTTTTCTTCTTAAATAACTCAGATTCACGAGTTCATGTGTTCCCTAGGAATCTGCAGTGATGAATGCATTTGCTTCTGAAAGAACAGGCAGGATTTTCTGTGCTTATAAGCACTGAAAAAAAATTAAATAAAAAAAAAATATAGAGAGATACATGGATAGATAATATAGAGAAGTATGTATCTCTATATGTATATATAATAAATATATCATATTTAATATATAATATCTATAATATATTATAATATATATCATTGTATATAATGTATATAAAATATAGAATACATTATCTATTGTATATAGTATACATAATATTACTATTATGGTATAGTAATTATCATATTATATATTATAATTATAAATACAGAATTTATAAACATAATTCTATAAACACATAATTTAATCTCCTCCTCTCCCCTGTCCAGCTCCCCTCAGTTTTAGCAGCACTGCTGCTGTAAGGAGTGCATGAAGATAAACACTGGTAGTTAAATTGCATTTCTTTTATATCCCTGCATTTAATTTCTATCCCCGTGCTTCTCCATCCAGCCCCTTGTCCTTTCATGTTCCTGAGGGAGCTGAAGTGCTTGAAAAGCTCTGAGGACATATTTTTAACCCTAATAAATAGTACATCATTTAATAAATAATAATGTATAACATATATAAAAAAAACAAATAAATGAAATAAACACTCCAAAAAGGGGCCCTGCACTGTGCCTGCCCTGGGGAGAGGATTTTCCTGTCCCCAGGTCCCAGCCTGGACTTGGACCAGGAATCTCCTGCCTCTGTTTGTGACGTGGAGAGGGGCTGGTGCTGTCCTTGCACTCCCAGCCCTTCCAGGACAATTAATTCCCACTGCAATTAATTGTCCCGAGCACTGGGGTGACGCTGGGAGAGCTGTCCCTGCACAGCACGCAGGAATTTGGATATTTGGATGCAGCACCTCTTTTTCCAGAGGATTCCCCCTGGGAGCAGCAGCTTTAGAGCATCCCTGGCTGCTGGTTTGTACCAAGGACAGGATTTTTAATTTTTCTTTTTGTGCTCCAACATTTCCAGCAATGACTTGCATGGAAATCACAGAGCAGGGAGGGGAAAAAAAAAACAGGAAAGTTCTTCCAAAAGCAGTGTGGGACCTCAGATGTGCCCATACCTGTTGGTTGGAGGGTTAAATATTCATTTCTAACCCTGTGCCCAAACTTTAGGATTGAAGCATGGTTATTTCCAATAAGATTTACCTTTTTATTTTTATTTTTTTTTTAATTATTAAAAACGGAGCAGATTGATGTGTGAATCCTGCAGGGCTCTGGCTCCTGCCTGCCACAAACTCTTTATTTTCCTTCCTGCTTTTCCCCCAGGTGAGGAATTTGGGGCTGCAGAAGGTGGCAGTTCCCCTGCCGTGTCACAAATTAGGAAAAGCTCCCAAAAGGAGGAGGGGGTGGCAGGTGGGGGGAGCCTGGCAGGGATTCTGCATCCCTGGCACTGCCAGCACCCAGCCCCAGCCACACCCAGGGCTGAGCTCCTCCCTTTCCACAGGGATTTTTGGGCAGCACAGAGGGGTTCAGTGAAGCTCTGAGCAAAAAGCCAAGACTATTAAAATAATAAAATAAAATAAATATATATATATACAGAATAAAATAGATGCTGGGGAGTGAAATCAGATTTTTTGGGTATCAAAGGTGTCAAGTGGCTCTGTCTGAAGTTACTGCATTAAAAAGCAGCAAAGAAATCACCACAAATGGGAGAGGTCTGGCATGAAAAACCATCAAGGCTGGCATGTTTGGGGGAAATCTGGGTTTTATGTTTTAATCTGTTCCTTTGAGGGCAAGCTCAGTAAAGCTCTTGGTGTTGGAGGTTGAATGCAAGAATCTCCATTATGAAAATGCCATCCAAGTGCAATATTTCACAAAAAGTAACAAAAAAAAAAACCCTTACCTGCATTAAAAATGCTTTTCCCCCTCTCAAAGTATCCAGAGAGGCAGCCCAGTAAATAATGTCACTACAGGCTAAATAGATTTGGAGATGATAGGTCTTTTATTTTTGCAATAATAGTAGCAAATAAAAAAAGGCCGTTTAAAATCTGCACAATGTTTTTTATGTTCAAATAACAAATATAAATTTCCAAGTGGTTATCTCCATATTTCTTAATGGTAATGCATTCCCAGTTCTAACTCCAGCAAATACCCATTTTCATTCCAGAATTAAGTTATCCTATAAAGTAACAGCGACTGATAGGAGGAATTTATAGTGAATATAGAGATTATTGATTCTTAATGGATAAAGGATTCATATCGCAAACATCAGTGGCAAAAGACTTTTGCATTTTATTTTTATTTTTATATTTATTTGGAGAGTCGATAACTGCAATGGCTTATTTTACTAAACTGAGAAAGTATAAAATGCTTTGGAATAGTCTTAGCAACAAAGGTAATAAGTGCTTAGATTATGGATAAAATGTGGTTTTCTTTGAGTAGAATACATCAGAAGAATCAGTTTTGGTTTTCTGAGCATCATCATTCAAGGATATTCACTTTCCTCCAGGTGCAGCAAAGCCAAAGCATCTCCCAGAGCTCTGTGCTAACAGAGATGGACAAACAGCCAAAATAATCTGATTTTTATAACAGGTTCTCAGCAGTCCTGACCAACCCCTAAAACCTTTTAGACACACACAGAAAGCAGTGAGAGCTTTTACAGGGGAACAACTCCACTTCCATTTCCAAAGATTTTTTTTATTATATATATATATTTTTTTAAGCTGTTAAAGAAATCACTGTAGGAACAAGAGACTTTTAAACTCACAAAAATAACTCAACGCTGCCCTTTTAAATTGTTTCCAGTGACAAGCAGAGTCAGGGTGGCATTTGTTCCTGCAGATCCCAGCACACACATGTATCCATAATGATCCATCCCTCGGATGGCACAGTTCTTCTGTGCTTGCTACCTGTCAGCCTTGTACTCCAGAACCTTGAATATCAGTGACTCACTAATGTTTTATGATATTTTACCTCACTTTATGGTAGTCATTTATGACAGGACCAGAATGACATAAACTGCCATAAAGCAAAGCAATGCAATCACACAAATGACCATAAATCAAGATAGCAACAGAAAAAGGTCATAAAAAAAGGGAAGAAAATTGGAGAAAACAACATTTGAGTTCAGATTCCGAAGTGTGGAGTTAGCAGCAGCGAACTTGAGGACAGATGGATGTGAGCAGGCAGAGAATTCAGAGTTCCACTGATAGCAATCATTCTGGGAGGTGCTGGCAGTGATGCCTGGATGGGCTTTCCTTACTTTTAGGGCTGTTGTGATGTATAAAGAGTTCACTGCAAGTGTGTGGATGGGCTTTTTTATTTTTTTTTTTTTTTTCCCTCCTGTGAAGTTATCTGAGCTTTGTCCTACACCCCAAGCAATTCCCAGCTCGGGTGACCTTTGGAACAACTCCTCTGTAATCTCTATTTATCTTTTGATGTATCTTTTTCATATGTTTATATTTTTCATTTGGAAATGAAGAAGGTTTTCCTGGTAATCAAGGCCACGTGTAAAGGAATGGGATCGTGATGCTCTTCCCTTGGAAGGATTTTGTTGGTGTGAAGGAGCAGCTCCTGACCCCGGTGGGAATTGAGATGTCCAGGGCTGGGGATCAGACAAATTCAGGATTGCTAAAATCTAAAGCAGATAGGGCTGGAGCTGTGGGTTTGTGTGAGGTCCCCGGGCTGGTGGGGACAGGAGCAGGACCAAGTGACACCAGGGAGGACGAGGAGCTCAGGATCAGAGCCTAATGGGGCAGCAGGAGCTGTAAGCAATGAGGTGGAACAGGATGTAAACCACACCTTAAAGTTATACCCCCATAAAAATGAGAAACTGCTGGTGGTGCAGATAACAGCATTTATGAGGAGAATTTATGGGCTGCTCGTGTGGTATAAATATATACAGTACACAAACACCAGTGGGAATAAATTCCACTGGACAACCCTGTTATTTTAACAGTAACCTTGAAAATATTATGTTATTTAACTGAAGAAAGTGTTAAAGGAACGATACATAATTTAATCTCCTCCTCTCCCCTGTCCAGCTCACCTCTGTTTCAGCAGCAGTGGTGCTGTGAGGAGTGCATGAAGATAAACCCTGGTAGTTAATTGCATTTATTTTAACATCCCTGTGCTTCTCCATCCACCCCCTTGTCCTTTCAGCCTGTTTCTGAAGGAGCTGAAGTGCTTGAAGAACTCTGAGGACATATTTTTATCCTTAATCTTTAATTCTTTCCCTGCTGTGCTTCTCCCTTCCTGAAATGAGTTGCTTTCCTCTCTTGTAGTATCACTTGTGCTCACAACTGCCAGAACCATCTCTGGTCATTTCTTTGAATTCTTCCTTGTCAGAGGACACCAGAGGAGTAAACAGAGATGACAGGGGAAAAAAAAAAAAAAGGAAAGCAAAGTCATAGAACCTAGAGCACTTGAGCTGAGAGCTGGGGGGAACAGGACATCAAATTACCAAAATTATGGGCAGGGAAGGACACACAGAGAAAAGGGATTGGGGATCCACGAGCAGCTGCAGTGCCTGGCTGCTCCACCCCATCCCAATTCCCTGTGGATTCCATACCCAGAGCAGGAGGAAGCATTTAGGAAAGGAAAATGCCATGCCCTGCACTTTAGAAGAAAATCTGTTTGCCTTTCCAGCTCTTTCCAGCTCCAATTTCAGGAGTTATTCACCAAGGTGTAAATTCCCTTTCTCTGCCTGTGCTCCTGCTGCCAAGAAAGCAAACTAGGACAAGTTAACAGAGTGATCCGAGAGGAAAGGAAAAGCTGGGGTCTTAATTTTTGATGCAGTCTATGTGTTCTCATTATTACATTGTCTGTTTGTATTACTTTTGATTTATAATGTAATTGGGGAACTATAGAAATGTTAATGGGAAAGATACTGTTCTGAATATGACAAAGTTGTTTACTAATTGTTGCCTTTAACTTGGGCTAATTTTGTAGTATTGAAATATTTAAAAATGTTTTATTTCTTTATTTTGGGGCTGTCATGAAAGCTCTGTTTGGTTTCAACACCATTCTCAGATGAGCTGAGCTCCCTCCCCCTTTCAAAGTAGGAAAAGAGTGCAGATTAAAGATTTGTTACACTGGGGTTCAATCTCAAACCTTTAGGCAAACCCATCCATTTTGTTAAATATTTAGATGAGAAATTGTTGCTTGGCTGTTTATTTATTTATTTTTCCAACATCCACCGTGCTGCTCATTATCTTAGGGGAGATGGAGAATATTGCAATGATTATTAGTGAGCCTGGTAATGAGATTACTGAACCATTTGCAGTTGACTTTTTTTTTTTTGTGATGCGTAATTACAGGGGTTTATTTACAGTGCCTTTAGAGGGTTTGGTTTTGTTTTTGCTTTTTAATGATTCCCATTTATATCCTTTGTTCTTGGTGGAAAGGATGAGATTGTATCTCTGGGTGGTTTGCATTTCTCCCTTCCCAACCCTCCCCCTGAAATGAGTGTTACACTTCAGGTGGAAGAAAGGAGCTCTTACCCAGCCAGGTGGATCCCCATCCTGAAATGTCTTTTATTCCTGAGTAATCTGGCTGATATTAATTGGGAATGCTCAGCTAAATAGGATTATTTGTGCATTTATCCTGGCTGGTTCTCCCCTCCCGTGCTCAAGTCAATGGAGAGAATCTCATCGACTCTCCCTGGCCTTGTCTGTCTCATAAATGTGATTTATTAATAGAAAACAGTGGAAGGGAAGAGCTGCTCTGCAGGCCTTAAATATCTCATAACTGGGAGTTGTTAAGGTTGGTCACATCATTGTCACATTTATTACTCCCATTCTCCACTGTTGCCCACTTTTCCACCAAAACTGTTGTGATTTCAGCAGTTTCTGGAGATTTTAGTGGAGGATTCCTGGTAGGGAGGAGGAAAAAGAAGCAAAGGGATTTGGGGGCAGTTACTGGGAGCAGGTACAGCCAAGGCCTTGGGGAATAGGGAGCTATGGAATAAAAATGGTGCTCCAAGACTTCTTCTGGAAGCAGAACTCTTTATTTAGAGATCACCAGGGTTAGACATGTGAAAATACAAGATCTTTGTTTGCCTGGTGACTCCAAGTCTAAGGATGAATGAAAGGTCTCCTCAGTGGGCTCGGTTTCATTGTGAGGCACTGAAACCTTTAAAGCTCTTTTTGTCTCCTTCTGTTCCCACATTTATTTACAATAGGTTCAATTCTAAATTCAGGTGGAAAGAGGCAAAATTTTTATGCACCCAGCTTTTATCACCTAAATAGTGCACAGGCAAAAAGATGAAAATGGAGGTTAATATGTGACATTAAAGGTATGGCTCTAACCCAGGCTATTATTTAGAAATCAGTGGGATGTTTCATTTGTAAAAATTGCAAGTTGTGGGATTCCTTTCATGTTCAAAAGCAGATCTGCATTGAACATTTGAAATTTATATAAATCCACAGCTAAAATGCCTTAAATTCAACATTTAGTTTTTCCTTCAGAAACAAGCAAGTTGCTTGCTGTAGAAACCCAAAATCACACAGAACATTTCAGTTTGACTGCAAAAAAATTAGAACAAAAAAAAAGACAAAAGACTCCCAAATAATTACATTTCCTGGCAGAATAATGCCAAAGCTAAAAACTTGTTTATTTTATCTCAGGATGGGTCTGTTGACTGCTTCATCACAACAAGAATAAAAGCATCCTTGACTTATCCAAAGGAATTTCAAGCCAGATCCCAAACACCCTGCCCATAACAGGAATAAATGAAATGGATCAAGCCTGGGACAGTCAGTGGAGGGAAGATGATCACTGCCAGCATTTAACTCCATTCCAGCCACGAGCTGTAATGCTGAACCCACCCAAGGCAGGATTAAGAAGCCAACACTCCCCTTTATTTTAATGTGCCACGTGTTTATGTTCCTGTGAGCTGCTTCCCAGCCTCGCTGCATTCTGCTCCTTTTTTCTCTAAAATAATCTCATGAATAATCTCACCTGAGGTGCAGCAGGCAGTGACAGCCACGAAGCACACACTTGATTTCTGAACTACTGCACTACAAAGCCAGAGAAGCTCATTAGAATAAAACCTTTATTAGAAAGAAAAAAAAAGTAAAAAAAAAAAAAAACTTATATTGAACATGCAGGGTTAATTTTACTCTGTGAAATTCCAGATTCAGCTAAACTGCCATCACCTCGTTGGGATAACTTGTCACACTGCTGGAATTTAAGCAGCAGTGCTCTCCTGGGAGTAAACATCCTCCTGTACATTGCTAAAGGATGGGCACCCTGGGGTTTCTACCAAGCCTCCACCACCACAGATTGATGCTGGGCTCGTTCCTTCCCCGGCTCCTGAAGCACAATTCATCATCCCACTAAGGTGCCCTGTGTGGTCCATAATTAATATTGTACATTGACTTGGGAAGAAAGCTTTTGGGGGGGATGTGGATGATCCCAAAGAAATATGGCACCTCCTTTATATTCAACAGCGAGCTGGGGCTGAGAGGGGAAGGTTGAGCTGCTGCAGTTTGAAAGATGAGGAGTGATGAGAACGTTCCTTTTTCATCCCTAGCCCCCAACACTTGTGTAGAATTCTCTCTGTTCAAACCCTGCCCCGGTGCTAATTTTTGCCAAAAGGGAAAGAGAGGGTGAAAAATCATTAATTCAATTTCTCACTGGTTTGCCTCTGGTGATTGCTGTCACTTCAGGTAATAGCTTGTCTGTGGTTCTGACCCAATTCTTACACCAGTCCTTCCATACTCAACCAATTAATCTAATGGTTCATTAATTGCAAACATCTGAAATCATTAGAACCTGATTGAGCACAAAAGCATCAAATCCTGCGAAGCTGTGACTGCTTAGCCAGCAAATGGTCTCATTGCAAAGGAATGTCAATGTTTATAGTAAATGTAACCTAAACTAGGGTGTTCATTGACATATCCCTCCATTTGTATACAACGGCTCTGACATCTATCAGTTCAAGAGTGCATGATTTATCCACTGCTATATCCTGGAACTGACAAGCCAAAGATTACAGCTTAACCTACATGAAAGCAGAGGCTGTATGTATGCCTAAAATAAATATTTAGTAACTGACAAGCTCTGGTTAATATTAATTCCTGATAGAAAGCAGTCAATTTAAGCTTACTTCATGCCAAAATCTATTTGTATTTTGTAAATCATTTTTCATGAATATAGTCTAGAGGATGTCGAGGAAGTGTGTGGGTGTGGGTGGGGGTGGGTGGCTGCATCAGTTGCATTTTCTATCTCCCACATCTGCATCAAGGAGAGCCCTTCGTGTGCCTGGGACGTGGGGCAGAGCTGGGGAAGGGCACACACAGCCCTGGCATGGGAAGTGGCACATGGAGAATAAACGAAGTGAATTTAGAGAGTGTGAAAATGCCAAGCTGGGCGCTCTGGAGCTCTCGTGTTCATCCACAGGGCACCCAGCCCAGGTAGCACTGAACAGCCCTGCCAAGAGGCATCAGGGCTTCCTCTGCCACCTCCATGTGGAGACAGGTCCAGACCTTGTCACGTCCACTCACAGCGTCTGCCTGGAGTTTTTTCCTCTTTCTCTTTGCTTTTTCTTTCCTCTTTAGTGCCCTGCTCTGGCTGACAAGGTGGTGACTGCTCAAAGGCTGGACCTGATCTCAGAAGCCTTTTCCAACCTCAGCGGTTCTGTGATTCTTCTTCTGTTTGTTTTCAGAGGCTACTGATTGTTCTGCTGGTAGATAAACAGGGAAGGAGATGAAAATGCCCATTCGGATGCCCCTGAGCATTGGCACTCCCCAAAATGTTTGTGCCTTGCTGCTCTGGTGCAGCTGCCTTCCCACAGGGTCCAGTCTGGGACCACTTGTCACACTGTCACCAGCATGGCTGCTGTAAGGGGGGATGATATTTTCCTGTTGAGCTCATGTTTTGAATAGATGTCTTTGTAGGAAAAATCAGTGTGCTGCTCAGTTTATGGTTTCGAGTGTGAAACTTCGTGCCTGATGCAGAGATGAGCTCCTCCTGCCCCTGCACAGGACAGGAGCTGATTGCTGGTGTGACAAAGGTGAGCTCTGTGTGCTCACCAGACAGGGCAAAACCTGAGCACACCTGCCTAGGTCTGGTTTTAGCCCCTCAGACATGAATGTGTGTGTGTGAAACTCATCCCTGTGATCCTCACCGAGCAGAAGGGAAAGGTTTTATCCTTCCCAAAGTGCAGACACAGCCAGCAGCCCACACAGTGCTGTCCAGCACTGCAATATTCCCATTAAAACGGGGTAACAAGGGTGCAGAGTGACACCAAAGTGCTCTGAGCTGTCCGTACGAGCAGGGAGGGAGGGAGGGAAGGGAAGGAGCAGGCTGGGAGCTCCTGGCAGGAGATGAGCACTATCAGTAGCCCTAATGATGCAGGGCAGTGGCCTGAGGAAGTCCTTGGAGTGTGGTTTCCTTTATCACTTTTACTGGGCTGCCCTTTGGGGATGAGTTACGATCTGCTGGTTTGATCTTTTGTATTGTGTCTGGGGTTATTGCACCTCTTAGTTCCTGACAACAGTAGTAAAGCTGCCAAGTATTACTTAAAGTGTGGGAATGTTTATAAGAACTCAGCAAAGGAGAGTGCCTGGTGTTCAGAGGGCTGGGAGGACAAGAAACATCAGCAGCCACGGGCCAAAGGAGGTGCTGGGTGCTGCACCTCGCTGGGAAATGACCTTTTCCAGCTGCTGGAACGAGCCTTCAGCAGAATCCAAGGGCAGGAGCAATGCACATCCTGAAAAGCACAATTCCAGGCCCTGTCTGTGCTCGTTTTCCAGGAGAACTGCGTGTGAGTCTCTGTATTCCTGAATGTTTCCCTCTGCAGATGAAATCCCAAAGCATGTTTGCTCTGAACATGAAATTTTCGGTTTTTTGACAGTGTTCTAATGGAATCATAGTTCAAAATATTCAGTGAAAACATTACACTCCCCCGTCATTAAGGTGAATTTTGTTTGCATGCTCTTTTCCCAGAACACTGATGTTAATTTTTGCTTAACTTTAGTCTTACAAGGTATGAAGCAATTTAACAGACTCGGTAACCTTTCATTAAAGTTCAGTGCAGTACTTAAGCATGTTGGGTGCATTAATTGTTAGCTGACAGCTATTATTTCTGCGAAACCCTTTTGTAAGAAAATTTCTGCTTGATGGATTGGATTTTACAAAATTTGCATTTCACTGAGCCAGAGTTAACTGGTACTTAGAGCTACAGCAGGTATTTAAATTGGAAAACAATCATTCTTCAAACCATTGTTAAATATCCTCTAAAACGATGAAACTTGTTTGGGATAAACTTGATTCTGGAGCTCATATCGCTGCAGTGCTGGCTCTGAGATATCACGATAACAAAACTGGGAGTTAATATTGATAGAATGGAAATCTGCACCCAGCCCCGAGTGCTGGCACAAGGGAAAACCAGGCACGTCAGCAGTTTGGGGTGTTCCTAAAGCCGAGTTTCAGAGCTGATGTATTTCCTATTCGGTGGTGAAATGCAGGCTGAGCAGCTCTGCAGGTGCCAGGAGCGTGGAATTTCTCAGGCAGTAAACTCGGAAGGCTTTAATGGATTAGCAGAGTTTTCCTGAGCGCTGACTTGGCAGTGACCCTCGCACACAGCCTGAGCTCCCAGAGCTCTGCACCAGCAGCACCAGGGGATTTTCCAGTTTGATCACTGGGACAGCACCAGGGGATTTTCCAGTTTGATCACTGGGACAGCACCAGCACAGGGGAGACACTGGGAAAGGAGTTGGAAACACCAAATCACTGGATAAGGATTGGGAAACACCAAATCTCTGGGAAAGGAGTGGGAAACACCAAATCTCTGGAAATTGAGGAGCTGGCAGGGATAAAGGAGGGTAAAACATCTTGGGGAGAAGATGAACTCCTGTTTTATCCAGTTGGGTACAAGTGCTCCAGGAGAGCCAGCAGAGCAGCTGGCAGGGGCTGGGGAGAAAATCAGAATTAAAAAAAAGGCAAAGCTCACACACAGCAAGTGAGGAGATTGGATCAGCTGGGATCCATCTGGCTGAGGACCAAGCAGGAGGAAACCAAATCATCCAACAAAGGGGATGAACTGAGCTGAGGGAGGAATTACAGAGCACAAAACATTCCTTGATTGATATCGAAATTGATCTTGTCAATTGGAATTGATAAGATCAAGTAACACAGAGACATTTATTTATAAATGTGGAGCACTAGATCTGTGTTGTTGAATACATCGTGATTTTATCAGTGATCCAGTTGAATCAGGAACAGTTGAATTTTTTTTTTATTTTTTTTTTTTAGTACACATCTGTGCATTCTCCCTGATCACAGCTCCATCCATGCCATTATCATTCCTGGTCACCAATACATTCCTTCCATTCAGTGAAATCTTGTGATACAGAAATCCAGGAAGATGTTTCTGAAAAGTCACAGCCATAAATATACACCAATATTGTATTATTATTTTGTTTTACTTAAGTTGTTAAAAATGTAAGGCAATTTTTCAGTAATGACAGAATAAATTAATATTTTTTTGATTATGTCAAAGAGCTGAGTAAAAGTTGAGTCATGCCTACCTATCAGTAAATCAATTACGTGCTGTAATTTGGTAAATTGAGCTGACTTTAACCACTAATCTTGGATGCTTTATTAAATACAGAAGAGTTGCAAGAAATTCCTTAGATCATCAGTATTATCTCATCAGGAGTGGAAAGGGAATGTTCCCTCCTTGCATATCCTAGAAATGTGATGGGGAAAGGAGAGACACAGACAGAAAAGTGAGTTCATTATTCAAGAAGGAGTTTTCAGCAAATTCCTCTCTCAGCTCAGCCAAACTTTGTCATTCCATGGCTTCTCATTTCAGGAAGAATTTGGATAGCAGGTCAGAACTTTCACATTTCCCTGCAGAGAAAATGCTCGAGTATTTTCACTTCTCCATTAATGAAGGGTTCCATAAGTGTCTCATGGTGAGACTCCCACACCCTCAAATCCTTTCTGTGTTCTCTTTCTTCAAAAATGTTCTTTGTTTTTTCGCTCAAGAAGGAAAAAAAAAAAAAAAAAAAGGAGAAATAACTCAATAATGTGATTTTAGCAGCATCCACACCAGTGTCCTTTCCATTCCCACGAGTCCATTATCCCACAGGTCCCTGGATCTGTCACAGGATGGGAACGAGCCCCTGGGGTGGAATTCAATCAATACCCTGACCTTCAGCAAAATCCTTTGTTTGTAGCAAGTAGACAATGAAAAACAAAAACCATATTAAATGGAAAAATAGCGTTTTCATGGTAGACAGGGCACAGAATCCATGGATGCTGAGTTTGGGGAATGGAGATAACATTGTGGGGTAGAAAACATGGAAATCTGGGTTATTGTCATCCAGATTGCTCTGGATGTGACCTCTGGGGTATTTGTGGGACCTGTCACATTTGCACTTTGCACTGAGGTCACCCATACACAGACAGTGATTTGTCCAAGGTGTAATATCTGTTAGAAAAATGAAAATAAAGAGGAAGCAGAGCTCATTTAGGGAATCTTCATTTTTGGGTGTGGCAGAAGAGGAAGAGCAGGAAGATCTACAAAGAGATCCCATGGAGAAGAGCTTTGAGAGATCAATTTTACATTGGTTAAAGCAGAAAAATTTCCATATTTTCATAAGGGAATTGTCATAATTGTGTTCTCATGTTTTTAAAATGAAACATTCCCCAAGGCAGTGAAGGCTAGGGAAAATATCTCTGTTGAAGTGCTGGGCTTTAAAAAAATATAAAAAATGGGTTGGTCACTTGTGTGGTGCTCTGAGAGTGGAAGTTTTTGAGGACCTGAGACAAAAAGATGTTCTTGGGATGTGCAACATCTTGTAATGTTACTGGGCTGATTGGGAAATGTGGAAACACACGAGCAGGAATGTTAGCAAGGAAATTGTTTGGGGTTTTTTTTGGGTGAAAATTGTATTTTGATTGAAAGTTTTGGAGCCATTCTATAAAAGAAAAGCACTAAGTCTTCAAAATTACTGCTGAAACGAAATTTCTTCTGGAAATGTTCTAGGAGTGGATTACAGGGATGCTTAGGAAAACAGGATAACTCCTCCAGCAGCTTTGAAAACAGGAGTTAAAGGAAAACACACTCAGTTCACACTCTGTTACCTTAATAGATATATTTTATTTCTTAATCACATATTTCCAAATGAGGCAGCTTCTTGCTCAGATGGTGTTTCTGTATCAGAATATCTGTGGTTTAATCTACCTTATTTGTAAATTAAGTAGAAAGATGCAAAATTCATGGTCCCAGCTCTGTGGCCACTTTTCCTGCAAAAAGGTGCTTGAAGAAAATATTACATTATTAAATAGAAGTCATATTTGGGAAAATCTATCCTAGCTAACTTTCCTTTGGAGTTCTTTATAAACTCTGGTACTTTTTACATACTCAATCCTAACAAGAGATGACCAAAACATTCCACCTTCAACTTGGTTTAATAGCAATTTTCCCAACAAAGGGCAAAGAAAGAGTAAGAAGAATTTATAAAATGTGAGAAGCTTCTTTAAAAGGAAAAAGAGAAATGGGGAATATATCCATTTTTCCCTGTTTTTATCATCTCAGGTTCTAAAGACAGCTTGCATTCTTCATTGACAAACAGAGAGCCACTCCAGGAGTGTAATCAGAGTAAAATTCACAGCAAGGATAATGTACGACTGGAATTGTGTCTGGAGGAGCTGAGGTATGCCTTGGAGGAATGCATTAGATGCTATGGTTAATTAACTAATTTACTCAATCAAGTTTAACAGTGGTTTTAACTTTAATGGCAGCATTACATTTTAATATGAAAATAGCAGGCTGGGTTCCTGCACAATTGGGTTTTGATTTGTGAAGTTTTCAGTTTGCTGGTGATGCCAAGTGCAGGGAGCTCTGTGTGCCCACCCTGCACACCCAGCAATCACAGAGGTGGAAATACAAGTTTTGCTCGTGTTTTTTTTTTTTTTTTAAAAGTTGTGTTTGAGGGATTTGCTTGAGTTGCTGCTCCCTGGCACAATTCCCTGCCTGTGCCTGGTTCCACATTTCCCTGCCAGGGAGAATGAAGCAAAGGGAAAAGTGCTTCACTCTGGGTTTGGTGAGGGAGGACAATTCTGTCTCGTTAAAAATGTCACCCTTGAGATGTTCCTGTCCCCATGGCAAAGCCCATCCTCCCCCCACACATCCTGGCGAGGTTTTCTGCTTTATGAAACATAAATATTCCATGGATTCCTTGAGTTTCATCTCTTAATGTTCTTAGACAACCATGACAACCATACTTCACTCTGTATCTTATTTTTGTCTGGTCTAATTAATATTAAACAGTAAATTAAATGTGACTGGGGAAATGCTGCTCCCCAGTATGCCACTGGTTTGCAACTGCAGCCCATCAGCACAAAAAAAGTGTAGGGGGAACTGTGCCCAAACCTGACAAGGGGACACCACTGATGCCTTATTTCCAGAACCATTTATTGGATATGGAAAATGTGGCTTCGAGTTGTGTCAGGCAGAGAATGCACAGCTCTCCCTGCCAATGGACTGCTGTGGGTGGAAAAGAAAAAGCCTCGGTGTCAGGTTGGGGTTTATTTCATAATAAATCCCTTTAAATGGGGTCACCCAGAACGTGGTGACCATTTTTGTGAGGGTTTGGTCTGGGATTTGGTCCATGTGGCTTCCACAAGGCCCAGACACCCAGTGTGGAGGCTGGCACAGAGTGAGAGCTCTGCTCCTCCGTGGCAGAAAATATTTGAGTGTTCAGCAGCCACAGAATCCCAGACTCACTGGGTGGGGGAAAAAAATCTCCGAGGTCACAGAGTCCCCCCAGCTGTGCCTGATCCCAAATTTGTCCCCAGCCCAGAGTGCCACCTCCAGGAATTCCTGGGACACCTCCAGGGTAGCCGTGGAATGGGGTTTTAACCCTTTAAGTGAGGCAGAAATAAGATGCACAGCTCCATGGGCGTCTGTCATGACAGGAAGAAAGAGCCAAGTTTATTCACAAACACCCTTGGTTTTATAGCAGGACTGCAACTCCCAGAGTAGAGAAAAGGTGATTGGTTCAGAGAGAAGACACCCCATTGCCAGGGCCTGGGCACACACCACAACAGGGGTTCTATCTTGTTATTAATTCCTTTTTATTTTGACCAAATTATCACCCTGGGAGAAATTCTCCCTGGCCTTGAGCTGGACCAGCTCATGGGCTGGGAACAGAGCTGAGAAGCTCCAGCCTGGAATATTGTTCAGGCTGTAATTTTCTTACTTTCTCAATATGTGCCCCACACCTCCAGGGATGGGCATCCAAACCCCCTGGGCAGTGCCAATCCCTGCCCACCCTTTCCACGGGGAAATTCCAACCCTGGCCCAGCCTGAGGCTGTTCCCTCTCACTCTGTTCCCTGGGGGAAGAGACCAATCCCCACTTTGCTACAACCCCAAATCTCCCTTGGGAGCTCCAGTGGCCAGGACAGAGCCAGAGCCCCTGGGTTTGTCCCCACGTGGGTCACACCAAGGAGCAGCAGCTGGGAAAGGCAGGAATTCCTGGTGGCAGAGCACAGGCTGCAGTGGGCACCCACACCCAGCTGATAGCAGAATTCATCTGGTTGGGATGGCACAGTAAATCACAGCTAAACACTCACACGTGATTTTACAGAGAATTTTTACTATCAAAGGCACAGAGGCCATACTTTGAGGATGAACTGGGAGAAGTTTTACAAGGCAGTGGAGATAATGAATCACAAATTCCACGAGGGTGAAGCTCCCGTGCTGAATCCCAGTGCAGCTGTCTCGTATTTGCTCCGTGTGCATTTTGCTACCAGTAATTTTGTCATCAATTTTCATATTTTGTTTAAACATATTTGTCTTTTGGACAAGATAGGTCATATTTCACCCATTTGATGAATTTTCTCCTTGGTCCAGTTTTACAGGATTTGCACTTAATTAATTGCACAACCTTTAATTCGACAGACTGTTTTTAATGGCTGTGTAGTTTCAAATGCAGATACAGGGAGAAATTTCAAAAAGTAATTGTTTTTATGTCACTACCATTGAAAGTTGCAATTATTAAAATACACAGATAATGGCGTGGAATTCCTTAGCTGATGATATTAAACAGGCACAAGTTTTTATTGCAGATTTTTAGGAGGTTTCATGGAATTTGGGGCACGACCTCTGTATAGGAATATTCACATACAGCCCCTGCAACTTTGTCCAAACTCACAGATTCCACTTGGCAGATTTTGCCACGTGTGCTTTTGGCAAGGTGAGCCTCCATTTACTTTTTTTTTTTTTTCCCGGAATTTTGCTGCAATTCCATTAAGAGTGGGCTACTTGACCAGGCTGAGAGGGCAGCGTTTAAACAAATTTCATCATTCCAAAGCTGGGGAAAAGCTCAGGGAAGGGAAACCCACGAAGGGAGCTCGGTGCTGACAGTCCTAAAAGCTTCTCTCTTAAAAGCTCCTGGAGTCCTTAGCAGGCTGGCAGGAGAGGGCCAGCTCACCCTGCACATGTGCCCATCAAATGTGTTTGTCAGGCCACCACGGCTGCTAAAAGGCAGACAGGAAGGAGTGGGCAAAGGTCAGTCCCTGTCAGCTCTCTGGAAATGTAATTGTAGTGGCAGCTTGTGAGGCTGCCTGGTTCTCTAGCAACTTTGGCTGTGCAGGGAAGAGTTAAATACATATTGCTCAGGGTTGCTTATTTTCCCCTAATTTTGGCAATAGGTTTTTGTTTTTTTTTTTAAATGTGATTTTGTTTTATTTATTGGCCTTTGTGTATATTTGGAGGTTTGTGTGCATAAGCTGCGAGCTCCCACCAGCAATTGTGTAAGGCTTCAAAAAGAAACCTGTTCCTGAGGACTGACTGGCTTCTGAGTTGGAGGATAATCATGATAATTAATCTAGATCCTGGCTTCTTTTGTTACGTGCCTCTGAACAGCTGTAATTTGTGAAACAAATTCCACACAGCCTCTGGTTTTGATATTGGTAGTGGTGAGCTGGCATCAGGATGTGACCTGGTATCACAGAGTGCTTGGAGAGATCTTTTATGCTGATGGTGATTAGATGGGGAACTTTTAAGGTATATATGTCTGAAATAATGACAGCCAAGAGAGCCGTGATGTTAAGGCAGATTTTTGTTTAGAGGATTGAATTTAGGGATTAAGCCAAGGCATTCAACTCCAGTGCAATTTCTAGGAGTTGTCCCTCCTTACACAAAGGATGAATTAAACTCATTTATCTTATTGAAGCCCGAGACAAAACGTGGGGCTCACGTGTGCTGGGGGCTGGCAGAGCTGCTCTGACCACGAGGTGCTGAGAGATGCTCCCAGCTGGAGCCACGGTGGGAATGGCCAGCAGGGCACCCAGGAGGGTGGCCAGGGATCCATGGAATGTCCTGAGATGGGAGGGACCCCCTGCACAGACCCCCCAACATCCCCACCCTGAGCATTCCTGGCAGCGATGTCCAAACTCTCCCGGAGCTGTGGGCAGTGCCCTGCACCCTCTGGGGATGAACCTTTCCCAATATCCAACCTAAATCCCTCCTGGCACAGCTCCAGCCCTTCCCTGGGTCCTGTCCCTGGGCACAGAGACACCAGAGCTGCCCCTCAGTGCCCCTCTCACAGAAGCTGATGAGTGTCCCTCCTCCATCCTGGGCTGGATGCCGTGGAGGGTCTGTGCAATGGCACTGGAGAGCCCTGTGCCCTGCCCGGGGCTCACCTGTGGACAGGTGGAGGTGGAAGGAGCAGTGCCTGTGATGAGCCACCCGTGCAGGGTGTCAGACACGGGGGGGAGCACCCCGAGGTGCTGCTGCTTCTCCTGTTTCTGTCACGTTAACCTGGCCCAAGAGCAGTGAACACAGAGCAGGTTTAAGTGTAATTAATTGATCTGCCAAGTCACAGGTTGTTCCCTTCCCAGCAGCTAATATTCCTTTTCCCTTCACTTTCCAGTGGAGTCACAAACACTTCCACAACGTTCAATGGTGATATTGATGCAGGTGGAAATGCCTCCAGAACACTGCATTAATCCATATTATTTTAATTTAACAGACTGAATCCCCTCATGTTGTTGTCCCTTTGACTTCAGCAGAGCTCCACGAGCAGGGAACTTGTTCCAGTGAGTTTTGCAGTGCTGCTGGCTATCAGTAATTCCTCCCTCCACTCCTTTCTTGGCTTAACTGATGGAACCTTCAGAGATGGGCCCGGTGCTTAATCTGCTCAGTGTCTGGTGCAGGCAACAATAACTCTTTGTTCACCATTAGACACGAGTTTTCTGCCCATCTGCAGGTCTGTAAATCTACAATTTAGGGTGAGGCTGAGTCTATTGAGGTGAGTGGAGAGTTCAGCACTCCCACACAGGCAGGGCGTGCTCTGAGTTGATTTTCAGGCTTTGCCTTCCTCTGTTCTGGCCAGGATGGGGAGCAGGGGCTCATCCTGTGCTGCTGAGGATGCTCTGTGCAAACACAGCACTCAGTCTCACCCAGGCTCTCAGAAAGCTACAGGGAATTTTATATGCAGGCTGGTTTTTCCTTCCCTCTTTTTTTTTTTTTCCCCTGAACTCTGGGAACAAAACGCAAAAAGGAAGTTGCTAAGGTGAGAGGAGAAAATGTTACAGGCCTGCTTCTCTTCCATTCATCTTTTCAAGAACTCAGAACAGTCTGCTGCAGAGAGAAAACAAGGGACTGAGGTGCTTGAGGATGGATTTTTAAAGAGTTTCACCCTCCTCTCCAGGAGCAGAGTCACAAATTTGGATCACAAGCATGGGCAGGTAACAGGCAGGTGTCTGCAGGTGGGATCTGCAGAAGTGGAAACCTGGAGGTTTTAGTGAGCAGGATGGGCAGTGTGAGGCCTTCAGCTGATTTTCAAATTGCCATCAGCTTCCACAGCCTTTTCATATGTGATCACAACAGACCTAACTCAGGTGGATTCGTGGAGCCAGAGCTCCAAATTTCACAGCCTGTGACAGTGGAACACATCCCTGCAATCCTCCAGGACTGGCACCACAGGCTCAGGATTCTGCTCCTGGCACAGAGCCCTGGCCCAGGTAGAGGCAGAATTTTCTGGGTTGGTTCCTTGTAAAGATTTACAGCAACTTCATAATTCCACAGCAGAACGAGTTATAAAGGAGGAGCTGGAATTCAGGCTGTGTCCTGGTGAGATTCTCATCTTTGCTCCTTGCAGATGTTAAGTCACTTTGAGATGCAAGTCATTTCTTTGAAAAAGCTTTCTTTGGGGCTGAAATCTAATGGCAGGAAATTAGCTGTTAATCCTGTCTTTTCTTGGACAGACCAGACATGCATAATAAACTCCCCCTTGCCTCCTCCTCGCCTGCCCAGTGATTCAGTTTGACCTGAAAGCAAACATTTCCTTCCAAGAAAGACAATGTTTATGAGGTGCAGCCCCAGCTTGGCTCTGGTGATTAGAGACACATGGATCAACCTGTGTGGAAGCTGGGATGGCTGCTTGAAAAGAGCCCTGCTCAGGAGGGCTGAGCTCACCAACCCTGCCAGAATCAAACGAGCAGCACCAGCTTCACATGTTCCAAACCTGCATCCAACTCACAAATCTTCATCCAGACTCACAAACCTTTAACCAAACTCACAAACCTTTAACCAAACTCACAAACCTGCATCCAGACTCACAAACCTTTATCCAGACTGACAAGCCTTTATCCAAACTCGCAAACCTGCAACCAACCCACAAACCTGCTTCCAGACTGACAAAACTGCACCCAAACTCACAAACCTTTATCAAAACTCATAAACCTTTATCCGAACTCACAAGCCTTTATCCAAACTCACCTTTATCCAGACTCACAGACCTGCAGGGTAATCCTTGCTCACAAGGCAGCAAAGCTCTGGGATTTGTCTGGGAAGGAGCCACACCTCACCCCTGTCCCTGATTCCTCCTGCTCAGGGGCTCTGGAGGAGGCATGGCCCAAAAATGAGAATAAAGTTGCCTCACCTTTGTCTTCCAGTAGATTTTGGCTGCTCACACAACCCCTGGGTCCTGCCGAGCTCTTGGCAGCCCTGCAAAGGCACTGAGTGAAATAGGCAATGGGGATGGGGAATGGCTGGAGTTGTCATTTCATCAGAGACAGGAACCCCTGTGTTCAAGAGATGTTGTCAGTACTCACTGTTACTCATTACATCCTCTCATGGGTTTAAAATAAATAATTATTTTTCCAGAACTAATCAGGAGAAACAGCAAGCATGATGGTATGGTCTGGTGACCAAATATCAGAGACAACTTTCACAATTTCTCATGTGTGCACTGGATCTCACATTCCAGTGGGCTGGAAAAACCCTTTTTTTTTTTTTTTTTCCCATTTTAACCCTCAAAACTCCACAGCTGATGCTGTAACAGCTTCCTGGGCACAAGTAGAAAAGGTGAAGACACACTTATGTTATTTTCTGCTTATGTGGCTGAGAAGATTTTGTTATTTCAGGGAATTCAGTGAGTGAAAGAGGCACCTTTGGGAAATTGGGAGGAGTTCTTCATCTGAGCTGGAGCATCCATTCAATCTTGAGCTCATTACTTCTGGTGGGCAAGCATTAATTCAGGCACTGTGATGGGATCCCAGGCAATTCCTACAGCTTCTGTCAGTGCTCCTCAGCCAGGAGCCCTGGGAAAATGAAAAGTCATAGGGAAATCAAAAGTGAATCCAGGTCCTTTTAATTGTGCAGTGAGGGTACTGCAGCCTGAGAGGGGAGAATTTGGGGTGGAAACGAGGAGTTTGTGGGAAATGGAGGGAGGGATGTGTTGGACTGCTCAGCCCTGCCCCTCTGGGCTGGCTGGGAGACAGGTGTTTATGGGAATTTAGGGGAATTTAGGGGAATTTAGGGGTATTGATGGGCTTATCCTTCAAACAACAACGCACAGCTCTGGCCAGGCTTCCCAGTCTGACTGAAGGAGACACCAACAAGGAAATCAGTGGGAGCCTCTGTCCCTCTACTGACTGCATCTGTGGGTGAATTTGGAATCACAGAAGGATCCCACAAGGATCATCAGTCCAGCTCCTGGGCCTGCCCAGACACCCCAAAATCCCACCCTGAGCATCCCTGCCCAAACCCTCCTGGAGCTCTTGCACGGTGCCCATTCCCTGGGGAGCCTGGGCAGTGCCCAGCACCCTCCGGGGGTCCTGAAATCCCACCCAAACCCCTCCTGGCACAGCTCCAGCCCTTCCCTGGCTCCTGCCCGAGGGGAATTTATCCCACAGAGCCCAAAGGAGGCCCTGGGCACTGTTTCCATGGTGGGCACAGGGTGCCAGGGTGGCTGTGAGCTGCTGCTGTCACCCCATGCACGAGGTGCTCCCTCTCTCCTCCCAAGCACTGTGCTTTATTCCCTTATCTCTAAAAATAGCAATGCTGCAACATCTGCTCATTTAAGTAGTTCCATTTGGTCCTAAATCCATCAGGTTCTTGTAAAAAGGACTTTAATAGGTCATTTTTCGAGTGAATGGCTGGGAGTTACTCAAACTCCTTGGGCTGGGAAATGGCATTACGTATTTATCCCCTGCATTGATTAATTTTTTTTTTATTTTTTTTTTAAAGAATAAGCTGTTTTGAAATTTTAGTTAAACCAAAAGGAATTGAAGTGAATTTTCATATGCCAGGCAGCGGCCTTGTGAAATGTAAACTGAGTTATAAACCTACAGAAAATGGATTTTATTATGGAAATGTAAACTGTCCCCTAAGCACAGCAGAGGGAGGTGATGCTGTAACAACATACAAGTAAGTAATAAACAATAGCCAGTATTATATCAGATGGCTGGGTACAGCTAGAAATGTATCTGTTTGGGTGTTGAATTATCCCCAAATCTGAATTATGGGCATATAATTCAAATTATCCCCTTCCAGCCATATAAAGTCTGACAGACATATTTTTTTAATATACTTCTTGTGCTGTTTTGCATTATGTCACATCCTCCAGCGTTGAAACCACAGCTTTCCTAACATGATTCATCAGAAATCAGGGGGGAAAAAGAGTTGAGATCTGATATACTGAGTACTCTTAAATTACAGAGCAGCTTCAAGTGCAGGGTGTGAGACAGAGGCAGGGTGAATAAGTATGTCTGAGGCTGTCATGTCCATGAACTGGGAAACTCACTGGCTCACTGAATCATTTCCTGGCCCTCCTGCTCATCCATCGACACCCAGAGAACCAGGCTGGGCTTGCTGAGATGAAAGCCAGAGTAATTCAGAGCCAGCTGTAATTCTTTATAAAACATACACCGAGTATTTTTGTTGACTCCTGCATGACATTTCCAAGGTGGCTGGGAAGCCAGGCCATTTGTTACACGGGATGCAGATCAATAGAAAGCACAGAGGAAAACAAGTCGAGTTAAGATCCAGTGGGGAGGACAGGACGAGTTCCAAGTTTGCACATCTCAGCTGTGCTCCGTGTACACTTCAGGGGAACATCCTGTTCCTCACAGCGTCATCTGCAATCGCTGAAAAACACAAAGCATGAGGAAAAGCTCCAGCCTCGTGAATCTGTAATTGTCAGATTTGACCACTGTGATGGAACAGAGGCATTTGCTCACCCTTTGCTCCCCCTTTTCCTTCTGTAGCTTTTCTGTCTGCCCACAGCTCCCTGTAGCTTTGTAATCCCACAAACATCCAGTGCTCTGGCACACCTGAATTCCCCCTTTCACTATTGCTTTATCACCCCCAAATTACTACTTTTTAGCCCACAGAGAACATAACATATCCAGAAACCCTAAATAGGCATTTTTGTCAGGCACGATCTGTCAAAGATGAAAATAATTTTCTGTATTTGTTCTCAAATAATCTTGATCAGATTTCATGGTAAAGACTCTTGCTGACTTCAGGGGCTTGAGGGCTGAAAGTTTTCAGGGAGTCTGGGCTCATGTTTCAAGACCTGATTTGAAAGTTAACTTTTCAAACATCCCTTGTTTGATTCAGAACCTTGTACAGACTCAGGACTTTCTTCATCTCATTTTAAGGATCAAGTGTATTCCCCCTTGTATTTTGGATGCTGTCCTAGCTCAGGGAAGTTTATAACCAGGCTTTTAGTGTGTCCTATATTAAAAGATGGAAGGGTAAAAAAAAATTGCACCTCATAGGTTTGTCCACAAAAATTGCTCCTGGCTAAGATTTAAAAGAATTAACACATCACCTGGACTTTGCATGTGAAGCTTTAACTTTTTGATAAACAGCAAACTCATCTCCTGCTGTGCCAGCTATTTTTAACCCACCTTGTGAGTATGCTTTTTTTATTGCTTTATACAGCATATCTGATTCTCTCTAAAGCACAAACTAAAAAATCTATCGGGCTGTCATTTGCTGCAGAGTGCCATCTATCATCATGCAGCTTGGCAGCTGTAGTGCTGGGAGGGAGGGGGAGCCCGAGCAGGAGGCACAGTCAAGGACTTTCACATGTAACACCAAAAAAAAAAAAAAAAAAAAAACCAAAACGAAAAAAAACAAAAAAAAAAATAAAAAAGCCCTTGTCACAATTATTTATGGCTCTTGCTGGGGCACATAATAGGACACATAAAACCTCGGTTTCGGAGCGGAGCAGCCCCGCTGCCGTGGCGGAGTTGGGCGCAGGCAGTTTTGCTTTACACATACATTTCCTGAACATTGTTCATTTCCTGAACAATGCCCAGCGCTTGGGAAGTGACAGTGACAAATTCTGGAGGCTCTGGCTGCAGCTCTGCAGGCTGGAACGGGAGCTGGGGTGTCAATAACTGGGGAAGGCCGCCAATGACACCAAAGTGACACCAAAAAGCCACCGTGACGCTCCCCATGTTCTCTGCAACGCTTTAATTTTGGAGTTGCAGGAAACTTCTCATGTCCCTGCAGCTCCAGGCTGCGAGGGAAGGAAGTGTGGGAGGAACTTGTGCCAAGGAACAATTTCTCCTTATTTGATCTGTGCAGTTCGATCCCACAATAACTCCGATTTCGCCGTCTCGGAGTTCCCGGTGAATTTTCCGCAGTTTGCCGTGAGTGTTTCTGTCAGGATTTGTGGCACCAGCCCTGCTGGGCTCTGTCCCCTCGAGTTCAGCTCCCAGCTGATGGATTTCTGGCTGCTCCTCTCGGGGTGGCAGCGATGGAGGGCTGTGCTGCTGAGGAAAGCAGGGTTTGGTAATTAAACACAAAACTCGGGTCCCATCCAATAAATTGTCTCGCTTGCAGTTTCTCCAGAAAGAGCACAGACAGATATTAACCTTGATGTCCCCATTAAAGTCCTCTGATACACTTTTTATTTCCCATATCTCATAGCATTTCTGATCTCCAGTGTTAAGTACCAGACTCTTTAATTAGCACAAGAGAGGCCAGGATAGGTTTGAAGGAAGGATCCACAAAAACACCAAGAATACAAATTAAACAGAAGCACCTGAAAAGCAAACACATCACCTTGAGCACAAAGTATTTCACTTCTCCCCAGGCAGCCACAGACAGCGTTCAGGCACAGTCACTGTGCCTAAACCCAGCCATTAATAAATCAGGGTTACTTTATTTAAGTGGAATGAACCTGCCCTCTTCCTGAAGCTGCAGGAAAAGGTGGTGGCTCTGGGGCAGCTTCAGATGGCAGAACATGCCTGGGAAATAAAAAAAGAAAGAAAAAGAACTGAAAGCCCAAGTTAGCAAGAGTTGAGCTGTAATTTTATTTTTTGGGGTGGTTTTTCTGTTGAACTGAGAGACACAAGCTCACTCAAGCTTGTTTCTTACGAGTGTGATCCCAGAGCAGTTCCTGCAGGGCAGAAATGTTCCTGCAGGGAGCTGGGCTGGTTTGGGGCTTTCCACTCCCCCCTCAAAGCTCCCCCAGACCCCAGATCTCTGCAGCAGAGTTCCTGTGGAGCAGAGGTGCTCTGGGTGAGTGGAAATTGGAACAGCTGGATGCTCTTCACTCATCTGCACCCTCAGAGTGCCTTCTCTCCTCGTGGCTTCCTCCCTCCCAGCCTGATGGGGACAAAATTACTTTTTGGGATGTTTGTCCTCAAACAGGGACAAACTGGCTGTGAGGTTTTTTTGGGGGGTTGGGATTTGAGAGATCTGTGGAGTAGCTAGAGAAACAATGATGGTGTTCCTCGGTGTGGTTTCATCTGAAGGAGTTGTTCCTATTCGTGTTGAATTTATTTCCCACCCATATGGAGATGATTTGGTTGGTTTGGAGCATGGGGATACCACAATTAACAGAATGTATTGAGTGGTGCAACCTTTAAATCCGTGGATTTGGAACCTCCCACGTCCAAAAAAAGTCTGCCCAAGAAAGTTCTTTCCAATGTATGTATTCCAATAAGTGTCCTTGGAAAGCAGAGGGGAAGGGAGCTGCAGTGGGTACAGAAATTCCAGACTTGATCATTTCCTTACCGACTGCTCTTGGTAATTGTGCTCAAAAGTGCAGGGTGTGTTTTTACATTTCTGATTTTCTAAGTGTGCTTAGAACCTTCTTTGCCCGCTCTGAGGTTGTCAATTACCAAATAATTAATATTAATAGGTAAAAAATATCATTTAAGGTTGATACTGATGTGAAGCAACAAAGAATGGGGCACTACATGCCCCATCCATTCTGCTGCCACCTGAGTGCAGCACATGAGGTTTCCAATAGCTGAAAAATGCATTCTTGTAAAAACACACCTTTCCAATTTTTAGAAGAGAAAAGATTTTTATTTATTACACAAATACTCTCAACACTTTGCCACCTACTGACTCTGACACAATCAGAGTCATTCCACGAGTCCCCAACCCTTGTTTCCAGATGGGTTGGGGTTTTGTTCCAAACCAGTCCCTAATAAACTTTGAGCCCGTTTGGGGTTTTGCTCCTTGCAGTGGCCACACCAGGCTGCAGACTGCCACCCGTTCAGTGAGATGTGGCAAACATGCAGCTACCAAGGAAATCGTTTCCTTGGCAACAAGGAACTATTGACAACACTCCACACAGAACCCACTGCAACCCCACTCCAGGCTGGGCTTGCTTTCCCCTGGCTGCTCCACACAGCAGATGTTGGGGCCCAAATTGTGCTCTCAGCATCCTCAGGAAAGGAGGAGTTGATGAACAAGCACTTGGAGCATCCAAACTTTGGGATTTGCAGCGGCACATCAACCTTTAAAACACCCAGGGTGCAAGTCTGAGCTTAACAAGGTTCCTGTGGCTGTAAGCTGAGCCCAGCTGACAGAGCCAGGGTTTAGCAGAGCTGGACCTAAAGCAATAGGAGGGGAAGGTGCTGGTGGCAATGCTGGCACAGGTTTTTGGTCAGAGGTGTTTGTGGGCTGTTGATGTAAGGGGCCTGTGGAAATGCAACGTTCAGTTTAGGACTGGTAAAAATAAAATAAACATTCCCCAATCCCAAAAGGGAATCCCTGCATCCAACCCATCTGTCATGGGAAAGAGCAACAAAAATGTTGGTTTTGTTGGGACAGGGAAAGGCTGAGACTGTTTCAGTGGAATTTTTGGTTTAAAAAGTCCCATACAAGTTCAAAAAAAGCAATTTCACCATGACATCCCTTGTTGGTTGAATTTTTACTGATATTTTGGTTCTGCTTTCCTGATTTCCCACCAGTATTTTATGGGATGGCCCGGTGTTAATGGCTGTACCCTAAACCCAGAGATTATTTGAAAGCAAATCTCTGCTCTGCCACTTTTTCCTGTCCCTATGGACTCAAATTTCCAAAGGGATCAGAATATTCCCAGTTTGGAACAATCCCCAAGAGAGCCTTGATGAGGAGATGATTTTGGGCAAGTGCTAAATGCTAATTTAACTCATAAAATCAGATCTCATTTAACTGTTCCCTGTTAGCACCCAAATTTGAATGGCAGTTCTGCTGTTGCCTAAAAGATGTGAAGTTTAGTTAAATATTTTTTTCTTAAAATAAAAAGGAATGAAGAAAGATTTTTTTTTTTTTGCCATGCCGTACATAAGAAAAAGCAGCACTGAAGTGCTAAATATATAACATTTAATATAAATTCAGTAATATATTAATTAATATAACTTCCAAATAGCTTCTAGGTAAAATTCAGTGGCTTCTCTTTGCCAGCTTTTAGGATCTGGGGCCAAATTTGCAAAAAACAATTTCCCCTGAAATGGGCAGCAGCATCTGCATGATCTTAAAAGAAAAGGGTTTAGATTAATTTTCACTGTAATTGGTTAATTAACACTCTACAACAAAAGGAGAACATTGCAAAGGTAAAAAAAAAAAATCTGTTCCATTTCAAACATGAGAATCAGCAAAAACCCTTTGCAGTCAATAAGAATCTTTATGATACTTTGGTCATAAAGATCTGATTTTGAGAATAAAGCCCTTTTTGCTTGCACATAAATAAATGTAGAAATTACTGCACAAATATCTGGAGAAATACGTTTGAGATCATTAATATTTGCTGGAATTAAATTATTAGTTTGCCTTTAGCCCCAGTGAGCTGAACTCCAGATAGATCTTGCTTTGTGCTGAGCACTTGGAAATTATGTTTTTCCAAAAAAAACCTTAATATAACTGTAAAAAAAACCCCTGTGCATGTTGAAGCCCCGAAATCACCTGCTTTTGGGACTGCTTTGTTTTGTTTCCTTGAATTTCTGTATCCCTTTGAAAAGTGGCAGACCTGTGACATCTATTAAAGAACATTCAGCTGCTCAAGTGCTGTAATTAAGTTGCTGTTTCAGCAGTTCCAGTGGAGCCTCCCCCTCATTCCGAGGGGCTCTGATTTGATTTTCTCTCCCGTGAACCCCGGTGATTCCGTGGATTTCCTTTGGTGTAATTAGATGGATTTGGTTTGAAAATCAACAATATTTCCTAGCCACTGGGTTTAGAAGTCCTTGCTAGAAAGAACACTTGTGATAAAATGATTTTTTTTTTTTATTGTATGCAAATTGCAAGTATTATAACCTGCCGTGTAACTTTAGCATCAGTTCTTCAATTTGAGGAAATGTTGACTTAAAGCACAGCTTAATACAAAATTTTCAGTGAAGCGTAATAGTAAAAAAAAAAACCTCAGAAAAATCTTTTAAAATTGTCACATTAGTTTGCTCAAAGACAGAGTTTCATTTGAAAAAGAAATTAAAAACTTTGGGCTAGGACAGTTTTTAAAAATATATATTAAAAAACTTCTCACTACCAAAGTCACATTCATAAGTCTTAGGTAATAATATTTATATTCTATGTGTCTAAGTAATAAATATTAAATGTTGAGAATATATTTATAACTACATCAGTGATATCTAATACAGGGCCAGGTTTGGGACTTTCTTGTAATTTGACTTTTAGTGAAAAAAAAGCCAAGCTGGTTCCACTGGAATAACAAAAGATAAGTAAAGCCTCATTTATTCCACAGTGCAATTTTCCAAGAGTATCCACTGAAATATTCCTACAAACCCATCCTGTGGAATATTGGCTTTGCTGGGTCCCTGGTGGGGCAGCAGCTTCCAGCCCTGTTCCCATTCCCAGACACCTGGATCAGCCCCTTTCCTTCCCTGGTGTGGCTGTGAAAATGGGGTTCTGCATTGTCCCTGAATTCCTGATGATCCATCCATTGTCCCTGAATTCCTGATGATCCATCCATTGTTCCTGAATTCCTGGTGATCCATCCATTGTTCCTGAATTCCTGGTGATCCATCCATTGCTCCTGAATTCCTGATGATCCATCCATTGTCCCTGAATTCCTGATGATCCATCCATTGTCCCTGAATTCCTGATGATCCATCCATTGTCCCTGAATTCCTGATGATCCATCCATTGTTCATTGATCCTGAATTCCTGATGATCCATCCATTGTTCCCGAATTCCTGATGATCCATCCATTGTCCCTGAATTCCTGATGATCCATCCATTGTTCCCGAATTCCTGATGATCCATCCATTGTCCCTGAATTCCTGGTGATCCATCCATTGTTCATTGATCCTGAATTCCTGATGATCCATCCATTGTTCCCGAATTCCTGATGATCCATCCATTGTCCCTGAATTCCTGATGATCCATTCATTGCTCCTGAATTCCTGGTGATCCATCCATTGTTCATTGATCCTGAATTCCTGATGATCCATTCATTGTTCATTGTTCCTGAATTCCTGGTGATCCATCCATTGTCCCTGAATCCCTGGTGATCCATCCATTGTTCCTGAATTCCTGGTGATCCATCCCCTGCTCCTGAATCCCTGCTGATCCATGCCTTGTTCCTGAATTCCTGGTGATCCATCCATTGTTCTCAATCCCTGGTGATCCATCCATTGCTCCTGAATCCCTGCTGATCCATCTATTTTTCCTGAATTCCTGGTGATCTATCTATTTTTCCTGAATTCCTGGTGATCCATCCATTGTTCCTGAATTCCTGGTGATCCATCCATTGATCCTGAATTCCTGATGATCCATCCATTGTTCCCAAATCCCTGCTGATCCCTGTGCCTCCCGCTGGGATCAGCACAGTCTGTGTTCCCTCCTGTCCTGTCAGTGCCAGCTCTGCTCATGTCCCACGCCAGCACAGCCAATTCCATGGGCTGTGAGCTCATCCCAAAGGCAGCTCCAGGGTCTGTTTTGGGACACCTGCCCGGGTGGGTGTCAACCTGTGCTCATTTCCAGCCGAGCCCTGCTGGATTGCAGCAGTGATTTGGAAGGGATTGAACCTGATCCTCCTGCAGCTTTCCCGAGCCCTTCATTCCCTCACACTCAGCCCAGCTGAGATTTCTTTCTTTTTTTTTTCCTGGAGACAGACATTTCAATTTCATTCTTTTGTCTCTGGTGGTTAACGATGCCAAAAAGTAACATTGGGGATATGTTAGGACTTGAGGTTTTGTGACACTTATTAAAAACTCCAGATGAGGACAGGGCTGCCTGTCGAGGTCGCTCAGGCAGAAGTGCTGTGGGCACAGAGCCACGGCAAACTGGGCCACTAAAGAGCTCCTGGGACCCCTCCTGCTGCAGATGCTCCAAACTTCTCCAGTTTGAAAAAAAAAGGGGGGTGGGAAAGGGTGTGAACCTTTCTAAAGTCCTTTCCAAGTGATGGGGTGGAGGAGATGTGGAGTTTTGCACGACTGTGGGATGCCCAGGGATTGTGCCAGGACAGGGAAGAGCAGCTGCCAAATCTGAGATGTGCAAGGGACACAGGCAGAGCATCCTCCAGCCTGCAGCACAGAGCAGGGAACTGATGGGAATTGATCAAAATGTTAATCAGGAACCTGCAGGAGTTTAGCCAGGCTGGGATTGTGTGTGAGTTTAGCCAGGCTGGGATTGAGAGTGAGTTTAGCCAGGCTGGGCTTGTGAGTGAGTTTTGTCAGGCTTTTCAAGGCCAGGTTTGGACAGGCTTTGAGCAGCCTGGTCTAGTGAACTACTGTCCCTCTGTTTCTTCTCATTCCAGAATTCTTTAGGTTGGAGGGACCTTAAAGCCCATCCAGGGCCAACCTCCCACTGTCCCAGGCTGCTCCAACCCCATCCAGCCTGGCCTTGGACATTCCAGGGATCCAGGGGGATCCACAGCTTCTCTGGGAATTCCATCCCAGCCCCTGCCCACCCTCCCAGCCAAGAATTCCTTCCCAACATCTAATCCCTGTCCAACCTGGCCTCTTCCTGCAGCTCTTCTCTTCCATGCCCTGACTTGACTTCACTGAATGTTAAATAAGACCCAGAAATATCTGGAAAATTTCAAGAATTCTGTTTTGGTAGCAAATGAAAACTGAAGAGTCTTTGGGCAAATTAGTGAGGTTGATCCCCACCATTGCATTATGAAGTCTTCAGTATACACAGAATTTCCTTTTATCCATATTTCTATCTTCTGCTTTTTTTTTTTTCTTTTCTTCTTCTTGTTTTGCTGATAAAAACACCAACCTGATTTCAAGTGCTCTGCCTTGAGCAAACTGCACAGAAACATGAATATTCCTTTAGCACAACATCCCCTAACACAGGACAAGCTGCTCTTTGGGGCAGTCATTGTTAAACACACAAAGGTCACAGGAGCTGAAATTTTGGGATTGTGCTGGGAAAATTCAGAGACTCCTGCTCTGGAAACTGCTCCGTGTTCCTGAGGTTAATGAGAGGGGAATTAAGCACATTCACATGTGGTATCTCTGAGCTGTTTCTGTAAGAGCTGCTAATGCAGCACAGAAGTAATAAACCAATAAATTAAAGGTTCTTAATTATCATTAGAAAATATTGCTATCTTTAAATGCAGATGCAAACTAGGGGGAAAAGAAGTAAAGAACTTTCTGTTTTTAAATTAGCATGAATTAAGAAAAAACACAGCTCAGATTTTCATTCTGACTTGTTTTAACTGGGGAAATGCTGAATATGCAATGATTTTATTTTTTTTTTACATTAATAATAATAGGAAATGGTAGATAGTGGCATCTCAGCACAATTCTAATTTAATGAGAAACAATAAAATAGTTTTCCAAAGGGGCCTATTTAGGTCCAAGAAAGGGGGATATTAAACTTTCAAGATTTATTTTACTTTCTTTAAGGTGTGCTGATGTGCATTTTCTATGACTATATCCTATCTGCTGATTAGATCTTCTATAATTTCCGTGTTGGAAAAGAGTGGATATTCTTCCAACTGGATAATGTTGAAAAGGTGTCAAACATGGCATGGTTTTTTTTTATTGTGGTTGGGTTGATCTGCATTGGAAAACATTTCCTTTGGCTTTGTGGAAAGGAAAGGAAAGGAAAGGAAAGGAAAGGAAAGGAAAGGAAAGGAAAGGAAAGGAAAGGAAAGGAAAGGAAAGGAAAGGAAAGGAAAGGAAAGGAAAGGAAAGGAAAGGAAAGGAAAGGAAAGGAAAGGAAAGGAAAGGAAAGGAAAGGAAAGGAAAGGAAAGGAAAGGAAAGGAAAGGAAAGGAAAGGAAAGGAAAGGAAAGGAAAGGAAAGGAAAGGAGAAAGGAAAGAAAGAAAAAGAAAAAGAATATGAAATTCTTGATCCACTTGTGCAGGCCTGGATCTTGTGGAACTTAGAAAAGAAGGAGAATCATAAACTAAAAATCAAAGGAAATATCACAGAAGCTTCATGTCTTTTCCAGAAAAATCCCACCACAGTGTGAGACACCTTCAGGGGCAGGGAGAAGGGAACTGGAGTCACTGGGGGATGTCCCAGTGCAGGACAGACCTGAGCATCTCGTGCTGCATCATTTGTCTCACACTCTGGCAAACTGATAACACATTTTTAGGATATTTTACTTGGCTAGAAATTCTTCTGATTTACCTGTTCTTCCCGATTTCTTTGCAGAAACTGGTTGTACCTTCCACACAATTAATAATCCATGTCACAGAGTGAGAGTTTTAGTTCTGAGCACACAGTCCCAGCTCTGCTCCCTGCAGGGCTCTGGGGAGGGTTTTGGGGTGCCCTGCTCAGCCAGGTACAGCTGCTGCTGTTTAGGCTTCAAAATATGGATTTACCCAAAGAAGAGCAGGATAGGAGGGCAGCATTTGGGCAGTTTTAGGTTAATAAATGAGATCATTTCTTGAGGAACAGCAAGAATGCTGATTTTTCTTGATCATTCCTTACTGACTTTGTCTGCAGTGATTCTGTCTGACGTCAATCCTTTGGGAGGCCGCTTTGGATAAATTTCAGCAGACATCATTATAATCAAAATATAACATATATTTGTACTTAAAGCACATAATTAACTCCTGGAATCCATATTTAAACCACGGTTTGCTCATTTCTGCTTTCTGTAATGTCTCTTTAGTTCTCTTCTTCTTTTTTTTTTTTTTTTTTTCGGTTATTGTTGTTGTTGTTCCAAAGGTCTCTGTTAAAAAAATCTCTCTTCCTTCCGAAGGACACTTGCTGTATAATCCTTTGTTAGGATAACAGGACCATCTGGTCCCATCCATCTCCCTCCAATTTGATGCTGGGTTAATTGCACCCTGTCAGCAGGCGTGATTGACACCGTGTTTTCTCTCCTCACCAAGAGGAGTCTATTAACAATGCTGTTTGTCTCAATTCTGGGACATCTTTTCACAGCTGCTTATGTGGGACCATCCACTCTTCCCAAGTTTTGCTCTCAGCCATTACAATGAAAATACATAAAAAAGTAAATTAATAATAGCTGTGCTCAGATTTGGTGGCTAGGTGCAACCCAGTGCATTCTTCTCTAAAATGGAATAAGCTGGTTTGGAAACAGTAAATTAGGGGGTTCATTATTGCTTTAGCAGAACAACAATGGGATCTCTGTTCATCCTGTTGTTAGTGCATTGTCCCTGCAGCATGGCATGAATTCATGGGCACCATTTCTCTGACTTCAACAGAGCTGGATTCATTTATCTTACCCCGAATTTGACCTCCAGTTGTAAAATCCTTCATCCACAATCGTTGAGTTCCTCTGTAAATAGAGCCACTGAATAAATGTGGGCAGGTGCTCAGTGCAGCACAGGGGTGTCACTGTCCCCATGTCACCAAGCAGCTCTGACCTGGCCAGGGCTTTGCTGCATTTTGCCTTTGGGATCTGTGTGTTTGGCTGTGCTACATCCAAAGGATCCTCACCTCCTGTGAGGTATCACTGATGCCTTTTTGGACTGCCTAAAAACAGAGATCAGATAGAATTAAGAGAATGAAAAGCAGTTTATTTACATTTACTTTTATATATAATATACATAATATACAACATATAATATATAACATATATCATATAATATATAATATATAATATACAATAGACAATAGAAAATATATAATGTATTATATATAATATATTCTATATAATATATCATATATAATACATTATATATTGTCTATTATATATAATATATTTTATATTATATATTATGCTTTATATATTGTCTATTATATGATATATGATGTATATATTATGTATTTATGTATATTTTTATATTTATTGAAGGGCCTTCAGGTACATTTCAGGTAGACAAAGCCCCCCAGGAGCTACACCCACAATGGACCACGGGTCACAGGCATTCATACTTTTATAAGTTTTTATCTATTTCCATATTGGGGGTTAATCTTCCAATTACAGCTTCAGGTAATGAAGTCATTTACCCCAAGTTTGCTCCCCTCAAATCACTTTTATTTTCATTTCTCATGGCCTGAGGCACTGAGGTGTCCTCGATTCCCAGCCTGGAGAGGAATTGTTGTGTCTGCCCAAAATGGGAGAGCAGCAGCTCACACTGGGTGTGGAGTTTAGAGTTCTACACTAAAGAACTGCAGGATTACAAAGAGATGGAAAATAAAAAAGCTGAAATGCTGAGTTATCATCAGCACAATGGCCAAGGTTCCTGCCCTGCTCCCCTGCTCCCACAGCACCCGATTTACAGCTCGTCCCCTGATGGACAGCCCAGATTCACTGCTTGCCATGAAAAGAAATGGCCCAACTAATTCATCATTTTAAGCAAAGCCAGTTTAACAACTCCACGGGTTTTACTACTCAGACTCCTGCAAGCTCCAATTTGTTCTGCTTAAATCACTTGATGGGGAGAACTTCAGCCTCACAGCCCGGCTGCCTCCTTGCTCTGCTCTTTGTGTTCCAGCACAGCCCTGCCACGAGGGTTTGACTTGAGGAGATAACATTTTGTACCACTGACTCCTCCTTTCACATTCAGCTCAGGAAACTCGGGTGTCATTTTCCCAGGCAGTTTCCATTCAGAAAATCCACTTTTACTGAGGCTGCACTGATTAAAACTCCTGCAGAGACGCCACAAATAAAATACAAACGGGTAAAACAAGGTGGAGCAGGGTGCTGGAATATTTAAAAGAGGCCAGTTCTCTGCTTGGTTGGGAATTTTACTCTGGAATGATGCCTGACTGCAATGTGTTTCTCCAGAGTGATTTTACTAAAATTTGATGCTTTCAGGGTTTGTTGAGAAAGGTTGGTGGGGTTTTTTTAATGTCCAGTGTCCTGGTCAAAGGAAGACAGAGACTGACTTCAGAACAGCCGAAAGTTTTTAAACAGCAATCCTTCTGTTGGCACAAAAATATCTCCAAAGGAAGTGAGTGATGTGACACAGAGCTCTGTGAAACCACAGGGCAGAGAGCCCTGAGCCTGCCCCAGCAGGTGCCAGACCTGAGCCAGCACCTGCCTGGGGGAAAGTGAGTTTTGTAACACAATGGCAGCAGGAAAAGTCTTGGTGTTTCTTCTGCTTCAGAACTGAAAAAATTTCTCACCTACTCAATTTCTGATAATTTTTGTTATTCTTTTTTTTTTTGTGCTGTAATTCTCTACTTCCATAACTTCAGCAAACTATTTATAGATCTCCAAATCTCCCTGGTACATGTGGTTGAGAAATTCTTCCTTCTCTTCAGTGAATATTAGGCCTTTACATAACATATGTGCATATCACTTACTCGCTCTAAATTTGGTCTCATCTGCTTCCACTCTGAAAATGTTAATCTGTGAACCATTTCTCCAAAATTCTTTGCAGAATTATTGGTGGTTGGTATTTATATTGTGAGACATCAAGGCACGGTGTTGCTTTGTACCAGAGGTTGCAGCTTTTGGGGCAGAAAATGTAAAATTCCTTTGGAAGATGGCTCAGTCAGGACTCCAGTTTTGATGGTCACAATTGAAGTGACAAACTCAGTTCCCAGTTGTGCTGTGGGTGAGGCTGGCATGGGGCTTTGCTCCCCCTCAGATGTTGGTACCTGGCACATCCCCACGTGCCAGGGGATGTGAAAGCTGTGATATCATCAAACACCATTTCTAAAGGAAATGACAATCCTTTTTGTTACTTTCACTGGTACTCTTACATGGCAGTTGCTATAATTTACCATAATTATATCTTTCACTGGGTTTTATCCTCCCATTGTAGAGATATTCATGTTTCCTCCAATGATAGTTTTGATTGCAGCTCCTGGTTTTCTTATGGAGAAATTAATTGCTTACCTTGCTGCACCTCCAGAGATGTGACCCCCTCACATCCTTGCTGGATATTTTTCCATCTCAGGCTCCTCACTGATGAAGCAGGGAGATGCCTAAACATTTCTATTCATACTCACTCTGTCCCCTACTGGATTTTGCAATTGTCATGAGAATAGTAGTTCCTTGAATTAATCTTGTTCCTAGTCATCAAATTATTATAACTTAGTTTCAGCAAATACAGTAGCTACTCAAAAAACACATTACTCTGTGGAGCTGGGTGAAATATTGTGCACATACAGCAACTGCGACAAAATTTGCCACTTCACTGGGTTTGCAGAAATGGAGAAAAGGAGGAAGAAATCCCCCCCTTTTCTCCTGCTGTAATATCACTAATTACCTCATTATCAAAAGGCCATTCCATCAACAAAAATGTGCTTTTTGTACATTTTATGCAAGCGACCTTGAAAGTTATATATGAAATAGAGGTTTTGTTGCACTTTTTTTGGGACCAGAAAAAGCAAATACCTGCTGATGCAACAGAGAGTGGAGGAGGAACAGCTCCAGCCCCAGCCTGGAGCCAGGGGCAGCAGCAGTGCTGGACATTCCCCCAGCCCCAGGGAAATCCCTCTCATCCTTGTGTCCTTGCACAAATCCATCCCTGTCCCACTCCCAGCTCCTGCCTCCCACACTAACTTACATTAGGGGATCTTAGGGGCACAAAATTGTCTTTTATTCTCTTTTATCTTTGTTAAACGTGTTTGAAGTGCCAGGTGGAGGCTTTCCAGGTAGAGTGGTGTGTGAAGTGGTGCAGTATTGCAGGAATCAATTAAAATGTGCTGATTCATGCTGGCTCCAGAGCTGTCCATCTCCAGGAATTTCTGCCCACAGGGAATATTCCCTTTCCCGATTTCTCTGTATGATTCCACTGCTGTTCCTGCTGCTGATGAAAACAGTGTTTCAGAAGCAAGCACCAAGAGAAAATGAATGGTGTCTCCATCTGCTTTTCAGACGTGATCACCAGGACATCTCAGCTTCCTGGAGAAGAGCTTTTGTAGCCCTGTGCCAGTGGGTACTCCAAGAAAAGCTACCAACTATTAGCTAAAATAAAAATCTCTTTTGTAAAAGAATTTACCTTTCTGAAGGTTCCAATGAAGATACAATCCAGATGGTTCTTTGGAATTTTTTTTGCTATTTCAGACCAAACTCTTGGGATCAAGTTTTGCTCGTGGCAAGTCCAGACTTTCAGCTTAGGCAGGGACTCACGTTTCCTACAAACTGGCTTTTCCCTGGAGGAACTGAAGGGAGGAAACATCTAAGGAAGGAATGAGCAGCGATTTTCTACTGGATTTGGTCTCTGCAGCCCTTGGCTGGGGTGACCCTGTGGGTTTGTGCAGCTGAGTGAAATCAGAGCTGCCAGAGCAGGGACAGCCACTTCGTGGTGGGGAAAGCCAGGTGGGTGTGTCAGGGCTGATGAAGACACTCCGAGCCCTGCAAAACCCAGCATTGACCTCGTGCTGCTGCTCAGGTGAAGGTTGAAAAAGCACTCAAGTAGCAGGATCCTTGCTGCTTTGTGTCCCCTCCCTAAATGACCCAAGGTGTCCCCACCTGTGCTGGGACTCGTGAAAACCAAATGAAGCCACAGAGCAGCGAGAAAAGGAAATGTAGGAAGGGGAGCAGAGTTTATGGCACCGTGAGTTCCTGCACTCACCATTTGGATTTCGGCAGAGATGCGGCTGATAAAGCACCGTGAGGGTTTTTTTTGTTGCCTTCGAGGTCTCACGGCCATTCCTGCAGAGCCTTTCCCACTGTCTGAGCTGCTGGGAAGAGACGCAGCCAGCCATTAAAAGGTGGGAAAGCATCCTGCTGTTATGTATATGAGAGCAGGGCTTTGTCTTGTCACATGTCACCGGCACAGCAGCGCGGGGAGACAAAATCCTATTGGTATGTGCTGGAGTTTGCAAGATGTCCTCCAAACCTTAATTATTGGAATGTGTCCTGGGATAAGTGATGCTGTCATTGAACCCTGATTAGTTCAGAGGCAGGGTGGATGCAAGAGGGAGGAAACATAATGTCAGACTGGTTAATTAGCAAGCAAGCAAGAGCAACCCAAATTGTACAATCTGATGAGCAATTTGTCACCCACTCGTTTGAAATGAGAAATGTGGTATCGCTTTGCATTTCCTTTGTATTTTCCATTTTTGGATCTCTTTATACAGGAGCCAACTTCGTGGCTCCTCTGTGGGGTAAGCAAGTGTCAGAGAAATAAACTCAGGGCTCAGAAGTGACTTTTGCACACATCAAGACCAGTGGCAAAACACTCGAGGCTGAAGGAGCAGCCACACATTTTAACCTGGATTAGAAATAAGAAAACACAACTCGGGACAATTAGAGATGGAAAAGAATAGAAAACTTAAGGTCAGAATATTTAGTCTGTGGTTTATCCTGTCCCCAGCACTTCGAGGTTTTGGTTTATTTAGCATTCTTTAGTGGGTATATGAATTTTTAGGACACAAGTTTGGGGTAAATATATTTTGTGCTATTTTGGTGATACAAAAACTACTGAAAGCCGATTTAAAGCAGCAAGTGGGAGTTTCTGTCTGCACGTGGATGTTCTTCAGCGACACTGAGCTGTCAAATGGCTCCTCCAGCACCTCAGCACCAGGAACCTGCACGGGGAGAACCAGCACTGGAGGGTCAGGAACAACCCCAGGGATTTGGGGGTGATTTTATCACCTTGGATAAAAAACAGAGAGATTCCTTCCACCTGTGAATTCCTGCTCCTGGGTTCCATCTCAGGTGTTTCTCGGGACTGTTTGTGGTGAAGTTCTCGCGTAGCTGTGATGTTATTTTATGTCAGCAGTTGCTGGTGCTGGTTGTTTGAGCAGAGCTGGCTCTCAGCAGCCTCTGGTTTCTTTAACTGCTCCCTCAACATCCCCATTTAAAATAGAGAAGGGTAATCATCCAAACGTGCCACCTGGAAGGAGTTCAGCCAAAAAAGCAGCGAAATCATTTGCTATTGTTCTTCCACCACGGGAAGATGGGGGTTTTCAGGCTTTGAAAAGCACAGAGTACTTTGGCATTTCCTGGGTTTTTGAAGACTTGCAGCTTCTGAAGGAGCCCTTGAGTGATCTCAGGACGAGCAGTGCTTTAAAGCATCATATCAAGCTTTTATAATAATGTCTTCAAGGTGTCTATCACGTTTAAAGGCTGAAGAAGGGCTTGTCTTTCTGAAGGTTTGTCTCTTTCTCCCATCTAATCAGTTTATCTAATAAAAGGGGCCTGCAAACTGCATATTTCTCATCTCTTTGGAGCACCACAGCCACTGTTGTGACTATTCCCACCACAACAATTACATCTGAACATAAATGAGTATTTCCAGAAAGTGACAAAAATGACAAGGTTAAGGATTTGTCTCTTTAAAGAACAGAATGAGCAAAAAAAAAAAAAAGCTTTTAATTTTAAAACAATATGTGTCTTAAGGGTGCAGATTTCCCACAATAAGTCCTCTGCTGTTATTCAAGGATTCAAACGCTGGGAACTGCCCTGAAATTTCTGCTCTGTCCTTGTGGCACCAACAGTTTGCTGCTCTTTGTCAGTTTTTGATGCTTGGTGTTTTCCAGCCCAGTGTTAGAGCAGGTTTGTGGTTCTGGATTTAGGATCTGTCCTGGATCTTAATCCTTCAGAAATCCCTTCCTTTCTGCACCAGTGAAACTCGGGATGTGGCAGCAACACCTGGGCAGGGAGGGGGATTTAGGAAGGCCCTTTTTGCATTTATAGAATTTTAGAAATGTTTAGAGACCCTGCATGAGCTCAGCTGAACCCAAAACCCAACGTTCAGGGTTGGGATCTTGGCAGAGAGGTTTCTGTGACCTCCTCCAGGTGCTCCAGTGGGGACAGGAGCTCCCCACTTCCACCTCTTCCTCAGAGTAGATTTTAGATTTTACCTCCAGTTCCAGATTCATCTGATACTGTTACAAATAACGTTTGTATTTTTTTAACTTTGGGTTAGATTTCAGCAAGGTGCTTTGAGTGACATTGAGGTGAGCTTAACCATTGCCTGCAAGTGAAGTCACAGCCATGAGGATCTCACCTGGCAAAACTGAGTTTTGAGGGGGTTTGGTGCTGCTTTCCTTTCTAAATGTAGATTTAGGCTGGACTGGAGCATCTCCAGGTTCTCTGAGCCCAGAAGCCCCTGGACTCTCCATCCTTTGGTTCTTGGTGGAAGCTGAACCAGCCTCAGCCCATCCTGCAGGGATAACTTTGTTTTTTGGAGAGATGAGATCTGAGGCACTGCTTTAACCCAGTACAAGGCAGCACAATCCTTCTGATTGTTTCAAGTTATTTCAAGTCAGTCTCTGATTATCATTTGGGCTCAGGAATATTGGCACATCAGTATTCCACCCATGGCTGCACTGCCACGAGCTCAGGAACACGGAGCTGAGCTGGCAAGTACCTTTTGTTCACAGCTCCTCAAATTAAAGACAGGTACTTTGGTGTGTCTTCAACCAGAAACAAACTGTGAGAATTCATTTCCCAGCGCTATTTGGGTATTTTTGTAACTCACTATGATCACACTGCATATGCAGATCCAAGTTAAAAATAAGCTTTTCAACTCTTGCTTGTTTATACAATATTAGAAGCACTTTATAAAAGTGGATGTTAATTAATGCTGTATTTTAATGGTGTTCCTATGAATTTGTAAGTACATTCTGGAGAGACTATCAAATATAATTTACTTTCAAAACAATTGGGGATTATCATGATCAAAATAATTCAAATATTATTTTTTTTTATTTCCACTACCCTTACTGTGGAATGGGTTATGTTTAGATGTCTCACACATGCAGAAAGGAAAGAAAAAATCTAAAGAATTATTTTCTTTTTTTTTTTTTTAGAAGTGATTTTTAAAGAGACTTTCCACCTTCTTTTCAATCTAGTAATTTTCAAAGCGAGCTAGGAATGCAGCGAGTTTTCAAAGGGGCAAGCTGTACATCTGTGCTCCTGAAAACACAGTTATATATAAATTTAATTTTCTATTTAAGATATCCTGTGTGCATCCAGCTCTCAGCCATGATCCCATGCAGCCAGAGGAGTTGCACAAACCTGTTGAGCACAGCAGCTCTCACAGAGTTCTCCACAGAGATGAGCCTGAGATAACTCCACCTAAAATACCCAGGAGGTTTAAATGTTTTTAGTGGAAATCGTCTGTGGTGCAAACTCTTCCCTTTCTACCCAAAACACAAAGAAAATATCTTGTCCAGCAAGAAAAATATTAAAGTTTCTTTTTAAGGAAAAGGATAGGAAATGGGGGTTTTTATATTTATCTATTAATTAGAAAAGGAGATGTGGCTTTCCTTCTCTCTCTAAATGGAACAAAAGTCTGGTAGCAGGAATTTTGTTTATTCCATGCAGAGGAAGGGAAGGGGCCATGGCAGGTGACCCCAAAGTGGATCAGGGCTCTCAGGATCTGTCCTGTGTCTGTGCTGAGAGCAAGCAGGGATTTGTCTTTACAAACGAGCTCTGGATCTGCTGGTGGATAAAACCAGCACTGGGAGATCAAAGAAACAATGGGAAGGAATCCACTGATTGATGAATGGAAAAAGAGATTTGCCTTTGCAAACAAACTGAAGGTTTGGTGATAAATGAAATTGGATATCGAAGGATGAAAGAAGCAACGGGGAAAAAGAACCTATGAATTCTATAAGAATTAAAAATTAAAAGAGAGGGCTGTATATTAGAGGGGAATTTCAGGTATCAGGTGTTTGGGAAGTCTGTACACCTCAAGTACCTCAGCCCATGGGGAAAGAGAAAGGGAAATGTGGATGGGAAATTGGGATAAAAAGGAGGTTGTGTCCTCTAAAAATCTGAGAGACCCCAGGGGAATGTCCCATCGCCTCTCCCTTTATTCGAATAAAGCAAAAATGACTCCTCTGTCTCCTTTTTGGACATGAACCTCTTGAGTTTGTGGATTAATTTTCCTGACAGCTCATTGCAGATCAGACACAAAAACCCGTCCCAGTTTAACCCAGCCCCATTGCCATCCCCCCCAGCCCCCGTTTATTTCAGCTAGACCCTGGGCCATAAAGCTGGCTGCCAGCAGCTCCACCCGGCCCCTTGGATATCCACGTTCATGGATCGTGAGCAGCCCAGCCCGAGTGTCTGCTGTCACAGGCAGGGATTGCACACTCTGCTCTGGGGCTCTGTCCCCTGCGCTTCCCCCTCTCCACGAGCCACTCTTGTAAAACATTTTCGTCTGTGCTCTCTATCAAAAAGCATCTGCATTTTATTATGTTTCATCTCAGTGCCAAGAAAGGAATATGTTTTGGAACTTCTGAGCACCGTCATCTAATTTTCGTGAATAGAAGGAGGAGGGAAGTCCCAGCACCCAGCACTTGAAATGACCTTACAAAGGAAACAAAGGCTGGGGATGGCAGGGAATATCCATGGGGGAAGTTCCTTGGTGTTACACCAATGGAGAACAACCCATGGCAACGTTTTGGTATTAAAATAGTGAAGAAAATAAATGGAATTTTAATAAAACCCATCCTGATTACACAGAGAACATAAAATACTGCTCTGCTGTAGTAGCCATATATCAGCTGAGCTTACACATCCTCAGCAGTGTAACTACAACGAGCCATGGCTGCCTGGGTTTGTAAAACCTTGCAGAGGAAAGCAAAGCCTTTGCAGCATTTCTTATTAGCATTTATTCCTGGGATAATCCCTGCCAGAATTTCCCACTGTCAGCAAAGAGAAGGCTGAACCAGGAAGGCAGAAAGAACCTGTGCTGGTGCAGCTGAATCCAAAATTCCCAGGCCTTTCATTGGTGTTGGCAGCACCTTGCTCATCTCATCCTTCCATTTTTAAATTTTTTTTCAGTAGTCTGAATTCTATCAATGTGTTCTGGTGGCCTGTGAGGAGCAGATTGAGCTCAACCTCCTTGGAAAAGCTCTTTGAGATGCACAAGAGTGAGCTCAGCCCAACCACTCCTTCCCTGTCCTGCTGGCCAGTGGCATTTTTTTTCTCCATGAATTCAGGAGATCATTTAATCCACCTCAGTTTCCCAAAATTGGTCTTGATGAGTCCAGAATGAGGCCAAAAAGGTCAATCAGAGCTGGAAGGTGGGAAGTGCTTTTCAAATGCAAATTATTTTTCTGGCCTGGACTTTTCGGTGAAGTTCTGGAGATAATATTTTAGTTCTTTTCTTTTTTTTTTTTTTTTTTTTTTTTTTTCCCCAGTTTTAAATTGTTATCTTGAAAATGCACAATAGCAAATTTTCCCAAACTTTAGCCAATCGGGATCAGCCCTCCCAGATAATGTAAATACAATTAGTTGATTTAAAGCACATTTCATGTTCTGCTTATCTGCTAAGTGTTTCAGTTATGGCGTTCATACAGAATGAGTCACTCATACATATTCCTCAAGGAAGAGCCAAAAGATGGAAGGAAAATACAGCCTGAGGAAAAAGTCTATAAAGATTTCTCGCTTTTCTAATCCCTTCTCTCTAATGTTTCTTTGTAAATTTGTCAGATGGGAATGAAATTGCCTCATAACTCTCCAGATGTGAAGAGCATCACTGCACAAAATTACGTACTTGTCAAAGCAAGGGGGAATTTATGTTGGTGTTCCTGAGATGTGATTTTATTCAGTCTATTTCCTTTGTGCACATCACAGCAACTAGAAAGACAAAAACAGCTAGTTTATGTATATCTTCTTTTTTGCACCCCCCCCTCTTTTTTTTTTTTCACCTCTGGTGAATTTTTTAGCTTCTCTTTTTCCCTTTTGTTTTCTTATCCCCCTTCCCTCCCTCCTTTTATCTACTGCTTATTGCTAGTGACAGTAAACTTCATCCAACAACACTCTGATGAGAGCAGCTATGATTCTACCAGCACCAGGCAGTTCAGACAAGTGCTACAGTAATTTTCCCTGTGGAGCAGGGAGAAAGGTGTGGCTTCTCTCCTGGTTATGGAAAATGTTTGTTTAGAAACCTGCAGCGTTTCTTACAGGCAACCAAATCGGGATTTCATTTGATATTTTGCTTTATATTCTAGTGTTTTAATTTAAACTCAGTGCGTTTTCCCTCTAAGGCTCCTGCAGTCAAATATCGTGGTCAAACTCACCAAAAACTTCTTCCAGTGCTACCCAAGTCCAGGTTTTTTTTGTGCTGTTTTTAATGATATTGTTTTGTGCAGTGTTTCTTTCTTTAGTTTAAAGCTCAGGTGTTAAATGAAGTCTAAAACATAGGGTGCATAAACCACCCTGAATCCCAGCTCCTGCTGGCCATGACCCTCTTGAAACATTTAAAAAATTTCAGCTCTTTAATCCTCCTATTTGTGTTTCTCCAAGACACACACGATGGTTTTAAAACCAATATTAATGGGGAAAAGAACAATGAGCCAAGTAAATGAGATCTTCAAGGCATTATTCACGATGGATCTCTAAACCTCTCTAAAAACTGGGATGACTCCTCTCACCTAACAGGGATTTTAGGAGCAGGATGGGAAGAGATGCAGACCCATCAGTGCTCCATTATCCCTGTCCTGGCATGGCCCAGTTATGAAAATCAAATGTCTCCTCTTCTTCTTTTTCATTCTTCTCTCTTCTTTGTTTTCCTCCCCTCTCTGATGTTTCCTTTGGAAACTGCTGTTCACTTCCCTACATGTATTTAAAACCAGCCATATTCTGAGTGCTGAAAGGGGAAATTTGGGGCTGCAGGCACACCAAGACATGCCACGGATTTACAAGTAAAAGAAATATTCTCAGTTGTATAAGAGTAGGTGATGTGCTGAGGATTGTCAGGATCTTTTAAGGGAATGTTAGAAAAAAAGTATTTATCTGGGCATTAAGTTTTCTGGGAGCTGGACAGGGAGGTTATAAATAATGGTAAGTGTTAAAGGCCAGCTTGGTTCTGTCTCTGCTAAGAAAACACCTGTAAAAATACATTTGAACTAGTTCTGGGACTGGTTTTAAGCTGCTAAAGCCTCCACCAGTGATGAGGAGAACACCTTGGAGGCTCTGGTAGGGCAAAGCCTGTGCAGATCCTCCTGTCTCATTTTATATCTCACTAGAGCTCCTTGTGTGACCTTCCAGGTGTCCTCCTTGTGCAGTCAAGGCCAACCTCTCACTGTAGACAACTCCAAAAATAAACCCAGGGTTACTGTGCCCCTTCCTCACCACCCTGGGCCTGTCCTAGCAATGGAATCATGGCTGGGGAGAGTCAGTCCTGGAGTGTTCACCAGCACAGAGAGGCTTTGTGCTACGTGCTGGACCAAAAAAAATGAAAGTATTTCCTTTCCTTCATCATACCCTGGTCATACCAAGTGTCTGTGTGTGAAACAGCCCTTGGAATCAGTCAGTTAATATTAATATCCATCAGCATTTCATCCTGGTGAGGGTGTAAAACACTGGCTTAGAACAAGGAATGAGAGCTCCTGGAGCCAGCCCAATGGTTTCTTAAGGCAGATTTTTCCCTGTGGTACATGGGGTATAAAATTATCGTGGTGTTGATGGAGCTGGAAGTTGCTCAGAGCAGCCTTGAGGGGCCTGGAGATCCCTTGGAAAAGCAGCAAAGTAAATGGCAAGCCACATATTGTAAAGTAACAAGAAGAATTTTTATTATTGGGTTTTTTTTTTTCCCTTTTGTATTTTTCTTACCATTTTGATCAGATGTACATTGTTTATAACCCCTCGTTTACCAGCCCCAAATATCATTACAACGTCTGCACCATGATCTATGTTTGGTTGTTACCCTTTTAATGGATAAAAAAAGATTTAAGTACTTCATTCTGTTGCATTTTGACAGCTGTTAGCCATCATTTTTCCATTCACCTGCATTTAGCAATCCCATAAAGGGAGGCAATCTCAGAACTAACAAGAGCTGGGCACTGCAAGGTGATAATTCTGTATCACTTTGGCCTATAAATACCTGCCAGGCTTCTGGCTGAGTCAGCAGTCTGTAACAAAGTGGCAGCCGTGCCCTTTTATCTGTGTGAGTGTTTCACAGCAATTGGACTATCAGCCCCTGCAGTGAAAATCCATAGTATCGATCAGGCTATTTCTCCACTGTAATTCTTTTGTAGGAAATCCCTGATGACAAATTTTATCTGCACCACTTTTTGATTGCTGGTTTGATGTAAGCGATCTCCAAGGGCAGAGTTAAGCTCCTGGCCGTTCCACATTATCAAGCACCAGCTTTATTTACTGAAACTACACTTGTGGTCACCAACCAAAATAATAAAAAAAAAAAAAATAAAAATAAAGGAGAGAGAGGGAAAGAAGGAGGTGGAGGAGGCTGAAAATTAAGAGCAAAATAATATTTCAAAGTGCAGGAGCGAGGGGGTGAAGTCATTGTATGGGCTGCTGGGTTGGTAAGTAAAAGCATGTCCTGCATTAATAAGTGCACAACCAGGAGAAATCTGTTTAGATAAAAATATCCGTGGGGCACAGGGCTGTGTCTGGCCAGTGGAGCTGATCCTGCAAGCTCGTGTCCATGGGAATGGCCCCAGAGTTCCTGCCCAGAGCTCACTGTGCTCATCAGAGGGCAGGGTGTCATTTCATCCCATTCCCAAAATGATTTTATTCCTCCGGAGCTGGTGCCCAGGGCAGGCTGAGCAAACACAGGGTTTGCTGTTGTTTGCTGTGGTCTGGGCAGCTCTGCTCACACACGTGCTCAGAGCAGGCACCAATGCACGGCTCCAGGCACAAACCTCTGGCTGAAATCTGATCACTACACAAACTCGGATTCCTGGTACCACCCCCTGGATTGGTTGATGCTCTTTAACCTCCAAATTTAACTCGGAAACCCTGCCAAAGGAAGCTCGCAGTCCTCCAGTGTCCCTCAGCTGAGTGAGGGGGGAAGCCTCAGACATCACAGAACACAGAAATTCCATTGCTGGGAATTCAACATTTACTCCAGCTCTGACTTCAGTGCGGGCTATTGTCTCAGCAGAGTTATTACAGATTATCCCTTGGACAGCCAAGTTTCTAATTTCTGCATTGCTGCTGAATGAAGCCTTAATTCCTGAGCCCCTGGGGAGGTTTTCTCATGGCAGTCAGTGCTGTAGCACATCGGGGTTACTCACTATGACTCTGCAGAGATGTTTTCTTTTGCTGAACTAATGCAGCATGAAGCAGGGAAATGATGTCTTGTGTTTTCCTGCAAAGCCCTGAGTCACTGGCGTGTCCCAAACACGGCACGTGCAGACCAGGATTACTTAGGAAAACAGTTTAGCTCTGGTTTGGGGTTTTTTTTTCACCCAAGGCATGTAAAGCACAAAACTAAAAATAGTTTGCATAGCAATGAGATCTCCATCAAGGAAATATCTGTTTGTACTGCTGGGCTCCAGCCTCTGACTGTGTCACTCTGCTAAAATTCAGCTGCCTAGGAAATATATATCTTTGGCTGGAAACATATATCCAGAGGTGTGTGTTTACTGAGCAGCAGATATTGGATTAGGCATGGAGCCAGTCCAATTTCATGACTACACCTTTGAAAAATTGTCTGATTAACACTGAGAGGAATAATTGTATGTGAAAGGAATAGTAAACATTCCCCCTAGAATGGGTTTTCAGCAAATAATGTGAAATACCTTGTCCATTCAGAGCCCTATCCCAATGAAAGCACTTTCATCATTTAATCATTAAGCAATAGCTCAGATTAAATAAATTAATAGCGAGTAAGTATTGAGAATAATTTGGATTATTTGGGAGAAACTATTTGGGCTTTTTATACGGTTGAGCACATTCCAAGGCTGAGCAAGTTCAAAGGTGGCAAATATGATTCATAAAAGTGGAATCATAAAACCCAAAGAGAAGACAATAAGGTTTCCAGGGGGAGTTGAATGAATTTAAAAATCAATGAAATCCTTTAGGTGAGTTTTATGCACTGAATATCTCTACCCCAGATTTTTGATACGATTTAGTGAACCAAATTCAAAGCATGCAGTTTAGCCTAAAGTCTGTTGTTATTATTGGTGAATTACCATAAATCCCAAACCAATCGTGGGGATCAGTCTCAGATTGGAGTGGATGGTCCTGGAGGCCTTTTCCAACCTCAGTGATTCTGGGATTCTGTGTTAGGGCCTTACATGCCAACTTTGAGGCACCAATACCTGAAAAAAAAAACCAAAACAAAACAAAACCCAAAAACAACCAGGTGACACAGATTGTTTATAAATTATTTGGATTTATTTTACATTTTATCTTTGCATTTACTCACAGAATTCACTCCTGATGGAAAGCACTGACTGGACACCGACAGAATCTCCTTTGTGAGTGATCTATGGGGAGATGCTCACTCTGAGCTGCACTAAGACCACCAAGCCATGTCACTAAAAGCACTGAGCAGCCCTCAGGTAAAAATGACTTCCAATTATTCCTAATCTGGGCTACACTGGAACCAGTGACCTTGCAAGAGTCTGGATCCCATTAACAGCTCCCTGAGCCAGCCAGTCCCAGGGTGTTTGATTGTTCTCAAAGCAACCAAAGAGCTTGCCTTCACTCTCCTTTATTTCTTTCTTTTTTTTTTTTTTTAACTGCTTAAAATTAGGGGTGGGGAGGTATTGAAATACTCAATTTGCAGTTTCCCTGTATCTCTAATACCACGTCTGGAGGAGCAGCTTTCATTTGCACTGGGAATACCTCCTGCTGAAATGAAATTCTCTTTTCTCAGTCCTTGATGCCTTGTCTGTCACTGATGGATTTTGCACACCTAGATCTCCACAATCAGTGAAAGCTGCCCTGATTCTGCCTGGCAGGACATTGCAGCGTGGTCCCAGAGTCTCATGATGATTCCTGGGCTATCCTCAGTGTTATGGGAGTGAACCAGACAAGAAATGAGCCATGAGATGCTAATTTCTATCTGCAGAATACCTCTCATTAAATTTTCTATATCCATTATATCTTTTAATTACTATTTTTAATCTATTCTCAGAAAAAAAAGAACTTAAATACTCGGTATTTTCAGCAGGGCAAGCTCCATGTTGGTCTGTTTGATACCAGCACTGATGTATCTTGTACCAAGAGTAGCCAAAAGCTGGACTGGGTGATCTTGGAGATCTTTCCCAAAGCTAAATGATTGAGTGACCCTCTGAAGAACTGGCAGGGAAGGAGAGGATGGGGTTGGGCTGCAGGTTCCCCTCTTGGTGTGATTTGTGTGTTCTCAAGAGGTGCCTTGCTCGTGGGAGCAGAAAGGACAGCAAAACCTTTGTACCTGAACACTAAAAATCATCCCCTGTGCAGCATCCCCCCAGCTGCAGGGCTGGCCAGTCCCTTTGCACGTTTTCAGACTAAAATGTGGATTCTGCTGCACCTTTGTGACACCTCCTGGGAGCAAAAGGTGTCAGCTCAGGGTGCTTTGTGACCCACCACCTGCCTGCCTCACCTCTGCATTCGACAGAGAGAGCTGGAAAATTTCACTCCACTTTCTTCTCCAAATTTCTGGTGCTTTGGGGCAAATTCAGCGTTTTCATTAACATTTCAGATAAGTCTGGAAGGAGCACAGACATTAATGCAGATTACAGGCCAGAAATGCTAAGCAGCAGCAGCTTCCTTTGATCTGCTGAGATATGTCAGTGGTAAATATTTCTGCAGCCCTGAAAATCAGCAGCGTGGAGCCCTTGTCCAGATAAAGGGGAATTCAGCCCTGCTGGTGGTTCCTGCTGTCCTGCAGTGCCTCCCCAGCCCCGTTTTTTGGGACTGATCCAAGTGAACCCCCCTTTTTGGCAGGTTTAGCAGATATCACCCCACGATATCACCCCAAATCTCAGTGTGAGAGCAGATCCCCTTTGAGGGACTCGTTTCAGGGCATGTTTGCATCTTGAGCTGCCACGTTCTCCTCCACAAAATGCACCAGCAGCACAGTAAAGGCATTTTCCAGAGGAGGGAATCAATCCTGGATCCCCCATTTCCACCTGAGTGCTCCCACCCTGCAATCTGAGTGGCCATTGATGCTGTTCTTCAAATTTAAAAGAAAGAGCTTGAGCCCTTCTGCCCTATACCAGAAGTGGTTCCTGAGCAGGAAAGGACAGGAATATTATCCCTACATGCAGGATTTATCCTATTTCTTTCTTCATTTCCTAGACTTAGGTTTCTGCTTTTCCACTGTGGTTTTGGCCCTGTTCTCAGGACTCTGGTTCACCCCATATCCTTTATAGAATGTTTAAATGCCTGGCCAATATATGATTTTACTAGAATTGTCTCAATTTAGGCTTCAAAATTGAATCCTTCCTTTACAAGAGCCTTGAGATTAACAATGTTCAGTGGTGGGCTCAATAGATGGGGAATTATTCAGCTGGAATTTACAGCTGAGAGGCTGCTCACGTGCAGGTCTCTGATTTACCCTGAAAAGTGAAACAAGTGCATTAAAAATAGTATTTGTGTAGATGTTTCCTTCCTGATGGTGTTTCCTGTAGAGAGAAAATGATTCCTTTGGGCACAAGGGCATTTACCTGGGACAAAGCAAAACTGTGGGAATGTATCTCCCAAGGAATTGAATCAATGAGTTGGTGAAGTTTTTCCCTTTAAAACCCTGATGATATTAATTAGAATTGTAAACTGCATGTCTGGTTTCATCAGACCTGTCTCCCCACCATCAAACAAACACAGCCTAATGTCAAATTATTGAAGTCTCCCAGCTGCTGGAAATTCCCCTTCCCAGCTCCGAGTGTTTTTCCTCTACCACAAAATAACAAGCGAGTCCCATGTGTTTGTACCAGCCCTGCAAGTGCTGTCTGTAAAAGTCATGTCATAACCTCAATCAATCACTCAGCACTGGCCAACACTCGGGTAGATGATCCAGAAATCCTCCTGACTGGGATTATTCTGCAGGAAATAACACAGTGCTGCCTGACAGCAGCAGCAAAATACTTCAGAAAGAGGCCAAACAACCAGAGTTGCCCAAGTAGTTCCTTCCTGTATCTTCTGGGGCTGCATCTATTCCAAAGTGTGCCACAAAGTGCCAGCTGGAAGCTGGGTGGGACAGTGGCACTTGGAGAATTTAATCATTTTTTTCCTTGCTCATGAAAACATATTAAATTTCCTAGATTGGAACATATTTCACCAATTAATTAATCTGGTATGGAATAACAAAATGCCACTGACCACTTAGAGCCATGGAGAACACAGCCTGTAGATCCTAAGCTTTCTTAGACAGGATATTCAAAATTTATGTATCTGCCAGTCAACATATAACAAAATGCAGAAACATGCTTGTAAAAAGAAATGTGATATTTACTGCTCAGCCATGTAATATCTTCTACTTATACATGTCCCTTGAGGATATCTCGATGTTATTGGAAGAGTAGTTTCTTTAGACACGCTCCTTTTTCCTCTTTTCTAGTTCTCCTCTTCCTTTTTGCTATTTTTTCTTCTTTTATTTTTTTTTTAATTTCTAATTCTCTTTGGAAACTCCAATTCTTATATTGCCATACTAGAAATTAGTAGGGTTTGAGACTTAATAGTGGGTTTATTTAAATTAATTTGTGCTATAAAGCTGAAGAGCAGTTTAGAGCATGTAAGTTTAAGACCATGGAGGGTTTAGACTTGAGTTATTTGAGGCAGTGTGAGCACAGCCTCCATGGACATCCACCAGCACTAAATCAACACAGGGAAAGGCAGAACTGGGGCCTCTCAGTGTTTTCCTGCTGATTTCAGCCAGTAGTGCTCTGGCTGTGTTTTCCAAGCAAACTTTGGGACCCACAGACCCCTTGCCAGCAGGTAAATGGTCAAAGGAGAGGTCAGGCAGCTGTGTCCAAACTGGAATACAGCTCTGGATTTAAAATCCTCCCAAGGTGTCTCTGTTATCCCAGTGTCCATCAGTCTGTCTGTACATGCACCCTCTCCCACTGCAGTGCTGAAAGGAGGCCAGTTTCAGCTCTTTGAGGAGCCAGCAGGGTGTTTTGTCACACTCAGTGAAACTAAAATCATTTCATGCTGCCTGTTGGTGAAAGAACAGAGAATACACCCTGCTGCACGCTGTAACTTCAGGTCTCCTTGCTTTTATCACTTTCCTTGCTTTTATGATGTGTGCAGTGAAAAAAAAAAAATCTCTTGTGAATGGAAGTTGAAGTTTGCCTGTGAGCGTTCTGAAATGTGGAGAGGCAGCACGGGCCCCTCTGCTGCACCTAAAAGGTGCTGCCTATGTGCTCACCAGCCTTCCCCTGAACCCAGTCTCCATCCCAATTCATCCAAGAAATTTGGGGAAATCCCCGTGATGGGCCAAGGAGGAGGCTGTGGATCCACTCCTGAAGCTCCATGGCTCTGTGCAATCAGCCTGGAGGAGATGTAGCTGCTCCTGCAGCATCCACAGAGGGCTCCACCGTATGCCAGATTTGTTCCATGAATTTCTCTCCTCTCATTGCCTTAAGCACAATTACAAATACATTATGCAGTGTGAATTTTCACCCTTTTTTAGCATTCAGCGGTGCTGCGAACCACCAGCCTTTCCCCTCAATGTACTGGCTTGAAATTAGAGCATTCCCCAAATATCCTGCAGCCTGTGCCATCCTGCCATGACCCACGGAGGGGACACCACCACCAAATGCTTCCTGGGATGGGATTTATTCAATCACATCCATGAGATCTCCTGCCCTGAGCTCTCAGAGGGGTCAGGGCTGCCACAGCTCCCAGGGCACTGCCAGAGCTCCTGATTTCCAGCTGGGGGAACGCTGTGATGGATAAAACACAACAAACCAGCTCCATTTATCCACGGGAATGCTTCTCCCTCCTCCTGGAGGGGCTCAGGCTTCTCCTTGCACCACATTTTTAATGTGGATTTTTGGTAGAAAAGCCCTGCCCAGCACCACGCAGAGCAGGCCAGGCTGCATTGGCCTCTGAGACTGGGACAGAATTCATCAGAAATTTATCAAAACTTGAGGATTGAGAAGCCATGATGAATTTTGACAGCGTCCCTCTTCTCTCTCCTCCCAGAGGGGCTGAGGCTGCTGCTTGCAGTGCATCTTTAATGTGGATTTTTGGTAGAAAGGCCCTGCCCAGCGCCACACAGAGCAGGCCGGGCCACATCAGCCTCTGCTGCCCGGGACAGAATTTGTCAGAAATTTATCAAAACTCGAGCTGTGCATTGAGAGGCTGTGATCAATTCTGACAGCGTCCTGCTCTGCTCAATATTCTCTCTGAAGTGCCTGGAACCAAATGCCAGTGCAGAGCATTTCTCTGAAGTTCAAGAGGGGAGATGTAAACACAGGCCGTAAAAGACCTGCATGTCTCCAGCTTGTAGGGGTCGTAATTCTTCCCAGCAAAGTTACCTTTCCTGTTTCTATGAATTACTCTTACATTCTTGTAAGAGATACGGTTTGAGGTATTTATGGTGCATTCAATTCTGCTATCATTGATTTACTGGACTAAACCTGCTCCAGGATATGATGTAAAGCCCCTAATTCCAAAAAACTCTTCCATCTCGGCGAGAACAGCATTTTCTGCCCTGTTGCCCTCCAGCAGATGACCAACGGAGATAAACAGAGGGCACTCCACTCTCGGTTGCAATGTGCTTGGTGATGTGAAGGAATCAATCAGACAAAAGCAGATTATTAGAGTGTCTGAGAGAGATCAAACATTGCTGGCATCTTCACCCACACACGGTTGATTTACAGGCAAGCTGATAAAGTGCTGCAGCTCACTGTCAGAAGTACATGACAGCTCCTCTAGCTCTATGGATAAATTATTGCTGAAGCCCATGATAACATTTCTCCACCTAGCAACCAAACATAACAGGATGTGGCTTTTAGTACTGGAAGCCAGAATGATACAAAGAGAAAACACAGAAACTCTTCAGGCAGGGAGGCAGCACGCAGGGAAGGAGCAGGGAGGGATTTTCACACACACACACACGAGGGGGGTGTGTCTGTCCTGGCTCTGCTGGTGGAAAATTGGCCACGTTGGAGCCATGGACCTGCAGAGATGCTGCCAAAATGCCTGGGGTTGCAGGAGGGGTTTTAAAGGGGGTGTGGGCACAGCCCAGGAACACCTACAGGAAATATCAGGTGTTTCCTCGGCTTTGGAAAGGCACCAGCAATAAACAAACCCATCGTGCTTTAAGAAAAGGCAAATCAAAATAATCTGATTATCTGGGAGACAGTGCTAAAGAAAGATGCAGTTCAGATATTCTCTTTATTTTTATCTGGTGGCTTATAAAATAATAAGTGATATAATCTGCTAAATATTGCATCATGGCTATTAGACAGTGGGGCTGTGCTCAAAAATTAAGTTGGGTTAATTAGAGCATGTACTATGTGCCTATAAAAGACTAAATCAGGCTCTGTCTCGGGAGCCAGACGTGAGTGCTTTTCAAAAACTGAGAATGTGACCCTGACAACTTAAAATCTAAAGTACATTGAAAGTACTCACAGGTTAGAGGTTCTGCTGCCTCAGATGCCTTTCATAAATTCTCTTGCTTTGAAATGCACTTCCTTATTTAAATTTTTTTTTCTCTTTGTTTCTCTATCAGAAGTCATCCCACAGAAGAGTAGGGAAATGAATATGGAAATAACTGTATGAAAGGAAATATGGAACCTGTTTATCTGTACTGTTCTGCCAAATGAACAATCAGAAAATATGAATTTTTTTTTTCTTTTCTCCCTGTGGCTTTTTCAGTTACAAGAATTTAGCAAAGGTGAGAGGTAAGTGAGAAATTCTGAGATGTAAAAGATGTAATTTGATGAGATCCCTGAAGTAATTCTTTATATTACTTGTTAGTTTGTCATATTAAGTGCTCGGTGTTGTTTTTATGAAGGGCTGGGCGCTGTTTATCTGCAAACAGACCTAAGCCCAGCTTGCATTTGGAGTTTTTGGGGGGTTTCTTTGGTGGCTGCTGTGATGGGAGGTGGCCCCAATTAACCCTTTGCTCTGGATAATTCCCGCCCAGCTGGAATTATCTGCACACACCTGAGAGGGAGGAGGGACCTGGCTGGGATGTTTTCCTCACTCATACCCACGCTCCTGGTGGATTGCTCGGAGCACCCGTTCCCTTTCTGCCTGCCGAGGGCAAGGGTGGGTTCTGTGCTCCTTTGTCACATTTTAAAGCCCCCATCTCACTTTCCCACCCCCTGCTGGGCTCCTCCTGACACGTTCCAGGACAGTTTCTGTGGGACCTCACCGGGAGGATTTGCCAGAGCAACTCTTGTAAAAGCCAACAGAAATTGCGTGGCTTAATCCTCGTGTGCTGCATTGAAAAATTACCCATAAATATTTCACCATTATGTTTTATTATTACAGTCAAATTTGTTTTATGTACTTATTATTTAAGGGATAATAGGGCAGGTGTCCCGTTTTATGAGGCAATAATCTGGTTCACGTTGGCTCCATAGTTTATCCCTCCCAGAGCTGCATTATCGCCAAGGGACATGGGGAGCTTGTCTTATTACAGTCATAATAATAACAACACCTTCTATTCCTACAGCACCTTTCCTCTAGAACCCAAAGCATTTTATAAATCTGATTTGATTTTTGACAACTGGGGTCATCTCAAGGATTATTGCAATAATGCCAGCTCTGGAGTGAGGATGGAAACCAGAGTTTAGAGCACCAGATATCCTGCCCTGGATCTCTGGAAAGATCTCTGGATCTCTTTGGTGTTTAATTCAGATATCTGGGGGTGCAGGGGATGAGCCCCAGCTGTTGATGGATGTCCTGGGCTGTGGCACCACAGGTTCAAGTTCCCTGGGAGTGGAACAGGATGTCCTTTAATTCAGATATCAAAGATACACCAGAAACCTGCTCGGGGGAGCTGGGGGAGCTGGGCTGCAGGCAGAGACAGCCTCACACTTATGGAAGTTTGCTTGAAAGCAGATCCAAGGGGAAGGAAGGATTCCCATCCCCTCCATTAGGTAATGCTCCCTTTCCAGGTGGTTTGGGTGATGTGTCCTCAGCAGGGCCGGGATGATTGGAAATGCTGGAACACAGGTGCTGCTGGCAAAGAAAACCAGTCTGAATTCCCTGGGCAGCTCAGCTGAGCACTGGTGGGGGCTGTGTTGGTAAATCAGCTCTGTTTGAGCCTATAAATATTAGATATATATTAGATTACATACTGGATATTAGTTATATATGTTTGATATTAGCTACATGCAATGTATTGGCTGCTGTTTTTTCCTGAACACCAGGGTATAAAGCTGAGGGTGCCCTCAGTGTCAAGCACCAATGTGTGCCCATTCCCAGGCCCTGGAATGAGCCTTGCTTTTCCCTGGATGAGCTGTCGTGGTCACCTTGTGCTCTTCAGCCAAGGAGAGCCCAGGAATGATTTCAGAGCTTGGCATTCCAGGTTTTCCCTCAGAGCCAGCCCCTCCTAGGGAAACGTTCCCAAACTGAGAGGAGGTTTGCATTTTATTAAAAGTAAAAAGAGGATTTACCTAAAAATATTGCTGGGTTTTTGCTTCTGCTGTTACTTCTCTCTTTTAGATTTTTTTCTTCCTTTTGTTCTCTTTCTTTCCAGAAAGGCAAAAAACCCTGGGATGTTTGGCTGTAATGCAAGTATCTAATAATTTCCAGTAATAGAAGTGGTTTATTTCTACTTGAAAGTTGAAGCCAGCTCTGATGAAGTTATATATTCTTTGATTAAATAAGATATATAAGGCTGAGACTGCTCTCTTAACATCCCAGAGCCACAAGGGCTTTAGCTACTCAGAGGCTGTGTTACTCATTCCTCCCTTATCCACAATCCCAGGCTGACCTAAAAAACTTTCCCAACTAATGCCTGACTGAAACTGCCAGATTTCCACATGAAGTCAGAATTTTACAATTTGAATTTTCCCCACGGGGGGAGGGAAAAAAAAATACCTTTGCAAGAAATTTCCAGAGCTTTTCTTACTTGCATCTTACATGATTCAGCATTCTCTGAATTTCTCTGAACCCTGATTTTCCTCAGTCTGAGAGTGAAAAGGACCAATTTCTGCCACCTTCATAGCTGATCAACCAGATATTTAAAATATTAGAGCCTAGGTCTGCCAGTAGCTGCTTAAAAGGATTTTTATGAGTCCCTACCTGTGTTTGTGAGTGCCTAAACACCTCCAAATGTTTCATCTCATTATACTTTGTATTGTGGCGAAGGGATAATGCTTTCATTAGATCCATCAGCCATTCACAAAATATAGCTCTGTGCCACATTTACATCAGGAAAACAAATCATACTGTGCCTCAACTTTCCCCCATTAGGAGCTGAATGGATGTCTTGCCTCACCCAGGCAACGGGAGATGTCAAAAGTTCATTGGATTTACGGATTACAAATCACCAGTTGTCTCTCAAGCATTGTGCAAATTATCAAACGTTGTTTTATGGCACCGAGGGAACTGCCTGGGCAGGGATTCAGGCGTGTGCTGAAGCACCTTGTTGACTTCAGCATCTAAATATCTAAAATGAGTATTTTAAATGAGAACAAGAGACTCTCTCTCCTCCTTCCCTGGACCAAAGTGTAGCTTAGTCCCCAATCTCCTCCCTCAAGAAGTATTAAAGTCTGTGCAGGGGCTCAGCACATCAGCACCTCCCATTTGGAGTATCTGCATCTAAATTGCCTCTTTTCATTTATTTGGGTTTGTTGGTGGGGCTTTTTTTGCTCTCTTATTGCAAAATGTCACGTTTTCACAACTTCCAGAAAGTTGATATTGCAAGAAAAAAAAACCCAAGTTGCATCTGCCTCATTATATTAAAATGTTAACATTTTTAATATTTCCTAATGGCACCACTACAAAGTGAACATTGGAATGAAAAGTTCTGTGCCAAAAGTGGAGCCTAGAGACAGTTAATGGCAATGCGTTCCTGGGGTGGCTCAGGGTTTGCTTTGGGGATGTATAGATGATTATAGAGAATTGGCTCCATTATTCCCCCAATTACAACGTGTAAAGTCATTTTACAGTGATGGCAGAACGGGACCAGGCAGGTTACAGTGAGAAATACCATGGAGCTTTTGGGTTGATTTTGTATTTTCTGCTCTTGTATCGTGCCCTGTGTTCCTGCCTGGGTTTTATGCAGGGTTTTTATGCTGGGTTACCCTTTGTCATCTGGCTGTTATTGTTTTAATAACAATAAAAAATTGTTTAAAAATAAAACAGTAACAAATTACACTGCCTCCCAGCCCGGAGGGCAGTCCCACAAACACCCTCATCCCGATGCTTTATGGACTGCTGAACGTCCCGTTCCTAAAGGGGTTTTTATCCAAGCCCAAGAGTTCAAACCCAGCACAGAACCAGGGGGTTTTGAGGCTGTCCATGTCAGGACCGAGCCGTGTGATGCCTGTGTGATCAGCAATTCCGTATTCATGAGGACGTAAAAGATGAAGTATAGTGTAAAGTAGCTGTTGCATTGGTGCTTTATTATCTCGAACCGGTAATTGAATAGCTGCTAAGTGCCGAGTCCTGGAGGGAAAACCCAGCCCGTGCAGCTCCTTGGCGCTCTTTTATGCTCCAAGAGTTCATCCATCCAGCCTAATTTATGAAATGCCTTCATGTTTTGGCCTTCCAAAATCGGAGGGAATGTGTTTCAGATGCGATGTCTCTATTCCGATTGTCGCGGCAGGGGAGCAGGGCAGCATCTCCGCTTCTCCCTGTGGTTCTCTCTCTGAACACGCAGCCCGGACAAAAACCCAGGAATGCAAAGCAAGGGAAGGGCCGGAGCTCGGCCACAGCTCGGAGCTGAACTTTGGCAGCAGGAAAAACTTCTGCCATCTCGGCTCTGGCTGAAATCCCGTCAGGAAGGCTGGCACAGCCCTGGCACCACGGCAAGGCTGGAGCAGCGTGCTGGAGGTGCCACCCATCACATCGTGGAGTGAATGAATCCCTGATGGAATCGGCTCCCTGGGTACCTTTGAGGCCACCAGCAGCCTGAAGATCTGTGTCCCCTAAAGGTGCCTGACCTGTCACAGAGGGGACACTGGGCTGAATTTGACCGTGATAAATTCACTGGTGTTTTGTTTGGGGTCTGCTTCAGCACCAGCTCGGATGTCTCAGAATCCCAGAACTGCTGAGGCTGGAAAATCCCTCCCAGCCCATCGAGTCCAGCCTTGGTGTCCAATCCCCTTCTTGTCCCCAGAGCTCTCAGTGCCACCACGTCCAGCCCTTCCCTGCTGCTCCCCTGCTCTGCTCTCCTGGCTGCACCAAACCCACAACTTTCCCTCTACGAGATCTATCCCAACTCACTTTTGTTGCCTGCGAAAATGGGAATTCCCAGGAATGTTGTCCTGGGAAATGTAAGCCAAAAATATTGACAGAAAAAAAAAAAAAAAAAAAAAGCTCCCCATAGTCACAGAAAGTCTCCAAGATCTTAGGGTGGATCCATGGCCTTCCAAAGTGCTGGATGCTGCCAGAATTGTGGAATTTGGCTCGGCTGGGCTGCCTCCTTCCTGCACCAAAACTTCAGCGCAAACAGAAAACGAAAATTTCTTTCTTCAAACACACTTAATTGCTTTCAAGTTTTGGCATTTCTGTCACTATTGGATTTCCAAGGCGTCCCATGGTAATGATTAGAACTAAGCAAATACCTCAAAATATTTTCCATGAAAACTCCTTTGAATAAAACATTGAATAGCCTTCAGCTGTGTTCACACCCCTTTCATATTTGCTTTCTCTGAATATTCCAGTGACTGATTTATGGGCAGAAATGTTAACTGAAACAGCAATTTTTAAGGGAATGTTGCATAACATTTATGGAAAGCAGATTTTAAACATGGATATAGTATCTAAATACAGCCTAGTTGGAGTAAAAATAATACCAGGTGATTTAGTCCCTTCAATCCGAGAAATCATCTCAGGGTCCAAAAGTGCAGAGACCACAAACAAAAGGAGGCTCTGTCCACCAGAAGGACCAGAAATGAGGGTCAGATGCAGGCAAAACACAGGAGGGACCTGGTGAGTTTTGAAGAAGTGCCTGAGCAAGGACTGTGTCCAGCTCCTGTGGACAAAAATACTTTCATAAATCTGGCCCTGACTCAAAATAAATGTTGGATATTGAGCACATTTGAAAAACGTGAAAGTAACTGGAAATTAATAGTGAAGAGGAGAGACTGAGCTGGCTGAACTTGAGCTTTGCACTCTGATTGGCCTCACTGATGATACAGGAGCCTTGGCTGCTTCTTGGAGATGTCATTGTCAAAGAGCAAATATTTGCATATTGCTCTTCAACATCATTAGTTTTGTTTTGGAAGGTGAGTCATTAAGACCGAGGATTGAGAAAGTGTACAAATATTGCACGTCTCATTTGCATCCGTGACTAATTTGTGCATTAATCAGGTGTGGTGGCTCTGAGCTGACCAATCCTGGCATGTGCAAGGATGCTCACAGGCCACTCACATTATCAGCTGGGTTTCAAAAAGAAATTAATAATAATTAAGGAAAAAAAAAAAAAAAAAGCTGAGCAAAGCTTTAAAACTCCTTTTTTTTTTTTTGCAAATGAAGCTCTTCTCCATTCCGTAGAGTGTTCCAGGGAGAGAGAGCTCTGCTGGTACAGGGAACTTCGACAGATCTGCATTATTCCCCTCGGAGTGAGAAAATATCTTCATGCCATCTCAGAAAAAAAAAGCTCATTTAAATGCTCTGTGAATGCAGCCCTTCCCAAAGGCCACGATGTAGTCATGTATTTTGGATGATCTGCAGCTAGAAAAGCGTGCAGCTAATGCACCCATCTCACCACGGGAAAGATTGAAACAAAAACACCAGAAAAAAAACCAAAAAAAAAAACAGAGAGAAGAAGCTTTTCAGAGAGAGAAACTGAGAGCCAACCCACAGCCTCTAACCCAGATTCCTGCTCTGAAATAAAGATGGTCTGAGGATGTTCTTGTTCCCCAGTTCCACCAACAGCCTCTAAAAATGAGGAGCCAGAGGATTTTCAGGGGGACACTCACACTCCATTCACCTTTCTCACCCTTCTGATTAACTCTCTCTAAAATATCCTTATCAAGGAGCAGTTTCAAGGCTGGAGAATGATTTATGTTCAATTTCTACGGGAATGGGAGAATTTCCAATGATAAAAATTACGAGCAGATATTTGAGGAGCTTTTCCCAAGAAGTGGTGAAGTTCAGGTTGAGATTCTCCACCACCATATCTTTGGCATGGTGGATAAATGAACACACTTCAATTTCCCTTTCTTCCTTAAAAAAATCATTTATTTACCCTCCTGCCATCACATGCTAAATTAAGTCACGTCTCTCTTTTATTAAGAAGACAGCTTTTTTTCTGAGCTTCTTAAACTTTTCTAAATTTTCTTACCACAAACACTGCTCATTTTGTTTCTTATCCAGGGACTGATAACAGGGTTTCTATAAAAATGAACATTCATGATCAAAGAGCAACTCTGTATCATAAACAAATTACAACAACTGGGCATGCTTTGAAATAGCTTAACCTAATTAAGCTCAAACACTTTCGCAAAAGCTTTAAAAAAATGGGTGTAATTGGAGCTCCGTTCAGGTTCAGCTGACTTCATATTTTTAGTTTGGTTGGCTTTTTTTTTTTTTTCCCTTTTAGAGCTTTGCATAAACAAAACATTTTGACAGTGTTGCCTTCCTGGGGAAAAAAAATGTTGGTGGTGCTGAAAATTCAGATTTCCAAATGAAACACAGCTTTAATTGCTCATTTTTTGCAGCTCTGGGGATGTGTGTGAGATGTGCCAAAAGCAGCCCCGAGTGCCTGTGACAGTGGCACTCTTGTGGCACTTGGGTGCCACATGGGGCAGGGGTGGCTGGGCCACCAGGAGCTCCCGGGGGGGACCAGAAATTAAAATTGTTGTATTTTTCTTTCAAAAAACAGTTACATTAGAGGATTAAATTGGAAATCCCAGTGGTTAAACCCCAAGTGTGTGGAGCATGGCCAAGTGTTAGTCCAGCCATGGATTTCTCCCTCTTTTCCATGGCATGTTGTTGGTTCCTTGTGGAAAATCAACTTTAGGCTGAGATTATCAGACACTCATTTCTCATCTCACTCTCTCCCCCCTACTTTAAAGGTGTTGTAAAAAACTTTTCTCAGGTATTTATTGATTATAAACCTCTGAGGCACAAGGGTTGATCATCCCCTTAAATCTGATCTCAGGGGGCCTTTCAATATTAATAGTAATAGTAATAGTAATAGTAATAGTAATAGTAATAGTAATAGTAATAATACACCTGAATCCTTTACTCAGGTCAATGTTTTAAAGGTCCAGCAATACCCGTGGATCCTCCAAAAATCTCTTTATTGAAGCATCAATTTTCTTAAACTTAAAATGAATAAATCTTCTGTAATCTCTATAGAATTGTGCCCTTCCCTCATCACCATAAAGCCAGAATGCTTTGGTTATTATCTCTTATAATCTGTTGTTATCTGGTCTTTTCTGCTGTAGTGAATTATTTCCTCCTTTTCAGGAAATTTTAATTTTATTGATTTTTTATTTCATAATGGAAACAATTTGCTGTTTGCCCAGCTGTGGAATTTCCATAAGGAGATGGTGATTTGCTGAAGGCTCTAATTTACACTTCTCAGGAATATTTGTGGGAAAAGAATTTCAAATCCATTCTTATCTGCTCCAGGTTTTTCTGCACAAGTGTTAACATTGAATTTTGCTCTTTGCTTGTAAAACTTTACTAATGATTACTGAAGGCCTTAATTGAAAGACATTTTTGTGTATAGCTCAAAAATACTTTTACTCTGCAATCCTCTTTTTTTTTTTTTTTTAATATTTCTTTTCCATTTCTTGAGGAGAAAATTTTCAGCAAAATTTCTTTTCATGATTGAAAAGCACCAGACGTGCCAAGCCAAATTACCTGTAATTATATAACCTTCTGATTCTGCCTGTGTTTAACAGATTAAATGTTCTGTCTTTACAACTTTCAAGGTTAAGTGCCCATAATGGGACATGCTGGGGAGTAGGGTCATATAATCCCCAGCAAGTGGCACTCAGCAGCCCAAATGGAAGAGAGTTATTAAAATCTATAACATGCAACTTTCATCTAACACTCAAATTATAAGGGAGCCACTTGGAAAGAGCCAAAGGCTATTTTGCAGGTTCAATATATTCACTTTGCTCTCAACAGTGATCAAAGTTGGGAGCTTCACACGGCTTGGACTGATGGAGGAGCTAATTTGGAGGAGTGCAGAAAATGCTGTTCTGTCCCCAAGCAAGTTCATAATTGGAGTTTTCCACCTGGGAGGGAGCAGAGCCTGCACTGCCCAGCTCCCCACAGGGCTGCACCAGCTCGTGGGCAAGGGTTAAAAGCCAGGGAGATTAATCTGGGCACCAAGACAAATTACACTTCTATTTTTTACAGAAAGTTTTCTAACTGGAGTGGTTCTGTTTTAATTGGGGACTATTACTTTAAATGAAATGCAAGATTGAGAGTCTTTTTTGCAGGGATATTTCAGTCACTGTCAAGACCTCCCAATAAGTTCATTCCTGCCTCTCTTCCACATATTACTGTTTTTTCATCTGGAATTTTCTAGAGTTTACTGATATTTTCTTTTCCTAACCTACCTCATGTACCAAGTCTATAAAGTTGGGCCCAAAACCTATTTAGCCTTGGGGTGACACATTTAAAAAAAACAGGGTGGTTTTCTTTTCCCCCCCAAAAGGCCACTTTGGAATGTGTCACTGTCACACTGACACAACTGCAGTGAAAGCCCTTGATCAAAACAGCCACAGCACCTTTGCATGGCTGTTTTTGCTCTGTCAGTCCTTGAAATGACCTTGGCTTAATTACCTGCATCTCAATGAGTGAATCTACATAGCAAGTGAAGGTTAATTAATGAAGGATCATTTCTTACTTAAACCCATCAGGCAGTGGCTGACAAGCAAGTCTGGCCCGTGCAGTAGCAGCTTCTATCTCATTAGAAATGGTCAGATTGATGTGCTGGGGCTGCTCTAGAAGCAGGGCCAGGACAGTTTGTTAATGAAGAGAACTGATGGGCTCCTGCTCGACACTCTGAGTCCTCTGTCTCTTGCCACCAACGTCACTGAACTTCAATTTTTTCCCACCAACTCCTCAATTTCCAGAGTTTCATTTGTGCCTTTGCAACCTAAACTCCAAAGATTTCCACCCAAAAGCTGCTGTGAGTTTTCTACCTGGCTAGAATGGGCAGAGCAATGAGATCCTCTCTCACATTTTGGGGTGGCTGGCACAAAACCCCATCAGCTGCATCACTGCAAAGCTGGTGGCTGCAGGAATTCCTCCTGGTGACCTGCCCACCTCCAGCTCCGGGGGATTCCCTGTCCTGGAGTGCATCCCTGTCCTCCAGAGCTGCATGTGCCTCTGTCACCATTCCACAGCTGGGATGGGCTGGTGCAGGCTCCCACTGGGATGTGCCCTCCCCTACGCTCAGGAAAGCCCTTTCCCAGCCCTAGAAAAGGGAATATTCCTGCTGGAGATGACAAAGACGTCACTCAAGGAGTTGCATTGAGACTCCAACACGACATCCTCACCTTGCAGCAGCTCCTGGGGGTAAAACAACCACGAAGAGCCTGAAAGACAAACCAAAAATCCAGAAAATAAGAATTGGAGGAAGACAGTTCCTCAAAGCAGCTGAACCTGAAGTTCAGAAGTTGAGAGCCCTAAAACCCCTCTGAAGTTGAGCTTGTAAAGGGCCAGACTCGCACTGCCCATAAATCTTTTCTTTCCAATCACTCGTGGGGTTCCTGATTTTAGAAAACCTCTTGCACTTCATCTATTTGGAAGCCCGTGGAGGAGAATGTATTTTTCCAACAATAAACAGCTGGAAAACTGTCTTACCCCTGCCCATGGGGTGACGGAGGCAATTTGTTCCTGTGTCACAGGGAGCTTTTCAAACACCGAGTGAGACTCAGCTGCCACAGGAAGGTTTTGCACAGAGCTTTGCTGGATCACACTGCAGTGACTGGTGGCACTCTGGACACTCTGCATTGCAGACACCACACCAGACCCTATTCCAGCACCTCCCAAGGGAAAACACAGCACAGAGCAAAGCTCAGGGAGATTTCTGGGCTCTGCAACCAGAGCAGAGGGGTCCAGCCTCACCAGGAAACCATCTTGGGGTTCTGAGCAATGATGCTTTGAGGTCACAAAGTGTTTTGCTTTCCCATCCCTCTGGTTTTTGGGATCCAGGCTAGATCCATAATTGCCAATTTTCTCCCCCTCCACAGGGTGCATTTTCCAAATGCAGAAGTGGCCAGAGGGGCAAACATTTCCTGTGCTGGTGAACAGAACATGTCAGGATAGAGGTGTGTTCCCTTCCACATTGTGTCTGTACCCAGCCTTGCAAAGTTACAGATTTTGGCTGTCCTTTTTTTTTTTTGGTTAAAATGTGCCTTTAACTTTTTCTTCTCACTCTCATCCATTGATAAAGTAATAACAACAAAACAAGTCTTAAATATTTGGTCTTTTCTCATCCCTGCTTTTGAAGGTTTACATGAGTGAAGGTTAGGCTAAGCTCAGAGGTAAAACTTGAACACACTCTAGAAAATAATTTAAAAGGTGAATTGCTCCCGCCTGATATTAAGTGAAAAAATACCTCATGTGATCCTGCTTCTGTCTGTTCTATAAAAATTGATTTTTTTTTTTTCTATATGCAGAAGTATTAGGGATTGATTCTGGCTTGGGCAGGTGCCAGAATTTAACTCACCACACTTCTAATGTTTTCAAGTGCTAGAAAAAAAATATTATATAAAAAGTTTTCTGTCACTGGGAAAAAGAGCTCATTTACCTTTGTAATTTTCTATTAATTTACTACTAGGATTCATTTTGCATTTAATTCAGTCCTCTAATGGCTTAAAACTGTGTCTTTGGTCTTTACACATTTGTGGTCTCAGCCGTGTCAAGCTTTTTCATCTACTTTATGTTCATTTATTTTAACTTTTAGTGGTCTTCTAGCCAATTCTTTATCCTTTTTATTACAAGAGCATGAAATTTTATAATGCCCTAGAGCTTTGTTAGTCAGCTGCTACAAGGTTCTTAACCTTAGTTAATTTATTCTTTCACTTTTGACTTTCAGATATGGAGCATGCTTTAATATTTTGGTTTTGAATATGAAAGCAACTTTTATTAAGTAGGTTTATGGCATTAATAGATCCTTATTTCATTTTTACAGGAGTGTTTAGGTATCCTGCTAGACACAGAATGTATCATTTTCCATAATTATCTATAATTTTTGTAATATAATTTAAACCCTACTATATTAAAATATTGCTAATAGAACAAATTTAACCTTTTTAGGTAATTTTACTCCAGAATCATTGTAAACAAGCATAAGAATGGCTCTTTTTCCTTGTAAAATCTGATTTTTTTTTGGTTGCTTATTACATTAACATGTAATTAAGTCATGGCAGTTTGCTTATGTAGATAGAAAAAAATGGAGAAAGTTCTGAAATCATCACTTGCTGTAATTTCACATAATTATTGTGAACACATCCTGTATCCCAGCAATGATGTAATGCTGGCCATTCCTGCAATTTGGGAAGTCCCCCAGGAATCCATGAAATCCCTACAGCCACCTGAACAATGCCAGGGTTCTGTGGCTTCAGCTTGTGAAGTTTCTTCATAAAACCACAGCAGGAGAAGATGCAGAAGTGAATATCTGATAAAAAGATAAAATTGCTGGCCAGACAAAGAACTGGACTTGAGCAGCTGGGCAGTGGCAGCAAGAGGAAGATGAGGAAGAAGGGGATGAAGCAGCTGGAGGAGAACAGGGGGTGCTGAGGAAATGGGAATGGGAATAAATCCCAACACTGGTGGAAAAGAAACCTTTGGCTGAAGGATAGGAAATGAGGAGTCATTGCTGAGGAGTCCTCGTGTCAGTCCAGGCACCCCCAGGAAAAGTGTGGGATGGATTAAATCCCTGGGAAAGGGACTGGATGGATTGAATCCATAGAAAGGGATTGGATGGATTGAATCTCTGGGAAAGGGATTGGATGGATTGAATCCCTGGAAAGGGATTGGATGGATTTAATTCATATAAAAGGATTGGATGGATTGAATCTCTGGGAAAGGGATTGGATGGATTGAATCCCTGGCAAAGGGATTGGATGGATTTAATCCCTGGGAAAGGGATTGGATGGATTGAATCCCTGGGAAAGGGATTGGATGGATTGAATCTCTGGGAAAGGGATTGGATGGATTGAATCCCTGGGAAAGTATAAAATGGATTGAGTCCCTGGCAAAGGGATTGGATGCCCTGAATCCCTGGGTAAGTGTAAAACTGATTGAATCCCTGGCAAAGGGATGGGATGCACAAATCCCTGTCCTTGTGGACAGGGATGGAAGAAGGCACTGCAGGACCCAGCCTGGAAGGGATGCAGACGTGGTTGTTCCCAAAGGGGAAAACAGGGAATGTTGGAGGCAGGAGAAGTTCAGGGTCTCCTGGTTTAGTTTGCCTTTGAGGCTGGAGGCACCAAGAGACCAAAACAGCAATTGTGAGCAGCATTCCCTGAGCAATCACCAATCCAAAGGGGGCACAAATGGAAAATTAATAGCAAGGGAAAAAAAGAGTTCTTGTGGAATCCATGGGCTAGGCTTGAAATAACCACATTTGTCTGCAGTGTTCCATTTTTATACCTCTTGGTTTCCAGCAATCTCCATTAATCTGTAATTTTAATAAAAATGCATTTTCATTTCAGCCCAGGTAAGAGTCCTTGCTATAATTCTCCTTCTCAGTGTGGTGGAGTTGTTATTTCCCCTCCATTATTTACTCATGTGTAAGCACCAAAGCAGCTCCACAGAACTGGAGGTTCATTTCTGTTCCACAGGGAGCTAACACTTAACATGATTTTATATATATATGTATATATATATATATATATGTAATATATATGAACATTTCTTTGTCAGGTAGAAGCTTTTAGTTATTCTGACATGAGGCTTTCACACTGCAAAAATATTACTAATACTATTTTGCCTCTAAAGTGCATTTGTTATCAATATGCACTTAAACTGGTGATCAAGAGTTGGTGGGAGAGACACCTGCTCTGCATTTCTTATCTTTTTAATACCTTAGGGATACATCACTTAATAATTTAGTGCTAAACCATTTAGCATTTTAGCCCATCATCTCTTATATTACACATAGGATTTCAGTAATGTCTGATAAAATTATGTGTTAGCTGCCTTATGTGTGTGTAAAACTTAATAAGTCTTCTTCCCCCCCTCAAGTTTAATAACTGATTTCTTACATTTATGGATGTGAAATTTTATTGCTCATGGATATAGTTTGAACCTAAATCTTCATATCTTATAAATTGATTTTTAGTTTCCTTTTTGACCTTATGAATTTCAATCAGACATTGACCTCTTGTTGCTCATGAATCTGACTGATTTAGTGCCATATAACAATAATACTGTAGAAAAGCATTATCATAAGAGCCCACAGGGTTTGCTGAAACCCATAACTAGATTTTGGAGGCCTCTAGCAATAATAATTCTTGACCCAAGACTATTCTCTAATACCTCCATCCTTTACTGTTCTGGACTGGCCAATCCTTGTTTTAGTACATTCAAGGAAAGTGCTGGAGACTCCCAGGAGGATACGAGCTCAAACTGTGTGGAGAAGATAATGCTGAATATCCTCCTGTAAAATGAACCTTATAAAAGACCAGTTCTGTCTGGGATTTGTCACATTTTGAAGTGAGAGGGGAAGACGATTTAAAAGGAACCTTTTGTGACAAAAATTAGTATTTACTCAGTGTTTGAGATTTTCAAAAAGTAAAAATTTAATAGTAATTGTCTTTAGTGGAATGTGTTGTTATTCTTCAGTCTATCACTATAGCTGCAGCCTAAATAGAGGACTTGAATGATTACTGCTTTGTTTGCTTGGCTGTGCTAATTTAATTTAATTTAATTGCTTATATGCTTTGCTTTACTGAATAACCGGGTGTTGATGTTCATTATTCCTCATTAAGAAAGAATCTTAAAGTGAAAGCAGAAGTGGGAAGGCCGTGGGCCTGTGGTGTTGGTTCCCAAATGTTGACTTTGGGCACAAACGTTTCCTGAGTGCCTGCTGTCTCTGTGCAGGTATGGAAATGGTCATTTATTTATCACCTGATCACCAGGACACCAAGAAATCAGATAAAACTCTTGGTGGTGATCAGGGCAGAGGGTTAAGGAAGGAGTTGAGAGCTGGGAAATGCTCCTGGAGCAGCCCCCAAACGCTGCAGGATCAGAGAGCCCCAACCTGCCACATCCTCCTCTGCCAGGGGGGATTTATGGCAGCAGACTGACACGGGATAATGGGTTTTAAATATCCAGTCTGATGTAAAACTCAGCTAAGAGAGACCACTCAGATTAATCCTTTTCACTTGTGCTTTGTGATTCCTTTGCTTTTGACAGCAAAGTTGCCACAAAGGCAGAACTTGCAGCTGGGCAGGGGAGTCTGTGCTGCTCATCATCCTGACTGTACACGGATGAAGAGGGCACCTCTTGGGCTGTGAAAGCCAAAGCTGCTCCCTTTGCAGTGTCTGAGGAAGGAATGTGAAGCCACAGCCCTGTCCTGTTCTCCCAGGGGCTCCTGCAGGACACCCAGCCTTCATTTCATGTTGGAGGGCAAGGGAAAGGCAAGGTGCTTCCATCCTTCTCGTTAAGGATATCACATCCTTGATGCTTGGCATTTAAAAATTAATTAAAAGTGAAGCCCTCTTCGTGGTAGTCCAAAAAATCCCTGGCACAGAACCAGGTCCATTTTTTCCAGGGTCCTGCCCAGACCCAGCTCCCAAAGCTCCCAGTGCAGACACAAAGGCTCAAACTGGAATTCCCAAAAAAGCAACTCAGAGCCTTCTCCAGCATCACCTCCTTGGAGGAGGCAGTGCAAGATGAGGGCTTGTGGTGGTTTGGAATAAATGATGCCAAGTGTTGCTTAAGGACCAAAAGTCAGGCTCGATGTGAGCCAGTGCAAGCAGAGTTGAGGTGTAACAAAAAGAGCTTCTGCTTCCCCATGCTCTGGGAGCTGGTCAAGGCAGGAATTCGTGTCTGGTATATTAATGTTGAAGGCTTTCCAATTTACACACAGAATACAAGAGGTGAGTAGTCCAAAATATAAATATATGAGAGGAGCTGTGTAGTATTACTACTCTGTTTATGATGCTGAAAAGTCAGAACTGTGCCAAGGCACTGTTTCCTTATAAACTATTTAAATAATTTATTGACATGTGAAGTTAACAATTCTCTGTGTTTACTCCAGCTTGTGTTAGATCTGATATGAATGAGGCTCTTTGGACCTTGCATTTTTATCTAATTTCCTCAATGTTGGCAATAATTTTGCTGTTTCAATAACTGATCTTATTCACCTGCTGCTAAAAACACTTGTCATGTTGAATTACATACCCTGCACGGATATTGTTGCAATTAGCAATTACAAAATATCACAACAGAAGTGTACAAAGGTTTAGGATCCAGATTTTTGACTGTGTGTAATCATGTCCTAATTTGCTGAAACACGAGCCAGCAAGTTCTGTTCACCTGTACTTTTTTTTTTTTTTATTGATCTGCACATGCAGATGCAGTAATTGCACGTGTACATTTGGAGCCAGTGATATAAATATAATGAGAAATTCCATGTTTTTCCTCATTGCCAGAGTTCCTGACTGGGCCATCCAGCAGCACTGCTGGGCCCATGGGATTGGGGGAACTAAACCCAGCTGGATCCTTTTCTCAGTTAGAAGATTCCTGAGTTGATGAATCTGCGAGCCAAGATCTCCAAGGTAAGATTCAACCCAATTTTTTGTGTACAAATTGCCTCCCTTCCTCTTCCACAAACATTTCCAGGTGTGACAGATGTCCCCCAGCACAAGAAAGCATCTGTGACAGCAGGGAATTGTCTTTAGCTTGTGGCCAGAACAAATTAAACCTGACTGGAACCCAATGTGGGCAGCGATGGTTTCCAGGAGCCTCCTGGAGCCACTGGAGTGTGGGGCTGGGTCTCACTCAGCCCATCCCAGCATCGCACAGATTTCAGGGGCACTGGAGAGCTGGGCAGATGGGACACTGTGGGAAGGGCTGCTCTGGGTGCAGGAGGGCACAGGATGGAGGAAATTGCTGTGTTTGAATGCTGGTCCACATTGTGAGGAGAGATTTTTTTCCGTTTAGTCTTCATAGCACACAGAGAAATTAACCACAGTGTCATTGGCTCTTTTTTTTGCTTTGTTTTGTTTTTGTTTTAGTTTTTTTATTGTTGTTGTTGTTGTTTGGGGTTTTTTGTTTGTTTGTTTTGTTGTTGTTTTTTAATATTTTATTGTCTTTTTTATTAAACAAACACTATATAGAGATACATAGAAAGGAGAGAAATCCTGGAAACATTTATTGCTGCTGTTCCCATCCAGTGTCCTGGTACAACTCTAACCAGGGAGTTCCTGGGGACCAACAGCTCTGGCTTCTCTTTTGGCTCTCCAGCCACTGGAGTCTATTTGGATTTCTTGGTGTCCTTTCTGGTTGTGCTGGATTACTCATAACTGCAGCTCAGTGGTAGCTGCCAATACAAATTTAGTCTTTTCTGTTTGTTCTGTACTGTCCTGTCAAAGCAGATAAGTCTGCTTTGCATTAAAGCTCAAAAATTTAATTGTGGGAAAATGATGAGTCACTGCAGAGAAGGTAACCCAGTGTCTGTGTCAGGGGACGTTCTCCTGATGGACAGAGCACTGAAATGACATCAGGGCCACGAGCCAAAAGCAGCAGCTCTCACACCAAGGTGTCATTTACATTCCCGTGGGACCATGGGGCTTTTTGAACCAGCCAGAAGATTGATTTAGGGTCAAGTGGGAAAAAGAATACAACAGGAAAAGGGAATTTTCCAAGCTCTATTAGCAATTCAGGCCACCTGCCTGGGAACATCTACTGAAATTCTCTCTCAGGACAGAGCAGGATTGTCCATTCTCATCCCCCTGAGGTGTGGATTTGGGCAGTGGAACGATGACAGTGCCCATCCCCAGGAACAAGAATTGTCACCACACTGAGCCCAGCAGAGCTGAGCCCAGCAGAGCCGAGCCCAGCTGTCCCAGAACCACAGAACCATCAGGGTTGGGAGAGACCTTCAGGTCATCCAGTGCCACCATCAACCCAGCAGCACCATCACCCCTACCCTGTCCCCAGGTGCCACATCCAGGTGCCACTTGAACACTTCCAGAGATGCTGATTCCACCCCCTCCAATGCCTGCCCACTCCTGCAGTGAAAAAATGTTCTAATATCTCATGTGAACCTGCCCTGGTGCAGCTTAAACCAATTTCCTCTCATCTCTTCACGTGGGACATGGCAGAAGAGCCTGATCCCCTTCTGGGGGGGGCTGCACCCTCCTGGCAGGAGTTGAGGAGAGTGAAAGCTCCCCCTTTTTCCAGGATGGAGATCTGGCAGCCTGGAGCTGAATTACATCTTCCCTGGCATCACTGCAGACCTTGCAGAGCTTCTCTGAAATCAAATCCCTGTCAGAGTCACACCAGCCTCACTGCTACACCCGAAGCTCCCCAGGAATGAGAGAACTGAGCCTTGTACGTGTCTGGTGCTGCTGTCTAAAGGAAGGACAAACACAGCCAAACTCCTCTGGAGCTCCCTCATGCTCAGTTTGAATCTTTCCCAGGTTAAGGTTGCCATCAGCCCTTCCCTGGTGGCTGGAACTGTGGCTGTGAAGTTTGTTTGGAGGGCCCATATCCAATCTGCATATCTGAGCTTGCCTCGCTGCATTCTGAGCAGACCTTCTCAAGGGCAAACCTAGAGAGTCACACCAAGCCTAAATTAAGTGTCTGCAGGATTTCCTTGTGATATGATAAATTTCCAGCAGAACAAATAGCAGAAATGGGGTAGAAATGCATAAGGAAATCCCAGGAAGGATTGATAGAAATTAATTCAAAACCTTTTTCTCCAGCATAATTTGGACAAGACATAATAGAGTTCACAGTTTACAAGTAAGAAGCAAAAAGCAGGAAGTACATAACTACTAAAACAGCTCAATTAATTCCCATTTCGTGCTGCATCTTTATGGGGAAACTCAGCTGTGTGTTAATGATCCTCAGAAGAACCCAGACAACACTGATGCTCTACTTACACTTCTTGTTAAGGGTAAAATTCACCCTATTGAAGAGGACAAGCTGAAGATCTATGCATCCACTTAGTACCACTTATCCCAATTTTCACTTAACAAGAGCCTAAGTAGTGTATACGTCTGGATTGTCCTTCTGCACTAAAGTGAATTTTCTGCCCAGTAAATTAGATTGGTCTGATGTGTGCTTAAAAGGAAGAAAATCTTTGCTTTCATTAGGGGCTGTGCTGGGAAATTGCTGCTTGACCTATAACTTAAACAAAAAAATTAGCAGTTGTTCACAACTGCCCTGACAGAGGGACATGGGATATTTGCATCATTTCCTGATCAAAGAGCAGAGCTGAAATGATGGAGCCCATCAGTCCTGAAGGGGAATAAACTTTGTGAGGGAGCTGCTCATGGCTTTGTTATTCAGATCCTTCTCGTGGATGGTTTTTAATGCACATTTATCTTGATGTTTGAGTCAAATTGGCATAGAGTGGGCTGAGAAGCATCATGAGACCATCAGCAATCCCTCAGCAGAGAGCACAGAATGGTGGAAGGAAGTTTTATATTTAACTTACATCTGAGATAAACATAAACAGGAGAGTTCTGCCAGCCAAGAAGTCCTGACCAAGTTGAATTAAATGGCAGATCCCGGGTGTGTGCAGCCCTGTGTGTGCCTGTCAGACCCTCCTGGGTGTGCAGCCACCCTGAATGTTCCAGGGACAGCCCTGGGGCTGGGCAAACACGGATCCATCATTCCCAGGGACACCTCCAGCCTTGGGAATGGGCAGCTCTTGTGGAGCACACTCCAGGACAGGCAGGATCCCTTCCTGCAGCCTCAAATGATGTTTTTATTTGCAGGCTCTGCAAGATATTGCAGTCACAGTTAATGAAGCCCTTAATGAACTGACAGGCCTGGTTCTTATCTCACTTATGCCAGATTTAAACCTATGTAACTCCATTAACTTGGTGAGTTGATCCTAATTTTACATAAGTGTAAAAAAGATGAAAACCAGACGTTTTATGTTCTCATTATCTAAGAGAATACAAAGTATGGAGTTCTTAAAAATCTTTTTTCTGTTTTCTCTCAGTTGCAAAGAGATTTAAGGGCTCCTCCACCTTTGACCTTCCCCAGTCTCCCTATGTACCCATTTCTGCAGCTCCTCACTCTGTTTTCCAACTTAGTCTGATCATGCAGGTTTTGATCTCATTGTGGTTTGGTACCTCCTGAAACGAGTTTTGTAAACTTTGTTCCTAGTGAGCACATTCCTTCTGGCATGAATCAAAACTCTGCATTCTTCCCTCCTTCCCACGGAGCCTCTTCTAAGAGTTCAGCCTCCTCCAGAACATTCATGGCTTTCTTTAATGCAAAGAAATTACCAGCACAGAAACCAGTCATACAACAGGGGTGAAAAATTGCGGAACTGAAGGCAAAATCATTTTCCTCCTCACAGTTTAACTTTGGAGATGTTTAATCTTGGCCTGTTGCTCTCAGCCAGTTCTGATGAACTTTCCCTGCCTGCAGTAGTTTACTTTCCTCTTGAACTCTGCAAGATCAGTTTTACCCCAAGGAGACAAACTCTGTGTACACAGAGAAAATGATTTCAGATGTTTTGGTTCGCTTTTATTGTGTTTTGATATTGATATGATTTCCAATAGAGCATTGCACGGCTCTGCCTCCACAGCCAGGCTCTCCAGTGTGAGCCTGATCTTCCAGAAAGCCAGGGCAGGGAGAAGCTCAGTCCCAGCAGGTCCCTGTGCCAGCTGACTGCCAGCACACACCCCAGGGAATGGCACAAGTGGCCAGCACCACCCCAGCCAGACATGTGAAATCCTGAAAGCACGACTCCCCCTGACCTCCCCGTGTCAGCACTGCAGGAATGCCTCTGCCTTTGATGGAGTCACTCATAATTTACAGCTCTGGGAGATCAAACCCGCAGCCCAGAGCACAAAGATGTTAACATGGATAGTCCCTGTCAGAGGAGGGATGCTGATTCTAATGGTACCTCCTGTCAGTCAAGGCTCAGACTGGGTGTCACTTATGAGGACAAGGGGTCACCCTTTTCCCTCCACTCTGAATGGATTAAAAATATCAAAATGAGAGTCAGAATGGGAGAAAAAATGAACTATTAGGAAAATAAATAAGAGGACTGGCAAGAGAAATCAGAAAGGAGAATGAAAGGCAAGTGCCCCAAGGCAATTACCTCGGGCTGGGCAGGGGGTGAGCAGCTCTGGGTGAACCCCATCACTCAGCTGGGTCACAGCACTCATTTCTTATTCCACTCTCCCAAGGCTTGTGCCAGACTCCTCCAGAAAGTGCCAAGTTCCTGCCAAGGGAGGCAGTGAGAGCTCCAGGATGCTCTGCAGCCACAGCCAGGGAGGGATGAGGACAATTCCCCTCTGGGTCTGGGGACATCAGAGCCAAGGCCAGGAAAGCTGTGTCAGAAAGGGCTGAATGAACTCCATTCAGGGACTCAGCTGAAGCAGAAACGAAGCAAATTTGGGAAGTGAAATGCTGAGTAGGTGATTATTCCCCCTCTGTTTGGTCCTGCAATGTGCCTGACCCTTTGCATTTCTTATGGCAGTGACTGAAGGTTAAAGAAGGCTGATCTCCCTTTGTCATGAATAAAACAAAAGGGCCCAGACCCACTGATCACCAGGTAGAGTTTTCTGTACCTGTTCACAATCTTAGATGTGCTGAGAGCTCACATCAGTTTAAAGATCTGTGAATTCTGCTCTCTGTCACAACCTCACACTGCCACAGATCCTGCCTGCAGCAGGATGGGCTCCAGCCCTGGATCCAGAGGTGCCTCTGTGTAAGGACCAGCTCTTCTGGGAGCCCTGCACTTGCTCCTGCAATCTCTGGCCACTCACATTGCAGTCCTGGAATATGCTGGATTACAGCCCTGGGTCTCTCTGACCAGGATTTTTAACCATTGGAAGATGCAGGAGATTCCCAAAAAGGTAAAGTGGGGATGAAAAGGGTTTTAAAGCACAGCAATACCCGAGTATGACAAATACCACAGGAGGGCTAATGCTGTTTGGTAATTTCCTGGAAGCTCTGTGAGTAGAAGTTCAGTTCATTAACTGCTGCTGCTACCTCCAGAAGGCAGCTGAGATTGTTTTGCTGAAATAAAACCTGAACCCAGATGGCAGAGGTGAACCTGCCTTGCCAGCCTCCACCAAGAGAAGATGCAGGTTCAGAAACAATATTTATACTCCCAAATCTCCATCGCTCTCTCTTTTTTAAGCTTATTAAAATTAAAAGCATGACCTGCCACATCACATTACATCAAAACATGATGTAACTTCTTAATTTAAAAAAAAAAAAGCTTTAATTTATGATCTCGTTTTATGCCACAAAAAGCTTTTGTTTTCCCCGGAGAAACTATAAATTTTTTACAGTGACTGTTTCTCCAGTATCTTTGGCAGACTGAAACAGTGAGCGTTGGCAAAAAGCAGATATTTAACAGCTCCTGACGAGCAGCTTATGAATCACCAGGCTGGGATGCTGGCACACAGCTCCCTGTAGGTACCTCAGAAATGAGGCAGCTCCCCTCCCTCCTGCTCCCTGCAGCCACCCCGAGTAACCCAACTGCTCCCCGGGCACCAAAGCTGATCCTCTGCAGCCTCTGCATTCCTGAGGAAAGCATTCCTTGCTCTGTGCCACTGCAGCAGGTCCAACACTGATTCCTGCTTTGGAGCCCAGGGAAATGCTTCTCACTGCATTTGGCATTTGGATGTTTTCCATTTAGAAGTGCTCTGTGCAAACCCTTCACCTCTGCAGCTCTGGAGAGGGGAAACTGAGGCAGGAGCAACAGGAGATGGTGGAGCCCAGAAAAGCCAGCTCTGCTCTGCTGGGTGTGCATGCCCGGGTGATGAATTCCTAAAGCCTGGCTGGTTGCCCCTGGTGCTCCTGGAGGCAGCCTGGGCCAGCCCAGGGCATGGAATGAGGTGTTTGCTGGCCTGGGGCTCTCACAAACTGATGGGTTTTTTTGGGAATGCTCTGGCTGAAGTGGAGCCCAGTGGAACCTGAGAACAGGGACTTGTCCAAAGCAGAGTTTTCAAGGCCCTGGTTTCCAAAAAAGTGCTTTTTGGAGTGGGCTGTGTACTGCAAGCACGGGTTTAGGCTGGCTTAACTGCCTGCCTAAGGCTGGGCTTATTTCTCACCCAAGTGCTGGAAGCCACAGCGCTGTCAGGCCCTGCTGGGCTCAGCTTTCACTGCACACTGGGGTGTAAAACCTTCCCAAAATCACAGCCCCTCGGCTCAAAACTTCTTCTGGGACACAGTGGGAATTTTACTGAGCACCTCAATTACTCCTGGGCCAGTGCCTTTGAAACAGATCTGCTTGAGGAGGATGCTCCTCTTTGGGAAGGGCTCTGCTCATCCTATTTATGAGCCTTAGTGCTGGTACTGGATAACCTGAGAGTGCTGGGAAAGTTCCTGGAGTGCTCTGGGTGTAAATGTGCACAGAGATCTCCATCACAGGCACGGGGGGGGGCGAGAAGGGAACAGGGATTTGTCAGGTTTTTTGTGCAGGTGTCACTTGGGGTGCCCCAGTGAGAACCAAGGCTGTGACCCATTTCTCATGGGAGATTCTCTGCTCTACCTCAGCGTCACCCAGGGGAGAGCTCTGCCTTCAAACCCTGCCCATGGGGCAGGAAACCACTCCTGGTGTCCTTTTCCTCCAGTGAAGGACTGGGGAATTGACCTGGGTGGGTTTTAATGAGATCTCATCTTCAGTGTTGCCATCAGTGCTGTGCAAACACCTGCACCAGCAAAACTGCCAGAGGCTGACATGAGCTGGGGGCTGCTCAAAATCCAGCTGTAAATCCTCACCTAAAATGTGCTTTGTCCCTCTGCAGCCTGGAGGACACTTGGCCACTGAGAGGAAATGGAAAAGCTCTCAGGTGAATGGATGGAGCTGAGCTAAAAACCTCCAAACCTCTTCCAAATGTGGAATGAATTATCTGGGATGTGTCTCCTTTTGACTTGACATAGGAGGTTTCAAGTTTCATGGCATCTTACATTATTGTTTAAATTTGTTTCAGGCAAGAAACACACTTTTTAAGGCCAGGAATACAGATTTGTGAGATGCTAAGACACCTGAAAAGCAAGAATACAGATTGTAGGATGAATATTTCACAGAGTAATTATTTAAATATATTCAAGTATGAACATCTTTAGATCCTAAATTTAGTATTCCTTAAAAACATAATATTACAATAAAATCTAGCCCGCTCTCACATTGTTCCTAACATCCCAATTCTCTGCTTGAACCAGCAGGTTTTTTTTTCAAATTATGTCTTGGTCGCTTATTTAAAGCATCCCAATGATATTTTTGCCCCAGACTTTAATTTTTGGCATAGCACTGGCACATCTGCTGCTGCTGCTGAGCACCTGAAGCTCCCAAAACACGATGGCACAGCAGGGCTGGTGTGGGATGCTCTGGGGGGAGAGGCAGCTCCTGTTCCCTGCAGAGATCCCTTGGGCCAGGTGGGATTTCAGCACCTGCCCAGGTATGTGGAGCAGCCCAGAGGCTTTGGGAGCCTTTGGCAGGAGCACTCAGAGCATGGAGCAATCAGGAAAATGTTCCCTGGAGAGATGTGACATGAGAGAGGTGACAACACCACGAGTACTTGGGCAGGGAGCAGAGACTGAAGGAGCTGAGAGCTCTGGGGATGCTGCTGGGGGCTGTGGGACAGCACTCAGGTGCCAAAGGAAGGGATGGGCACTTGCTTGGGAGTGCAGGAACACTGGGAAAGAGCAGCAGCTGCTCTGTGAGCTCCTGAGCAAACCCTGCTGTTGTAACAGAGAAAAGAAATCCCTGGTTTGTTTGTAAATCTCATTTTCAGTCAGGGCCTGAAGGTGAACTCCAGTTTTAGGGCTCAGCTGTGGAGTTCAGGCCCTGCAAGCAGCAGGATCTGCAGGGTTTGTGTGTGATCATCCATCCCTGGCTGTGGCTGCAGGGACAAACAGGCACCTGCAGGAACTGAGCCTGCCTGCATCTGGTGACAGCAGCACAGCTCCCATTCAGCCACACCTGCCCTATTTAAAACCATTTAAACCTATTTAGAACCAGTGGTAAATGCTTATTCCACTGAAATGGAGATGGCCTCTATTATGTCATGTAATTACACGGTGGAGTGACACAAACACCTTCTGTTATTCATGGCATCACCAAGCCAACAGCTCCAATTTCGGCCTCAGGCAGGGGCACGTTGTTATCAAGTGTTGGCCATGATATCATTGCTGATACCCTTCTCCAGCCACCTGTTTTCCTGCACGGCTTTGGGGTGTCCTGGTGGAAGATTTCATCTCCTGAGGTGCCCTCACTGCACTGTGTTCGAAGATGACAGGGAAGGTGCAAGAGAGCTCCAAAATTGTTTGTACCCTCGTGTCGTAGCTGCTCTGTGAAATCCAGCAGGCTTTATGTCCTTCACAGCACCATTTCAGAGGAATTCTTGCCTTTGTCACTGTTAAATGTAATATTAGGGCCAGAGAATGATCAGAAATTCTGTGTTTGGACCAAGCTCTGGTTTTGGTACCTCAGTTTTGTGGAAGGAGCAGTTTGGAGTCACAGGAGCAAGTCCAGTCCAGCCCAAAGGTTGCCATTTGCACCCCTGATTTATTTTCCCAATTCATCCCTGTTTCCAAACCCTCCACAAACCCAAGCTGAGCCTTCTCTAACAGAAAGGCCCTTTCTCCTCCCAACTAAAAGCAGAATGCTTTCAGTAATTCCAAATACAAATGTGCAATGAAATCTCAGCCTGGGTGATGCTATGAGAAGGAAGAGTGTGCAGTTTGCTTTATGTGCTTTTAGCTGTTCTACCCTACACTGCAACATGTGCACCCACTCTTGTAACCTTTACTGCTGTGCAAAGATGATCTGTCATTTCTACAGAATATATATATATATATATAAATTTATTTATTTATTTATTCTGAGGCAGCTCCGAGTCCTGACTGCCCTCTAGAGAAATTCTGCTGCAAAAGCTCAGACCCACAGAGTCAGCAAAAAATAATTGCAGCCCTAATCTTAACTAGAGCAGCTGCACACGGGGTTGGTGACAAGATCTGGAGGAGCAGAAATGCATTCACAGGAGGCTTTTTCTCACTGTCATTTGTGTCTGTGGCCAGACACAAACACCCCAACCCAGCCACTGCCTGCGAAAGCTCAGCAAAAATTCAGCTTCCATCTTCCATGAGTTGAAATGGAAAAGAAATGAAAACATTTTTGGTGAAGAAATTAAAAGCTGCTTCACATTCACCTCGCTGGCACGTGATGCTTCAATTATTGAAGCTGCACACCTGAACCTCGGTGTTCTTACCTCGTTCTCACACCTGTAGCTCCCATCCCTGTGCCTGAGGATGGTGGATGGGATTTCCTCTCTGGAGACCCCCAGCCCCTCCTGGATGTGTTCCTGGTGGCCCTGCCTTGCACTGGAGCATCCCCAGAGCTCCTTCCCACCCAAATCTTCTGGGATTCACAGAGTGGCTGCCAGGGGCTGTGAGGCTGCTGGGGACTCTGAGCTCCTGCAGGGACAGGTGAGCTGCTGCAGGTACCCCTGAGCCCTGCAGTGACTCCCTGCTGCTGCTCCCAGAGCAGCTTTTGGCAAGATTGATTTGTGTCATTCTGTAAAATCACAGCATCAGAAGAAAGTGCATCTTCTGCAGTGCTGGGGGATGTCATTCCACATGCTTGGGTCAGCACAGGGAAAATGGCATTTTAGCCATGAGAAACAGTGCAGAGCAGCTCAGGGTGCACTCAGCAAATAGAGATCCTCTTTGGACCTGACAAAAGGAGAGAAAAAATGCCAAATGCTTCTTTTTTTTTTCCCCAAAAAAAGCTGAATCCCGGAGGATCCCGCAGGATTTTAATCATTGACCAGGCTGTCCCTGAGTTCCTGTGTGAGCTGAGCCTTTGCAGCCTCACGGGGGCTGCCCTGCCCAGACAGAGCCCAGCAAAGGTGGCACAGGAACCTGGGCTGCCCTCTAATGGCCCCAGGAGCACACCTGGATCCTGCCAGATGTGCCAGGAGAACACCTGGATCCTGCAGGGATGTGCCAGGAGCACATCTGGATCCCTGGATCCTGCAGGGAAGTGCCAGGATGTGCCAGGAGCACACCTGGATCTCTGCATCCTGCCAGAATCCTGCCAGGAGCACACCTGGATCCTGCAGGGATCCTGCCAGGAGCACACCTGGATCTCTGAATCCTGCCAGGATCCTGCCAGGAGCACTCCTCACTCCCGGGATTCTTCCTTGTAGAAAAAAATGCTTCAGACTTTTCTGAAACTGAAAAAAAGTTTCTGCTCAGTTTGAGACAAAGTTGCATTCAGGGTTTTTTTTCTTTCTCTGAACCACCTTTTTTCTACAGAATTATTAATTGTCATTTCCACTGACTCTTTCTCCTCTTCTCCACTGAGTAATGGTGGAAATCTGCAAAGGCTGAACTGAGGGTTTGGGTTCAATTTCAGTAGTTTACACATTTTTATTTATTTTCCCAGTATTTGTGTTGCTTTGCCCCCTGAATAGGGACCATCACTCTGATTTTGTTATCACTGTTTAAAAATGCTTCCTGAAGATCTCCTGCTTTTTCCTCAGTGCAGTTCAGAGAGCGAAGTTACTGTTCCAAGAGACTTGTTCCAACTTGGAAAGCCCAGATTGAACAGGATCTTCACTCCCCTGCCTGTGCAGGAGTTTCAGTGATGCCCACGGGAAGGGACCAGCATTATCAGATTCCACTTCACAGGAACTCCCTGTCTGGGCTCTTCACCACTGCAAAGGTCAGAAACCTCTCCCCAAACATTGATTTTTTTCCTGTTATTCCCAATTATTCCCCTCTGTGCTGGCCAGTGTGAGGATGGGGAGGGGAATTGGGGCAGTTGGTGTTGAAACAGAAGCGAGGAAGGAGCGCTGTGGGCAGGGGGATTTGCAGCAAAGGCAGCACCGAGGTGCCCTGGATCCATTAGCACCTCTCACCCTGCTGAGAGGGGATTCACAGCACCACGCCTCTGCTCGAGCTGCCCCCAAAACCAGCAACAAATCCTTGTATTTCCTGGAGCAGCCATTTGGCCGTGGCTCCTTCCTGCAGCCAGCAGCAGAGCAGGGATGAGGGGATGGGCAGTGCTGCCTCTCACCTCAGGGCAGCAGGGACAGAGAATGCACAGAGAAATGCTCCAAAAATTGTGATTTCTACTTCATTTCTCTCTCGATTTGCTCTGTGTCAGGAGGACCTACAAAAGATGAATTTTAACAAGCAACCAACCTCATGGAGGCATTTGAACTCCCATCCCCAGTGTGCTGAGTGACTTACCTACCATTGCTTCTGACTTGTGCCTTTCCACACAAGAAATTAGCTTAAATACTGAATAATTTCCAGTGAAAACTTGTTTGGGTAAGAAAATACCCAGATATCTCTATTAATTGACCTATTGCTGCCCTGCCAGCAATACCTGAGCACAGCTTAGGCAGTGCCTGCTCAGCTCATCGAGAGCACAAACTGTCCCATGCCCCATCCTCTACTGCTCCAGGCCCCCAACAGCCAACTTTGGCTTATCTGTTTGTTTTTAAATACTTCCTCCCGTGCCATGATTCAATTTTCATCGTCTCTGAAACCCTTTTTGGTGCAGTTAGGAGGGGACACAGCCATGTGGGATTTGTTGCTGAGGTGATTTTGAGTGGCAGCTCTCACTGACTGCAAACTGGGGACTCTGCCTTGGGTTTTCCAGAGCTGCTGTGGCTGCCCCTGAGTCCCTGGCAGTGCCCAAGGCCAGGCTGGACAAATTTGGAGCACCCTGGGATAATGGAAGGTGTCCCTGCCATGGAATGAGATGAGATTCAAGGTCCCTCCCAACCCAAACCATTCTGGGGTTTTTAAGGTTCTGTAACTGAATTTCTGATGCATCCCACCCTGGGATGTCAGATATGGAGTAAATTGGGTGCTTTGGGGTGGAGTCCAATACTGGCAAATTTTCTTCATTGCAGTTGTCAGCTGCATTATTCAAAACAGCTTAATCCTGCCTGGCTCCTTGCACACAAATGTAACATGCTGATAATATCCATTCCCTTTCTTCTGTACCTTTGTCTCTCTCCATTATCATAATTCTGTCTTCCAGCTTTTTCCTCTGCTGAGCTTTCAGAGACCTCCCTAATCAACATTTGACACAGAGGGAAGATGGGTGGCACCAGGGTGGGTAAAAGGCAGTGCTGCAATTTGAGGGGCTCTGCAATCATCTCCAGGAGTGACAGCACAACCCAAGCAGCAGCTCCAGCTCACTCACTCTGGGGAAAAAACTATTTGATTTTAGCTATAAATGTATTTATATTTATGTGCATATGCTTGCACACGTCAAATATTAATTTCTTTTATTCTAATTTCCTCTCATTTCCATCTGTCCCTTTGCCTCATCAGTCTGGGGCTGGGCTGGCACAGGCTTTGCCTTGGAGGTGGCACAGAGCATCATTCCAGGGAAGGAAGTGTCCCCAAAAGGCCACTGCTCCTCTGCTCCCCAGCACAGGGCTCTGGGGACACTGGTGTGGCTCTGGGATAGAAACTCTGGACCAGCACAGGGAGGAGCTGGAGCTGCTGGAGGAGGCTCCAGGATGATGCCAGGGATGGAGCAGCTCTGCTGGGAGGAAAGGCTGGCACAGCTGGGATTGTTCACCTGCACAGGAGAAGATTTGGGGTGAGCTCAGTGTGGCCTTGAAGGAGCTGCAGCAAAGATGGAGAGAGAGGATGGTCAGGGATGGGGGCACAGGACACAGGGAACGGCTTCAAACTGCCAGAGATAAGGAATTTAGGACAGGGATAAGGAGTGAATCCTTCTCTGTGAGGGTGGGCAGGGCTGGCACAGGGTGCCCAGAGCAGCTGTGGCTGCCCCTGGATCCCTGGCAGTGCCCAAGGCCAGGTTGGACATTGGGGTTGGAGCAGCCTGGGACAGTGGGAGGTGTCCCTGCCATGGCAGGGGTGGGATGAGGTGATTTTTAGGGTCCATTCCAACCCAATCCACGGTTCCATTCCAGGAGCAGGGCAGCCATGGGATGTACCCAGAGCCCCCAAAGGTGCCAGGCTGTGTTCCCAGCTCTGGACACGTCCTGGCAGAGCCTGGAGCACCCCCTGCCCTGGCAGGGATCCAAACCCTGACCCCACACAGGGGCTGTCCAAGCCCAGCCATTAAATACGACCCAAAGCACCTCCCATTGCCAGCCCCTATAATCTGTAATCCTATAACAAATGTCCCCGTTACTTTTGATGTGTAGATGAGATCTTTTCTGTCCCTGCCAGGGGGAAGGAGCACCTTGGCTCCCTGCAGGCTCTGCTGCAGGCCAGCAGGTTAATTCTGTGCCACAAGCACGGATAAAAGGGAGGAGAAGAGGAAAGGGCAGGTCAGGCAGTGGCAAAGGTGGAGAAGCTCTGCTTTAAACACTTCATGGGGAACTGTAAAACTTCTGAACAATTCAATAGATTAACTTCCCCTTTCAGTGGCATCAGTAAAACTGAATTATCATCCTCACTTTTAACTGATGCCCAGGCCCAATAGTCATCCATCAGGGATCATTTACTGATAAAGCAATCAATCCTGCCACGGTGCACAGGGGACAAACTGCTCCAGATACCATCACCAAATATCCTTCCCACCCCAAAGCTTTCTGTGAGGCTTTGTCAATGAAAGTGCATTTGTCTCCCCTTATCAGCTGCAGGAGATGTGGAATACAAAGGGAGAAAGTGAAATCTGCATTTGATGTGCATGTGCAGAGATCACCCAGCCAGGAGGATCTGCCCGTGCCAGGCACTGAGCTCAGCACCTGCACCTCCACCTCAGGTACCACACTGGAAGAAATAAAGCAAATGGGAGGGATTTGAGAGAAAAAATGGGAAAAAATGTGTTTCTGTTATCCCTGTTTTAGGATATTTTCTGTAACTTGAGCCAGAATCTCTAAAATCCCACTCATCTTCTCAGAGACTTCTCTTTTTGTCTCCTCACTGTAAACAGGTTTGGGTTGGATGTTTGCCTTTCTGATCTATTAAAGGTTTGTTTTATTTATTTTTATATGCATCAAAAAGCTCAAAAAAAGAGAGAAAATTTATGGAAGTTTCTGTAATTCTTTTTAATCAGCAATTGGATTTTGTCTTAATGAGCACAACTATAATTTGAAGAAATAACTTCAAAAAATTCAATTTACTAAAAATATCCCCACTTGTCCATTTCCATTACAAAACAGGGAGATTTTTGGCAGTAGTAAATGATGTTTGAATGAAATTTATTTGCTAAAATAAGGATGATTTTAAAATGATTGATTTTCCTACTAGTTGTAGTTTTGACCATAAGGTGAAAAAAATTAGAGCAAGTTTATTTCTCAGCCAGATATGAACTGCACTAAAACCAAACTCCTTGGATATTTGTGGATGATAATGTGGCCACTGGAGCAAAAAGAAACTTCTCCCTACAGCTGAGGAGTTGGGATTTTCATCAACAAACAAGTTCAGGGTAAATTAAGAGGTTCAGTGTAGCAGAGTTCTTCAAAGGCTTTCTAGTTGTTCAACTCCAATTAAAAGTCAATTGAATTGGACACTTAATTCCCATTTGTGTCTATGAAAATCTCTCCTCTCTAATGTCCTGGGTTACAATTCTGAAACAGCTGAAAAAGCAGGGGCACAAAAATGTATAAAGAATGCAATGAAAGTATTTGTTTTGGGGAGTACTATGGTATTTACAATATTTAACAAAGACTATCTCCAGAAAAGCACACATACCAGCACATAATAACAAATTGAGATTTGAATATTTGCATTTATGTGTGTGATCTGCCAGCCAAGAGACTGTGTGATTTTTATGTCCAGAAAATGGGTTTCCTGTCGTGTGCCAAAGGCAGCTGATGGAGGACAGCCTGGTGACACAAAACTGAGCAGCTTTTTCAGGGAATTAACAGGGCCAGCAACTGTAGTGGAGCTCAGAAGTGATGACAATAGAAAACTCTTGAGGGGAGACAGTCTGACTCTGCAGAAAGTTACTGACATATGTAGGACAGGAGGAGCAGCCCAAGAGCAAACACAAATCCTGTCTGAAGAGCTGAATCCAGAGGAATTCCAGGAGATGGAAATGCAAAGGTAAGGAGCAGGGCAGAGCTGAGTGTGCTGCAAACAAAACCAATAATGCCAGACCACAGGAGGGTCAAACCCTGAGATCAGCCTCAAAAACTTTGCATTCTTTTGAGTCGGGTTTGAGTGAGCAGCCAAAACCCACGGTGGAAAATTCTGATTTTCAGAGAGATCCCCAAGCTGAAGGATTTTATTCCTTGCTCCTGGTGGGGATGTGAGCAGAGGGGATTCTCACCCCTGGGAGCTGATCAGCATCAACAAATATTAACAGAGTTAAGACTCACAAACAAATTTCCAGAGCACCTCAGGGTCAGTTTCTGAGTGTTCATTGCTCACAACAACCTGATTTCCACCAGGGCTTTGCTGCTGTTTCAGTAAATAAAGAAGACTCAGCTTTTTGCAGGTGCCCCACAGGTCCCACCCTGCTGAGCCCCTCTGGGGATGTGCTGAGAGCCTGGAAAATGCAGCTCAGCCCCAGCTGGCAGCTGAACCTGAGACAAGATCTGCAAATCCACTCCCAGCACTGGGAACCACGACCCCTCTGCAAACACAACAGCTGACTTTTGGCTCAATAACATTTTCCTATAACTTTCCCTTGAAAATCTGATCCAGACTGTCTAGACAAGTCAAAAGGCTCATTTGTGCCTAATACTTTATAATTTATTATTTTGTCTTCCATTTGGATTAATTTGGCAAGGGCTGCTAGCAAAGATGGAGTGCTGGGAGGATGTGATTTTCGTGATTTCTGTGATTTCTGTGATTTTACAGACCACTCACACAATCCCCCTGCTCTGGTCAGACAGACCCTTGAAGTTTCCTCTGAAGCTCACACACATAAACCCAGCCTCATAAATCTAATTCTACCTACTGGCATGCACTTTAGACATCCCCAGTTCATCCAAACACACACATTTGCTTTTTATTTCCTCCTGTAGCTTTTTTTTTTTTTTTTTTTTTAATAGAAGCATTGTAAATGTTTCAGCAGGTGAACGTTGTAGAGCTAAAAGAAATTTAAACATGCCTTGAGTTTGCTAAGCCAAGATACCCTGGCAAGACACTGAGACAATTTTAAAAGGGTCTGGTTCTCCCCTTCTTACTCAAAATACAGCTTTTACAAATAGGAGATCTGCAAATGAAAATGTTTGTTCTGAAAGCAAAAGCCAAGATAATGGAACATTTTTGTGATCATTAATATTTGAATGTTGAATTATGTGTACTTATATATATATATCCACCAAAGGATGAAATGTGGGGTTAAGAGTAAAATCACATCATTTCCCCAGTAACAAGTGCAGGAGCAGCTTTATTTGCATGAGTCACTTGCAGGGATGCAATATCAGATTACACTTTTAATTCTCTTTGTCTCCTGGAAATGTCCATGTGGGGCTCTCTCTCCCTTTGCACACACAGGAGGTTCAGAGTCACAACAGCCTCTTTTAAAAGTTGGGTTTGAAGCAGCTGCTCCTTGAATCCATTCAGTTCCCTTTGCTCCTCATTTTATCTGCTCCTCACCACCAGTTTCACCCTCGGGAAACACAAACCCAGCAGCCTCAGGAATGGTTTGTGTGTGCCTGGCAGGTGCCAGGGGGTTCTGTCCAGTGCCAGGACGAGCAGCAATGAGCAGAAACTCAAACACAACCAGTTCCACCTCAGCACCAGGGAAAACTTCCAGGGAGGGCTGGGGTGTCCCTGGGGTGTCCCTCTGGAGACACCCAGCCCCACCTGTGTCACCTGCTGCAGGTGGCCCTGCCTGCCCAGGGGGCTGCACAGGGGCATCTCCAGAGCTCCCTTCCAGTTTCAAGGATTCTGTGTTGATTCTGGGATGCCAGGGCACTGCCCAAACTGTGATCTGCTTCCCAAATGTGAGCCCCTTCTCCTCAGAGCCTGGCCTTGGATTTTATATTTCAAATTGTGGGCTGATTTTCAGCCCAGGATCTGGGTGCTGACACAGCCACAGAAAATGCAAACATTCCTTGGACATTCCCTGGCAAACATCTGCCATTCACTGACACCCTTACAGGACAGGATTTGTGCCCACCCAGGTGTTCATGGATTTTTGGGAGGTTCCCTGCAGGAGGACAATCCCAAGGGTGGGACACAGAGTTCATTCGAGCACAGCCCAGGTTTCACACTCGCTCTGCTGTCTCTCACTCTGGTTTCTGTAGCACCCAGGTGCAGGAGAACTGTGCAGGTCTTTGAGCACAATTGTAAAACTTAAATCCTGAAGAATATTTAATGTGAAAAGCACCTGAGAAAGATGATGTGAAGTAAAACAAATCCACGAAATTGTGCAGAGACAGTTCTTCTTTAATTGCAACTGATAGCTAAAGGATTTCCTACTCTTAACCCTGTAATTAAAAGAAGATTCACAACCTCGAGTGCGTTGTCCCATTAGAAATCTTACATGTATTTCCAAAGCTGCATTTGGAGCCTTAGAAAATATGTTTGAAATACTGGCTAACATCAATCACCTTTTATCCACTATTCCCAGTAAAAGTGCACAAGCTGAGGATAAAGGACCCTGTTCCTGAACTATTTATGTAAGTGCTTATTAGCAGAGGTGTGGGAGTGCTTGGGCAATGAATGGCTATTTGTGACTGAAGAAGAACGTTTCAATCAGTTGAGCCTGCAGCTGAAATCTTTTGCTCAGATTTTCAAGGGAGCCAGAGTGCTTGGCACCTTCCTCCCCAGCACAATCCCAGCAGCCTGTGGCCAGACACGGCGTCTGCAGCCCCGACTGGGAGCTTCCATCAGGGCTTTGGACATCTCCCTGATCTAAACTCCAGTCAGAAATAATTGCAGGTGAAATATGCACCCTTAATTATTGTTTTGCTCACGCACCAAAAAAAACAACAACAACAAAAAAAAACCTGCTGGCATTTGATCCTTCCCTTTCTCTTTCTCTTTTTTTTTTATTATACAGCACAACCATGAGGAACAGACCTTCACACTGCACTGTGCACAGACATTTTACCCTTTAGGCATCCAAAGAAACATCAAGCAAACACCTTCATTACTGTGCCCAGGCCAGGGTGCAGATGCTGCAGAAGGGCAGCAGCAGCTTTGGGAAATCATCTCCAGAAGTGCCCCCAGGGATGCTCTGTGTGCAGATGTGCCCATGGTGCACAGCTGGGCAGCTGTGGGGTGAGCAGGGCTTGGAAATCTGCTGCTCTCCTCAGTCACACACTCAGAGGGACCCAGCCTTTAAATCCTGCCCTGTGCATGTCACACATCCCCCAGGCTGGGGATTTGTCCCTGTCCCTGTGCCAGAGGGACACTCTCTGTCCAGGAGAACAAATCCAACCCACTTTGCCACTTTGCCACTTTGCCACTGTCCCTAATGAAGATTATTGCTGCAAGATGAGCACTCACAACCACGCAGAGCTAAGGGAGACTCGTTCCTCTCCTCCTGGCACACGGATCGGATTTCTAAAAATTCACTGCAGTAATCACAAAGAGCTGCTGCAAAGAATTACTCGAGAAAACCTTCTGAGATTTCAGCCTACCTGGTCCCTTTGTTTCATAACTAGGAGGAGCATAATGAATGCAAAATCTCTGTGAATAGAGCTCAGCAGGGCCTACTTTTTTCTCCTGGCTCCTGTGATAATAATAATTTGATTTTATAGGTGTCTATCCTCAGACCCTGGCTAGGGAGCAATCTTTACTGAGTCATGAACTTTCACATCATTAAATCTCTCTACATTTATTTTAAACATATCAAAAGTGTCAAGCAACTTTAGATCCACTAAATTTTATTTGCACTGGGTGAAATGAAGTTTGGCCACTTGGGAGAATGAGTGGAATAGTTTCCTGAGCAGTTGGGAAGGGATTTGGGAACGATTCCACCCATGGAACAGAGCAGCACATCCCCTGTACAGGACGAGTGTTTACAAGGACAGGAACCTGAGTAATCTCCTCCCAGCCTGAAGGGAATATTAAACTCTTCTGTCAGTTGGATCTATATTATTTATGGCCCTTTTTTTTATTGTTGTTGTTGTTGATTTCAAAAAATATTTCTTTGTTGGTGCAACGCTGACTCCCGATAGAAAGTGATGAAATGCCCAATATGTTAAAAAACCTTATCACTAAATCAGAGGCAGAACTATAAATTTGGGCTTTTGAAACTGAACTGACTGTTGAGGATCATTTTGCTCCTGAAATATTACAGCAGTGATCAATTTGCTGTAAAATTAAGCAGTTTAGCTCTGCAATCTATAGATGGAAAACATGTTGTTCTTGAGCAAAGTTTATGCCCTGCCCAAGGGATAAATTAAATTTTATGGGTAAGACATGCATTATTATACGCTTATCTGTTTAACATATCATTCTTTTCCACATCAGTATTATAAATATTTTTAATCATACATTTGATCTCTTGTGCATATAGTGATATGGTAATTCCCCCTGCCCCCCTCCGAAAATATGACCAAACACAGCTAATTCATCACAGAACAGGGGAGAATATTCTCATCTTCCCCAGAAATGTGCTGAAGATTGAAGCAGAGCCTCTTAGAATTGGGGCTACTTTGCAATCACTTAGTGGGATAAAATTTTCCTGAAGGAAGGGGTGGAGCTACATTCCCCATTTTTATTACAGGTGTTATTATTGAATATTTATCTTCCAAGGCTCTAATCAAACCTGGGGGCTGCAGTCCAGGACAATTCAGTCACAAAAGTTTGGGAAAGTGGTGAAATATGTCCATTTAGCAAAGCTGTTAATGGTTTTAGAGATTTCTGCTGCTTTTCCTTGAATTCTCTAAATTGGAGTCAAAGCTCCCAAACTGACCCAAGCTCTGGCTTTCCAACAGTGGGAAGTTTGTACAGAAATGGATCTTCTGAAGGCAGGAGGAGGAGGGAGAAGCTGTGAATCCTCTTCCTTTCCCAGAGGAGAGGGCAGGGAGAGAACCCTGGAGGTGTTTTAGGAAGAGGAGCCACAGAAAGCTGCCAAACACAATCCCAGGTAAACCCCAGGTACAAAATGTGACATTTTGGTGTTCAGTGAGAAGCAGAGGAACTCCTCTTGTCCGTGTTTGCCATCAGCCACATCCCTGGATGGGATTTTTAAATGCCAGTGTTGTAAGAACAGAGCTGGAGGTGGAAGGGCTGGGAGAGTTGAGCATCTCCCAGGGTTTTGGGGTTTTTTGTTTCTATTAAAGCAGATTAAAGGGGGTGGACTCAAACACTCAGTTCGGAGTTGACCTGGTTGGTTTGAATGGGAAAAGGAAAGAGAAATTCACCTTAATTTGGGTATTTGCTCCCCAGGTGCCTTTAGCCTCTGTCACCTCCCCTTCCCCAGCCATGCTGTGCTTTGCTTTGACTTGAGGCAATGCCAATTCTCCTGATTCCCTTTGGAATGAGGAGATTCCACTGTGTGATTTCCCTCTCTGCTCAGCTCTGCAGGCCCCAGGGGTGCCCAGGGACACCATGGCCATGGCTGGCAGCCCCTGCTGCTGTCACCCCCACGAGTCCCCTGCTGCCACTGGGACCTTGGGTGCCCTGGGTGACACAGGCATCTCTGACATCTTCTTTTCACTCCTCTGCAGCTGCTCTTGTTCCTTTATTTTTATTTCCTGTAGCATATGCTTGTGTGTTTTTTTTTTTCTCCTCACACAGAAAAGCTTCCAACAAGAACGTCTGAGGCTGCATTGGGGGTGTTTCTGTGTAAATAACCTTTCCTCGGGTTTATGGAATGAGAAGGTGAATATCAAAAACAACAGGGAGAAAAAAGTGTCTGCAAGGTGAGACCCATCCAACTGTGGAGAAAGCATTGTTATATTTATTATACATCCATTATAAATGTACAACTAAACACGTTTGGAATTTCCCACTCGTCCAAGCCATCCTCCAGGAGCTGCTCCATCCCCAAACTCCTGAGGAACTTTTGTCAGGACAAAGCAGGATGTTAACAAAGCCCAGTGCCAGGCACTGCATCCAATGCCAATCTGCCACTGTCCTCACTGGATTCTGGAATGTCCCCAGCTGGGACAGCAGAATTCCTTCAGACTCCTCCTTGTCTGCTGGAGGAGAACAAGACAAAGGAGGTGGTTCCAGGCCCAATATCTCACACAACTCAACTACACTTGATTATTATTTGCTTCTCACAGCCTGAAAAGAATCCCACTCCCAGATTTGTCTGTCTCAGCCCTGCTGAAGCTCAGCACTTTCATACATATGTATGGATAGCTTAAGTTTTTATGAGCATAATTTGGGCTTTTCAAAATAGTGACACAATAACAAAGCAAAATTGAGACACGCATGTAATTTGAATACTGATTTGGTTTTATCTTTTCCCTGTGCTGGCACTTTTGATGCTGCTCTTTCCCACTCCATCCTCCCCCAGTTCTTATTTCCCAATGAATGGAATTAGTTGGGAGGGCATTTATGGCTTCCACCAACCAAAACCAAAACTTGCTCCGTGACCTCCCTGGGAGTTTTGGGGAGTTGCTGCTCTCTCTGAGTTCTGTATCAGCTCCTGAGAGATGTGCTCCTGATCCTCCTGCCAGACAGGAGAACCTCTGGCACATGGTTCTGGCCCTGCTCTGTGGAGCTCCAGAGCCACAAGCCCTGATTTTTATTTCTGCATTCTGAGGATTGAGCTCAGGTTTGCTGGTTGTGTTTTGGGGCCAACACCCTCAGAGCTGTTTGCATCCCCTGCAGGTGCAGGACAGGATTGCCAGTGCCAGGTGAGAGCCCAGGATTCAAGGCTGTGCCTGCTCTGCTGCTGGGGCATCTCCCAAGCTCTGGGAACCAAAAATGCTGATGCTCTCACCTGTCCCCTCACCTTTTTTTGAGGTTTTCGAGGCCCAGCCCTGTCACACCTGAACAGCAGCACAGAGACCCCTCAGACAGATCTGAGCAGTTGTGTGTCATGGAGAGTCTGATCCTCAAAATTATTCATTAAAAATACCCACTTAATAATTTCAAAGAGAAAGCTGAAAGATGCTCAGGGGCAATCTGTGAACAGAAAAAGGGGGTTAAATTCACCTAATAAATTATTTGCAGACTGAATAATTCATGGGAAATCCAGGGTGCATTTAAAGGGGTTTGATTGGGGCTGTCAGCTCCTCTGGAAGGGGGAGACACCTCAGAATTTGGCATTTTCTAAGGCACCATTGAGTACAGCAGAATTTCCACCTGGAACCAGATGTGTGGGTGAAGTTTCCCGTCCCTGACCCCAGCCAGTACCTGGTGTTAGAGGAAAAGCCATAAAAAAAAAGAATCTTACAGCTGGTTTATCCTGTCCCTATCCAAGTGGAGGCTCCTGGCAGTGGGCAGAAATGGGAATTAAGGTTTTGGTATAACCAGGACAACCTGGCAGCCACATCAATGTGTTTGAACTTTATCATGTGAGCAGATTAACTTGAAAGTTAAGCAGATGTGGGGCCAAGTGTGAGAGTGCTGGTGTGGATCATTTACTGCACACCTCAGGAATTGCTGTGTCACAGACAGGTTTCAGATTATCAGACAGAAAAGTCAATGAAGATCTAAGACCTTTCTGGAGGCTGTAAACACTGGGCTTTACCTCGTGGTAAAGGGTTAAACTCAGCACTAGCACTGGGTTTATTTTAACTTGAGATAAAATTTCCAAGAGGTCCATGAAAATAAGCTGAGCTTCGTCCAAATGCAATGGAAAACCTGGAATTTTAGTGCATGAAGCAGGTAAAGAAAGGAGCACATGAAACTTTGTAAACAGAGGTGTTAAAACAAATTTAATAATAGACTTTTTAAACTCCCAGATCACTGTCAGAGTATATATGTGTTAAAAGACCTATAAATATATTTTAAAACAATCTATTTTCCTTTCACTTAGCTGCCAAGATCTCCATTAGGAGGTTTGTGTTTCCTTCCAACATTAAAGGATCTCTCTAACATCTGTAGCGACGAGCAGTGAAGAGTGTCAGTTCTGCTTCTGAAACAAGCAGTGCCACCACGTGAAGGAGGAAAAATGTGAAATAATGAATATGCTTCTGCAGAACAGGCTGCTGTGTGTAACAGGGGATGTGCAAAGCCTCGTGCCAGGCTTCACCTCACGAGTTTCTCCTCTCCATCTCTAAGGAGTGCAGTTAATTATGCAAAACTTGGAGAAAGTATTGCCCAAAGATGCTGAACCCTGGCACAAAGTGCCACAGAATTTTGGGCTGTGTGTTCCCTTCCTTCCAAGGATTGTGAGTGCATTCCCTTCCTTCAAAAAACTGAGTTTTGGTCTCTTCCTTCCAAGGATCGTGAGTGTGTTCCCTTCCTTCAAAAAACTGAGTTTTGTTCTCTTCCTTCTCAGGACTGAGCTTTGTGTTCCCCTCCTTCCAAGGACTGTGTGTGTGTGTGTTCCCTTCCTTCAAAAACTTGAGCTTTGTGTTCCCTTCCTTCAAAAACTTGAGCTTTGTGTTCCCTTCCTTCAATAAACTGAGCTTTGTGTTCCCTTCTTTCCATCCAGAAGTCAGGAAGAGAAAGGGATCACAGCACAACACGAGCCAATCTCAGCTTCACTGGAGCAGCCACAACTTGAAAAATTCTCTGCTTTTTTCCCATGAAGGTTCCCAGACCACAGGACAGCAGCATTGATGGGGATTCAGGAGCTTTGGGAATGTTTTTATTCCCATAGTTGCTGTCACAGAATAGATAATGATAACAGTTATGTTATATTGGATATAATAGTTATTTTAGTATAATAATAGTTGTTATCATAGAATGAAAGGGACCTGAAATCTCCACCCCTGCCATGGCAGGGACACCTTCCACTGTCCCAGGCTGTCCCAAACCCCAATGTCCAACCTGGCCTGGGGCACTGCCAGGGATCCAGAACAGCCACAGCAAATCTGGGAATTCTATTCCTCACCCCTCCCAGGGAACAATTCCTTCCAAATCTCTGAAATGAACCTTTCCTCTGGCACTTTGAAGCCATTCCCCCTTGTCTATCCCTCTCTCCATCATCTTTTAGGCTCCCTTCAGGTTCTGTAAGGGGTAATTAGGTGACCCCAAAACCTCATTTTCCCTTGAGGAAGGAAAGCACCCCCGTTTCTGTGGTTTAACGATGAACAGGCAGGTGTGGGAATGATGGAAACGTGCTCAGACACTGCAGGAAAAGGGAAAAGTCCCACAGGTAACAAACAACAACATTTCCAGGAGCTTTCCTGGAAACCTCACAGCACAGGCAGCAGTTTATCAGCACAGGGAGATGTAAAAAGAAAATGATGTAACCAAAACTGGACCTGCAGGACTGCCAACACACAGAGAACTCACAGACACCTCCAAGCAAAGAGATTTGCTCCTCATTTCAAGAAGAAACTGCCACGGTGGGTTTTAATCTGTGTAAATGTGGGTAGGACACGCAGCTGATAAATGTTCCTTCTGCCTAAAACTGCAGGACATTTACAGCATGAAGATCTGCACAAATATCACAGATATTCCCAAATTTTATGTGGAAAATTGCCTGCAGTTATGCATGGAAATGTTTCTTATTTAATCTAGACAGGGTGTCCTGCCACTTCAGCAGGGGAGAGAGAACATGGACTGCAGTGAGACTCAAAAAACCCCAATTTTTAACAATTTCCAACAAAGTCTTTGGGTGCACTTTAATCTCAGGACGATCTTACCTGGCTGTACTTATCATTTCAGCTGCCCTGAATTGGAGAGTTTTATACCCAAATGCACAGATACCACGATGAGTGTGTGAGGATGTAATTTATATAATTTATGTAATTTACTGGGGGGATTCAAACCAGGATTTGCAAATCTGAAGGTTTTTAAAAGCTGATTCCCAGGACTCCTGTGTCAAAGCCAGAGGTTCAAAACCACAGTGGTTAAAAGGAAGATAATAAACTGCTCACTACTTGACCTTAACTACAATGGAGAGGAAAAATCAGTGTTAATCTTGCTACACAAACCTTAATCTATTTTATTTTTTTTTGCTTAGCTTTCCCTTTTTCAGCATCTATATAATTGTATAGATAAGATATGCAAGGGTTTACCTTTATTATCTGTACATATGATAAGCCCAAATTGCTAATTCATCCTTAATTTTTTTGGTTCAAGTTACACACTCGGTGTTATTTTAACATAAGGCTTTTTTTGTAATGTAATGATATTTAATTTGCATTAGCACAAGTGACATACAATAGATCATGCTATTATCATGATTGATATCAGATGAACTGGCATAAATTCAACGTTATAAATTGAGCCTATAAATGAAACTCTGATTTTACAGGAATTACTGGAGTAAAAAGGCTAAGGACCCTCAAGTCAACCTTACTCAAACCCACTCTTTGGAGCTTTATATATTTTATGCCTGCAATAAATGCTTTTGTGAAAGCCCATAACCTGCAAAAAATATTTAAAAAAAAAAACTCATTGGAAGTCTATTAATTATAATAATCCCATCCAAAAAGCTGTGAGGGCTTATTTTTGTGACATCACTCTTTGATTTCTTACTGCCTTAAATTATCCCTTTGTTGGCTGGGTGAGGGTAACAGTCATACTTTTGTCATTAAATATAAGGAGTTTTAAAGCCTGATCCACCCCAGCTCTAATTGATATTGCTTTCATTTGGCAGATAGTGACCTGATTTATAATTTAAATATGCATCATTATATGCACCTCTTCTGTATAATGAAAAAGTGAAGTTACTCTCATCTTCTCCTGCAATGTTAACATCAAGGAAAAGTATCTTCCTTTTTTCCCCTTTTATACTTAGAGCCTAATTGAAAACTGTTCATTGAATTTCAACATGATAGAAAAGTCTTTTTATCTCTCAATTTGTCCATTAGCTATTATAATTGAAGTATCTGCTCCACGGCTGAATTGATATTGTTCTTGTTTAAATTCGGGATTTCTCTAAATCTTCTATGAGGCAGCAACTCAAAAAAAAAAAAAAAAAAATTTGGGTTATGAGAATTGAGTGAGCAATGCTGCCTAAATGGGCCATGGGAGCAGCAGGCCCCACGTGCAGAGCTGCACAGAGCAGGAAGGCACAGGATTTCAGGATTTTCCTGGAGAACGTGTTGCATAATAATCTCACCAGCATGACCAGAAGGTTTGCTAATTGCCACATCTGTTTAACAGCTGTCAGATGTTTGCCATATGCTGCCATCAATATTACAGCAGAGTACATTACAGGGAGTTTTATTGTGTTCCACTGTTATTTATTTGCCACAGACATTACCACAGCCAGTGACGTCTGTTGATGTTAGATCACTAATTATGTTTTAAAAGCTGCATGCAAAATCCAGGGGTTTCAGCCTCCTCAGCCCCCAGTTCTGATGATGTCACTGAGAAAGTTTCCCCTACAGATCTCTGAACTGGTTTATACGTTTCTATCTCTTCTCATGGTAAATAATTCTTCTGCAAAATAACTTATTTATGTTGTTTTTGAAGGATGTTTCTAAGCCCACGTTATGTTTTAATGGTGATGCTTGTAAAAACTCAAACTTCTCCTTCAAAACCCACTTCATTCCAAGCTTTTTTTCCCATCAGGGCACAGGTCAGGGATGGAGGACAATTCATCTTTACAGCTCAGAAGGTTGATACCCCAATTCTGCTCCCAGACCTGCCACTGACTCATCCATGCCCTCGATTCTTGGTGTGACCCTGATTTTCCAATCTGTGAGCCAAATCCCTGAGCTGGATTCTGGGCAAGCTGTGGGGTGAGCCAGCACCTTCCCAGCCATGAATCTGCCTGAGTTTTGCTGTTCTTTTAAACGTTTCCTTGCAGGGATTTTTGAGACAACTCTTTTCAAGTTACTTTTTTGTCACCACGGCAGGGAAAGAGGAAGCAGAGATTGACAATGTGCAGACGAGGCAAAATCTGCATGATGTGATTTAATGTGAGTTGATAGGTGTCACTGATCTCTATTATAAATAGACTGTGTGAATTCCATATGATGTATTATTTATCTGTTGTAGATGCCTTTTTGTTTCATTAATAAACCTGGAAATCAGACGTATACATTTCCAATGATGAGATTTTGGCAATACAAGGCATTGTGACATTTGTCTGCAATTGCTCAATTATTTTGATGATTTTCTTCTTCTTTCTCTATAAATGATTAATGCTTGAGATGTTTGTTCAAGATTCTCCTGATTTTAGCTCATTTGTCCAGCTGAGTTCTTTTTTCCTCCTCTAATTAGGGAAGATTATTGCAGTGTAAGGACTTCCAGTGTGACCTGAATTCCAGTTCCTGGGAGATGCTGCTCTGGAACACACAACAGGATCCCATGGCTGAGGTCTGGGGAGTCTGGGACATCCAGAAAATCTCACAAAATTAACAATGAGGTTTCCATTTAAACCTGCCTCAGAGCAGAAACTCCTCTGCTGTTATTCTACCTACATTTGGAAACATTTCCACGGTATTTCTGTGCTTGAAAAAGTTCAGAAAACACTTTGCTCTTTACTCAGATAGGAAAGGACCTGAATCTTTCCCAATTCTGCAGAGAACAATAAGCAGCAGCTGGTGCCTTCCACTCGAGCTTTCAGAAGAAGCGCTGAGATATCTTTGAAGACACCACAGGGCAAAGAATTGTGAAGAAAAGGTAAAGCTGGGGGTTGTTCCAGGAGCCCAAGTGTCAAACCTGGGGGTGCCTGGCATGGGTGAGGACAGGGGGATCCCTGAAGGAGGGAGATGGGGCCGTGAGCTCAGGCTGCAGGTGCCTGCAGGAGCAGGAGGTGCCTGCAGGAGCAGGAGGTGCCTTGCCCCAACACCTCCCTCAGCCATCTGAAATTTGTCTGCTTTCTGCACTGGATCTCCTCATTTTCCTCTCCCGTGCCATTTGAATGCTGTTTGTAGCCATTTCAATTACGTGATTTCCTTATCTGTGTACCATGGAGAATACTGTACAAGGCTTTATAAACAGCTCCTAAGTTTATCTGCCTGTCATTTGCTTTTCATTATGCGAGATAACAATCTTCCTCATATCTCCGAAGAAGATAGAATGTGATTGTTTTGAAATGGGGAGGGGGAGAAAAGTCTACTCTGCATTATCCCCAGCCCTGTAGCATTTGTAACGTCACGAGTGTCAGCACAATCTCCAACATTTTTCCTTGCTGTGGTCCAGGAAGAATTATCTCTGTAGTTTTTTTGTGCTTGCTGCTATCTCCTCTTTTCCCCCATTTTAGACACAGTGAGGGTCTTATCTGGAGCGTGGTTCTGCAGCTACAGATTTGCCTAAATTCAGTGTGATCGCTGCAAACCCTTTGGTGGAGCTCGGGCACGCAGGGGAAGGGTGAGAGGCAATTGTCAGCAGCTCGTGGATTAAATATGGACAGATATTATTCATGTCATTTGACAGTTCCTGACTTTCAGCTGCATAATGACACAGCAACAGTAGGAATTCCAGCAGCCCAGCTTCTGTCTTGCTTCAAGATAAGCTTATCAAGCGTAGCCTGAATCCATTCAGCTCCTCAGCGGATCAGAACTCGTGTCAGGCTGAGCTGCTGCTCTGATTCCTGCTCTGCACATCCACATGGGCTGGGCTTTGCCACCTCACAGCTGCCTTGAAGGGTTTTTAGCACACAGACAAGATTTGTGCCTTGTCCAGGGCAGCCCTGGATCCTCCTGGTGCCACCGAGTGCCCCTGAAGAGGAAAAGGAAGGAGGTGAGACCAGGAGATGCTCAGCCCTGGTGGGGTTTGTGCTCTCTTCATCAGTTCCTTGATCTGTTTTGTTTGGCTCCTTAAGGTGAAAAATCCCTCCCTGAGGTTTCCCCTGTGCTGTTTGTCCCAGAGATTCAGAGGGAATCTCTGAACAACACAGGAGTCACAGCTGGCACTGCTCACTCAGCAATGGTTTGGGGTTAGGAATTGACCAAGTGGCTGTGGAATTGTCACGTTCCCTGGAGTGCCCTCCCGATTACAGCACTTCCCAAACTTGTGGGATTTGGGGGTCAGGGCAGAATCGTGGGTTTGGAGAACTTTTGGCAGGTGAATGTTCAATTAAAAAAAAAAAAAGAAGCAAAGTTGTGAAAGGAAATTCAGCCAATTTGATCACACAGGATTTGATCAGCAAGAGTTTGATCTTAGAGGAGCTGGAAACTCCTCCAGGCTGGGGTTATCATTCTGGTTCTGCCTGCACAATGAAGAGCATAAACCACATCAAAATGTACAAATGTTGGCACTGGCTGTGGCCACAGGCCAGTGTCCTGTCCTGTCCCCTCTCCAGCTGGAAAATCAGGGACACCAAAGAAAGTCAATCACTCCAGACTCCTCCAGAACATTTTCAAATCATTTGTGTTTATTAAATCATTGCTGATTTGGTTTTTCTACTCTGAATGTGGTCACTTTTTGAGGAACAGCAAACAGAAATTATAATTACATGAAAAATGGAAGATATCGTAGTTTTGCAGTTTCTTATCAGTGGGAAACTCTTTGCCGCTTGACTTTTCCTTGGAATACATTGGTAGAAACACGAGTTCGTGTCTCAGAATTAAATGCATGCCTCAACATCTCAGTTTATGCACTCATAATTATATTTACAATTAAAAACAATGGAATCGGGAATAGAACTTTTTTTGTTGGCTGAGTTCACAAAATGAGTTGTGGAGAAAATGTCATTTTAAGCCTCGCTTTCTTCCCCACAATTTAGGAGCATTTAAGCTCCATCTCCGACACACATTAAGAAATTAGGGGCTAATTAAATCCATATGGGGCTGAAAGACCTCTGGGTCCCTCCCAAAATTCCCTTTTACACAGCAAACCCCAAATGCTGGCACACGACAGGACACAAACCCACCGCACGACGGTTCCCTGGAAATATTTTAATTCCTTTCGAGCAGAAAAGCCAAGCTCCAAATGGAAATGCAGATGGGGTAATTGAGAATTCCCTGCCCTGCCAGGCGGGGTTAATGGGCAGTGCCCTGCAGAAATCCGGCTCCTGCGAACCCTGCAAATGTCACAGCGCTACAGAACAAGGCTGATCCAGGTCCTTGTGGTGTTAAGTGGAGGCTGCAGGGCAGCTCTGAACCCAAACGCATAATTTGTAGACACAGGATGTCATTTACGATTGCTTACCTCTCATTAAAACTAATCAGAGCGGCTTTCTGGCAAAAATTGATTTTTAATTGGAAAAGTTACATCTGTGAAGCTGTTTTCTTTTCCCCTGAAAAGCTGGGAACTGATGGATAATGTCCTTGTTTGCTGAGAGCGTCGAGAGCTCTGAAAGACCTTTTTTGCTACAGATTTTGGGCAAAAATTAGCATGAAAAATATTTGTTTGTATGCTTTGCGGGATGATTTTAGTTAGAAAAGTTATTTTCCAGTAAAAAAAAAAAAAATTCGAGGGATGTCTTCACTTGCCAGCTTGGGAAGCACACGGATGCAAACAGGAGGGCAGGACCTTCCAGTGGCTTCCACACTTCTCAGGTATTTTTCACCAGGACTGCCACTGGCAGCATAAGGTGCAGCAATGTCACTTTTAATTAAAACCTTTTATTTTACCTGAACACAGAACAGCTGCAGCATCCACAACACGGACAAGGCCAGGGCTGTGGAATGGAAAAGGAGACTTTGGTAACGGGAAACCCACACAAAGCTGGTTTGTGCCATAAATCCCACAAAATGCTGCTCATTTCTCCCTGGAGGGGACACTGAGTGCTCTGGGCTGGTGATCGGGTGGGGGTCGGGCACGGGATGGTCCAGGAGGGCTTTCCCAGCCCGGATGATTCTGTGACAGCTGTAGGGCTCAAGTTCTTTCCAAATTTCTGCTTGAAAGCAGAATGAAGCTGTGGCAATAGAAAGCCCTTCCCAAAGAGATGCGAATTCCCATTAAATACCCCAGGTATTCAATTTAAATAGCGCTCGGTGTGATCCTGCAGGAGAGGAGGGATCTCCTTCCCCCAGAAGCACTTTTGGGGTGATTATCATAGGATCGTTTAATTGTCCCTGTTTTATCCATCCCATCTGAGCCGGCCGAGAATTCGAAGCAGAAGGCTCAGCCAGCTCTGGGTGTTCCCAGCCCTTCCACCCAAAGCCAGGCAGGAACTTCACAAAATTGAGGGGAGCAGAGAGCGTTTCCAGGGCTGGGGGAGGTGGGAATGTCCCCATGGGGAGCAGGGACAAGGAGCTGGAATGGCAGCTGGAGGTTTGCTCCAGCCTGGCACTGCCAGCTCCCCTCTCCTGCCTTCCCAAAATGCAGGTGATCATTCACCTCTAAGGACAGCGAGGTTGTTAATTAGATAACAACACCCAGGTTATTTTCAACCGAACAACTGCTAAGCCTCGTGTGCAACGAGGGTTTTATTTCTTTGTTTTGCTGAGATATTTTTTCCCTTTGCGAGCGCTCCCAGAAATATCCTTGCAGGATGTGCCTCTCATTTTCCCGAGGATTTTCTGAAGCCCCCAGGGAACAGAACTCTATTACCTGAAGTCACCTTTCTGTCACAAGATCCAGGCAGGAGACACAAAGGACCTCTGGAATTTAAACTTCCTTGGTGTTCCGCTCAACACAGCCGAGCAAGAAATTATGCTGGCACCGAAGTTCTCAGAGCTATGCTGCGCTATTTAAAACGGAATTTCATCCTAATGGAGCCTAAAATAAAACAACGTGTGGAAGGAGATTTCAGAGTATCTTCGGTTGGATCAGGAGTTCGGGAGAATGAGAAAAAAACTCCAAATCCGACCAAAGAGCACCCTCTCCTGGAGAGAGCACCGGGAGGAGCCCTGCGAGCATCACCGTACGCTCCGCACGGACAAGGTAAGCGCCGTGGATAACGCTGCCCATTCCATCTCCTCACACGGAAAACATTCATCCGGTTTTATTTTCCTCTCTGTTTTTTATTAAGTCATGGAAAAATTACCAGAAGCAGGGGCTCGGTTTGCCGTGAAAGGAGATGTTGGTTATGAAAGGGTCATTTTCAGCATGGCTTTATCGTTATGGGAGAGCTTTCAGGTGGGTCACGCAGCAAATCGGGGTTAATTATTTTCTGTATCCAACAGATGCTTCATTTGGATCTATTTCCAAGATGACCATAAAAAGATTTTTTTTTTCCCCCACTATAGAAAAACAGCTTGTGGAGATGAATTTTATTTTGTAGTGCTTTAAGAGAAAATCTCTTTTATTTATTCAGGAAGATGCTCTTCTGTTTCTGCCTCTTCATTGAATAGGTTTGATGGTGAAGTTTTCCATTTCAACATTTAAAAGCTGCTCTCCATGAATACTCTGCCACATTCTCTGAAATTCACAGATGAATGAATTTTTTCAGGATTCCTGGAAAGCAAACACATCTGACCACGGGGAATATTAGCCTGATAAAGATTTAATTGTAAAATGACAACGAGCAGCAGTTGAAGTTCAGATAGTATTTCCCTGGCTGTCATTTCTGTGTGCAGACATTATTCTAATAGCAAACCCTCTCATCTTTGTTACCCTTCTCTTGATCTTTTCAGTGCCTGAAAAAGTCAAGTACCAATATCTTGTAGCACGAACATAAAGCTTTTTTCAGAAAGATTATATTTTCATATTTTTATTTTTTTTCGCAGCGGGTAACACAGAGTTCATGAATAGCAGCATTGAATTGTGATACCAGACCAACATATTATTATTATTATTACTATTATTATTACTATTTTTTCACACCAGGGCTGACCAAGCTAAATACCTGCTAACTAAAGACCAGTAAATTGGATTTTTTTAGCTAAAATACCCCAGGATGCTCTCTACAACAGCAGTGTGTTCACAAAGCTCAAATTTAATTTCTGATGAAGAACATGGGCAGTCACACTAGTTCTCTGAGCCATACCTGAGTAAATTAAAATCTGCACACAAAGAAAGAGTTTCCTACACTTTGTTTATCATTCTAACAATATCAAATATCATCTACAGTAGCATAAATAGAGATTCAACTCCTGCTCACCTGGATAATCCCACTAAACTCAGAACAGGACTTTCCCTCCTGTAGTTGCAGTGGTATTTCATAACTGATGGATAATTATGGAGCACAAAAGGAATTCTTTTTATCTAGTTTGTTGAGTTCTGTCAGTTAGAAATGGAGAGGGTTGTTCTAACAGCCAAGAAATGAGAAGTCCTCGTGTCACTGGCCATGGGACAGCCCTTGGCTCTGACCCCAAAAAGGAATTTTGTGGCACAGCCAGGCACTGCTTGTCCTGGAATCCTGCAGCCTTCTGGAAGCACAGCCCTTGTGAAGGATGGTGAGATTTATCGAGCCAAACTGAAGCAGAAGATTATTTTTGGTAAGCTTGGGAGTGCATGGATTAATAAATCCTGCTTGTCCCAGCTCTTAGGAATTCCATTCTGTCTAAATTTCAGTTTTGTTTTCTCCTTTCCCCCCCCCTCAATAGAGCTGAACCTGGGAACAGCATCACTCAAAGGCTCGTTAGTTTGATGAAGTGGCAAAAGTGACTCCAGCTCCCGTGGGTACTCCCAGCTCCGAAACATTTACACATCCCAAGGGAATTCTGAAAAACACCACCGAGTCTTTAGGTACTGAATCACAGGCAACTCTTTTGAATCTTTAATTTTTTTTTTCTATATTCTTTTCTATGAGGATGTCAGAACTAAAATATGGAATATGCTTTTCCCACTTGGTTCCTATTACTTGTAAAGCATTCAAAAGCTTCCAGAATAAAATTACCTCTATGCCCTGCCAGGGAGCAGGCAGAGCTCCACAGAGTATCAAGGGAGTCCCTCTGCTGGTGTTGCTTTCCATTTTTAACCCAAATATAATCATAAAAATGACTAAATGTGAGACTGGAGCTGTACAGCCTTAGATTCAGCATTTATTTGTTATCATGTTCATCCCAGTGGAGTTTTACTGTACTTTTATATTTATACAAAAAGTGCTGAAATATATTCCATAAATTAAGGAGTTCATTTTCAGGTGTGACATATTCATCATCTCCACCATCATCATCATGTGAGTTTGTTTTAAAACTTTACTCATATGACAGCAGGCAATTTGCATTTAGGCAAAAACAAAAACAAAAAACATTTGAGGGAGAAATGCAAAGAGGTAAGAGGTGGAGGAAGCTGAATTCAACCCTGAAATTACATCCCTTACTCTTCTACCCCAACTGCACATTTTCCATGGGGGGAAAGGCACTGAGGCACATTTAACCCCATAAATGCCTGAGATTTCCCCTGGGTGGATTCAGGTCTGTGTCCTGACAGTGAAGAATTAAACAACTCAACACAAAAATACATTTCTGTTCTGTTCCACTGTTCATTTGAGGCTTAATCACAGTTGTCAATGTGCTATTGCAGTGAATAACATTTTCATATTGAGTTATTTTACAGTTCCTACAGCAGTAAGGAATATCTTAGGAATATCTGATTGTTTTGGCTTTATTTATTGTACAGGAAAGCAATGACATTGAAAATATTGTATAAACAGCAAATACACTGAGCAGCAAAATCCCTACCCTGCATTATGAAATGATGTTATTTTAAAACATTTGAAAAAAAATCATAATTATATGATCTCAACAGAGACAAATTACCTATTATTTTAACATAATTAATTTGAGCTCAGAGCATTTATGTTGCTGTGTGTTATTATCCATCAAAATGCTAAAAATTGGGGGTTGAATCTTTAAGTTTTTTTTCTCCAAATCTGTCATTTGTTTGTCTCCACCTTCAATACCTGAAAGCTTTAATTACAGTAGATATTTCAGGTCGTTGTCTGTCCCCTAGGTCACATTTCCAACCTGATTTGTGATGATCTTGCACCAGGGCCTTCAAGAGAGAGCTCTCCCTCCTCAGTGACCTCAGGCTTGTAACCAAGTTTCTGTTCTGTCCCTATGATACTGATGGGTTTTGAGGTTTGGGTTTTTTTAATCTTATTGTTGTATCCTGATCATTTATTCATTTATACTGCTAATTAATGTATTTTTCTCTTTCTCTTTTAAACACACCCTCCTCCACCTGCTGTGAAGGCAAAGGGAACAATGAGTGCTGTGGTATTTCACAGGTCAGGGTTTGTTCTCCTGGCTGGCTGAACAGGTCCCTCTTTTCCCAGCACCTGGACAGGTTTGGGCTGGGTTTTCTCTGAGCTCAGGGTGGGATCTGCTGCTCCTGTGTGGTCTGAGGTGACAGGAGATGGATGGAAGCTCTGCATGAAGGCAAAAGTCCACCCATTTCTTGTTGTCCTGTCTCCAGGAGAGCACTGAGGCCACACTGTCCAAACTGAGCCAGGGAACGCCTGTCTCCGAGGCTCTGATGAGCTCTGACTTTTTTATGCCTCTGATTTTTTTTTCCCCTTGTCTCTCATGATTGACATTTGTCTGTTCTGGGCCTCGTTTGCTTGCACTGCACTTGTGGGGAGCGTGGAGCAGTGCAGTATTGTCATGTCAGCCGGGTTAAGGGTGAGGAACATTACACATGCACACTGATTTATGCCTCAGAGGCTGCAAATCGTGTCAAGTGTGATCTCAGCACAGCTCTGCTCCATGACTCAAGTGCCTGGTGCAGTGTTACACTCTCAGACATCAATCCTCAGCCAGGCAAGGGAGAACTCCAGAGCATCCATAAAGTCCTGGGCTGGGAGAGTTCTTAGTTATTCATGAGATAATAATGGTGTTTGCAAGGTTCATGCCAAAGCCAGAATCCCACAACCACTGAGGCTGGAAAAGATCTCCAAGCTGTGCCTGATTCCCACTCCACTGAGTGCCACCTCCAGGGATGGGATCCAAAACTCCCTGGGCAGCCCCTACCAAAGCCTGACCACCTTTTCCATGGGGAAATTCCTCCTGATCTCGAACCTGAGCCTCTCCTGGCACAACTTTTTATCCCAGTCTTTCCATAATTCTGTTTTGAAGCTCAGGAGGTCCTGTGGACAGCTGTGGGTCTGAAAGCTGCTGTTCTCCCAAAGGCACACAGCAATTTCTTCAGTACTTCAAGCTCTATATTTGTTGAAGTCGCTGCCAGTGATTGGTTTTTCTTCTTCTGACCATCCCTGTAAAACAAAGCTCAGAGAGAAGGATCTGACAGCCAGAACTCCCTTGGGATACCAAAGGCCTTGACCCTCAGACCTGCCTAGCCACTGCTGCCCGTCCTGCAGGTGCCTCTCCTTCTGCTTTTACCCACAGCCTGAAAAACCCTTCCCAGCACAGCCACGACCAAAATTCAGGAACCCCTATGAAAAGCATTAATTTGGCCCCACCTTATCTTCTCATTGAAGGAAAAGAGGCTGAGAATCCCCAGCTGAGCCACATTTGCAGCGTGCTGGGAAATTGCAGAGGTGGGAAGCACAGCTCCAGAGCAGCTCAGGACAGAGCCCTTCCTTCCCCAGCCCCTGCAGCACAGGGAGCTGAGCAGTGCAGTTTGCTCCTGACCAGCACTTTCTGCAGGACAGCAGGGAGGAATGATGGAAAGGGTGGAGGGATTCCTCTTCACAATGCCACAGCTCATCTGAACCTCTTGTAAGTTAATTTAACACATCCTGTTAGTGGTGTCCGATTAAAAACACAACAAATAATGCACCAGACACAGCAGGGGTGAAGGCTGGGAGTGCAGGCAGGACTCGGGGCACAGGCTGGGGCTGAGCAGGGCTCTGGGTTTTGGGCAGGGCTCGGGGTTCAGGTTGGAGGAGTGGGCACGGCTCTGGGGTTCAGGCTGGGGCTGGGCAGGACTCGGGGGTTCAGAGCAGGGCACGGTTCACGGTTTAGGCTGGAGCCAGGCACGGCTCAGGGTTTAACGCCAGCGCTCCGCTGCCTCAGGGCCCGGCCTGCCCAGGGCCGCTCACGGCCGGCACCGCCGCAGCCTCACGGCCGCAACTGAGCATGCTCGGCTCCCGCACATCCGCCGGCGCCCGGCGGCCGAGCAGCGCGGAGCGGGTGCTGAGGCCGGGGCCGGGGCCGGGGCCGGGGCCGGGGCTCGGCCCGAGCAGGAGGCGGCGGCGGGGCCGCCATGAACCGCGGCGGGGCGGGGGCGGCGCCCGCCTTCCCCGGCCCCGTGCAGTGTAAGTGCTGCGCCATGCGCGCTCCGGGGCCCGCGCCGCGCCAGCGCCGGGGAGCCGGGGCCTGCCCGGGCCCCGAAACCTGAGTAGCGCATGAAGCGGGCGGGAGCGGAGCCCGGGAACCTGGCTGGGGGGCGGGGGGGGGGAACCCGGGAATCTGCGTGAGCGCCGCGGGCACCGGGCGGGCAGCGGGGCCGGGCAGTGGGCACCGGGGCCGGGCAGTGGGCAGCGGGGCCGGGCAGTGGGCACCGGGCGGTGCTCCGCGGGTCCTGGGTGATGGTACGTGCGTGCCGGATGGTGGTCCGTGCATCCTGGGTGATGGTCTGTGCGTGGCCGCACGGTGGTCCATGGATCCCGGGCGTTGGTCCATGGATCTTGGGTGATGGATGCTCCATGGATCCCGGGCGTTGGTCCATGCTCCATGCTCCATTGGCACTGGGTGCTCTCCGTGTGTCTGGGGGTGCATCCCCGCAGCTCGGATGTCCCGGTGTCACCCAGAGCTGTGTCCCCCTGTCCCCGCAGTCCCCGGCAGCACCACCGTGCTGGTGGAGCTGACACCCGACATCCACATCTGCGGCATCTGCAAGCAGCAGTTCAACAACCTGGACGCGTTCGTGGGGCACAAGCAGAGCGGCTGCCAGCTCACCAGTGCCACGGCCGGTGCCACCAGCACCGTCCAGTTCGTGTCCGAGGAGACCGTGCCAAGCACACAGGCTCAGAGCACGAGCAGGACCATCGCCTCCGAGACACAGACCATCACAGGTACACAAACCCTACAGGTACACAAATCCTACAGGTGTGCAAACCATCACAGGTGCACAAATCCTATAGGTACACAAACCCTACAGGTGTGCAAACCATCACAGGTACACAAACCCTACAGGTGCACAGACCTTACAGGTGTGCAGACCATCACAGGTACACAAGTCCTACAGGTACACAAACCATCACAGGTACACAAACCTTACAGGCACCACCATGTCACCTGCCAGGTGCCAGCCCTCTGTCCCTGTGTCCCCATCAGCCAGGTGAAATAACAGTTTTCACATCAGCTGTCATGTAACCAAGGCAATGAAACAGTGCTGTGCTGCCTCCTTGGGTTGGTTGTAACAATAGTTGCTTAATTTGCTAATTGAGATACAAGTTCTCTCAGAGAATTGCTAAAGTTCACTGTGTTGTGGAACCAGCTTGTGCAAATTAATTAAAATTGTCGATACTTATGAAAAATAAGTAATTACTATGCATTTTATTTTTTTTAAGAGTGCTCTAGATGGAAAACAGACACAGAATTGCTGTCAGGCACCCATCCAGACCTTTTTATGTGTGAATACTGCATTCCCTAACATTGCTCCCACAACTAATTGGGAGGAAAAATATTACTCAAAATTTCTGCCTATGTGAAGACTCGAGTGAGGTCCTGATCCTGGAGACATTTAAATAAAATTAGGATTTTGTTCCGTGGGTGAAAGTTTGCCTTTCTATATATAGTTTTGTTTTATTTTGGTGTGGGACCTTACTAAACCCCAAATTATTTGACTCTAATTTGGACAGACAGATTAAGGCAGGGAGTCTGGAAGAGCAGTGAAACAAACTGAATTCAGGGCCCACTTCCAGGAATTTTTGTATTATAATCCTTCAACTCAGTGTGGATTTTGGGTGAGTCATTTTTCTGCTTCATATTTACTCATCTTTAAAATGAGGACAGTTCTATCCATCTGCCCTTTTGGGCTATAATGTTGTTTAATTGATTTAAAAGCTGCTACTTTGGCTGAGATATTTTCACCTGTTATTCTTGTGAGTAACAGCTAAAAACAGTAGAGTTGAAAGAGGCTGAACTTTTTTAACAATTACAAAAATAATTTGTGTGATCCCTTTTGACAACATTTGCCATATAAATAATGATATTTTTTTCTCGTTCAGGCTATAACACAGAGTTGAAAAACAAATATGTCTTTATTTGGTGTTTGGAAGAGAAAAGCTTTTTTCCTTTCCTCTTTCCCCAGGTAAATAGGAGGAACAGGAATCTTGCTGGAAAAAAAAAAAAACAGAATAGTGAATTCATGAAACTAGACAATAATAAGATTTTTTTTTAATCTGATTAGAGAAGTTAATGCTCTCACATGAATTTTTTTGTGTGTTCAGTTTCTGCCCCAGAGTTTGTGTTTGAGCATGGCTACCAGACCTACCTGCCCAGTGAGAGCACAGAGCCTCCAGCTGCTGCTGTTGTCTCTACACCACCAAAAGCAAGGTCCAAGAAATCCTCCTCCTCAGTGCCACTGAAGAAACTCAGCTGCCTGTACCCAGGTGAGATGGGGATTTACCCCCTGCCTTTTCCTTTTAACTGGGCAGCTTTCCTGTGGTGACACAGGGGACATTTGATACCTGCACTGCTGCAGTGAGTTACCTCTAAGGGGAAGCATTAGAAAACTCAAGTTCACACCTGGTCACTGTTTTAAGTAGATGTGAGTAAATAAGATTAATTAATTTTCTCTTAACAGCGAATTTTAAAGAAAACACTGTTGAAAATAAACATGTCCAGAATATGGTGATGTATTTTAACTGTTTTGCTAGATTTTCCTTGAATTTAGTGATTTTTATCTTCCTGTTTCCAGGTTGCCAGTTCAAGACTTCCTATGGGATGAAGGATTTGGAACGTCACCGGCGAACACACACAGGTTTATCCTCCTATATTTTCTTTTGGGTTGGTTTCCTCCTTTCAGCTTTTTCACAAAAGCCATTTTCCTATGAAGTCATGTCTCTATAAACAGGATGTGGACATGTCTGTACTTTCTGGTATTGTCCTGAGGAATTGCCTGCTAGGGACCTGCCCTGCCTGGCCCAGCTGTGACACTGCAATGCTGGAGGCTGATTTGGGGCACAATTTAATTTCTGAATGCACACCATTTTATTTTGATCAGGGTGCAGTGTGGTGGGAGTGAACACACCTTTATATTAAAGCAATCCCATGATTTTAGCTCCCAATTTCAGGCTCTGCTCTTTGCTGCAGCCACGCCTGCTGCCTGGTGTCCAGCTCCTACCAACGAGTCCCTTTCCTGGTCAGCTGTTGCATTTTATTTTCTTTTTTTTGTCAGGATCGAGATTAAATCTGTGAGATAGTATTTTTTGTTTGTATTCAGATGTTTATTAGTTTTTATTTATATTACAGTTTCACAAACAGTGAGTTTTATCATACTTTAAGCTAACAATTTAAAAATGGAGCTGTATTTCTCTTTTTACAAGTCTCTTTAAGGATAAACTGTTTAATTAAGAAAAAATACTTAAATTATTTTTACTTTTAACTTAATAATTAACCACCTGTGGCTCGCAATGCAGACTTTTTTTATCTAATTATAAAGCCTCTAAGGGGTTTGTTGCACCACACACTTCTATTCAACTACACACCCATGATTTCAACTCTATCACTCAAATTTGGAAGCCTTCTCCAAGGCCTCAAGTCAAAAGCAGTGTTCCCCTGGGGGTCAGTGTCAGAAAGCACAGAAAGTTCAAAACTCCCAGGCTTCTGGGTTCCAACAAAATACTATTTATATTTATGAAGAAGGTGAAAAAGAAGGACAAACTTCTGCCTTAAAACTTTTATTTTGTTTTATATATATTGCTATATTTTAAAACTTTACAGTCTAATTTTTTTACTATGTGATATTACACACTTTTATTCAAACTATACACAGCTATAATCCCAGTTTTATTATTTCATTTTGGAAGCTTTCTTCACGGCTTCAGGTCAGATGTACTTTCCTGGGGGTGGGGGGGGGAATCACATATTTTCACCTGTTATTCTTGTGAGTAACAGCTAAAAATATTAAAGTTGAAAGAGGCCAGACTTTTTTTTTTAACAATTACAAAAATAATTTGCGCGATGCCTTTTGACAACGTGTGCTTGTCAGCACAAAAAGCCTTAAAAATCCTCGGTGCCCAGGGTTCCAACAGGCAGCATTCAATGCGTGCTCTCTGCTTTTCCACCTTGGCCACCCCCTGAGCGTGTGAGTGCTGCTGTTGCAGGAGACAAGCCCCACAAGTGCGAGGTGTGCAGCAAATGCTTCAGCCGCAAGGACAAGCTGAAGATGCACATGCGCTCGCACACGGGAGTGAAGCCCTACAAGTGCAAGCACTGCGAGTACGCAGCGGCCGACAGCAGCAGCCTCAACAAACACCAACGCATCCACTCCAACGAGCGCCCCTTCAAGTGCCAGATCTGCCCCTACGCCAGCCGCAACTCCAGCCAGCTCACCGTGCACCTGCGCTCGCACACAGGTGGGGCTGCGCTCATATCCGTGCACCTAAGGGTTGGAGGGTCACTGAGGTGATTTTATGTCATGGACAGGATAAAAGGGATGATTTGAGTTCCCATTCAAGTGCCAGATCTGCCACTATGCTGCAACTCCAGCCAGCTCACCGTGCACCTGCGCTCGCACACAGGTGGGGCTGTGCTCACATCCGTGCATCTAACGGTTGGAGGGTTACAGAGATGGCTTTATATCATGTTTAGGTGTCCAGATCCCTAGAAGGGATGATTTGAGCTCTTGAGTGCCCCTTCTAGTACCAGATCTCTCCCTACACCAGTTGCAGCTCCAGCCAGCTCACTGTGCACCTGTGCTCGCACACAGGTGGGGCTGTGCTCACATCCATGGCTCTAGAAGTTGGAGAGTGACAGAGATTATTTTAAGTCCTGGTCAGGTGTCCAGATCCCCAAAAGGGATGATTTGAGTTCTTGAGTGCCCCTTCTGTTGTCAGATCTGCCCCTAAACCAGCTGCAGCTCCAGCCAGCTCACCATGCACCTGCCCTCACATACAGGTGGGGCTGTGCTCACATGAATTATGCTAAAACTCAAGCTTTAGTTTTGTTGTTTCTTCTACTTCTCAAAAATCAATCTTTTTTTCTGTAAAAGGACTTTATTTGCTGAAAGGAGACACAAGAATTTTGAAAGTAATCATTTTATTCTTGTTAGGTTGCAAAGCTGTCATGCACACACCCAATTTTAGGAGAAAAGTAAGACTGGTATGTAGAATATATTGCTTACTGGAATTAAATTAATAATCCTCTAGAAGGTGAGTGGTAATCCCCATTGTTCAGAGTGAGATTATCTTCACAGAATTACTTGTTGGACTAGTCATAAAACATCAGCTTCCTGTTAATTTGATTGAAACTACTCTTAGAATTAATAATCCTATGGTCAGACACAAGTTTTATCTAAATCCTGGCAGTGTCATTTAGGGATGGGCAGAAATGTAAAGAAATCTATCTTTAAACAAACAGAACCAGCATTTGCTATATTCTTTTTCATACATTGTGCTACCGTGTATATGAAAATTAAGTCATTGAAATATGAAGTGTGCCTTCATCAGCAAAGCAGATAAAAATTCAGTAGCTGAGTGTGCAGCTGAGGCTGTAAAATAAACTAGATGAACAAACAGTGCATCTTCATTAATAAAGTCTGTTTAATACAGATAGCACACCATGTATCTCAATTATTAAACAGATACATGGATTAGCACAGTAGGCCACAACTTGATTTGAAAAATATGCAGCTAAACCTATGACATATGTAGCTGGATAAGCAAATTATGCAAAATTATACAGCTCTCACAAACTCTATAAAATATTAACTTCTAAAATAAATCAGCCATTTGCAGTTTGATTATTAAAGAGGATAAATGCTTGTTGAACTAAATATACTTTCTTTTTCCTCCTCTCACCAAGAGTGTCTTAGAACCTAATAACACAATTCTTCCACTTAATCAAAATAATGCCTACCTAAAGAGTTCAGGCTCAGGAATTTTGGAGAATAATCTAAAAATATAGTTCTCCAAAATTCCTGAGTATCTTTAATCTAAAAATATAGAAGATACTCAGGAATTTTGGAGAACTATATTTTATGATTAAAGATAGAAAAGAGAGTAGTTATTTAGGCTGCTAAGTTTGCTTTGGAGTTTTTTTAAATGGCATTAGAACAGACTCACTGGAGTTGATTAGGGATTAGCACAGCTCCACCTTATCGTGGTCATGGATATTGTGACAGCAGCATGAAAAATATAGAAAATGTGAAATAATTTAGAGTGTGTCAGACCAGGTGATAATCCTGTGTCAGGAGATTTCTGTTGACTTTGAGGACGCTCTGGGAGCTCAGGACAGGGCGGCTGGACGGGATTCACGGCAGCGGTGGCTCCTGCTGTCCCCGTGTGACCTGCAGGTTCTCTCTTGGCAGGGGATGCCCCTTTCCAGTGCCAGATGTGCCCCGCCAAGTTCAAGATCAACTCGGACCTGAAGCGGCACCTGCGGGTGCACTCCGGGGAGAAGCCCTACAAGTGCGAGTTCTGCGAGGTGCGCTGCGCCATGAAGGGCAACCTCAAATCCCACGTGCGCATCAAGCACAGCATGGAGAACACCCTCAAGTGCCCCGAGTGCGACTTCCAGTGCGGCAACAAGACCAGCCTGAGGCACCACATCCGCGGGCACCAGCCCGAGCAGCCCGTCAAGTGCTCCGAGTGCAGCTACTCGTGCTCCAGCAAGGCGGCCCTCAAGGTGCACGAGCGCATCCACGGCAAGGAGAGGCCCTTCAAGTGCGAGTTCTGCAGCTTCGACACCAAGCAGCGCAGCAACCTCACCACCCACGTCCGCAAGGCCCACGGGGACAAGGCCAAGGGCAAGAGGCACTCGCTGGACAGCAGGGAAGGAGAGAGGCCCAAGCAGGGCGGCTCCAGGCAAGTGGCCAAGCTGGACGCCAAGAAGGCCTTCAAGTGTGACCTGTGCGAGGCGTCCTTCGTGCGGGAGGATTCGCTGCGCAGCCACAAGAAGCAGCACAGCCTGTACGGCGGCTCCAAGAGCAGCGAGCTGGCGGTGCTGCAGCTGCAGATGGATGCCGGCCGCCAGCCCGGCGCCCCCATCACCGTCAGCCACCTCCAGGTGCCGCTTCAGGCCGCTCAGGTGTCCCCCTACAACGAGGGCAGGGTCAAGATCATCGTGGGCCACCAGGTGCCTCAGGCCAACAGCCTCGTCCAGGCCGCCTCTGTGAACGTGGTGCCGCCTGCGCTGCTGGGCACGGGCCAGGAGGAGGTGCTGGCCGGTGGCCGCCTGCAGCTGCTGGGCCAGGTGAGCGTGCTGGCCCCGGCCCCGGCCGCGGTGGCCGCGGGGGACGCGGGGCCGGGGTCAGAGCCGGCCGTGCTGCTGAGCACGCAGGAGCAGGGGGAGGGCAGCGCCCTGCACCAGGCCCTGCTCCCCGCGGCTGCCCCCGGCCCCCACGAGCCCCCTGCCAGCCAGGCCTTCATCGCCAGCTCCGCCATCAGCTGCTCCGACCTGGAGGGGCTCAACGCCCTCATCCAGGAGGGAGCCACCGAGGTGACCGTGGTCAGTGACGGGGGGCAGAGCATCACCGTGTCCACGGCTGCTCCTCCTCCCCCCATCTTCTCGTCCTCCTCCCACGCTGAGGGATCCAAGCAGAGCTACTCCATCATCCAGAGCGGGGCTCACACGGCCCTGCTGTGTCCTGCAGACTCCATCCCTGACTAGCACCAAGGCTGCTCTGGACCCTGCTCTCTCCTGGGGCAGTGCTGAGCCTGCCAGCAATGCACAGGAACAACTGAATGCAGGATTTGTCCTCCAGAGACAAACACCTTCCACCTCCACACTGTATTGGTACGCTGAAGGAGGATGTGTTTGTATTTCTGTGCCTCTGCTCCTTGGAAAATGGAAGCAGCTGTTGCCGGTGTCCCCAAGCAGTGACATCCTCTGAGCATGGCTCTTGTACTGCCTGGAAGAAGAACTCCTCACCTTGTGCTGAATTACCTCCAGAGCAGCCTTGTTGTTTGATGCACACACAAAAAGACAATAACCTGAGCCATCCTGGAATTGAAGTGAATTATTCTCAGTTCTGTGCCCTGGGTGCATTCCCTGCTCCTGGCTGAGCTCTAAGGAGCCCCCAGTGCTGGCTCTGCTCCAGCCCAGCTGAGGTTTGAGGGGCTGCTCCTCGGTGTCTGTAGCAATTGGTAGCACCTGGCACTTGAAATGCTCCTGCAGAGACCATGTGGTTGTTTTTAGAAAGCAAAAGAATGTTGTCCCTCTCAGTAGTAACTAACTTTGTTAGCAACAACACAAATTCTCTCTGGCATGGTGATGGCTGTCAGAGGTGCCTGTGAATTAAAGAGCAAAACAACTGGAAATATATTTTTTACAAACACTACTTACCTTTTGTTTTTATTTTGATGCTGCCTGTTGGGAGTTGCATGGGTGGTAAAAGTGCATTAGAGTTTGGGTCTTCTTTTCATTAAAGGAAAAGATTGAATTTAATTTAATTTTTTATAAAACTTCTAATCCAAGGTCCGTCACTCCAGCAGAAATTCAAGTTGGATCACGAGAAGATGGTAATTTATTATTATATTTATAATAATATTATATCTACTCATATATTTATAATAAATATTATTATATTTATAATTTATTATGGAAATATCTCTGATGAAAGAATTCCACTATTGAATTGAACTATGTAATTGCCCGTGTAGATGTACCACAAGCAAAAAGCAATGAATTTCCTCCACCTCAGTGGTGGAGTGAACTCTGCAGGCAGGATTCAGGATTTCCTCAGCTCCCAGTGTCCCGTGCCATCCATAGGTGGTGCCAGAGGCCCAGGGAAGCTTTGGAGTGTGCTTTGGCTCCTGGATGATATTTCCTGTTTAACACTTCCCTGTAAAAATATTTCAAAATTCAGTTTTTTAAGATGTTACCAAAAGCTCAGCTGTAAAACTCTCTCTGTCACTTAAGAGAAAAAGCCGCAGATAAAAAGAAACACCTAAAGTTTTCTACAGGAAGCAAATCTGTGGCTAAAACTTAACCTCAGCATTTATGTTAAATTGATAATATTTTGCTCCCTGTTAATTCATTTTACCCTGTTCATAGTTGACAGCTGTAGAACTCTCGGGCACTACAAGAATGATAAAACCCGAGGGATTTTGGCAAAGCTGCTGGTTTGAAATGCAGTTTATCTGTGCTTGCCCTTGGCCAGGAGCCTCACCTGCAGTCCAGTGTCCCACTGAACCACCCCAGCTCTGTTATCTGCACTGCAGCTGCTCAAAAAGCCTCGAGAACCTTCTCAAGTAGGAAACCGGTAGATTTGTCATATTGTAAAGACCCACCTTGGTTCTGGGCCTCAGAGATAAACAGGAAAGATAACAGAATGGTGTGAATGGATAGACAGAGCTCAGTGCTGCTGCTTCAACGTCCTTTGGCTGATTGCATCATGTGAACAATCTAGAGGCTTCTTCCTCCACCCTGAGAAAAAAAAACCAGCTGATAACCAGGGCTGACACTGGGGCAATTTCTTTTCAATTTTCTCTTCCAATATTCTGGCTTGATTTCTGTGTGTGACAGCAATGGTCTGTGTGTTTTGGAGCTGGCAGGAGCAGATTGTTTTAATCTCTGATGTTCACTTAATACATTCTTCATGTTATCAGCAGAACCATCCCAGGAGGGAGCCTGGTAATTCAGAACAAGTGTCTCTTGTAGAGCTCTCCTGCTTTTGAGCACATGGTAAATAAATCCTATCCCTCCCTCCCCAGAGCTCTGCCATGGCCTCAGAGCTCTGGAGCAAGCTGGCTCTTTCCAGGACAAAATATTGGGATGGATTTTTGTTCCTGCTGCCTGGAGATCCCCAAGCTCCCCTGGTAAGTGCTGGCCCCAGGAACAGAGCTCAGAGGTTCCAGTGCTGCTCACACTGCACAGCCCTGACTCCCAGAGAGAAGGGAAAACCTGGATATCCTACCCAGCACAGCCTTTGGGAAGGGAAAATCTGGATATCCCACCCAGCACAGCCCTGGGGAAGGGAAAATTTGGATATCCCAGCACAGCCCTGGCAGGCTCTCCTCTCTGCCCAGGCTTTTCCCAGTTTCCCATGGGCTCCCAGGTGTGAGTTTATGGTGGTCACAGCCTCCCTCCTCTCTGGGGATGAATTTCTGAGAGATCTGAGGTTAAACTGGGCAGGCAGAGGTGCAAAACCTGAGTGCATTTCCAATAAGCCAAGCCCAGCTCTTGGGCTTTCCCAGCCCTTTGGGGTTTGTTGCTGTTCCTGATGCTGCTTTTCAAAGCCAGACCTGGTTCTAATATGAGCTGATCCTCCCCCAGACCTCTGAAATGTGCTTTTCTCTTGTGCTTTGTGAGGCAGGAATACACAGCAGGAAAAAAACTGAAGGAAAATGTGTTTGGACACCTTTAATTGTGTTGAGCCCCAGCTCAGTGTCCCCAGTGGGGCTTGAACAGCACTGGATTAAATTTTATCAGTGGTGCTGTATCTTTGATGTGGTTTTGATAAAAAAACTTTATTATTTGCATCAAAATGGGAGATTCCTGCTCAAAACCAGCCTCAGGTTGTCCCATGCACAGGGAGGTTCCTGGATCTGCCCCAGGAAACACTCCTGGATGATTGGATGGGATCAAATCCTCCCCTCAGATGAGGCCTGAAAGCAGCAGAAGTTGGTCCAAAGCTGGCTCCTGTGGGAGCTGGGAGAAAACGAAACATATTGATTATATGGGGGGCTTGCAATTAAAAAATTGTAATCAAAATATTTCCCAATCATTTTGGGGATGAGCTGTTTATTACTGCTGTCATCTGGCTGCACTGGAAAGTACCTTCTCTTGTGGGGTTTAAAATGTCAGAGACAGGCCAAGACATTTTTCTCTACAATACAAAGAACTGGGGAAAGGTTTGTTTTGTTGTTTTTTTTAATTTAGATACTTTATTTTATTCTGTATTTCTGCTTCTTTATTTATTTGTGTTTGAAGTCAAAATATAGTCAGTCATCCTTTTTGCACTGTGCTGCTCTGCTGACTGCAAAAATATTTTCTGTGTCCTCAATGGCAAGATCTCTATCCTATAATTTCAGGAATATTGACTGGCTACTCTAATGGCTTTTTACATCTCCAGTTGGAAAATCTTTAGTCTTGTTATTTAAATTTTAAGAAGAGAAACCAATATTGTTAGAAGAAACTGATGTCTCCTGTCACTTACCCAATGACCTTTCATGAGGTGATAAAGGTTTCTATAGTGACCTGAGGAAATGATGGCTCAGGTATCAGCGTGAATTAAAAGTCTGTGGCAGGAAAAGCTTTCTTTTCTCTGTCTCTCAGGTATCCAGTTCTGCCTTTGTCTTTATTCCAGTGGCTGACATGGAGAAGGACTCATAAAACATCCAGGATTTGGTTACATGGCTGTCTTTAGAGGCTTCACAATGCTGTAGGGAAGGAAAAGCATCCATGGCAAAGCAGAGGTGAGTTTTTTACAAGCTCACGTTCAGGCTCTGCTGCTGCAGTGTCACTGAATTCTGTAACCTGTGGCATCAGCCAAATTATCCCACGAGCCCCAGGAACTGTGTTTGCCTCTGAAACCAGGAATTATCATTGCCTGCAGATTCAGCTTTGACAGAGGTCTTTGAGTTCCTCGATTCGCACCTTGTGTAAACTCACCTTTAATTCTGAAAGTGAAAGCTCTTGGTTAGTAAGAGTGGCTGCATTTTGTAGGTAAAAGTTGAACATGATCTGGGAAATAATTAACTGGGGGCCTGGAGAGTATTTTGAGGTATTTTTATTTGGTTGTTGTGTCTTGTGCTGCTGGGTGAAACAACCTGTTATTGATATCTTCCAGTTTATCAAACCTGATGTGAGGCACCTAAAAAACTTTGGAGAAACCTCCAACGTTTTCAGCTTGAGTTTCCCACTGATGTCTTCCAGAGTGAAGGAAAGCTGATAAATCTTTGTGAAATAAAGGCTGGCCCTGGTCCCTGTTGCTTTGAGCTGTCAGACAATTTTCCATCATTTTGCTCCCCAAGCCCTGGGCCAGCAGAAGCAGAGCAAGGCCAGCCCTGAACCCTCACCTCCCTCTGCCTACTGCTTGTATTTGCACTTTTTGAAGGTCAGACCAAAAGAAAAAATCCACCCCACACTTTTTCCTAGCACAGATCTCAGCTTCCTCCTCCCAAAGTGTGTCTGCACTTACTGTGCTGGCCATAGTTCATAATTCTCTCAGTAATATCAGTATATTATATTTATATATCAGTTCTGTTGCACTGGAGCTGTGCTGCTGGATTCCCCACGTGGACAAGGTGTCCTCAGAAGGATATGGTGAGGATGGGAATTACTTGGATACCTCAGTGATGAGCCAGATGCAAATTGCCAGATGGATCCTGGAGATAGTCACATCTCCTGATGGCCCAGAGGAAAATCTGAAAGAACAGGAATGCATAAAGCTCAGCTGCATAATGCATAGCAGTCATAATTAATAGATTAAAGTTCTTTGTGAAACATGCTTTTTTATTCTAATAAAGGGAACGACTACAAATGGTGACACAGTTAGAACAAAACAGCGATGTGAGATGCCATGTTAGAGTTGTAAAGCTAAAGAGGTGATAAAAATGTACCTTGGGTTTAAATTTTTACAAGACTGATGTAAGACTTATTACCTTCAATAGCTGCACTTTTCCTTGTCTCTGGGCACATTGGATCATTCTGGTTCTCAAAGTACAGAAAATTGCTGGGGGATTGTTTAAGATTTGCTGATCCTTGTTGCTTAGTCCCTCCTAAAAAGTTCAGGATCCATCCTGTGAATCCCTTTGCCTTAACAATGTTAAATTTTGCTCTTGTTGTAAAATCATGGAGATTAGCCATTGATAGAACTTTAACTGGCTGGGGATATTCATGATTTTTTTTTTCCTTTAAAAAAAAAGCCTGCCAGCAAAATTGCTTTTTGGTGATGACTCTGCTTGAAAAGTGCTCTGCAGGGGCCCATTCCCAATTGATTATCTTTCACAGCTAATAGCTTCAAAGGCTATTTGGTGGACAGTCCAGTTTTACATTTAAATGTAAATCTCGATAGCCTTGACAGACTGATGATCAGAAAAAAGAAAGGTAAAACCAGTAAAATGGATGTACAGCTGGTATAACTTTCACCAGCTCCTCCCGGGGCAACTGCAGTGAAATTTAAATGGTTGCAGTGTGACAAAGCTCTTCGGAGGGGATGGTGGGTGGAAACCTCCCTAAGGTGCAGCATTAATAAGTTGCTGAGTGGCTTGGCAGCCCTAAAAGTTCAGTGTGGTGTCAGTGGCTCCCATTTTGTGCTGCCTTTGGGGTCAGGAGGGAATTCAGAGCTCTGGAGCCTCAGCAGGGAAATTCTGTGGCCAAGGGAGGGGAGGACACACGAGGGTGGCTCAGTCCTGGGCATGGCAGAGGTGCCACAGCTCCCTGAGTGCAACCTGAATTCTGACAGCCCTGAAATCACAGAATCAATCACAGAATCACAGGGTTGGAAAAGACCTCCAAGATCATCGAGTCCAACCCAGCCCTAACCCCTCCACTAACCCATGGCCCTGGGTGCCACATCCAATCTTTTTTTAAACACATCCAAGGGATGGTGACTCCACCACCTCCCTGGGCACACAATTCATTTGTCATAAAATTATAAAGTATTTATAAAGTACTTTATTACTCTTTCAGTAAAACCTGTTTCCTAATACCCAACCTAAATTTCCCTTGGCACAGCTTAAGACTCACCAGAGTGACTGATATAATTTTTATTCCATCCTCCCTGGGAGAAAAGGTGGACAAGGAATTCCTCAGCTCCCAGATACCTCCACAACTGTGAGGAGATGCCTTTTTCCTCATTTTTGATCTTTGTTGCTGTGGAAACAGAGCACAGACACTCACTGCTCATTTTCACTGTCTATTCCTCAAGGCCAAACAAGTCCAGAATTTTCCAGGTTTCCACAAGAAGGGAAAATAAGGGACAGGAAGGGAGAATGTTCAGTGTAGAACCCATTGAGAAACTGGAGATGAAGGAAGGAATGTCTGAGGAAAATAGGGAAAGTAGGGAGGTGGTTTCAGGGATACCTGGGGATGAGAGCAGAGGAGGTGTTTGTCCAGGGGGACTGGAACCCCTTGTCCTCTACTCTGATTTTCCTATGGATTTCTGGAATCATCTACATAAGGTAGAGAGAAGAAGAGAATGCTTTGTTTAGATTAAATTTAAATTCCACTCCAGTGCTACAATATTCCTGTGCAATGGAGTAAAGGGCATCTAAACTTATCTTTTTCTTTTTTATTTTTTTTTTATTTTTTTTTTATTGTTGGTTTGTTGTTGTTGTTTTGGGGCTTTTTGTTTGGTTTGTTGTTGTGGTGGTTTCGTTTGGTTTTTTGGGTTTTTTTTTGTTGTCAACTTCTACAGCTCCATAAATCCTCTGCACCAAATCCCAAATTCCCTTAGGAGTGCTGTCCACATTGATCATGGCAAAATGGGATCAAACCCAGGCAAAACCCACCTGCCTTTTATTTGTCCTTTGGGGCAGCACCATAAATTACCAATGATGCCCCCCAGTGAAATCATACCCTCCTTCCAATACCAAATTCCTAAAAATGCATAGAACACGTTGAACAAAAATTGGCACTTCTTCCTCCTTCCCCTGATAAATTCACTGCCCCATTTTTTTTTTATTTATTCAGGATACACAAAGCCAAGGAATCAGCAGATGGAGAGACCCCATCAGCCACATGGGGAAGGTTTGTGCCATGGCAGAGCTCAGCTCTGGGGTGGTTCTGAGCCCCATGGCATGGGCAGGACTGGCAGCAGAGCAGGAACATCCTGGCATGGGCTGGGGGCAGAATTTGGAGGGAAAAGCCTCAAAACCCAGGGGTGAAACCCCTCAAAACCCAGAGGTGAAATCCTTCAAAATCCAAGGATGAAATCCCTCCAAACCCAGGGGTGAAATCCCTCCAAACCCAGGGGTGAAATCCCAGCTGGCTCCTTGCAGTGCTGAGCCCCAGCTGCTGCAGAGCAGTGGCAGCAAACTCTTCAAATTGGAATTAATCCTCTTTTCCTGCCCGTGTAGGTAAGTCTTTAATGATAAATCCAGCTATCAATCCAGTGGCTAAGAAAAGGGAGGATCCATAAAATCCATGGGCAGAAATACAAATTTCTGTCTATATGAAACTCTGAATAAATTATCCACGTGGCCACTGAACTTTGCAGTGATCTTTCCATTGACTTCCTCCTTAAAATCTGCTTTGTGAAATGACAGGTACAGAAACCAGAAACGAGCAGAAGAAAAAACTTTACTTGTTCTTTCACCTTTTGGCAGTTTCCTGCTCTGGGTTCAGCTTTCACAGATTTATTCCAGAGGCCTTTGGCCCATTCGTGCAGAACTGGTCAATTTGCATGTGCAAATTTCTATTCTTTGCCCTGTCTCTGTTCCATTGTGTGAGTTCAGTTTTTGCATTTGGTAAATGGAAATACTTTGTATTTGGAGAAAAAAAACTGGGCCACACACACACAATTCTTCTGTTTACTACAACTAACAGCAAGTAGTAAAAAAAAAAATAAATAAACAAACATGTTCCCTATTAAGTCCGTATTAATTCATGCAGAAAATCCACTTCATCAAAGGTTTTCCATTTTGTGCCTCTCCATGTTAGAAAGATGTTAATTTCTTTAAATCCCGAGGACTATCATTATTTTAGCTCATATTTAGACACAGAGACTGTACCATAAAATTAAGAACATTCCTCACTTTCCCTCTGCATTGTTATTAGTAGAAAAAAATTACCAAAACAGAATTTCCTTGAAGGGAACTTCCCAAAAAACTTTTGAATTTGTAAACATTTACGTGTCGTATAGAATTTAAATATTGAATATAATTTACTGTATTCATTCTGGGCAAAAATCTGGGTGTTGATTACTTTTCTGTGAGCTGTTTTTTCTGCAGGAGCACGCTATCACTGTGGCAATCAAAGCAGTTTGGGGCTGTTTAGCATCCTGCTGATGAGTTATGCCATCAATACCAAACTGATTTCCAAGATAAACCCAACTGAGGCATAACAAAGCCCAAGTGATGGCCAACTGTGCTTATGTGATCATCTTACAGTGGTTACACAGCTCAGAGCTGCTTTTATCACCGGCCTGGTGATGCATTTATTGTGGGCTTTGCAGAGAAAAGGATTCAATTAAAAAGGCATCGTGGTGTTATCAGCCAAATTCTTCAGTTCGGCTCCTGGTCGTTAAACGAGTTACTCAGTTTACACCGAATGAATCGGAGAAAAATGGAAGCAGGAGTGATTTGTTAGAAAAGCAAATAAATGTGGGTACAGTTGCAGAGGGAGGACGTGAGGCCCCTGGCTGAGCACATCATCTCCTATGTACAAACAGCTGCTAATCTTATCAATGCAAAGATGCCTCCGTGCTGCATTTAAAAGCAAGCTGCCTTTATTCCAGCTCCCACTCCATTGAAATCTGCTATAAATACCGACTTTATAACACTGACCCAATGTATAAATTGCTCAGTTCAAAAGAAAAGCTTTTTTGGAGGAAGGGGGGAACGGGGTAAACGCAGTGTGTTGTAAAAGCTAAGTGGTTTTATTGGCACTTTAAAATACCCTTTTCTGCTGGACTCTATCAGCTCTGATTATACATAACAGCACTGGTTATGTATTAAAAATGTGTGTCAATAGTTCTGGTAGCACTGTGATTTGTTATTTGTGTGCCAGAGGTCCCAACAGGCTTGATTGACAGAATCTGGCCGCGGCTCAGAGGGATCACACGAGGGATGTGTTTGGCTGGTAAATTGATAACAGCAACATCTGAGCGATTTCAATAAGAATTCAGCCAAATGCCAGTGCAGGCTGCACTTGCACACCTCTCACAGCCCTTCCCCGATGCCAGCAGAGAGGCTGAGGCTGCCACAGTGCAGGAGGGGTCCTTGCAGGAGTTTGTCAATCAAAGGATGAATTAAACCTCGAGTAAAGAACAAGTTAATTCCTATTTGCACAGGATGGCTGCTCTGTGGTTTAATAGGTGCCCTCGCAGGTAGAGGCTGTGAACTGCTGCTCCCAAAACACCTCTGCTGTGGGAGGTGAAGGTGTAGCTCACTCAAAGGTGTTAAACTTGTGTTTGCCACTGGTGACCTTTCAAAAGTACCAGACTTTTTTTTTTTGTGTGTGAGAGTACAGCCAGGATGGAGCCACTCAGACATCTCATCTCGCCCAAACTCCCTAAATAAAGCAAGCTGTACTCAAATTGCTTCCACTGAGCAATCAGGCTTTTCAAAGACTGCCTTCAAGCCAGGAGTGGATATAAAGCAGGGAATAAAGCTTCCCTGCCCTGGACACGAGCAAAGCTGTCCTCAGGCAGCAGGTGTGGAGCTGCTCTGTGCAGGGAGGGCAACCTCTGCTTTTCAGCAGCTTGTTCTGCCTGAGTGTGAACTCACAGGCTGGGAAATGAAACATCCCCCAGGACAGCTCCCTCTTTGAATCCTCTCAGCTGTATCCTACATAAATTACCGTGTGCTGAGACTGGAGGAAGTAATTTAATGCTGGAATTCTCCAAAGGCTCTGCCTGCTGCTTTTGCTGAGGTGTAGCTGTGTTATGCATTATAGATAAACAGGGACTTTTGAAGACTCCCCCCTCTTCCTCGTAGTCTCCCACAGGAGTGAGATCAGGGAGTTTTTGTTTAAAATTGCTGAGTACTCAGTTCTTTTTTTTTTTAGACCTTCCTCAGCTGAAAGCCAAGCCCAGAGGATCACCCAGCTGCTCCTGGTCCTCAGGTGGAGAACATCCCCTTTCCTCCTTCTCTCTGCATATATTCCAGCTCCACCACCCCAAAATCCTCTCAGGTGCATGCTGCAGTCGTGGCCATGCCAGGCACTGAGCAGATGCCTGTGTGAGAAGGCTTTAGTTCCCCTCCTAGGACAGGGGCACTGTGTGCAGCATTTGGCTGCCCTGCTGCTGCTCTGATCCATCTTCCTAAATAAAATGATTTTTATTGTGGTTGGTCAGAGCTCTTGTGCTGTGCTGCAAGCCAGGCTGGTGGGGCCAAGCTTTCAGAGCCTCCAGGAGAGAGCAGGAGCAGCAATGTTTGGAAGTACCTGGGGGAATCTCCTTGGTCTGGGACAGAACCTCCTGCCAAACATCAGCCCTGGCTGATAGCAACGAGTCCTCCTTGGATGGGAAACCTGCAGGATTATCACTTTAGGCTGATAAAAGTGACCTTGTTCCGTTTAGAAAGCACCTACTGCACTTTCAGTGCTGTACAAAACAAAAGGTAAAAGAAATAATATTTTGAAAATATTTTTGTTTGAAAACTCTTTTTATAATCTTGCAGTCCAGAGCGATGGGGACAGTCACAAAGGCTGGCCTGCTCACATCCTGCCTGCTCTCTGGCACACAGGGAACACTTTTCTCCAGGGCTGAGTCAGAGCCTTTGAGTCACCTTTGGAAGTTTTTCTCTCTGCACTCATACTCAGTGAAGTTAAACTCAGCAGCCTGGAGCTGAGCTTTGCAAACACTCCCTGTAAGGACGAGAAATGTCTCACACACGCCCTCCTTTCACTCCCTGCCTGGTTTAGAGACACCGCTTTTCAATTTTCAAATATAAAAACTGTTAATAGCAGGGGAGGTTATATTTTTATTATTGTTATTTTAAAACAGGTGGAACATTTTAAGCTGCCTCAGTCTCTGGGTAGCCAGGCTGATACCAAGCAGTGCCCAGATGTTTCTGGCTGAGCTCTCTGATGTGCTGATCCTCCTGCTGTGCAACACAAATCCATCCCAAAAAGTGCCCAGCCAGTTCTGTGAGCAGCCTTAAGATGTCACTGCCTGCCTTGGCCGCTGTGTGCAGCAGGAAACAGGCTGTTATTTTTAACACATCTCCCCCTCCTCCGGGGAGTGACAGACAAGGTGCTGATGTCAATTGGCTGCTCTTACAGGCATTAATTAACTCGGCTAAAAGTCCCTTTAGTTTCCATTTCCTTCTGCTGGGCTCCAGCGCTGGAGAGGAGCAGAGCTGTGCTGGGATGGAGCTGAGCACCTTCCCTGTCAGGCTTTTCCCAATATCTCAGAGGGTTTCACTCCTCTTTTTTTCCAGCCCTGTTGTTTTTCCAGGTTTCACCACTCTGTGTTCTCCCCATGCCTTGTGCTGAGCTGCTGAACCTCTCTCTGGGCTCACCTTGTTCCCGGAGTTTCCTTGTTCTCTCCTGCTTTTCCAGAGCTGAATCCTTGCTGGAACACATTTCTTTGGGGCTGTGATGGTTTTTAATGGCTGTACTGGGAGGGGATGGCTGCAGCTGGACACGGGGAAGTGTTTCAGGGTGGGATGGGTGATCCTGCTCCAGGGCAGGTCCTTGCAGTCCCTGCTGGCCTGGGATGCTTCAGGGAGGTTTCTGGGGCTGAATAAACCCTGGGAGTCAGCAAAAGTCTGGGACAACCTTATTTCTCTTATTGAGAGTGAGTAAAAGTCTGGGACAACATCATTTTGTAATTCTGCATGACTGCAGGGCTGGGCAGTGCCAGGTCTGTGGAGAAACCCAGGATTGTAAACCTGTGCAAACCGTGTTAATTCATATTTAATTTACAGTATTAATCCATGATTCATTTACAGTGTTAATCCATGTTTCATTTACAGTGTTAACTGATGCCTCACTCTCCATCTGCAGTGGGATGAGGCTGTGCAGAGCCAGGGGATGGATGGGGATCTGTGCAAGGCACCAGCTGCCAATCCTTTCCCTCTCAGCTCTTCCACACCTCGGTGGTGCCACCCTGAACTTGGCCAAAATAAGAACAACCACTGACAACCTCCACTGATCTTTAACTTAAATCTGTAGTATCCAGCATACTGACACCCACAGAGCTGGGACTGGTGCCAGATCTCTCTTTGCTTGAGAAGTCCTTGGGCACTCCAGCGAGTAGAATTGAACATTAGAACAGTAAAATTGAACAGTAGAATTGAACATGGAATTTCTCCTCCAGTGCATTCAGAGATGCTGCATGTCCCCTGAGCATCTGGCACTGAATCAAGGTTAAACTGGTTAAACTGGGAAAGATGTTCCACTTTTTAACCCCTTTGCCCATACTTACAATTGTTAGATACAGAAATGCTAATGTATATTTGAATATTTCAAATCTATAAAAATAGAAAATATTTCTAGAAATAAAATTATGATTTAAAAAATATTTTGTCAGAGGTTGCAATTTGAGCTCTCCTTGCTCTGTTTCCTGCCCAGCCAGTATAACACAGTAGGAACAACTCCATATCTATATCTATATCTATATCTATATCTATATCTATATCTATATCTATATCTATATCTATATCTATATCTATATCTATATCTATATCTATATCTATATCTATATCTATATCTATATCTATATCTATATATCTTATCTATATATCTAATCTATGTCTCTATCTATCTGTATCTTACTCATAGGAATAAAATCAATGTATAAATTCACATTAAAGAATATTCTCTGAAGTACAAATCTATGACAAAACCCATCACATCTGTGATATGTGGGAATATTTTTTGCTATTCTACCAGCTCCTCCATCTTCTCTCACAGGAACTTTTTTCCTTATAATTCTACCACTGCTTTATTGAGCTCTGATCTGTATTTTACACCCTTACCAGTAAAATAATTTGAACTGGTGGCTCCTGCAGGAGCCCTGTGTTGTTCCTGCCCAGCACATTCCCAGCCAGGAGTCCCCAGCTGAGGTGGCACAAGTGCCATGGACAGAGCCATCATCATCAGGTTTGTCCCTTGTCACCTGCTGAGGATTCACATCACATTTATCCCGGCAGGAAAAGCTGTCTGCCAGATTCCCCTGAATTCTCTTTATGGGGAAAGGTATATCATCACTCTGAGCAGTGAGGGGGAACTGGACACCTCTTTAACAGAGCTCATTAATTAGGAATAAAATTAGGATGAAAAGAATTGCTTTCGTGTTGTGGAGTGAAACGTTGAAGCAGATCTTCAAGAAAACAATTGTAGCCTTGGAAAGGGGTTTTAACCCTTTAAGTGCAGCAGAAATAAGATGCACAGCTCCATGGTCGTCTGTCATGACAGGAAGAAAGAGCCAAGTTTATTCACAAACACTCTTAGTTTTATAGCATGACTGCAACTCCCAGAGTAGAGAAAAGGAGATTGGTTCAGAGAGAAGACACCCCATTGCCAGGGCCTGGGCACACACCACAACAGGTGTTCTATCTTGTTATTAATTCCTTCTTATTTTGACCAAATTATCACCCTGGGAGAAATTCTCCCTAGCCTTGATCTGGACCAGCTTATCAGGCTGGGAACAGAGCTGAAAAGCTCCAACCTGGAATATTTTTCAGGCTGTAATTTTCTTACTTTCTCAATATGTGTCCCACAATATATCCACATCTTAGAAAATTTATGGCTCTAAAATAAAACAAGTAATGGATGGCAAAGAGCAGAGTGTGGAAGAGCACAGCAAGGGAGGGTGTGCAGGGGTAGAGGAGAGCTCTGATTCCAGCTTTACTGCTCCACCATGGTTCCATGAACCTCCTTGTGACCCCGAGCAAGTTACTCCCATCTCACTGTTCTTCCATTTCCTTTTTCTGTAAAATGATATTAATAGCACTTCAGCTGCAGAGCAGGTTTATTGTACAAGGCTTAATGAATGTTTGTCTCCCTGTGATTGAGATTCTTTCCTGCTGGAGGCAAGTGTTTTAAGCAGGTTGATTAAGTAGAAAAGGGCTCTAACTGAAGCTATTATTAAAAGCAGAAGGAATTCTGTCTTAGGGAATTTTTAATCTTACGTCTATTACAATTGTCAAAATACAGCAGCTTTAGTTCCTTTTATTTAGCAACTTTGATTATGTTGCTGCCAGAAATTCTGCTGGGGATGCTCTGAGTTTTGAAACGATCCAAGGCAGACCCTGCTAAACTTCTTGTTCTGAGGAGCAAGTTACACAGTGAGAAAATGTGTCACTGTATCAGCACTACACACAGGGTTCTGGAATTGCAGGAAAAAGGAATTTTGGGGTGTTGAGACTGATCCAATCCTCCTCCCTAAGGCTGCTGCTGTGATGCTCTGAGGTTTGAAACTCTCACACATGCAAAACTTGGTGTTGCAAGGAGCAACCTCAGCAAACCCTGACAGGATGGGTGGAAAAGGCTGTGCTGGGCTTGGAACACCAAATCAATGCAGGAGGAAGCACTGAACACAACTCCAGGACACCCTGAATGCCTCGTGGAGGCAGCAGCACCCACCTGTGCTCACCTGTGCTCACCTGTGCTCACCTGTGCTGGGAATCCCAGCAGCATCCCAAAGGTCTTGCCCTGGCAAAGAGGATTCCCACTCTCCCAGGCTGCTCAAAGCTGTGGCTGTGCCCTCCTGTGCCAGAGGAGAGACTCACAGCCCTCCCTGAATCCAGAGATTTGGGCAAAATGAACCACCCTGCCCCACCAAGGAGGTGCCAGGAGCAGCTGCATGAATTTAATCTCTGTTCTGTGGGAATGATGAAAAGCTTGGCAAGAATTTCAGCAGTGGCCACGGGGAGTGTTCCAGAGCACCACGGTGGGGCAGGGATTATGAAGCTGCTGCTGGTGGCCAGAGACAAAGGATGGGATGTTTTAAGAGTTAGGCCCAATAGTATCCACAGTGTTGCCATTATTATACAAACAAGGCTTAAAGCCCTTGTCTTTCTCGCCGAGGTGTTAAAAGCAATTGCACTGGTTAATAAAAATCAGGGACAAGTTTTTGGGTTTTCTCAGAAAATGGAGTGGCTGGAACATCTTCAGAAGCTGTGAGATGTAATTTTGTTAATAACTGCATCTTACAGCTGAGAAAAGGAGTTCCCTTGTTAGAAGTGAAACGGCCAACAGAGGCTTTGGAAAACTTGCAGAGAGACAGAAAACACAGGGGACTGTATAATGGAATATTTTACTGTGGGAGCAATGGGTTCAACATACAGCACTCACTTGGCCAGCAAATCTTCCTTTTTGTCCCTGTTTGCTTTGATTCAGTGACCTAAACCTGCTGTGCCCCTTGTCCCTGATGTCAGCTATGGGATGAGCAGATCAGGAGGCAGCAGTGGGGCAAGGGCTTTGGAGATGCTCTTGGGGGATATTTAGACATGCTCTTGCACAGGGCTTTGGAGATGCTCTTGGAGGCACATCCACAACTCCCCAGAGAATTTTAAACCATCTGAGAACTCTGAGACACCCTCCCACCCACAGAACTGAGGAAGGGCATTGCCAGCTGTCCCTGCTGGATGTGCTGAGCACAGAACCAGGCTGGAATCCTCTGCTGAGCCCAGGGACCAGCCCAGTGCCACCACCCTGCTGCACATCTGGCCTGGAGCTGTGTAAAATCCAGCCAGTGCCAGTTTTGCTGGGGGTTGGATTCAGATAACAAATGAGGCTCAGCTCAGTTTGAGGGTTGACATGAATTCATCATTTGCTTGTGTTTCTGTGTTAGGAGTAATGTGTTCTTTCTGTTTGGCAGAGCAGTTAAATGTTTCGTGTCAGCCTAATCCTTCTGATGTTTGGGAGGTTTTCATTTATGAAATCCTCAGGTTATTCAGATCCTGCTCGTGTAGAAGTGACTACAAAATTAGCATGAAATCTCCCGGCAGAAATCAGAGGTTTCATGGAGCTTTTGCAATGAAAGAACAATAACAACAATCATTTCTTGCAACCTCTTCACAATGTCATACTGCATTTAGAACGTGTTTAAAACATCCAGTAGATCTTTCCTGTCGTTCAGTTCTTTCCAAATAAATTGTGAGAGTCTAATTCAGAGAATTTTTGCTTCCATTACATTTTGGCATTCTGAGGCTATGAACCCAGTAATCTTCCCCATGTAAAAATATGTTTAATAAGTTACAAAACTGCATTCTGTCCTCTGGGGATCCATCAGCATCAGTAAAGAATTGCACATATAAACATGTACTCAAATGGAACCTGCAGGGAAAATCAGATTTACCATCTTCTTTCACAAAGAATCATGTTTTTCTCTGGCTGTTTGCAGAGTTGTTAGAACCCATTTAAAACAGAGATCCTCTTTTACCATCCTTAGTCCTCAATTTCTCAAACATGGGTTGAGTGTTTGTGTTTTCTTAACAGTTGCAGTAGTGGTTTGGTGGGAAACTGCACATTTATGTAGACACTTTAATACAGATTTTAATTCCAAGTTTATTAAAGACATTTTCGAAGACAGTTCTGGAAAAAGAATCCATGCTTGTAATTTTTCATGTTAACAGTTTATTTACTGATTTATTTCAGCTGGTGATCTCGCCCTAATTATTGCATGCCCGATCACTTTTTTGCCATCAGAGGAAAACCAGAAAAAGCTGCCATTGCCCCTCCAGGTTTCTCATTGGCTAATTGGAGTTTTTGATTCTTTACCCTGTTGATTAAAAGAACAGCTGAGTGGAAGTCAGAATACATTTACAGGGCTGCCACACCCAGCCCTGCTCTTTGCTTTACTCTGATTAATTTAGCAAATGAAAAACCCCCTGTAAACTCACATATTTTTGCCCATAGTTGCTCTATAGTTTGGAGTAAGCCTTGGGTAAACTGGCCTGGAGATAACTAAATCAGTCCAACAAAGGCTTCCAAAAAGCTTTTTTTGTTGAAAAGTGCGGTTCTGTAAAGTAACATTTTGTGCTGGGGCACATGGATGGTCTGAAATGGAGCTGCCCTTTTGGAGAAGCTGCCTTTAATTGGGTGTATGAGAAAAACAACTGTCACTGTTTACACTCCTCACTCAAGGTAAGCGTGTTTGTCTAAAGTATTACCCCAGCCTGCCTTGCAAACACTCCAAGCTTGCTGACCATTTTTCTATATATAGACTGCTCTGTGGAATTGTCTTTATCAAAACTTTGGGGGAAATCTTTAACAGAATCTGAGAGACTTGCCTAATTTATGCAGCTGTCTATTCTCCTCCTATTGATTCCCTCCATGATATATGTTTATCCTCCCTGCCTGTGAAAACCTGGAATTAAAACCCAAGCATTTCTGGTTTATGCCTGTAATTGCTGGTAGAGAAGAGATGGGGGTTATGCATAAAGGCTGTAATCTCTTTAGTGAGCTTTAAACAAATCATCTTGTAAATCCCAACACAAAACCACCCTAAGTTTACAAGACAGAAACTTCCAAAGAGCAAACCCTTACTTCACCACAGTTTTTTGAAACTATTTTCGAGGCCCTTTTGTGATGAAATAACCTAAAATGAGCCAGCTCCCTGATTTGAGAGGGGAGAGAGAGAGACTTGGGGACCGCATCAAAACTATCCTGGAGAGATGAACCATTGATGATTTAAATCTTCACTACTTTATCTCTTTGTTTGCTGCTTGGAATGCTATTGATACCTTCTTTGTCTTTGTAATTGTTTTAATTAGCCACCCAGCATGGGCCCCTGGCAGTGGCTGTGATGGAGCATTATGGCCCCGCAGCAGGACAGGCAGCCTGTTACCATGAAACATCATGGCCAGCTCCCTGCCTTTATTTCTGTCATTTTTCCTCCTTGTCCCCTTTGTTGGCGCGTTCGTGCCTTGCCTTTTCAAAGGGGAGAGGAGCACGGAAAAGCCTGCACGAATATTTCCCGGGGATTGTTCCATTAGAGCTGATATTTCCAGTGCCACTGCTGCAGGCACGCCAGGATGAAGCATTGCCCATATTGATTGGTCTTTTCACGAGTGTGTCTTCAGCAATTAGGCCGATATTTATGGTAGTTACTGTACTCTCCGCTCGGCAAATTTCTTCTCAATTATTATTTCTTTGGCTCTCTAATGTTATTTGTTCTCGTTGACCACATCCTTCTATTGTAAGTGGAAATCTGAATGTTCAATTATGATGCAGATCTGCAACTCATTAGCAGCAAGCTTTGGTGCTGTGGCCATTTGAAGACAATTCTGTCATTTAACTTGTGGGAACTTCTGGCAATGTGTATATTCTGGAGAGGGAAAAAAAAAAACCCAAACCCCAAAGTTTGTTTTTAGAGATAAACAATAACATCAAAACCTCAAATCCTTTCTTAGGATAATTTTTTCCCCCACCAAAAAAAAACCTGTGCCTGGGATAGAGGAATGTGAATAGAGAGAGGTGCTCCATGAAAGCACAAGTTTCCTTTGGAGTTGGTTTGTTCAAATTAGCCCAAGGTCACTCCTTGCCAATTATTGCCCCACTTCAGCTGCTCTCTGGGCATTAATAAAAGCATCTGCTGTGTTAAGCAGGAATCCAGTGTGGGACTCTCAAAGTGAGGAGTTGGGGTGTTTCCCCTTCTGGGATGGGTTTTAGCTCATTAGTCTGTGTGCTCCATCTCATTGCTCTCCTGGAAATGTGTCCATGATAAAGGATCAGTTTGGGATTTGATGGATTGGGATTGAAAGAATTTTCCACTTGGAGCTGAATGGAAATCCTAAATGCCTGGGAATGTCTATGTTGTGTTAACCTAAAGGCACTGCTGATTTTCTGTGCTGCAATCCTTGCACTTTTCCTCTGGCTGCAGGGATTTTAAAAAGGTGTGTGATGGGGGGAGGCCTGGAAGTCCTTTATTAGAACAAACAGACAAATAATGTCACCTAATGTCACCTTATGAGGAGTGGGAGGGACGTGGGTTCCTTCAGGAAGGGAAGCATTCCCTGCCACATTTTCTCCCTCTCCAAGAGCAGAGTTAATTTCAGTTTTTCTGCCCCATTTCCTTGGCTGTCAGACAAGAGGGGACAGAGTTCTGCAGTTTGCATCAGCGCTGCTCAGTGGTGGTGGGATGGGGAAAGGCAGAAATTATCTCAAGATTTACCGATTTTTACTTAAATTTATAAGTCATGAAGCAAAAATGTTGGATGCAGAGTTCATGTTTGACCTTGGGCACCTTGCTCAGCCCACGGTGAGCCTCAGCCTCCTCCCCCAAGCAGAAGCTGTGGCTCCTTTTGCTTTTCCAGAATGTGGCTAAAAGCCACTAAAGATTGCAAAGAGCTCAGAGGCTGCTTTAAGTAAAGCTTTTGGGGTTGAAAGGAAGAAATCTGAGAGTACCTCTGATGCCAGTGCTTAGCCAACCTTTACAGAAAAACAAGTAATCTTATTTATATCTGTTTATGTCTATTTGTTTCTCTTCTCCAAATAGAAACAGAACTCTTGAGTGGCACTCAGGCTCAGCTGTGCTGCTATGCCATGGGTGCCAAACTGATACTTGTAGGTGATATTTGAGTATTTTAATCAAAAATGAATGAGTTAAAAACTGTAAATGTCTTTGCAGTGTGAAATCATGTACTTGCAAATTGTAAATTTATATTTCTGCAGTCTCCACGTGGATTACTTGGAATTTGGAGGTGCATTTACTGCAGGCAGCAGTGGTGGCACTGCTGACTGGGTAATTAGGTTTTGATGAGCTTGTTTCCTGATGAATTCATGGACAATACCTGTACAAATTAAAGGCACAGTTTGGTGTTCGATGCTTTATTCTGTGCCAAATGCTGTGGCTGCTCTTTGATGAACCTGAGTGTGAAGCTGCATTTCTGTGGTGCCATTACAGGGCAGTTGTTGGGCAGATTTTTCTCTCCAGCCTGGACCAGTGTCCTGATAATTCTCACAGTGTGGTTTAACAGGAGGGAAACTGGTGGAGCACTTGGATTCGATGCCTGCCTTGTGAAGGCACAAAACCAGAACGAACTGAACCCAGAAAAAATCCCTTGCCTGCACAAAGGCAGGATGACTCCAAAGGAAGCTGACACGTTATGAAGAGATTAATCTTTGTGATTAGGATGGAGCCATTGGTCTGGAGTCGATTTTCTTCTCAGATCAACAAACCTTGTTCACTGATTATTTACTAGATGGAGGCTCCTATAAAACACCAGTGCAGGGCTTTTTGTGTCCCTCTGTCTGAGTCACAATTTATAAATAATAGCTGTGTTTACAAATGAACCATGAGCAAAACTCTCCCGGGTGAGGCAGTGTCTACACTGAGACACTTTAATTAGTTCTTACTCAATAGCTGCTACTCAACAAAGATCCAGCCCAGTGCCAGCAGAAGTTGGTGTTGTCTTCATGATTGACCACTTTGGACTCGTGGTGGTGTTTGTATGTTGGAAATGCTGCATGGGAAAGCTCTGTGAGCTCTGGACACTGGCAGGGAGAGGCAGAGCCTGAGTTTGGGTCTCTCCTCTCCCCTCCCCAGGCAAGCTCGTGTGTTTAAATAAAATATCCCCTGGCAAAGGCTGCTAGAACACATCCCGTTTTGCATTTCTGGGTCTCACTGGTGCTCCTGGTGACCCAGGCTGGCAGTGGGAAGGTGGAGATGCCCTTTGGGCTGGGGTCACACCCACCTTGAGACACCAACATCTGAATCCATCCTGCTGGAGGAGCTGTGGTGGGGAGGGTCACTGCAAACATCTGTGGGGCTGAACGAGGAGGAATCCAGAGCTAAAAGTGCTCATTTCTTACACAAGAGCTCTTGTAGTAATGCATTGACCCAAAGGCAGCTTGAGTGTAAACAACTAATTGTAAAGGTCGAGCGATTATTTTCTAGTTTTCATTTTGAGCTAGATGGTGAAATGTTTACATCTCCTATAGATATGATTGATGTGGAGAGCAAACAAGAAAAAAATCCTTTGCTGGGTCAACAGGTTAGTTAGAAATGTGTAGAAAGGTTAATCCCAAAGCTTCTGTCCTTCTTAAGTGACCATTGTTATTTATGTATTCATAACCCTGGAAAAATCATAAAGACCTTTCCCCCCACTCCAGGAAGTTATACTCCTGCATTTACCTGTTACAAATGACTAACTAAAGTAATCCACAATTTTTATGACCTCTCACTGCACTTTCAAATGAGGTTTTGTTGTTTTTTTTTTTTTTTTGCTTTGTGAGAGCTTGCTGAGGTATTACTTTCTGCTCAGGTGTAACTGAAATCCTGGGTCATCCATTCAAGAATGTTGTTGCCTGTGAGATATTAATTGCTTTTCAAACCTCAGAGCTGCTCCAACTTCCAAAGGTTAATGGAGCAGATAGATTTAGGACACGTTCCTAACCACACAGGTTATCCTCCCTTCCAGAAATATGACACTTGCTGAGATGGCTCATTCATTTTTATTGTTGAAAATGTAATGAAGCATGGCATTTATAATCCACTGGCTGGGAACATCTTACTTGGAGAAAGAGAGGCCAGGAGTGCACCCAGGTGGGTGTTGGCACATGCAGCTTTGTTCCTGGAACAAACCCACCTGGCACGTCCCTGTGTCACCTGCCTGGGTCACCTCCAGAGGTCCCCTCCACCCCGGAGCTGAATCTCTGCTTCTGGCACCCTCGGCTGCCACAAGCTTGCTTTGCCTTGCTGTAAGATACACCCAGCTGAAATTTGCAGTGAAATGTTGGTTTCTTTAAATGTCACAAGGCCAGGACCCTTGAACTGTGTGCCAGGTGATGCTCCTGAGCAGCACCAGCAAATTCCTCATGTGAGCTGCATCAGCCCCTCCTCATTTTCAGAAGTTATCTGAATTCTATCTATCATAAACCCTTGGCAAAGCAGCTGCTAAGTTTTGATAAATATTCAATAAGCCCCAGGATTTACTGGGAAGATTCATGAGGGTCCCCTCTTCCCTCCCACACACACTGTGGGCTCTGGAATTTTAAAAATATTTGCACAGGTTGTGTGTGAGCAGGATGTGTGGCTACCCCTGGTGTGGATAACCTCCAGCTTCTCCTCTTTGTCTTACAAATGGGAGCAGCAGTTTGGTTTGCCAGGTTCTGCACCCCTCTGTGTCCTGAAAACACAGCCAAGGAGGTCTAAATCTGGTTTATATCAGTTAAAAGCCCTATCTTTTTTAGCCAGTTACTGTTTTGACTGATGAATATTATCAATGTTCTGTGCCAAAGGAACAGAAATTCTTTATCTGGCTTTCTGGTGTCTGTCAGTGAAGTCAGATACTTTTATATCACAATTTCAACCTTTTAAAGTATCATCCCTGCTATTGTTATAGCAAGTCATATTAAAAATAATGATGGAAGACCTTTTGAGAATGATAAGGAAAATAAAAAAAGAACTTTCAGCATGGTTTGGGAGAGATCCATTAATCTTCAGGTGCCATCCCAGGGAAATCAGTTGTGCTCTGTGCAAAGGCAGGTGTCCTCCCAGACTCTTCTCTTTCATGTAAAGGCCCAAAAAACACTGCCCTCAAATCCAGGAGGGGTTTTTAGCTTGGGAGCAGGAGGGAAAGCTCGTGCTGCAGGTTTGGATCTTGTGGAAGAATCCTTCCAGCATTCCTGACTGCAGGGCTGCTGCACTCCAGGCTGCTTGACATCAGGACCTGCTCTGCCTGTCCTGAGGCAAGAGTTTAGTGAGGAAAAAAAATCACAAAAATATCCAGTGGAGTCTTGCTCTGTTATTTTAATTTAAAATTAAATTTAAACCCTTCATGGAAAGGGTGGTCAGGGCTTGGCAGGGGCTGCCCAGGGAAGTTTGGATCCCCATCCCTGGAGGTGTCCAGAGAATTCCTGGATGTGGTACTCAGTGCTCTGGGCTGGGGACAAGGTGGGGATCAGGCACAGCTTGGACCTGGTGGGCTGGAAGATTTTTTTCCAACCTCAGTGATTCTGTACAGACCTACTGGAAGAGCCTGTAGAATTTTTTTCAGGGGATTTCTCCTCCTTCCCTCACCCAAAGGCAGGACCAGTGGAAAGACCACAGCAATCTCAGCTGCCCACAGAGGGCTGGGAAATCGTGATGCTCCTCAGGGTCTTCTCTTGTGGAAATTCAACTTCCCAGACCCCAGAGCTGAGTGTCACACTGGAGAGCAGGAAGGAGGGAACTTTACACCTTAACCACTGAGTGACACTGGGGATGAAAATATTTCATTGCTTAGGGCATAGTGAATGGAAGACCAATGGATAAAGAGATGAGGAGCACCCAGAAGTGGCAGATGTTGCTGTGGGGCCAGGGAGGAGGTTGGTGAGAGGGGGCAGAGTGAGATGTTGGCTGCTCCTGCTGCAGTTTGGGCTCCTCCAGGGTTATACACACCACAGAGGAGAAGAGTTGTTCCACAGAACTTCTGCACTCCTGCATTTGGATTAATTGAATCCTGTGCAGGCCTTATCAGGAAGGGCTGTCAGCAAAGAATTCCAATAATCCAATCAGCAGGTCAGGAGTGCAGGAATAAGTATCTACAAATCGGATTGAGAGAGCCAAACCTGAAGCTAAGCAATATTCCAGAGGTGGCAGCAAAGATGATTTCACCACTGTTGCTGATGTCATTAATGGAGATTGAGAAGTTCAGCACAACACCCATGTTTTGTTTATTGTGCTGGAAAGGTAATAACCTAAAATCTTGATTCAAAAAGCAGCAGAACAAAGCAAGAAGTGTAAATTGGGTGGTATTAGCACCTAAACAGTCCCAGATTTCTCAGGCTACAGTCTGTGCAGTTTTATGAATATCAAGGACTTTTAAGGAGGTGTCCAGTGTTAACCAGCAGGTGAAGTACAAAGCCATTGATAACTGAGCACCAGATGAGTTAAGAATTCGTTAGAAAAAATATAAAATAATTGGTCATGAGATTGCTTGTATCAAACAGTCACCTAAAAATACCAGCTATTCCCTAGAGCAGATATTCAGGAATATTGTTTGTATCAAAGTGTTCTGGGAGGAAATATTTCAGGAGGGTGACTCAAACCTTACTCACTTCTTATTGTATGTTTCCTGTTGCACTTGTCAGAGAAGTCTCTTAACCTGAGCTGTCATGTAAAAATGAGGCTGTCCAGAGGTGACTGAAATACTCTAAGTCCACCTTGCAGCCTGGTTTCACCTGTCAGTCTGTTGATTTAAGTTCTGGGATGGTTTTTCGGGTTGTTTTTTTTTTTTTAGTTTTTTTCTTGTAGGAAATGATAGTTCCAAAAAGAGCTGCAGTGTGTGCTCAGGGCAGGCCATGACTGGGAAAAGCTTTGCCCAGGTGGAGATGAGCCAGCACAGACCTGGGCATCTGTGGCTCTCCCAAGGGAAGGAGCCTGGGCTCTGTCAGCCAGGACAGCTTTGGGTCTGGGAGCTGGAGATGTGAATCCCCATTCCCTGATGTGTGCTGGGACCAGAGGTCTTCTCCCACTCTTGTGGAACAATTTCAGTTTCCTGAGTGCAGATGCAGAGTGTTTATCTGCATCTCCCTGCAGTGCTCATTTCACTCCTGTGTCTGTGTTACAGGATAGTGTCAAATGATATAATCTGCATACATCAATTAAACAGGATCAACTGAAGGTGGGAACAAGTGAAAAGTGCTCAGTTCCACTTCCCTCAGCCAGGAATGACTGGGAGGAACTCTGTGATTTCAGGCAGTGTGACTGAGAGCTGATTTGGTCTCTTGCTGACTGCAGAGAGGCTTTCCTGGGCCAAGAGGTGCCTCTCTATTGTAAAACCTTGTATTTCTAACCTTTAACATCTTACCACGAGTACTGTCCATTGCTTTCACATCATTATCTGAGTTTAAATACCTCTCCTCTGGGCTTAATCTTTAAACCTTGCTTAGTGCTACCTTCATACTTAATCATTCTCCCACTTTGCAAAGCACTTGGGCATCATTCCAATGATAAATTTCAGCTTCATCAGCCACTGACCCACATATGCTCTGCAACTGCTTGTCCCCACAGGTCCTGGGGTAATGTTATAATTAAAGAGCAGCTGCTGGCACATCCAGGCTCCATGGACTCTGTCATCAAAGGGCAACTGATGTCCCACATTAACTGAATGGATCTCTGAGGAATTTCAGTGGGAGAAACCAACTTTGGTCCTGGGGAGAGATGACAGCACATCTGCCTTGTCCTGCCTGTGCCTCAGCCAGCTGTGCCTGCAGCTTTGGCCAGGAGGTCTTGGAGCACACAGGGACCACCACCCATCCCCACGAGTCTGATGATTAAAGCTAAATAGCAGAGGAATCCAAAAAAGTCCTTTTATAAATCAGCAAAAATGGATACAGGCAAATAATCTTGTGTTTGGTGTATGATTAACCCGTGGAATTTACTGCAGTGGGATATTACTGAGGCAAATAGTTTAGTAGGATTTAGGGATTAGAGAGATGAATAAGAAGAGCATTTACTGGTTACCTTCTCCAGGTTTAGGAAAGGTAATTTCTTCCTGGTGCAACTCAATACATGAGTTGAGCAAACACATGAGGACAGGCATTGCCTTCTCCAGCCCGTGGCTCCCAGCAGGTCTCCAGGACAAGGTTTTCCTTTCCAGGACAAGGTTTTCCTTTCCAGGAGCAGGATGAGGCATCAGTGTGCTTGTCAATCAAACACTGTCCTGAGAGCCCAACTTCTCCTGTTGTGAGAGAATTATTTTGGCTCTGTGCTTCAGGCCAGGACTATTCCACACCCTCGGTTTGGGGCTTTGCCCTCCCACCTTTTTTTTTTTTTATTCCTCTCTTAATTTCCAAGAGCCAGTGCCCTCTGCAGTGATCATTATGAGTAATGGACAAGCTCATTTATTACAAATCTGTTCAGGGTAGTTAAGGAGTCCAGGTTTGTGTTTAACTGTCCCACTGTAACCTGCTTGGGAGCAGAGCTGCACTCTAAACATAATGACCTCTTAATGCTTCTTATTTATTTATTTAGAGGCAGTATAAACACCCTAGGCCAGAACCTCTGTGGATATATCAGCCTGCCCCCAGCAGCCAGGATCTGCTGAAATCAATGGGGCTTTACTGATTTACATCCCCTGAGAATCTCCATGTAAAATAAATTCCAGCCAGGAGGTAGAAGATAGATGGATATGCAGAAGTCAGATGAATTGGTGTGTTTGTATGACACACAGACATTTCAGGGTCAGCAGTAGGAACAGAAATCAGAGTTCCTTTAAAAGAAAGCTTAACTAATCCAACTTATTAAAGCTGATTTATGTTTGTTAAAAAACAGTCAGGTGACAACTGACTGATGCATATCTTTATTTGCCTTGGTGTAATCCTGCATTTCTGTTTTGCACTGGCAGCTCTGATGTCTCACTGTTTTCAGGTCAGAGTCTGATTTCAGCTGTCCCAAGGAGGGTGGTGCAGGAGCAGCACAGCCCTGCTTTGTGTGCACGCACAGGAAAAAAAAAAACAAAAAAAAAACCAGCTTTTGCAACACTGCACCCCCTCCCCGCACTCCCAGGAGCTGTAAACTGCCCCGTCCACCTTAAAAACAACAAAATACCTTTCCATCAAGAGCTTGCAAAATGCTTTTCAAACTGCCAGCTCAGCCAGGCAAGTTTTAATAACTGTATAATTGCATATTGCAATAATATTATATTGCATTGTATAATTGCATATTGCAATAATCCTAATTTCCCCCCGCCCCAGCTGAGGTTCTTTTCCTCAGAAAATGCCATGCAGGTTTTGCTCCGAGTGAAATGAATATGCATTGAAATTTCTGAGGCCACAGTCCATGGTGTGTGTGCAACTGGGAGTTGGATTAAGCTGAAATAGGTGGAATTCTACTAAGGAATGTTAGTATTGCATATTTTGAGTACATAGTCCTAACTGATTCATTTCTCTGCTGCTTTTCCCTCCCTCCCTCAGGATGAAAGAACCACCCAAAACTTCCAAACCAAGGATTTCTGTGGGGTTTTAGTGATGTAGCCTTGTCCCTTAAGCCATGACTACTGTACTATGACTTATTATAATGCTGTGCCATGAAACACCTCATAAAAATGTTATTTCCTCTGCTTTCTTCTGAACCTTTACAAGAAAATTGCTTTCAGTCTGCTCAAATCCTGTTACTTTTCATAACAGCCTCTTCTAAATAGAAGCAGTGTAATTAACTTAGGTTGATAAGAACAAACCAGAAAAAAGTAAGGGAGATGTTTAACTTTTTTTTCCCCCCCCATTCTGTTTATTGCTTTGTCACTTACCAAAGGTTGGAAGGGGGAAAAAAAAAAAAGTAATTGGATGGTTTATAATTTGTGACCATTTAAAAGAATAAATGACCTGAATCAAAGGTCAAAGCCTTTGTGCTTTCTGCAGCAGAGAGAGGTTTTTGTTTTGTTTTCCCCTGAATCTTTTTATATTGGGGGGGGGGGGGGAAAAAAAAAAGAAAAAAAATTAAAGGGGAGTGAAATAAAAATCCTCCCCGCGCGTGTTGGCGCACGCCGCGGTTCCGACGCTCTGCTCCCCATCCAAACGCCTCTTTTTCCTTAAAGCCCGCAAATATCAACAACATTCCTGCACACTGTAATCAAATACTTTCCCAAAAAGCCGTGGAATGTGCCATAATTTGTCAGAGATCCTCACTGACAAGTTTTTAGTAAAGTCCACTACAGCAAACCCTCCTCGGCCCCCTTGACCCACGTAGCAAGAGACCTTTGACCCTATTTGGGCCCCTTTTATGAGCTTCTTTCACTCTGACCAGATGGCTAAACTATCAAAGGTTTGGGTTGGTTGGTTGGTTTTTTTTTTTTTGGTTTTTGTTTTTTTTTTTTTATGAGCAAAAACCGCTTTTTCAAACCCGCAAGTTGTATATTTCTCCCCATGTTAATGTGAACTTATCAACCCGAAGGCTTTAAATGGAAAAAAGCACAAAAGGTGCGGGTGCAGCTGCTGCATTGTGCGGGCTGGGTGGGGATGTTTGCAGAGTAAACAGCTGATGGCCACGTGAACGCAGTTTAAGGCCAAATAGTTTAAAAAAAAAAAAAAAAAAAACACCCATCCCAAACCCAATAAATTATTTTTTTCCCCCCCCCCCGGATATTGTTGGAGGTGTTTGCATATTCATTCCCAGCTCCCTGCCCCCAGCCCAGCCTCCCTCCCTGCCTCCAGTGGCAAATTAGGACTCATTAGGCCAAATTGTGTCAGAAACAAAAATAGAGAGATTACAGACTTCTCGATCAGTTTGAATTTCAATGCAAACATCTCTGAACACCTGGACATCACTTTCTTAGAGCTGTCTTGTCCCTTGCTGCCTGTGTGCTCTCAGAGGATTTTTAATCTGAGATTTGTTGTTACTGTACAGTTCAGAAACTTTTGTTCTTATTTTAATGTAATATACTCCTATATATCTTTTATATAAATTATTGATATACTGTAGATGTGTCACAGCCTTTTGCTCTCCCTGTTTTTAACAGGTATTTACCAACTTTCAAATCAAGATCCTCTGAATCACAGAGAGATTAATACAGAAAAATCATTCCCTCCTAGGCTTTCCCAAGAGAGCTAGGGAATATAATCTGCTCTTCCTCTTTCTCACAGGTCTCCAAGAGCTCTTTTTTAACCCTTCCCATTCTGGCATGCCCTTTTCTCCATGGAGTATTTGTTTCATTAATTGAAAATCATGTGTTGTCCAAATGGGAGAACTGCATATAAAGGAACAACTCCATTTCACATTCTTAATTCTTAAGAAATTACTTTTAAGCAAGGTGTTCCTTTAATTCACTTGGAAATGAGGGACTTAACTGCCTACGTGTCTTTTTGAGTCAGATATCCTCTCCTCTCACTTCAAATCACAAAAGGGTTTTGTTTGAAGGAAAACAGTGGTGTCCAAGCAGGAGAAATGATAAATATAGGGAAGAAGTCCCTGCTTTAGTGAAGCCAAGGTGTCTGGTGGATCATGTGGTCATCATCGTGCCTCTGAAATCCCAAATCCCACAGGCCAGGGCTATGTGTTCCCAGCAGCTGCTCAGCCCTACTGTACTTGGAGCTGTCAGTCACGTCAGGAGAGCAAAATGTACAGGGAAGGAGATGGAAAAATGTGTCAATTTTTCTCATACCTGAGAGAAAAGAGAAATCAGCTTATCCTTCCTTTCTGTCTAAAGCTTTTCACTTTCTCAGATTTCTTTACATGTGACTTGTTAATCCATCAGTCTTGTTTATCCAACCAGGTTTATTAATGACAAATGTTGCTGGCCTTGCTGAGTTATGACTGTAAACTGAAAGAATATGAGGGCCAAGGTGAAAAGGTGATTTCTTTATAACAGCTGTAATTTATCCTGGGCTTTGGCCAGGCCTTTGATTTTGGACTGGCCCTGGATATAGTATTCCTACTGATTGCATTAGAATAGCCCTCAGGGGTCATGCTGAATTCCAGGGCCCTGGAACCAGTTAGAAGAATGGAAGATGACCATATGTGCAGGGTTAGGGAATGATAATAAGGTGCAGCACAATACCAGCCTGGGTGTTGTGGAAATCCTCTGCTCTGCCTTCTGCAGGCTGTCATTCATATCAGCATTGCATAAGAAATGCACCCCAGCCTGGGCAGGGGGAGGAGAAAAGCAAGCAGGAAAAAAGAAATTAAGTCTCTTAGTTAGTCCTTGGGTTCATTAAATGCCTCCTGCACTGAGAGGGTTTGAGTGTCTCTGTTTCCTCTGTGGAGGTGTTTGAAAGGAGAGGCCAGTGCCATCTAAAGCAGCTTCAGCAATTGTTGTCCCCAAGTGTCACTTCTTGTGCAAAAGCCACCCTGGCCTTGTCCCACAGAGGAGGAGGAGATGGGAATGTGAGGGCTCAGCCCTGGGTGTTCCTGAATCCAGGCTCAGGAGCATCCCCTGGGATGGCCAGCACTGCTGCCAGGGGTCACCTCCCCTCCTGGGGCTCTGAGCTCTTCCAGCCTGCCTGAAACCACCTCTTGACCAGCAGCACATCCTCACTCTTTCCTCTTGGAACTGTTTCACTTTCAGTGGAATAATGAGAGTTTAAAATTGAGTTGTAGGGAGGGCACAAGAATGTGTGTAATTTCCCTACCTTGGGGTTAGGGCGCTGTATTGGAGAGGTAAAGGGGGCTCTGCTCTAGCAAATATTTGCATTATTTTTATTAAGCAGAGAACTTACCACGGCAACCAACTTTATTTTCTCATGTCCTGCTCTGAACTGCAAATCATAAGAAGCTGCAGGAAGCAGGAGGGCTGGGCTCAGCTGCCCCCGAGGCAGCTGCATTTCCACTTTGGAGGTGCAAACAGCTGATCCCACTGCAGTGCCACTTGTGCAGCTCAGTGACACACTCTGCTAGGGACAGGCTTTCACAGGTGCAAGATCGCCTTTGAAAAGAGATCAATCCACCTCTTAAAGCAGTTTTATGAACTGTTGACAATTCCCATTATTTTTCAGGCATGGCTGCTTGCACTGTCACTTTTGGCCAGTGCTGGGCTAGTTCTCGTTCTCTCTGCTGGCCTCGGGGGCTCTGGGCTGGCTGATGCTGTACCTGAGCTGCACAGAGCACAGCTGGTGTTTGAGCCAGGGCAAACCCTTCAGTGTGGGGACCCAGCCTGGCTCTGGGGCTGCACATAAAGCTGGACGTGCTGCTGCTAATCCTGCTGCCTGCCAGGCTGTCAGTGTGTGCTGCAGCTGTGATTTGCAGCCAGGCTCTGCCTCCAGTCCCTGTTTTCACACCAGTCAGTCTCTATTAGCACAGCCTGGCCTCAGCCCCTCCTTGCATCTGCATCTTTTGGCCTCTGCAGTGTTTCATCTTTGCCATACATGAACTTATTAATGGTCCAGGTTTTACCTAAGGTCAGTGTGAGCCTGCTCTGATTCACCTTGTCAGGGCACATCTGAGCACCTTCCTGAAGTGCAGTAAATGCTGTTCCTAATCAAGGAAATGCATGCCCATCCTCCCTCACAGGATGAGCTCAGGCAGTGGGACAGCTCGGATCAGGAGGGAGACATCAGCATTTGCTGAGGTGGGGAGGAGGGGGGGAGCATTGACAAGGCACTTGCTGCAAGAATTTAACATCCAAAGCCCTCAGGCCCCAGTTTTGTGTTCCTCTCGGCCAATGTTTCAGAAAATGCAGCCTTAAATTCCTTTATGTTCTGATGGCACAATTAACAGCAAAGCATCAAACTGCATTAGCAGAACTCAAGTTATTTGAAGTTTCATTACTAAGTATGGAGAAGCTATGGGGTTTTTACCTCAAAATGCACTTTCCATTTCTAATAGAGGAAAACAATGTTTATTTACATGTCCTTGTTTCTGAGCTTTCATATTTTTCTCTGTAGTGTCCAGAGCCTAAAGCTCAGGGATAAGGTGTACCTGAGTTTTTGGGGAGTGGGCAATCAATGGTCCTGCTAGAAATGCACCACGTGAATCTTAGCCATACCTTATTACTTAATTAAGAAGCACTAAAATAATCACTTTTGCACCAATTCTTAGCCCGGCTGGAGTTCTGTGGTGAGGTGCTGCTCTATTCCCAAACCACTGCACCACTGTGGCATAAATAAAAATTCCCTGCACGAGATCAGGGCAGGCTGGGGCTGTCAGAGCTGCAGTTTGTCAGGACAGGGAGTGCTGACTGACAGATCCTTGCAGGTCTGGCTGGTGCAGTTCCCTGCCTGCCCGGGTGTCATTCTGACTCTGCCTGGGTGATAACTGGCTGAGATTTGGGAGCAAACAAACAGGGAGCTGCTTCAATTGTTCAGGTACATGCGTTTGTCAGGCTGCTGTGTGCTCAGTCTGACACTGCTGCTTGTTCGCCCAAAGGTTCGGCGCTGCTCATTTAAACAGGCACCTTAAAAAGAACAATATTCAAAGTGTGTCCCTCGGTTTGGCCCTAGAGGGCTGGGCAGAGCCCTGGAATGAACAGGAGGGAGGGAAATGAAACCTTTCCCAGGTAACTGCACCTTGGGCTCACATAATGCAGAGCCCTGCTTTTATCTGCACATCTGACATGCCACTGGCCTCACTTGCAGAAAGCTGACCTTGTGTCAAACAAGATGATCTGACTGACATTTTCTATTTCTGGAAATGATTAATCTGTTTAGAAAAAGTTCAGCTAAGAAAAGCCTTATAGTTTCCTTCTACGTTTTCATTGATTTCTTAAAGATTGAGTTACATTTCCCATTTGTTAGAGACTGAAAAGTTGCTATTCAGAGAAATTCTGATCCCAGTACTCTTTCTCCAGCTTTTGAGGCATTGGCAGGGGCTGCCAGGGAGGTTTGGATCCCCATCCCTGGAGGTGGCACTCAGTGCAAAGCAGTGAGCAGCTGCAGTTTGTTTTTTACCTTCACCTCCACTCTGGACAGCAATTCCATCTCAAAAGCCACACGATGCCTTCTTTACCCCACAGAATTCTCTTCAAATTTGTTTTGCATTTCATTTTTTTTCCCGGCTTGTTCTGAGCTATAAATACTCCCAGGAGCCATTAGGCTCCTATCAGATAAATTCATATTTGCCTTTCTTTTGGCATTCCAGTCCCCAGCTGAATCTGATAAGCAGATCAGTCACTGCCATGTCAGCTGAGAAGAGCAGTGTTGTACCTTAATATTTGTCATCATTACCCAACACACCCATGCAGAGCAAGCTGTGAGGAATGCAGGTTTTCATGCTTTATCAGCTGTAACTAAACATCTGCTTACAAAAAAAAAAAAATGAATCAAAGTTAATGAAGGTTATGATTTCATGTAATCCTTTTGAAGCAAAACAAATTCCACTGGAAGAATATAATAGATTAACTGTGGAACTGAATCAATTGGGGTTTTGCCATCAGTTATTTATAACCCATCTAGTTTCCATTCTCAGCTCAAACTTTGTTTTGTCATTGCCAGCAGGACTTTTGCATTTCTTTTTAACAGTGCTCTCGAATGCATTCATTTGGCAGTTTCCTAGAAACATAACCACTGGTTTAGTTAGGAGGTCAAGCAGATTAGTTTAGTTTGTGGTACTGAAACGCTGTTTTTTAACAAGTGAAAACAAAGGGCAGGTAATAAATAAAAATAAATTCAGGTCTTGTGTGCACTAGCAGGGTGCAGCTGCAGAGGTGGAGGAGTGTGGTTTTTCTGCAGCCTCTCCATCAGCAGATCTGAACGATTTCACAGCCAGCAGGAAGATCTTGGCAGTGCCCTGCCAGGATGAGGAAGGAAATCTGAATTTCCCTTCTGGGATGGGAGGGGCAGTGAGGCACTGTGGGGCTCAGAGCTGCTGCCCAAGGTGGGCAGGGCTGGGCTGGGCAGGAGGACAGAGAGGCAAAGGAGGGAGATGGTTCAGGGTGGTGCTCTTGGAGAGAAGGTTGGAATTGGCTGGGAAGAGCAGGCAGGCAGTTTGACAGCTCTGGGCAGGGCAAACCAGCAAAGAAAATCAGGGCAAAATGACAGACCAGAAGCCTCCCAGATTGGAAAGGGATGCATGAGTGCTTTAAAATCACTAAACAATTTCCTGGCACATGGGTGACAGAATTTTAGGACATATGACAAAGGAAATTACAAGTGCTTTAATGAAACCTCTGAATTTTATTCCCTATCAGATTATGATTTATCTCAATGCAATTTAGACTATTCATTTAATTTCATGTTAAAAGCAAAACTAAATAAAACCGTTTGCTTTTTAAGAATGCTGCTCCCTCGCACCCCTGAGTCTGGGATTTAGCAGACTAATGGGATCAGTCATCCCCTACTTAAATACATCCTGGACAGCATCCAAAGGAATGTCGTTGTTTGTGTCCAAACTGGGCTGTCCTCGTGTTTTTAGCATCCCTGAACATCAGTGAGGATCCTGGAGGTGCCAGGGCAGGCTGTGCTTGCAGGAGCAGCTCTCCCACCCTGCTGCCCTTGGCTCATCCTCCTTGATTTGCCCCCTGGCCCTGGGATTTAATGATCCACGTTCAGGGTGCCAGTCTGTGGCACCAGCCCTGCTCTGTGCTGGCCACAGACAGGGTCCTGCCAGCCCCAGTGCCCCTCTGGGATTGGAGGGGTGAGGGACAGTCGTGGCCAGCTGGGCTGGGGAGTGGGCAACAGGAAAAACCTGGGAGCAGTGCACTGGCAGCCAGCCTGTTGCTGCTTGAGTCCCTCAAATCTCGGGTAAAACCAGTGATAATTCACATTATTAAATAAAAGGCAGGTCAGGTCTGAGCCCCAGAGTGAACTAAAACTCCGTGTGGGAGAAATCCCAGTGGGCTCAGCTCTGTCCTCCCGTGCTGCCATGTAAATCCAGAACAGTTTGCTTTGATAAATCTGAGAATGGGACAAAGCCACCACAATTCATCATTTAGTGATGAAGTACAAAAGCAAACGGATTCAGGATCTTTCTGGAAGGTGAATATGAGCACAAAAACAGAGTTGCTTTGCCAGCCCTCTTTTTTTCTGGATAAAGTTTCACATTCTTCCAACAACACCCAGTTGTCTCCTCTGTGTAGCAAAGATCCCCCATTTCTTTCACAAAGCTTCCATGACTTATCTATTTTTGTTTTTCCCAGCTGTTGTTGTAAAATCTGTTATCTTTAATGTATTACCCTGAAAAACAACACACCTTTGAGAAGGCCAGTGGACTGTGACATAATTAGATGCAAAATGCACATCTAAAAGCTGTTTACTTCCTGTAACACCAGGATAACTACTAATGAATCACCGACTCTGGGGATTCTCAGTTTGTAACTGGATACTCCACAAACTCCTTATCAGATCGACAATGATTTCTGTCAAAAAAAAAAAAAAAAGGGGGGGGGGAAAAAAAAGAAAAGTGGGGATGGGCAGGTTTTTTTTTTTTTTTCCCCTGAAACCAGAGTTTCAGTATATGCACCAATTCTAAAGCATTTTTAGCATGTCAGGCAGAGTAGTCATGGTGAGTTTGAAGGGATAAGGGAAGATAAAGTGTATCAAAGCAGGATCTGACACTCGTGATGCTATGCAGACCTTTCTTTCTGAGAGCATCTCGCAGGCTGGACTGACAGCAGGGATTAATCCATGCAATGGCAATAAACAATAGTTGAAGTGGGGTTGAGTCCTAACACCTGGATGTTGTGTTAGCAGCAGCAGAGGAGCCTGTTCCATGCTGGGGGTCAAGAGATGGGATCCTGACACTGTGGCTTTGCCAGCCACAGGTAAAACTGCTCACACCTCGTTTGTGAAACGACTTTCTTTCCTTCTTCCCCTTCTTTTTGGCCATGGCTGTGAGATCCAGATGAAATGCTTTAGCACTTTTCTGTGGGGCCCTTCTTGCCAGGTACGAGCAGCTGATGATGTGTGGTCATCTCCAGATGTAGATTTGGTCTATATTTTGCCCATATTTACCCATATTTTGCCTATATTTACCCATATTTTGTCCATATTTACCCATATTTGTCCAGGACCACACCTTCCCTGGCCGGGCAGGGGCACCCTGAGGTTGGTGAGGAGTTCCCAGGGGTGCAGCAGAGGTTCCCAGGCAGGACAGGGGGGTCCCCTCTCCCCTGGGGCTGCGGGGCCATCCCCAGCATTGTCCTCAGCAGAACCGAGTTTGTCACATCCATTCAAGCATGTCAGCCCCGCCGAGGGTGCAGCAGGGACAGCACGGGGAAATGTCCCCCTGGGCTGGCCCTTTCTGGCTATAAAACTTGCCAAAAAGTTTGCCAGAAGAAGCTGAGAGGCCGTGGGGAGGCTGGAGGTTCACCAGTGCAGCAAAACCTCGGAGGGAAGTGCAGCCTGTGGGGGCTTCTCCCCATTTTTGACCTCATTTACTCTGGTGTATTATCTCTGAATCCTCAGGGTCAGCCTATGTAGGTCAGGGATTCATTGACATAGATGTTCATCTCTCTTCTTTACAAGGAGAAAAAAAAAAAAAATAAAAAGGCAGGGGGGAGAAAAGGGAAAGTGGGTTGGACAGACTGACAGAAGGCACCAACAGCCACAGAGAGGGATCCAGTGAGAGAGGGGAGGGGATGGAAAAACGTTCAGGTGATGCTTTGGGCCAACAAGGTGGGAAATCCCCAGGTGGGAGGCAGAAGTCGGGTTTGGAAGAGCCCTGCAGCCATGGCACACCCAGGCCAGAGAGCTTCAGCAAAATGACCCAGAGGATTTCATGATCCCAGTCCTGTGCTAGGAGATCCCCTGAGAAAACCGAGGGAAATGGGAAGTATTTGCTGTTTCATGCTCTGTTGCAAGTATTTTTTTGCATTCAGCAGCACCAAAAATATATAAATTGAAAATCCAATGGTTAAGGTACTTGGTCAAGATCAAGAGAGATTTTGCTTAGCAAAACAAGGAATTAAATCCAGATTTCCCAAATCCATATTCAAATTCCAGCCTGCCAGTCTGGGCTCACCTACAGTGAATAAAATCAACCTTTAACAAGGGGTAAGATCACTTTTGGCTGTAGTTACCTGGAGGTAGAAGTGGCTATTCCACTTTCACCTGTCTCATCTAGCTCCTTATACCCACCCAATCTTTCCTCAAAAATAGCACAGGGAAGTATCAAATCTATTTTTGTGAACTAACCATTCTGTGTCAGCTCCTGCAGGGACATTAATTTGAATAAGCATGTTATTTTTTTTTCTTCAACCCCTTTCTCTATCTGGACAAACAGCACAATTTCATCCCCTTCCTCAGCTCTTGGCCAGGGTATTTAGATGTTACAGAGGAGATTTTGAACACACTGAAGGCAAGTTCTGAGGCTGCTGGGCAGTGAGGTATCTGCAATACAGAAGCCTGACTAATTCAGTCCCACTCATGTGTTACTGGAACTAAATTCGGGCTTACCATCAGCCTGTTAATGTTTACAACGTGGCTCTTTTGGAATAGATGGGAAGGATTTGCAAAGTGAATGTGCCTATAAAATCTCTTATTTACATGCATCATTTGAGTGATTGTGTGTGCAGGAGGACAATGACGTGAGTTGTTTCCTATGCAGTGTATTCAGCAGTCTCAGGCTTTTTCATGCAGCAGCCTGGGCACTGTGGGGTTTTAGGGGCATTCATCAGTGCCCTCCTCTGTGCCCTGCCCCACTGAGTTCACTGCAACTTCATTTCGGGGAGTGTTAAAAAAAAAAAAAAAAAAGACAGAAAAATGCATCAAGCAAGGCTTGGAAATGTGGGCAGGCAGGGAGGGAGATGCTGCACATCTGGGCAGGCAGGGAGGGGCATGCTGCACATCTGGGCAGCTGCTCAGCCTGGCAGAGGCTTTGGAGCCCAACCATTTCCACTGCCTGATGACTGCACTTCTTTGGGCCTTGGGGTGGTTTTTGCCCAGGTCCTTTGGGCATTTAAAAACCAATTTCTAGGCGTGCTTGGGAAGGGAATGTCCTTGCTGTGGTTATGGGTAGGGGAATGTCTGGTGGATGAGCTGCAATTAAAAAGGAACCACTTTGTGAGACAACTGATGGTGGGGTTTAGGCTTGGTTTTACCAAGCTTAGGCACCGACTTGTGCCTTGCTCCTCTCTCAGCTCTCCCTGTCTTGTCCTTCCATGAGCGTGGTGGCTTTTTCCTCAGGGCCCAGCACACAAGAATTTTCAACTTGCTCTGAAAATTCTGGAAGCTACTAAAACACAGATAATACATTCACAATATTGGCTGGATGCACCAGGTAATAAAGCCTTTATGTTGAGGAGCACCTTGCAGCAGAAACTCACAAAATTTCACCTGTGATTTATTTCTCGATCCACCAGATATTGCTTACACAAATATTGCTACAACATCTTTGGAACCAAGTGCTCCAAACTGCTTTCAAAACAGGAACTCCCAAGGTCTGGTAGCAGCACTGGGTGGTGTTCATTTACATTCATTGAACTACTATATTAATTTGAAAAAAAAGCAAATTAAGTCTGTATCCAGCTCTGTTTGGTGATGAAACGTCCTTGGCACTGCAACAGAAATTAACCTTTTGTCAACAGCTCTTAACAGGAGCTGCAAAGACTTCCTGAAGTGTGGAAACAGCCAAGGAGCAGCAGAACTCTGACATCTGAATTTTAATACACAACCCCTTAGGAAGCTGATCAGGAGGGGAGGGTGGGAGGGGGGGAAGTATTTGTGCAAAATGCTTTTATTTGACTGTTTTCTCTCCATTCAGGAAGAGTAGTTGCCCTAACAATGGCACGAATGTAGTGTATCGGTGAGTTGTATCCCTTGAACTCCAACTCAGAGAACAAAAGACTTCTAAGAAGCATCCATGCAGCAGATGTTTAGTTATCTGAAGTGTCAGAATGCCAATTAGATATTGAACATGGCAGGAGGAGGGTGGAGTTTCCAAAACAAATGAATGATGAATAGGAACAGTTCCCGAGTTTGGTCTAAAGTCCTGCTGTTCTTTTGTAAAATGATTTGTGGCAAATTTGTTTTGTCACTGAGGCATAGTTCCCCTTCAGGATTTAAGTGATTTTTATAATCACTCCAAGGAAACTTAAAAAAAAAAAAAAAAAAAAAGAGAGAAAGCATATGAGGATAAAATGCCTTGTTATGAAGAACAGGGTCTAAAAATGAACATGTTTTAAAGTGTAACCAAATAATCCTGTCTTCCATGTGGTTCATACATAGGGGCTGCTCCCCCACAGTGAAATCCTAGCCTTGCATTGCAATAGAAAGGGGATTCTTTCTCAGGAGGGAGGGGAGGGGGGGTAAAGCATGAATGAATTCAGTGAAAATCGTTTGTTTCAGAGATTAAATTTTAAATTTGATTGCTAGCCAGTGCCAGGGTAATCTTGTACATGGTGGCATGAAGGGGGTTAAAAAAAAAAAAGATCAGCGAGGTTACAAAATGCCTCAGTAGCTGACTTGCATTTCTATTGTCATTGACCTCAGTAAATCATTGCTAGAAATTAATATAACGTGGACATTTTCAGCTCAGTGCTTGCATGGCGTTGTGTTTCAAATACTCATCTTTGACTCCCCAAATGCTCTGGATTATTCTTCCAAGCAATCCCACAACAACTTATAAATGTGCTGAGGACAACTGCTCCTGTGTGTCCCTGGCAAAGGGGGGACACTGGACAGTATAAAATCCCAGGCAAGGCAGCAGAGAGGAAATTGGACTTGCATTGACTTAAATAAGCGAGTGCTGTGACAAAATTGTTTAGTTCTCTTCTGACCTTTGGAGGTCACGTTGGACTATTTCTGCTATCTCCTAATGCTCTACTTCTCCCTGCCTGGTAACAATTATGTGTTTATGCTGTGCTTTGCCTTCCCAGTTGGTATATTAAACAATCACTAATTACTGCATAAAAATATACATTCCTGGTTTGGAGCTTCCTGTAAGCACCCTGCTACTTCCAAATGCTCTGTTTAAACAGCCAAATGAAAACCTCTCTGGTTTGGCTGATTTGTTTAAAACAAAGGCATAGAAACCAGAATATTTTAAAATTTACCTTTTTTTTTTTTTTTTTGTGCCATCTAAATATGGGAACAAATAGCAAGATTTATTTTGGAGAGGAGGGAGTTGAAGGATGTGGGTGGATTCAGAGTTTGTTTGCAGCAGTGTTCTCAAAGGAAAAGCTCAGCTGAACACAATTTTTGTGACATTTTGTGATCACCTTTACTGTAGTATTTGACCCTTTTGTCTTTGGAGGGGTGTTGTTAAGAAAGCTGAGAAAAAGGCCTTTTTTCTGTCCTACATATGACAATTGCTGTGACATTCAGCAGGAAGGACAGTTAGAATTCAGGGTCTCAGAGTGACTATTGAGTCTGAGAGCTCTCCCTGTTCCCACTGAGCTCCACAGACCTTGCTTCATTCCAAAGTGAAGTTTATTTCAGGTTAAATCCTGATGCTCATATTTAAGTACTGGAGTGAAAGAGATTTGATGTTTAAGATACTCAGAGATTCCATTTTCTACGAAGCAGCAGCCACCAAAGACTTTCAGAAAATATTAATAATTAGTTTCCATGGAATGTATCCAGCTGCTGTAAAACCTCTTTATTTTCTTTTTTATTACTATTTTTTCCCCTGCCTTTTTTATAAATTGTATATCCTTTAGTTCAATGCTGCAACTTGAAAATAATTCAGGCAATTTATTGTTGCTACCATGGAGAGACAGATTGAGCAATTCCCCCCACCAGGGTATTTCAATGCATTTCAATAAGGCTGTTAAGCACCACACAGGTCGTGCACTTTGCCCACCTGGTTCTTTGGTGTGTAGTGCTTAAGAACATAGAAGTGTGATAAAAAATTGGTTACAAAATTCCATTTTCTTCTTGCACTTTTAGTTTACAAACTTTACTTCCCCACTGAGAATTCCTCAGAGAAATCATGGCAATGACAGTGTTGGGTGATTTCTCTGCTGCCTGGCTGGACTTGGGTCTTTCTACTTTTCCTTTAAAAATGTTGGGCAGCTGCTCCACAGTGATGAGAATTGTGGCTCAAACATGGGCAGCTTTCCAGAGAACCACAGACAGAACCACCACTGAAATCTGAATATTATCTGGCTGCCTGGTACTGGATTTAAACCAGCACCATGGTGTCAAAATCTGAATTTTCTCTGGCTGCCTGGCACTGAATTTAAACCATCACCATGGCCTTTAGTTGATGCCTGTGCTGCTGCAGGGAGGGGACAGGGTGCTGTGACAGCCAGGAGCCAGCACAGTGACAGAGTTTTGCTGCCCATGACGTTGCAGTACGTAAAGCAGTGAAACGGGGCAGGAAAGCCATTTCCCAGGCTATTTCCTGATTTCCTGCTCTCTGCATTCCTGCACATAAACCTTTAATTCATTTCAGAATGCAGAGGTCATGCCAAAAAGGCAGAGGATAAATATACCCTTTTGACAAACAGAGGGGTGACAGCAGTTTTTAGCTGAGGATTGGGGCCAGGTGTTTCCCATACACTGTATGGAAATGTGGCCGTGTTGTGTTAGTGTTCCAACTGTAAACACCCTGCAGAGTTATGCTCCAAGATCATTTCTTGAATTAAGCAAGGCAGAAATGTTCACATCTGTATTTGCTGTCTGTCCCAGGAGGTTTGGGGTTCCAGGGACCTGCATTGTGTGACACGAGTCACAGAATCTGGATTTGTTTGTCAAATGTCCTGCAGTGAATTGCTGCTCATGCAGGAACTGCACGTTTCATATTCTCTTATGATGGAGCAATGCAAATATTTGCTTTTTAGCAACAAAGCAGCCAAAGACTTGACTGGCAAAGAGGCCATTCTGTGATCCCTGAGTATTAAATTGCAATTTTTTTGTTGTGGTTTATTATGAGAACAGACTGTGAAGGGAGCTTTGTCACTATTATACAAGAGGAAACAGGCTGGACATCAGGAGGAATTTCTCCTTCATGGGAAGGGTGGTCAGGCCTTGGATCCCCATCCCTGGAGGTGTCCCAGGAAGGGCTGGAGGTGCTCAGAGCTCTGGATTTGATGTTCTTGGAGGGTTTTCCACCCTAAATAGTTCCATGATTGTGTGAAACACAGGGATAGGGTACAAAGTTATGACTGGTGGCAATTCTTTGCCCAGGCCAAACACTGATTGTTCCTTGCAGATATTTTTCAAGTAAATATTTGGGCTGTTGGAATGATGGAACAGAATCATTGTGTGCACTGTGCTGAGCTGAGAGCTGTGCAGAGAATCTCCTGCCAGAGAGAGAGAGAGAGAGAGAGAGGGGCAGTGCAAATTCTGCAGTGAAATATAGAATCCCTGGGATTTGGTTCCTGCCAGGAGGGCTGCACCCCAGGGAGTGGATGCTGCACCCCAAGGGCAGAGTGGCTGTCCAGAGCCCCAGCTCAGCCTCTGGGGACGTGCCACAGTCCAAGTCAATAAAGTGCAGGAGTTTTGTTTAGCTAAAAAAAAAAAAAATATATCTTTTGGATTAGATGGCTCAACTTCAAATGATCCTCTGATAAGCAGAGGGAAAATACACGCCCTCAATTTGCTGTTATTTGGAAAAGAAGAGCCTAAGAGGAAAGGGATAACTGTGAGTGCCTGGGAGCAATGAGTTCAGGGGGGTTGCAGATGGTCCTTAAAGCATGAGAGCCTCTGGGCTTCCCTGCTGAGACACTGCCTTAAAAGATATCTCAGTGCCTTTACCTCTTGTGGCTTTTGGTTGGTTTGATTTGTTTTTTTTCCCTCAGCAAGAGAAAGATTTCATCATAAAATTAGAATAGGGCCTGCCCTGAAAGGAATCAGGCAAATATGAGGATGGGGGGTTGATGTCCCTACTGCAAGCACAGGATTTTGTGTTGTGCTTCCACTTGCACGAGGTGTGGACTTGGCAATGATCTGTCAGACCAAAAATATTCTGGGCTGCTAAGTGAGGATAAGGAATAGCAAAAAAGATTGGAGAGAAAATGGATGGGGGGAAAACAACCCCTCAGTTTATCTTTTTTTGTTCTCTTCAGCTCCCTCCTCAGCCCCAAGGCTCAGTGTTGGTGCAGCTCTCCCTGTGCCAAGGATTTCCAGTCACACTCAGGACAGCTGAGAGCCCCACAGACAGGAGCTGTGATCACCCACATCAGTGTTTGCTGCAATCCAAACCACTGTGTTGGCTGCAAATGAAGGGATTGCAGCTGTCCAGATGTCACTGGCTCCCAGCAGCTCCCAGAGTGACTTCTCCCCTTGGAAAACTGAACTCTCCTGTACTTACCCTCACACATGAGGTCTCCCAAGGGACAGCTGTGTGTTATTATCCCTTATTTTTCCAAGGGAATATGATAGTGGTGACTGTTAGTCAGTGGGTGACTGACACAAACCCCCATTGCAGCTCTTCCAAAATCTCTTTGAGAAAACCTGGGAAATGCTACTGAGAAATAAAACAATCCCCTCTGCACATCACTATTATTATTTGCTTTAGAAACCAACTTGGTTTCATTAGATACCAAAGTTTGAAAGCAACCTTCAAACAACCCTCCTTGCCCCCATCCTCCAAATAAAATGTGGAGGAGATAAATAGATTAGGGTCCTGTTTGCATATTGATAAGAAAAAGTACATTACATCAATGTAACCAAATATCTTATCACAGCCATTGCAGACTTCAAGGTCCCTATTAATATGAGAGCAGGGAAAAACCTGAGTGTTGAAATCAGCTCATTAAATGAGTTTGGTTCCCCTCAGTTTTTATGAAGTGATGTGAATTACTGTTAGGCAGGGATTGAAGGAAGTGTGGCATGCTCTCAGATGGTTCAGCTGACCTAAGGTTCCTTAAATTCCTCCTGTGCTGTAAAGTGACTCATGTACAGCAAAGTTTCCCTCAAACTGTGGCAGCAATTCCACCTGGCCAGCACAGCAGCATCTCCTGGAGACTGGGGAGCACAGTTACCCTCTCACAATTTATTTTTGTTTTGTTTTGGTTATGGTTTGTTTGTTTGTTTGTTTTTTGGAAGTTGAAGGGAATGAAGTGATTTTGGGAAAGGAATTTCTAAACCCAGGATGTCAATGTTGCAAGGATGGGTGTGAGTTTTGTTCAGCTCTTCACCTGATTCTGCTTTCCTGGCCTCTGGTTTTGCTTTTTTCCCTGGACAGCAGCAGATTTTGGTGTCCTTTTTGTGTGTTACCTGAGCTCCAGAGTGGCTATTTCATAATAGCAGTGATGATTTCCTCTAGTGCTGGTTGTTCTGCCCCTGGGATGGGAGCAAGGAACAGGTTCTGTGCTGGGAAATTCAGCACAGCCTGTGGGGAAGCCGCTGCCTGAGAACTGCTCACACACAAATTCTGTGAGCCTTCTTCCTCTTCTCAAACTGGGGAACACGATGGGATTACACTTGGGCCTTGCACTTTACCCATTTGTGATGGGTTTTCCATTTCCAAATTTCCCCCGGAAAATAACGGAGAGAGTGGAGGAGTGACACAAAGAAAACCTGTAAGCGTGCACTCAGATAAAGGACAGAAAAATAGAGAAAAGCAAAACTTGTCTATATTTACCAAGGTGAGAACATGCAGAACTAACAACCCAAACCCCTTGTATCAGCTGTGAGGCACTGCCAGCAGCTCCTTCCCAAAATCCCAAAATCCTTGAGTGAGGAGCTGTCCTGGGGAACAGTAAGGCAACGTTTTCAAAGTTTCTTCTTTTTCTTTCTCCTCTCAGAAAATCCGCGACTGCAACCTGAATGATTGTTGCATGCTAAATAATATTAGCATTTAAATAGGGGGGCATTGTAGTTAACAACTGGGTGAGAGTAATGGGAGGGTGGCAGAGCTGGGTTCACACCTCTGGCCCTTTCCTACCCTCAGCTGTGCAGGCAGCGCCTCTCCCCCATTGTTTGGGATCTTTGCAGGGATAATGAAGATCCAGCAGCAGCTATAAAAAGCTAAAATCCTACTCCTGTCCTTTAGCTTCCCCTCCACCTGCCTGCAAACCCATGCCTTGCTCGAAACACGACCCTGATCAAGAAACTCTCCATAAGCTGCTCGAAACACATTTCGAAATTCTCTTTTTTATTTCGTTTAATAAGCTTGAACAGGCTCTTGCCCATGAGGAGGCTGCACAGAATATGTGTATACTCAGGTGTCCTCATTGTCACAGCTGAGATGTTGATATGTTGCCATGGAGGAAGGCTATTAATGAGAGGAAATTAAATTAGATCACCTCTGTGCATTTATCTGCACACAGCACAGCTTCAGTCTCGAGGAGAGGGAGTTCTTGTGGGAAAGCAATTAATAGATGCAGGTGCACAGAAAAAAAAAAAAAAAAAAGCATTTCTTACAGATCTCTGAAGGATGCAGATGATATTTAGGCTCTTTGACATGCTAATCACCAAATTTCACAGATACCGGCTGATTTATTTCACACAAATTTCATAATTAGCAAAATGTCTTGTTTTTCCAGAGCTCATTTCCAAAGGTAACAGATGCAGTTGTCTAAGGTAGGGGATGTAAATCATCTGCAGCTGCTGCAGAAAGCTGTTAGAGACACCCCAGCCTTGTCTGGTGCAGAATGTGGCACCAAAAATCCCCAAAAAAATTCCCAAAAAGTGCCCAAAAATCCTGGAGTGCTGCTGCAGCCAGGAGTGACGAGAGACAAAATGAATGTGTGTGGTTGGGACAGGGGAGGCTGCAGTTAAAGGAGAATGGATCTTCTGAAAACACGACAGGAGGCCATGGGGAGAAAGATCTTTGTGCCAACGGGAACTTTGTGCCCCAGACCCGTGGGGATGAAGATGATGAGACCTGAACAGAGCCTGAGGCAGACCCTCAGTGCTCACTCATTTGTTGGGTCGCTTGGTTTGGGTTTTTTCCTTCTGTCCCATCCTAGAGGAGTCTCTTGTGCCAGCTGGATTTGCCAGGGAAGGTGGGCACGACCCCCCAGCCCATGGATCTCCCTCCTTTAGACCCCCCCCTAATGAGGAAGGGACAGTAATTATCAGCCAAATCAATTCCCACTCCCTGACGATTCTTCACTTCTTTTGCGTGCTGGGGTGACAAATGGAACATTTTATAACTGTGGGTAATTGTCCTCAGTTTAAAAACAAGGAAATTGAGCCCCAATGTCAGCAGAATTACAGTCAGGTACAACACGAGGTATTATCCATGGGGGGTAAAAATCCACATTCTGAACAATGAGGTGGGTGGGAATGGCACAAAGTCTTTATTCTGGAGGGAAACTAGTAAATTAGGAAAAAACTGTAATTAATACAAAATATGTAAATCATACGTTAACAGTGTCATAGCAATAAACAAATACACTGGATTTAAATAATTATGTCACCCAAGATTTTTCAATAGATCTTCGACTTCTAAGTTTCTTGAGAGATGTACTTCAGTTAATTTGGATTAAGAAAATGTACAGTATATTTGCTGAGGTTTTGTCCCCCAAGGAGAACGAATTAAGGACAACTTTTCTTTTTCTTCTCAGCCACAATCCAGCCAAAATCTGAACAATGAATTCTGCCCCTGGGCTGAAATCCTGTATGACAAGTCACAGCCCAGAGCGAAATTTCAGAGATGAGCCCTGCAAATAGGAGCTGATAATGATAACAATCACTGCCAAACCTTTAACCGTGCCTGTGCTAGTGTGTGCCACTACAATACAATTTCGTATGTTAAACAACAGATGTCAGACAGAAGAAAGGAAAGAGGCCTTTGCTTTTCTTCTGTTGTGGACCTTGTTCTTCCAAAGCAGCCATTTTTTCAGTTGCCATGACAGTGTTAATAGGAGTTTATCATTTTCCCATGCCTGCTGCATACTAATGAGGGATCAATTCATGAGTGTTATCTGGAAGGGCCCAGCACCAGGTCCCTGCAGCATTCAGCACCTCCAGCCCCGGTTTTATAGGGAGCACTTTGTGCTGGCCACCTTTAATCCAGGCTGAGGATATGCAGCAGCCAGGGCTAACGACCCGGAGCAGCCACCAAAAAAAGTTTGATTTGCTATTTCCTGATCTGTGCTGGGGGGAAAAGCAGCTGTGAAATATTCACAGAGATAAGGAATCCCTTCAGCTGCGTGGGGGAAACTCAAGATTTCTGCCAATTTGGCTGAATTTGGAAAGTTTTTCTTTGGAGCACTTAGTTTTAGGCTGTGGGGGGAAAGGCAGATGTCACCTTCTGCAGGAAGCACAGGGATTTCAGAGGTGTTTTGGGGGATCCTGATGCAGAAATTTGAGATCAGGGACTGCAGAACTGGTGGGGTGTGATTCAAGTGATGCTGAGCAGTTTGATCCCAAAAGTTAAGGAATGCCCTGGCACAAAGTCCAGCCCAGCATCACAGATGGGAAAAGCTCAGCCCCAGGTGCTGCTCCTGCCCATCAGCTGCACTGGGAAATATGGGGCTGAATTGGGATTATTCACATTTCTGCCATGGTTTATTCCAGGTAGCAAAGTGAGTTCAAAACAAGGCCTGTTTGAGCTGTGTGAGACTTTCAAATGCATTATAGATCATCACACTGATAATGCCGTGGATTTCTAGATGTAAATTTTCCTTTTGGCTTCCTGTGTTTGTTTTGCTACTATGAAAGCCCAAAGAAATGAGAGCAGACAGTTTTTCCTTTTTCTCCACGCAGATTTTTTTTTTTTTTTTAAGAAATCTGAAAGCATTTTGGTCTTTTTTTTTTTTCCTTTTTTTTCTTTGTGTGTGTGTGTTATTTGCAGTTGTTCTTTTATCACTATCTTCAGGAAGCAGCATTACCATGCTGCAGATAAGAGGCACATCCAGATGTGCATATCAAAGGATGAACAACTACTTATTAAGAAAAACTTCTTTTACACGGAGCAGGGTTCAAAGGAAGAGAAAAGTCTGAGGCATAAGCGACAAAACTGTCTGGCAATTCTGTGCATTGTCAACCTAATGCACAGAATGGGGGAGAAAACAGTTTCATCCCAAAGAAATGGTTGCAAAATGAATGTGGAAAGATAAAAAGACTCAAAGGGCAAACATCTTTCTACACAGTGACAGTATCATCCATTTCTTTAATTTTTGTGCATTAAAATATAATCATAATTTGTTGAAATATGTTTTTTTTTTCTGTAAAACAAAAAGTTCCCAGGGATAGATGAAGCCAGACTCGTGATCCCATTTGGATAATGCTGGGAAATGCTTGAGCTTGCAATGACTGTGGCAAAATATTCATGTGTTACCCACCATCTTCATAAAATATTCTGTGTTCTCTTGAAAACTAAAGGCAAAGGGTGTTCAGGTGGCTCTGTCACTGTAACCTGGTGGAATTCTGCAGTGTCCCAAGGCAGGGGATTGCTGCTCCCTTCTCTGGGCTCTGCCTGCTGAGCCAGGGACAGGCTGGGAAAATGACTGAAAACAACATTTCCCCTTCTTTGTCACACACTGCCACCTCCTTCCTTGGGGACACCTCTCACAAAATATCAGGGAGCCAGGAGAGAACTGAGTGCAGTAAATGTTGTTTTTTCTGCACAGTCCCAGGATCTGATCCTGCCTTGGTGATTTAACACACCCCGAGCTAACCTGGAGCAAAAATCCCAATTTCCTCTTTATTGTACATTCAGTGGGACAGTCCTGGGTTAGATCTGCTGAAGTGCATGAAAATCAGCTTTTTCCCCCTCTGTTTCCCTGTCTTCTCCCACCAAAAGTTGGGAAGACATCTCCAAGGAGAGTTTTATTCTTTTGGGTGGAACCCCTGCTTTCTGAGAGCCCTCCAGCTGGAGTCTGAATATCTGAAATTCCAGCTCATTTCAGGAGCTGAAATGTAAAAATGCTGCTGAGGTTCAGGACTGTAAGACTGGGAATCTGATGGGAATGTTGGGGTGAGCAGGATGTTCTCATCCTGCAAATGATCAGAGAAATTTAGAAATTCACCTTCTTTGGAAAGCCTTTGGACAGATTAATTAGAAAGAATCAATCTTTTGCTGTGAGTAAATTGAAATAAAATCATACTCAGGTTCCCATCCTGGCAACAGCACAGCCTAGGACAGTTTAGTTTGGTTTAATCACTGCAAGTTTCTGAGCTCTTTTCATCTTTAGCTCTGTTGAAAATATGAGATTGCATAATGCACTCCTATGTTTTATATAACAGCCTCACATGGCTTCACATTATAATTTCACATCACTTTTACCTCAGAGTTTCTAACAGGTCAAGTAACCTTCTGATTTCATTTAAAGTTTCCATTATTCTCTCCTGAAAAGGAAAATCTAGCTCTTGTTTGGACAGCTTTGGTAACTCCAAAGGAAAAATTGGGCATTATAGTGAATACAAAAGATTCACTTTCCATGCATTAGGCTTTTGAATTGCTTTCTTAATGCAAAGTTGGACAGGAGAGTATAGGCAGGGAAAAAAGATCATTTTGTGTCCATGGTCAGATGTCAATATTGACAAAAATAAATGGAATGTAACAATAGATCCTTGCAAAGATGAAGGTCATATGACTAAAATGTCTAAGCAGACCTTGCACTGTGGCTGTATTTTATTGCTGTTTGTGATAAATCACTGGGGACCCCCCCCCCCTTATTTTAAACATGCAAAAAGAGTAAATCTGGAATTTTAGCCTCTTTTAGGCGATAATAGAGAAGGCGAATCTGAACTGCAGCACTTAAACAATGAAAATAAAAATAAAATTAAGACAAAGAAAGCAAGAGCTAAGCCTGGGGAGGTGAGGAGTGCTGGTGTGTCTGAGCTCTGTGCACGGTTTGAAATGTATTTGCTGCAGACTCAGATGATGCAAAGTGCTCTCCCTGCCCAGGGCACTGGCTCAGCTCCAGTTTATAAATTGGGTTAATTCCTGGTTGTCTGTAACTCCCTGTGCCTTCAGCTGAGAGTTTTCCTCATGTCAGACTTTGTCACCCAAGTCAGTCCCTCCATGAAATCAGTCTCGGAGATTCTCCCAGGTTTTTTATTTTGCCCGTTGTTGGGAATGGAAGAGGCTGTTCCCAAAGTGGGGAGCAGAGCTCAGCCCTGCACAGCCCCTGTGGCACTAAAAACCCTGAGCAAAACCTGCTGTGCTTGCTGGGGACCCTGGAAACTCCATTTGTGTGAGAGACCTTTGGCTCAGCAGCTCTGCAGGATTTGGAAGTGCCATCATTTATAACTCCCCACGCAGTTTCTCGTGGTTTTGGTGCTCCTACCTCTTCCCTTTTTTATCCTGTGAAGGTTCCTAACCCAGGCATTACCGATTGTCTGAATGTCTGGGTTCCTTTGGTGAGACTGAAAGATAAAGCCCTGGATGCCCAGTGCTCCCTGGTCAGAAATATGGACAGACACTGTAAAACAATTCTTAAAAAATCACAAAACCACTTCAAGTACTTCAATTCCAGCTGATTTATAGACCTGATGCAAGCTCTTTTCTCGACATGAAATAATTTTTTTTACATTACTCAATTTTTTTTTTATTACCACTGCAGTCTGAGAAGTTCCTCACGTCTTGTCTTGAACGACAAAAATCGACTGTTGAGTTCAGTGCAGAAAACAAAGCAGTGAACAAAGGTTTCCCAACCCTGGCATTGTCCTCCCAGGGTGCTGAACAGCCCCACCGAGTCTGTTTCAATTACACTGCCATTTCCTAACTCAATCCGAAATATTTCTTCAAAAGGCTCATCTGGTTTAGGGTCATGATCATAGGTGGAAGGTCAGTTAGTCATTGGCAGAGACATTTGCTTCTCACTCAAATCATCTTTCATAAATCTTCAAGGAATGCAGCAGTTTATGGCAGGAGGAGCAGGAGAGGGTGAGAGATATTTACACAAAATTGCCTCGAATTCAATGTGAGTGGAGTTTTTCCTTTCTGAGAATTGAGGCAGTTTCCTCACCTCTGGAGGAGCTGCATTGCTGCTGAGCACAGAAAGTTTCTGTTCAGCACAGGATCTGCCAGGGAATTGATGTCAATGTGCCTGTAATCGCTTATAATTTATATGATATGCATGTAATAATGCAGATTTAAATGATATGCATATAACAATGCTGATTTATATGATATTCATATAATAATGCATTTAATAATGCAGATTTATATGATATGCATATAATAATTCTGGGCTTAGCCACTGTCACCTCTGTGTGCCAGCACAGCCCTTGTAGGGACAGGGAGGAAAAAAACTTAAATTTCAACAACAACAACAAAATCATGATCACTTTATTTGCTGGTTTGTTCAGTTCAGGACATGGATGCTGTGCCTGCCCCAAGCCCTGTGGAGGGGATAAATCCTGAGGTGTCCAAGTGGCTCTGGCAGAACCAGGTCCCCAGGGATGTCCTGAAGTGTCACCTCCTCTCCACCAGCTCCTGGTGTCTGAAGCCACCCTGGCAGTGCTGAGTCCTGGGCTCATCCCTGGTGGGACACTGCTGACAATTTTATTCAACACCCAGAGGCTTTTGGAGAGATTTAAGCAGATTAATTTCTCTGACTGAGGATCTGAGAAGTGGGAAATTCTTATTGTGAGCAGTCTGGAGTGCCCTGAGTGAGCCTGGGGTTTATCTGATCTGCTCCAAGTACAATGAGCCTGTCCCAGAAAACCATCAGTGCTGCCACTGAATGCCAAAAGAAAATTTCCTTAAACAGCTGGCGAAATAAACTATTTATAGATGCAAAGAGGAGAGGGAGGATTCCCAGTGTACCCTTAGTTGTGCTGGAAAATGTATAGAAATTGTGTGAGTGCTTCAATTTTCTTGTGCAAAAAAAGAAAAAGACAAGAAGGGTTCAGTTATATTCATTTCACAAGATTGTTTTCCCTCATTTGGAATAGTTTGTGAAGTTTGGTAGGTGAAAACTCTTGAAAAGATGTCAAGTGTCAGCAGCAATAAATCCGTATTGGTTTTGTTTCTTAAAAAGTTTGCAGATTTCAGAAATCCATACTAGAGATTTATCCAGTGCCAGCAGAACTTTTAGTGCCTCTCATAAAAAAATATATGGGCTGATTGTCCCCTCCTGGTTATTGGTAGAGCACAACAAAAGAGTTCTGAACATGGGTTTGATGATGAGGTGTGAAATGTTTCAGTGATTTGTTTTGTGTTTGTTCCTTTCATTTCTAGATCACTCATGACAAACAGCAATGTATCAGCAGGACGAGACAATTTACCACTGCATGAGCTAAAAGGGGAAAAAAGTTCCATACATTTTATATCCCTTTTGTAGTCACTCTACTGCTCTAAAGATGACCGTGGGTCACAGAGCCTGTGCTCAGCAGTTTATGTACTTTTATAACTTCTTTGGGTGATCTCACCCTATTTATTTTAGGCTCCTTAGATAAGGATGGTGTTGCCTGGGCTTTCTTTCATAAAACCCCCTTTCCTGACATGATTCCAAAAATTACTTTCTCGTTAAAATAACCCCCCCCCCCCCCCCCATCCCCAAACCCCTCGGCTGAAGCTTTTCCCCCTTCTCAACTGAATGGATTTTTCCTTTGTTTGTACATGACAATTTGTGGGGGGAGAGTTTTGTGCTTAAACTGCTCATGTGACACTGTCACATGTATCAGCTACAAAAGGAGCTTTGGCATGTTATGTATAAATCTCCATTAAGAGAGAAAATAGGCAAGTTTTACGTGACTGGTATCTCACTCACAATAATTAACTCATTAACCATCTCCCACCACTGTACCAGCAAGGGCAAAAACAAGCAGCAAAAGAAGCATTTTGGTCACGTTGTGGCACCTACAGGAGCAGTCAGTATTCCTATCACAGCCTCTCGTTCTCACGGTGTAAAGGAAGTCTTTATGAATTACAAGTTGTTAATTTAAAGCCTCCTGTCCTGATTTATGCAGGAGAGGAGCCCCGTGTGATAACGTGGTGTCTGGCTCTTTTTTGGAGACATTTCACCCCAAGCAACTCTCGAATTTGTTGCCTGGTCTGACCTGAATTTGAGGGGGAGGCAGAAGTCTCAAAGGTTGTGATTCAATTTCATGAGAAGTGTTGGATATCAGAGAAGGGCATTTTTATTTCCAGGCTGCAGAAAGGGCTCTGATGTGTTCAGTCTTTATTGGACTATGAAATATCCAACAGCAAAATGCACCTTCATTAATTAAAATTAATAAATAATAAAGAAATTAATAAATTAAGGTTAAGTTAATAAATTAACCTTCATTAATTTCATTGCTGCTCTTTCTGTAAGATTTCTGTAAGATTTGCCCCTTACAGTGGGCAAAACCAAAAGGACATGAGCACAACCAAAAAAAATTACTATAAGGCAGGTTTTTAAATTTGAAACAAACCTTGCAGTTTGTTCCCAGCCCTCCCTGTGCCAAAGACACACAATCCCTTTCATCTCCACCATGTAAAACTAAAACCAAGCAAGCTGCTGGAGCAGCCTGGCACTCTTTATCTCACTCATCAGCATTTTATGATAATTTTGAGTTAAAACTCTGCTGAAGGCAAGTTCCTCTCTCTGAGAGTGTCACCACATCCCTGGCAGGGCACAGGTGGCTGCTTTTCCAGAAAGCCAGTGGAGCTCTGCTGTAGGATGCTGATTACTCAGGCGAGATTCCTGCATTAACATTCTGGGAGCCTGTGAAATGTGCTGTGCTCGTTCAGGGCTGGAGGAGTGCTCCGATGGTTTTTTTTTTTTTCAGCTTTTTTCCCTCCTTGTCAGCCAAGTGTGTGTTCCCAGGGTGGGGAGGTCTGGGGGAAGGACAGTCCCAGCCCCAGCCAGGTGTCCTGGTTTGTTCTCTGCCTCTGCAGAGCTGCAGTGAGGGGTTGCTGTCATTAAGCTGTAAAAGCAGGAGTCTGCATCAGAAGGAAATAGGCACATAAAGCCATCCCCTACAGAAGGTGACATCCCTGAGATTATTCGGGTTTTAAGAGGCTTTTTAATTTGTCCATGGGGTGAAAGGAAATGTGGGTTTTGTGCAGAGGTTCTGATAAATGTCTTTGTGACAAGAGGCAGTGGACAAGTCACAGGGACAAGTTCCCTGCAGGTGTGAAAGGGCTCTGTGCCCACCCAGAGCTGTCAGCTGAGGGCAGGATCTCTGCAAAGTGTAGCTTAGCCTCCAAAAGGCTTTGATCAAACATTTTAGGGTTTTTTTTCTTCAGTATCACAGCCTACCTGAGAGATGCACTTCTCTTGTCACGACAGGTTTTCGTTAATAATGTCAGAGCAAGGTGGAATCAGGAGGTGAAGGTGACAAATAATGAGTAGGTGTTATCCCAGGCAGTCTGTTCAGTGTCTGCACAATTTCCACTTGTCACAAGTTGGCTCCAACACTCAGGGCTGTAATTCATTGCCAGAGGTGAGACAGGGGCTGCTTGTGCATCATCCCCAGCAGGACAACACATCCTTTGGGAACTGTAATGTTCCCTAAAACCTGGGGGATCCTAGAAAATGGAGCTAAAGGTGTTCCTTTGGAGGAGGAGAGCACCAGGCCAGCCCAGGATGGGCACAACCATCCCAGCATTGCCAGGCACCAGCGAGCCTTGAATTTACAAGGTCAGTCTGAGCTGCAAATTGATCTGGACCTGTTTGTGCATCCTCTGAATTTCACTATTTGGCCCTTTGGCTTCATTTGAATGGAATCCCTTCTTTAGGGGACGGTGTGAAAGTCCTGCTTGCATTTAGCCCAGCAGCAAAGGCAGCTTGCCTTGGAGCTCTGGGCAGTTTGGAGAGGAAATCTTGCTGAAATTGCTGCTTCCCATCATAACTGAAAGGCACTTCCTTCCATGCCTCCCTTTAAATGCAGCTCTGATGCTCGCTGGCCATAAATGCAGCCTGGTCCCTGCACTTGAAAAAGCTGGGAAAGCACATAAGTGATTCTGGTATTTTCCTGTTCCCATTAAAAATGCTCAACCTCCTGTATTTGCACGGTTGCCAATGCGATTTCGCTCTGGCCTGCTAAGCTCTTTTCACTCTACTGTAGGTCTAATTGTACAGGGTTTGTTTTTTTTTTTTTCCAAAGAGAATCCCCAGGTTTCCCCCTCTCCATGGGCAGAAACGCTCCTGCTGTGACCCTGCAGAGGCAGGGGGGGCACTTCCAGCCCCACTTCCTTCTCCAGGCGGGGAGCAGGGTCCCCAGGGCAGCCCCGGGCCAGCATCCCTGGCTGCTGTTTGCCAGCTTGCAGCCACACCTGCTCCAGGCCACTAAAGCTTTTTATGAGCCAAAACCTGAATGCCTTCCAGTAAAAGTCATTGCCACCCCCTGAGCCTCCCTTCCCAGCTCCAGCTCCTCGCTGCTCATCCCTGGGTTTGATGCAGTTGGTATAAACATTTCCTGGAGCTCATAAACACCTTCCCCATTTATCAGAGCAGTGAGAGATGTTTATTGGCCAGATAGAAAGCTCTGATGGGATCAGTGCTGCTGGAGACTCCCTGATCCCTCCCCAAAAGAGGGGAGCTGAATGCGGGGCCGGGTTTGAATTCCCAAATGCAGGGGTGCATTTTTTTAATTGCTGCTGGTGATGGTTGCAGCTTCCAGCACGAGCTGGTGGTGAGCACAGTCTGAGCAAAGCCCATTTCACAGCAGTCCTGGTACGGACCAAATTGAGGGAGGTAAAAGGAGAGGGCTGGGGAGTGGGGGAGGAAGAGGAGATCTATAACTGGCATGTTAATAAAACTCCAGTTTGTCACTTCAGCAGCACACCCTGAGTGTAATAACTAAGCTTCCTTTCTATACCCCCTATGAGTTCCTTTGTATTGACAGATGCCATTTGTTCATTTACGACGTGATAATAAAAACCTTCAGCTTTGCTGAATGTTGTTCTTTTCCTCCCCTGACACTGGGGCACCAAATGGTTTGTACTGCACTCAGCAGGCACTTTTCATTAAAGATCGTGCCATGAAAATGAACTGTATTTGAAAACCATTTAGGAGCAGAAGTTCTGCTGTTGAATAGGCTGCACAGAAACCTTCCCTGGCGAGGCAGCAGCTCCCAGGAGCTCACACATGGATGCTGGGCTGAGGGGGGGTGGTTTATGTCCAGCAGCATTTGGGATCCAACTGCTCACATCCCTGCAGCAGTGATTCTCCATTGCAATCGGTGTGATTTATTTCATTTTTTTTTTTTTAAATCTCTGTCTGATTTTGAATGCCTCGGAAAACCTTTCTTTGTGCTTAGCTGTGCTTCTTGAAACTGGTGATTTCGAAGTTTCCACACTCAGGCAAATGAAGCCCAAACTGTAAATTTGGATGGCTGAAAACGAACATTTGAATTGATAATTAAGCCTTTATTCAGGAATGCTTTAAACATGACTCAAACCATAATTTTAAGTACTGGTCAAAATTCAGGCTGGGACAGCACCTGCGACTGTGATTTGGTTTGCAAAGTTACAGAATGCTTCGAATTCCCACTGAACTGAGCAGAACACGAATGCACAGCTTTGGGCTGGGCCCACAGGTTTGCAGTGCTCTGTCCAAAACGTAGCACTGCAAAAAAAAGTTAAAAACAAAGCAATGAACAACATTTGTTCAACACATTAATTAATTTTTACCTTGGGCAATAAGTAATATTTCTCCCCCTCTGTAGGGTCAGCTGTAAGTTTAGTAGTTGGGTGTAGGTTTTGCTGTGAGTACACAGGAACAATTTGCATTAATTCTTTCTAATTAAGCAAAAAAATAAAAGAATTATTACCTAAGCAAAATTAATTCACCAAACTGGAACACAGCCACACACTGTACTTTTTAAATGGCAACAGAGTGCTCTCAGCATTCTCCCTAGGCAGAACTCTAGAAACTCATCACCGACTTCTCTCCTAGAGTGGGACAATGTATCTTTATTATTATGATGATGATTTAAATTAATCATATTTCATTTACAAAATACCTGCAAAAGAAGTGATTAGTAACCACAAAAAAAGGTACCAATAACTGTTCTCATCCTTCCCTGCTCATCCAGGAGGGACTTTTATCACCAACATTATCACTTGTTGCCAAACAAGTACAGAGATGTTAGCCCCGAGGATGAAATAGTTTAATCATGGGGAAACAATTTGCAGTGCACAGATCTCAGCTGGTTCCCTTTCATCTGCTCGCAGTTACTCAGAGACTCCCGAAAATCTGTTTTGTAGCTGTAATAAAATTCATTCGCCACTCTGGCACGCACACACCAAATGGTTTGGCTAATTCTGAAGTGTTACAGTCACCTGGAACAAAGACAGGATTCATAAGTTTCCAGGGGGAGGATTCTGGGGTTTTTAAATCACATAAACATGATATTTGTCTTTTGAAAAATAAATAAAGTGGAGATAATAGATGTGAGGTCTGGCTTTATCTCTAGGTTTACAGCATCCGTGTGATGATATAATCCATATTACATGGATATTCTCATTCTCTCTATAGATGTACTGTGACTATTAAAAAGCAATTATTCAGTAGCTCCTTTTACTTAATATGACTAAAACCAAGCAATTACTTATTGGCAATTTTTTGTTAGAATAGAAATAATTTTAACTTCGTTGGAGCTGTCTATCAACTTCTAATTTGCTGCCTGAGTGAGCCTGTTCCTTAAACTTTGATTAGGCTGGCAATATCTTTTGTAATATCTCTTAAGAAAGTGCCCTCTGACACTTCAAAGCCCTGCAGATCCGAATGGGAGCAGTGGAAATACACTCGAAAGTTTTTCATATTCTCTTATCTCTTCCTCTCTCGCACAAAAATGACTTTTGCTGAGCACAGATAAGATCTGCCTGTAAGCACAAAGCTCTGGGGTTAATTCAGAGTGCTCCTCACTCTTCTCAGGCTCCTGGGGCCGTTATTGTGGTCATGCAGAGAGAACCAGAGCTGGGTTTAGTGAGAACTGAGCACACAGAACCAGAGCTGGGTTTAGTGAGAACTGAGCACAGAGAGAACCAGAGCTGGGTTTAGTGAGAACTGAGCACAGAGAACCAGAGCTGGGTTCAGCCTGGGGACCCCTGTGCACAGAGCCACAGGTCCAGCAGAGCTGCCACAGGCACCTCCTGACCCTGGGGACAGCAGCAGAGCCCTGGGTGAGGCCAGGATGTGCCCCCAGCAGCTCCCTGGGAGTTCACAGAACTCACAGAATATTCACAGAATCACCAAGTTGATGAGACCTTCAAGATCAAGTCCAACCCAGCCCTAACACCTCCCCTAACCCATGGCACCAAGTGCCACATCCAGTCTTTTTTAAAATACTTCCAGTGATGGTGACTCCACCACCTCTCTGGGCACACAATTCCAGTACTTTATTATTCTTTCTGTCAAAAACGTTTTCCTAATATCCAGCCTAATTTTCCCTCAATGCAGCTTGAGACTGAGTTCCATCAGTCCCTTGGAGAGGTTTGGTGCTCAGCCCTTTGCAGAGGGGACACAAAGGTCCTGATGCTCAACCTGCAGGGTAGGAACTCGTCCTGAGGTGTGGGCTGAGCTGACATCTGGGGCTGGTGATGTCTGAGAGAATTGTTTTCAGCCAGGACAGCTGCCTCAGCCCTTGGTCATGGCCTCTCTCAGCTGGAAACTTCCTGGGCAACCTGGAGCAACCTCCCTGCTCCCTTTGCCTCAGTTTCCCCCTCTGTGCAGGAAAATGGGCAGGTTTCAAAGTTTCCCAATGCCAGCAGTGCTGTTGTGACACATCATATGCACCTACTCCCCAATGGGGACCATATAAATTCCATAGCTGCTTTATCTGATGCAGCAGTCATGAGTCTGCCTGTCTGAAAGTGGCTGCTGCTCTCGATAAGAGAACATTCCTGCTCCAGAAATTCCTTTTTGAGGGAAGACTGAGGAAGGTCTCAGTCATGTTCTGCTGAGCAGGTGCAGGGCAGCAGCAGATTCATGGTCACATCCCTGTCCTGGCACTCTGGGAGTGAGAGTCTCTGTAAAAATGTGCATGGAGGTCCCTGGAGAAGGGGACAGTCCCTTGGCAGGCACCTCGTGTCATTTCTGCAGTGCCAAGGTCGCCCTGGAGCCCAAATTGTTGGTCACCCCTTTTGAGCAAACTGGGAGGAAATTATTGCTCTCGTCGCTTTGGTTTGTGGTGTTTCTTTAAAGCAAAATAATGGAAATTAGTTATTCTAATCTCGTTTGAAAGTTAGATTTTAAGATGTTTAAATATGCATAAAAGTTTTTACTTTAGGCACTGCAGTAGCCCCTGAGTGTCTCTGTTCATTTTGGGTGGCAGCTGAGGACACTGGGGTACAGAGATGCTTTATTTACCTTCAGTGGCAAAGCAACCAAAAGAACTCCAGAACACACCCCTCTCCCTCCACAAGCAAACAAAATGAGGTTTCTGGGTTAGCAATGCCAGTGGGTTGCCATTGATATGCCACTGATCTCAGGAGGCATTAAATAAACCAAAAAAAAAGTGGATTTTACAAGGTGAAGGCTGTATTGATTTGAGACTGGCAGTGTCCCAGCTGGGCACACATGATGCCAGTGCCCATGGAAATCCTTGGGAAAATGCCTTTAGTGCAGCTTCTGTGAGCTCTGCACATGAGAGAGCTCCTGAGCCACACAGCAGAGGGGATGTGGAGTTTTTGTGTTTGTTCTTCTCCCCTTCCCTCCCCACCTTTTCATTTCATTCCACCTCCCTACAGCCAGTCCTGCAGGGTTCATTCACATAACCTGTTTATTACTTCAGCAGTTCACAAGAAACATGACTTGTCTCGTTCTGTTTATAGAGCATGTAATCATTAGAATAAAATAACAACACAGATCAAATCACCCTCTGTATTTAAAAGTGACCTCGAGTCTTTCCTGGGACACAAATACTGCTGGGAACACCTCGGAAGCTCTGGGGACCTCAGCTCAAATCTTTTCCATTTTTAACAATGCACATCATTAGCTTTTGTTGTGGTGGGCTTTGCTGTGTACAGTTATTTTTGTTTTGTTGCCATGGTAGTGGCTTCTGGTTTTGAGAGGTGGGGATGTTTTGTCAGTCAATTGGAATCGGATTAATTGAGCTCCTTCTGATATAAAAGTCTCAAATCAATACAGTGTTCACCTTGTAAAATGCACTTTTTTTTTGTTTGTTTAATGCCTCCTGAGATCAGATGCATTAAAATCCACGTGGAACTAACTTTTCTTTCTCTTCTCACCCCCACACTTCCCCATATGTGGTTTTGATTTTCCCCTCAGGGTACCTATGGGAGGTCTGGAAAACTCTTGGGAGCTTTCAAAGAATGTTAATATGTATAACACTGCATTTTCAGTTTTAAATACAACATGTAAAGACCTTTCTTTTTGAGGATAAACAACTAAAGCTGCTAGTTAAAAACTATTTGTAAGAAAAAGTTCCCACTTACCATAAAAAAAGCTTAATAACATTTAATTGTATTTCATGGCATTTTGCACCCATAGTATTAAGCTTTTACAGTTCCTTGTAAAATGTCTGGGCAACACTGACTTTTAATTCTTCTGAGCTGGTTTTTAACTCTTCTTGATGAGAATTTTCTACCTAATGGTCCAGTACAGGATTTTCTATTCAAACTTTGAGCATTTTGTTTGCTTCAGAGCAGAATCTGGTGCTGGTATCTGCAGCGATCTAACAAACCCCATCTCCCTGCCTGATGCTTTCTGTGAGATTGCAATCACAAGTGGGAGCAGAGCTTTTTGCCATAAGTAATTCTGCAGATAACAAGAATAAACATTTATAAGATCAAACTGTGCAGCTGGAGCACACAGACCCAGCACCTTTGGGTAGATGGAGATTTCGTGGTGCTGATCAGCAGGCATTAAGTTATTGGTTATAGTTGCACTCCCTCATTTTATCCTCACTTGAAGAGTTAGCTGGGCAGTGCTGCAGATAAAGACTGTGAAATTTGATCACTGGAACTAAAATGGATGGCTTAGCTGCCTAATCTCCTCCATCCCGTTATCATCAGCTCCCAATCCCCTCCCCACACCATCTTCAAAATTGGGAAATAGCCCCAGACTGGTGGGAATATGCTGCTGGGTTAAAGTAAACAGCTCTCACAGACTGTGTGGCCCCAGCCACAGCCACGGGTGGGAGCCCCAAAGAGGGAACACTGATTTTGGGGGAGATTATGGCACGTTTGTCAGTGGGATCAGCTTGTGAAAGTCCATAACTGATTGCCTCGATAGCAGGAGTATCTGAGAGCATCTGATAACATATTGGAACTGGTATAATCTGCCTTGATCCCAGCAAATTGCCTCTGGAGGCTGAATCCTGGCAGCCGAGGGACAAGTTTAGGGTGAGCTCTGTGCTCAGCCATCAGAGCAGCACAAACAGGGGCAGCAGAGCTCTGAGTGCAGGGAGCTCCCCCAAATGAGACAATTCCTCCCATGATGCAAATGAAGTGAATCATTTCGCAGGATTGGTTATTGATCCCTCCCCTGTGGATGCACTGGGGGCAGGGACTGAGCCCAGATGTGTTTCCTTCCTGCTGAATTTCTCTTCACCCACAGCCTGGCACCCTCCTGCTGCTCCCAGAGCCTGGAAATGCACCAGGATCGCTTCATGGGAAGAAAAAATAACTTTACTACTGACATCACATGTCCCTTTTTCATCCACAGATCTCAGTGAGCTTCACAAAGGGGAAAATTATTCACATTTTTGTGATAACAGTAGTAAAGTACAGCTAAAATCCTGGTTTAATATCAGGTGCTTATTCCATGCTGCAGGAATATATAAACACATAATATCCCAGATTTTGAATGTATAAGGTGCTGAAAATATTTTTTGGGGAAAAAAATAAGAAGTGCTTTCTTTTCCAAATTGCTTCAATCTCTTTGTGAGAAAAGGTAAGAAAGTGGGACTGAAAGCAAATGGATTGGGTTAAGGATCTGAACCTCTGGAATTCCAGCAATATAGGTTATGACTGGATTTTAATTGAACAACTCATTGGGCATATTGATAAAGCATCCCCATCTACATTGTGTACTAATGCAGCCCCCACAGAAATGAGCTGGTGCTAATTAAGCTGGGATTATTTAGGATGTTGTTCGTGGGGTTTTGCCAGTTTGCCACTGCTCTGTCAGCTCTGGGCCCTGCTCCTGGCTGGGGACAACATCTGTGCTCTGGGCAAGGGGGGAGATCTCCCAGGCACAGCTGGAATATTGGGAATGTACACGGGACTGGAGCTTGGCTTTGGTCTTCACGTTGTGGCATCAGGATTGCTGCAAGTAAGGAGATGATGGCCTAATTGAATATATTATTGTTATTGTTCACGTGTTTCTTCTATCCCATTTCAAATCCAATGCTCTCTGTCCAAAAAGAGAAACCTCAGAGCCTGCACTCCCCATCCCCCCTTACCCAGCCAAGGACAAATTTAAAACTTAAGGGCAAATGTTCCATAAAACACTGCCCAACCCTTTGCAAATTCCCTGCATAACTCTCGCATGCATCCTCTAACTTTAGTCCATCCCTACTCCAAAGTTGTAATTTGCCCTGCAGTCCTTTTCTGTCTCTCTCTCTCTCTCTCCCTCTCTTTTTTACAGTCTCTGAGATGGCAATTAGCTCAAGAGATGCACTTAGAGCTTCGCTTCAATTACAGATCCCTCCTCTCTCGGCTCTGCTGCTCCGTGCTAATTTAAACATCCTTTTGCATCAGTCCCAATTCTTTAATTGTTCCCTCCTTATCGGAGATTTGGCTCATGCTTTCCACCCACGGGTGTGGTAATCACAGTCCCAAAGGCGAACTGCGACCAGGTTTTGTTAAAGAAAATCCCCTGGGGCAGAATCAGTAAAGCTAAAGAAAAGAAAAAATAGCAGTACTGGAGCCGACCATTAATGCAGAGTTTTTCTCTCAATAGAGCTGACAAAGTTTCCAAAGAGCAGTAAACGTTGTCATCTGCATTTTGGAGGTGCCTGAGCTGAGATAAAAAGTTACATCTGATAGATCAGGACACTGATGGGGAGCCAGGGCTTTGGAGCATTTGCTGCCTGAGCCATTATTCCCTGTTTTTTTTTTCCTGAATTATGATATAAAGGGGTGATACAGCAAGGGTCAGCCTTGCCTTCCCTCCTCCTGCATTGGGTTTGTGGATTTGGTTGCAGGGAATATCTCGAGTGAAATGTTTCTCCTGCTGTCAACCTCAACTCTTCTGCCTTTAATTTAATGCTGTCAGTGCATCCCAGGCTGTCCCCTCTGCCTTCCACGCAGAGCAGATTTAAATGACAGAGGAGAGAAATGTGAAGTTGAGGTAGCAGATGTTGAGGTACCAAACTCTGCTCTGGAGCAGCACAAGATGCCCTGGAGAATTTGTAGGAAGCTGTGCCTGTGTCCATGCCAGCAACCCTGCATGAAAAAATGGTGCAAAGCCAAAAAAAAATCGAATATGACAATTGAAAATGACACTTTCCTACTCGTCAGGCTCCAAATTCCTGCTGCTGTATATTAAGCATCCCCCCCCCTCGTGAAGTTAAAGCAGCTCATAAAAGTGTGAAGCAAAAAGTCCAAACTTACACGGGGACTGTTCCATTTTCTCTGTGTGGCCATAATGGGGTTATTTATGGTACATGTAGGAAAGATTAAAGGTTTTCATAATAAAGGAAAGCGAGAGCTCAAGAACTGGGTGCCTCCTAACAGCACTGACTCCCAAGACAGGATAAATCACCCGAGCAACCATTAAAACTTCAAGAAGATTGCTTGTAAACCTCCAAGCCATGCCAATAAAGCATATTCCTTGCCATGGAGCAGCCCAGATGGAGGAGCTCAGCAGTTTTCAGGGCTCGGGGCTGCTCCCAGTTTAACCCTGCTGTCCCTCCCTGGGAGGGCACAGTGCCAGTGAACCACTGTGGAATGGATGGGATCTCGAAATGTGGGATCACAGGGACAGCAGGAACTCACTGGGAGCTGCCAGGCTCAGAGCTGGGGCTCCATCCCTGCCCTCTGCAGCTCCATTTTTTCGTTCTGCTGCTTCTTGGGGGTCTCCCATCATAACAGAGACACATTTTTATGGGCTTCGGGAAGTCAGGAAAATATTCCAAGGTCCTTCAAGGTTCTGGTTCATTTGCATTTTAAAAAGTCAAGTCTGCCTGTTCTTTCCACTCTGAAAGACCAAGTGAAAAGTGCAATAAATCACATTTAAGCTTGTGTGTGGCACAGCACCAGCCGGGGATCCTTCCCTGAGTCCTACACCAGAGAAAAGCCCCAAACCAAAGTTTTTTATATCGTTTCTCCTCATCGTTTCGTTGTTTGGTTGTCTGGTTGGGATTTGTTCACATGGTTTTGTTTTGTGTTGTTTTTTTTTTAATTCCCTATTTCTGTTTCAGGAAAACCTAACCCAGATTTCAGGTGTGACCCTGCTTGCTCAGGCTGGGCAGAGGTAAGTGCTGAGCAAGGTGATGAAGGAGTTAATCCGGGCCAGCACTGGCCCAAGAATCATTCCCAGACATGGATCATGCCTGGTCCAGATTCTACAAGTGGATTTTCCTCATGTTTCATTTCTTTTTCAAGCCTTGCTCAAGAGAAGTAACCAGATCCAATTTTCATTTAATTCTTGAATTTGATTTAAGAGAGAGGAGCAAAGTTATGAAGAGTCTGAATTCTGCAGACTGCAGGCTCCCCATGGGGGTGTTCAGGGATTTTCTGGGGAATTCTGGTAGCACACTGAATTCCCACAACAGCAGCTTGGCCCTTACTGGGGGATTTCTGCTGTTGTTACATAATAAATCTCAAATCTTATAACAAAACTGAGGAAAATCTACCAATATTCAAACCAGTGATAGTTAAGCAATTGTTCAGATTTTGGGCAGCATTTTTTTTTTCCAGAAAATATAAGAAAGTCTTTCTGGGGCAGAAATAAAGTAAATATCTCCTAAACACATTACCATTGGTCACCTGTGTAAATTAATGGGAGTATGGCAATGACAATCAGTGCATTGTTATTCTGGTTTTTCTGGAGTAATTCTAAAGCTGTTCAGGAGGAATTGTCTTATTCAATTGAAATCCATGGATCTCTGTTGCATGACTTTGGTGCAAACTGGGATTTAACAGCAGGAGGAGATGGATCCAAAGCTCCTGTCCATACAAACCATGTGTCACAGTGTCCAAAAATCCTGCAGATATCTCATCTACCACGGGCTGCCTGCAGGCCTGGCTTTCAATTCATAAATATTCCAGCCCCCTGAATGAAGGAATATGTAGAGGAGCTAGAAAAACATCTCTTAAAATTAGATAATGTCATCAAGCCAAAATCCTGCATTTTTCCCCGGAGGAAAAATTAAGAAATCTCGGTGCCAAAACTCTCCCAGGTGATTTGGGTGTCAGCTCCAGTAGACACGAGCACTGGGATGGGCCATGGAGGGTACTGGGAATTTCCTCCCAAGCAATTGGAGCCAAATGGGAGCACAGGGGTGGTGGGGAAGGGGGAGATGAGTCTGGGAAACCCCAGGAAACTCCACCCTGCTGCTCCTCCATGCCTTGCACTGCTCCAGGAAACTGAGTCCAGCACTTGGCACCTGAGTGGGGAAAGAATTTCCTGTCTGGAGACACTAAATCGTGCTCCATGCATGGCCAAAGTGCATTTTCTTTGTCTGTGGGAAGGTCAAAAGCACTGAGGCATCAGACCTGCAGTCGGACCAAAGCAGGAGAAGTGAATTGGGAGTATAAAAAAACCTGGCAAATGTGAGGCAAGTCCACGAAACTCTCATTCCTATTTATTTCTGCTCCCGTACTCCCCAGGTATTTGTGTATTGCCGGCACAGTATCTGATCAGTATCTGATTTTTGGGGTTTTTTTTTAAAGTTTCCTCCTGAATTAACCATCCAGAATCCTCCCAAAAATGCTCATGAGATTTGAAGTCAGCCTGGAAATCTTTCAAAGGACCCCAAAGATAACTGCACTGGGTCTTCTATTGCATTTCCATTTTATGGCATCTTTTTATATTCTGCAGTAGCCTTTTCTGAATAAAAATGAGACAGCCTCTTAAGAGGCCTTTTTATTATTTGCATTTGGCAAAAACAGCCTTAATGAGCTGTTAAGAGTCATTCCCCAGTCCTATTGTTGGCGATGCATGGGAGCCTGTAAAGTGCTGAAAAGCCAAAAGACAATTTATGATCCCTGATGCTATCCCTTCCTGAGACAATCCCACAGAAAGGAAGATATCAGGGGACTAGGAAGTCCCATTATTTAAATGCCTGAGTAACTTTTACTGGAGTCATAACTGTGGAATTTGCTATTTTCATTTCAGGGCTGCCCCCACCCTGTGTTCCCCGGGAGGGGAGCGATGTCACCGCCTGTGCTCGCAGCTCCTTGTGATGTGCAGAGCTGCAGAATGGGGACATGACTCAGGGAAAGCTCCCCATTCATGCCCGGGATGGAATAAATAGCATCAAATTCCAAGCAGGCAGCGATCAGCTTGTGAAATTCCTGTTTTTGTGCTGTGCTGGCTGGAGGCAGATGTTCTGTGCTCAGCCGGGTGCACATGGGAAGTGCGGAGGAATTGGAATTTACTCAGATATGGGACAGGAGAGTTACTCAGCCCCGGGGAAAAGCCCAAAGACAGAGTTTCTGCAGAGGGGTGTGAGCTTCTGGGCACTGCTGTCCCTTGGAGAGAGGAAATGCCAGCACAAGTCACAAGAGTTTGCAGTGACCCGGGGTGCTGAGGGGACCAGCACAGATTTGGGACAAAGGCAGAGACCTTGGTGTTATCTCTGACACCCAGAAAAGAGCAAACATTGCACCACTGTATCATCCCCTACTGTAAATGACAAATGACATTTCTCTGTGTATGGACCAGCTCAGTAACTCACCCTGCCCGTGGCTCGGGCACGTTTGTCCCTGGGATGGGAATTTCGGGCTGTTCTGGCTGCCTGAGCAGAGATGAACCAGTGGGGTCTTGCACCAGCAGGATTGCTCCTGTTTTGGGAGCTGGGATCACTTCTACTCCTAAGCAAAACAAGGGAGGTAATTAGAATAATGAAAGATTGAAAAGTATCTCTTGAGATGTTATTTTTTATACAGGAGATCTTCTCTTCTAACAGAACCAGACCATCTCCTGCACTGAGACATTCCCATTCCTGGCCAGAAAATCCCAGCACAGCCCAGGTGTGCAATGAGCATCCTGTAGGGCCACCCAGCACCAGGCACTGGAGAATCTTTAAGAGGAGAGAAAAGTCCTTCAAATCCTTAATTAAAGCACCTAGGGAAATGGATAGAGTGACTGACCAAAAAAAAAAAACCCAACCAACAAACAGCTCCAAGTGCCTCTGATGAGAAACTCCCTGCCAGGATCCTCATTCCAGGATCCCTCTGTGACACCCACCAGGTGCTGAGTGGGTTCCAGTTAAAAAAGAGAGCAGAAGAACCCAAAAGCTGTTCCAAAAGAGGATTTTTTTGGCCAGCTCCCAGCCCCCTGGTCTGAACAGGAGGTGGCTCCTTGCCCAACTTTGCTAGAGGGAGCAGGAATGGAAGGTTTGGTGAATTTGGGGTGCAGGAACTCCCCCCAGCCTGGCACACAGGGACTCATGCCTCCCCTTGCCCGGGTCCTTTAAGGGCGCTGGGGATCTCCAGTGGGGATGGAGAGAGCAGTCCCTGATTTTGGTACCACTCTGGCACAAACAGACCTGGGCACTGAGAATTCAGGCCATTGGTACACTTGGCTTTCAGCTGGTTCCAAAGAGCACTCCATGAGATTTATTTGGATTGAAATGTATCACTTACAACCTATTTTTTACCGAATAATCAAATGTGTACCTTGCCTTTGCATTATTGTTACATGTAGTAGTCACTTCTGTTCTGCTGTAAGAGAATAGAGCTCAGAAATAAAGAGCTCAGTCTCATTTAAAATACCAGCACAGGTTCTTCTTTCTATTTCTGTCTCCTAGGAAGTTTGATAAAGGATCTTAACCCTCAGTGATTTTTCCACTGATCTATAATTTTTTCAGGCACAATCGAATTTTGATTTTTGAATTCCCCCTGAAATATCAGGCTGGCTCTGACTGAATGACTTGAGATGATCCCTCCTTGCATTAACAGCACTAGAGCTGCTGGATGATTTTTTTTTTCTTGTGTTGCTGTTGGGCTCCAGCCCTTTGTGTGGAATGCAATCATCAGCAATTCCCCATGTGCCCAGCATTTTGTCCCAGCTCCTTACAGCTCCCAGGGCTGCTGGAAGTGCCTGGGACAAGGGTGACAATCAAGTGGTGCAAGCCCACAGCAGCTGGATTCTGATTCTTTAAAATGTTCTTTCCCTGGGGAATTTTATTTGCATGAAAACACAGCACAATAATTTGACGGCTGCTCACCCTCATGATGTGCAGAGAAACAAAGCAGCTCAACAGTGAGCTTAGCAATCAGTCAGATTTAATTTTTTTTTTTTTCTGAAATCACACCTCTTTCACTTTCTTCCCTCTGCTGTGACTTACAAAGGTGACTTACAGCGCAGCTGGGTTATGCAGTAAAACGAGCAACTCAGAGCTGAAAGAAAATTATTTTATTCTCCTGTTAACTGGGGGGACAAAGCTCCCCAATAAATGTCTGTTCTGCCGTGCACTGAGCGCTGCTGTGCAGCTCCCATTGCCCTGATTCACTCAGGGACCTCACAGAAATAATCCGTGAATTTTCTGCCAAGTTTGTGGAGCAAATTCCCTCAGCCCCCTGTCCTTAGGAGCAGCTGGAGAGCTGTGCCTGTTGTGGGTGGAAATGAAGGGGCAGGAAGGAAATCAGAACATTTCTCCCCAGCGATTCAGCACAAATTCCAAGTGCCGAATTCAAGCGTTTGTCCCCAGCTGCAGATGGCACAGGGGAAGCTCAGGGGACACTTGGTGGGGGACGCTGCTGGCCCCCAAAAAAACCCCAAAAAATCATTAAACTCTGCACCACCTTCCCAGCCTTGCTCCAGGGTAAAAGCCCGGCTTTAGGCACGAGCTTTGCCTAATTCTCATCCCCCAGCCCAGAGCTGCAGTGATTTAGGAGCAGCTTTACAGGGGAAGGCTCCGCCTCTCCCTTCTCGCTGGGCAGCTGGAGAAAATGGATTTTTTTTTTTTTAATTAGATATCTTATTAAGGCTTATTTATTGATAAGTCCTCTTCGAAACTTTGGGGGTTCTTGGCATCACCTGGGCCCAGCAGAGAATCCCAGTGCCCACCCCAGGCCTGGCAGGGAGAGAGGGCACAGAGGAGCAGACCCTGCTCGTTTGACCCTACTTATATTTATATTATATTTATATTTTTATATTTATTTTTATTTTTATATTTCTATTTATTTTTGTTTTATATTATATTTATATATTATTTATGTATTATATATCTGTATATCTATATATTTTTATATATTAATATATATTTATATATTAATATATATTAATATATATTAATATATATTTATATATCTATATATCTATGCATTTTTATTTTATATTGTGTGTTTTTATTTCTACTATTTATAGATATCGTTTATATTTACATTTCTAGTTATATTTATGATTTGATTTGTAATTATATTTCTAACTTTATATTATATCTATAATTTTACTCATCATTTCTCTATTATGTACTTAATATAATATTTCTAATTTTAATATTTTATTCCTATATTTATATATGCATTATATTTCTATTAATATACTTATATAGATTATATTTATATAGATTATATTATATTTATGTCTATTTTATTTCTATTTATATAGCTTATATTTATATTTATATAGCTTTTCTATTTATATTTTTTATTTTTATTTTTTTTTATTTGTTTCTATTTCTTTTTATATTTTTATGGCTTATATTTATAGTTTTATATCTATTTTTATTTCTTTATCTTTATCTTTTTATATTCATATTTTTATTTATATTTTTATTTATTTCTATTTATACAGACAAGTAGATTCCCCTCAGAGCAAACCAAGAGGGTTTGAATGGTGTGAGGACATCCCAAAGCAGCCTGGTCTTAGAGCTGATAAAAGTCATCAGAAAATTCTGCACAAAGATGAAAGGAAACTCAGTCTGAAAATTCAATTTTCAGTTTTCTCTGGAATAGATGAACATCACCTGGCTTTTGAGGCACAACCAGGTGAAAGTGCTTTTTTCCTTTCTTTGGATATAAACCCAGAGGGGAACTCTGCTGCCATAAAACTTTGGGTTTTCAGTGAGTTGGAAAATGACAGAAATTGAGTTTGGAATAAAACTATAAAGCAGGTGAGCATTATGGGATATTGTATTTCTATTCTCAACAATTCCTTGTTCCTAAAAGTTTCCTTTTTTTAATTTTTTTTTTTTTCTAAAAGTTGGTGGCTTGCAAGATGGGTACCAGGAATATTTGTGTTATTTGAAGGCTGCAGCATTAATTAATAAAAAATAACCTGAAAGTAAAAAAAAAACCAAACTTGTAAAAGCTGAGTTTAGTTTAGCAGAGAGTTCTTGGAGAAACTATTTTGTTCTTCTACAAAAAAAAATTTCCAAAATAAAAGTAGCCTCCTTTTCCATCTTCTATAAAAGCAAGGGTTTACCTCTGTGTAAAAGAAAGGAATAAATGAAGAAACTCATTAAATTCGGCCATTTAGCCTAACAATGCAGCTGTTTTGCTGTTTGGGACAAAAGGGACACTTTGGATTTTTTTTCCCTCCCTTCCACCCACCTTCCCAAAACTCATCAGCACAGCCCTGACCCTCTGCATTGTTTTTAAACTAAAGAAAAATCTCCAAGTGAACAGTGACACAATGAGTTTCCATGCCCAAGATTAAAATTAACAAATCAGGAAAAATTCAGGATGGGATTTCTTTTCCTCCTCCACGCTGCTGCTTCAGAGAAAGTCTTTAAACTCTTTTTGTTTGTGCATCTTCAGGCTGCAAAGTGAATTTAAAAAGTGAATTTAAAGTGAATTTAAAGGGGCACTGCCAAGGTTGGCAAGGTCAGAATTTGATTTGACTGGCTGTGCATGTTCCCTAATAACTGCTTGGAAAGTCTGCATAGTTCTACATCTTTTTATCTTGAAGGAGAAAAAAAAAAAAAAATTCCTCCAGGGAAATCTATCAAAGCTGCAGGTCTGACTTCATGGGCAATCCTGCAAAATCTGCCCAGCGTTTGTACAGAATAGAGGAAAAACTTTTTTTTTTTTTTTTTTAAGGAAAAACAACTTCCTTTGTAAGGTTCCCAAAGGAATGAGTTTGGTTAAAAAAGAAAAAGGAGGTGATGGAGGAGGAGGAGGGTTCTGTGGGTGATGTGCAATTCTGAGCACAACTGAAATTCAAAATCCAAACCAACACAGCAAGCATTTGTGTGGCTTGGGGGACACTTTTTTATTATTCAAATAACTTCAGAGTAGCAGCCTCGAAGTCATTTTCTCCATTTTGTTCTGAAGCCATCACGTATTTACTGATGACTTACAGCCAGATCCCGTGGAATTATTCCTGGAGCACCTGAGCTGGATTCTGTGTGTCCCTTGCAGCCCCTGGTGGGTTTTCCTCGGGAATTGAGGTGTGTGAGCAGAATCCACCCCCCCCTTTTGTCCTGCAGTGAGCCCAGGTGAGCTGAGCTGGGCTGGGAGCTGTCCAGCAAGGAGCAGCTCCTGCACCACCAGCAGCACGGCCAGGGATGCTCTGGAAACCCCCAAATCCTGCCTTGGCATTTGGGAAAATCCGGGGAAAAATTGGGGACTGGGTGTTTTCATCTTCTGGGAATTTGTGCAGAGCCACAGCAGCTGCAGGGAAGGAAAAAGGAGAGGGGAAAGGAAAAAGGAAAGAGGAAAGGAGAGGGGAAAGGAAAAAGGAAAGAAAGAGGAAAGAGGAAAGGAAAAAGGAGAGGGGAAAAGGAAAGGAAAGGAAAGGAAAGGAAAGGAAAGGAAAGGAAAGGAAAGGAAAGGAAAGGAAAGGAAAGGAAAGGAAAGGAAAGGAAAGGAAAGGAAAGGAAAGGAAAGGAAAGGAAAGGAAAGGAAAGGAAAGGAAAGGAAAGGAAAGGAAAGGAAAGGAAAGGAAAGGAAAGGAAAGGAAAGGAAAGGAAAGGAAAGGGGAAATAGGAAATGAGCACAAACTCATCCAGGGTCACATCCCTGGTCCCTGCAGCCTCTGGTCCCAGCCCTGGCTGCACTGGGGGTCTGTCCCACCAGAATAATTTACTTGCACAATTCTCCTGGGATTACTGAAATGTTTAAAGTTGGCTACAAGCTTAAGCAGTTTGTTGAATCAGGACCTGAAACGGCACCTCCTCCTCATAAAATTACATTTTAATGCTCATTTTGGAGCATCATAGTAAAATAAACCCTTATCTTAGTACTAATAAAAACCTAATACTGTTGGGGTTTTTTTCAATACAGTAATATCGTACCTTTTTGTAGCAATTCACGGAAAGGGAAATGCTGCACAATTCCTGCTGACCTTGCTTCTTGATCAACCTGATAATTAATAGGAATAGAGAAAAAACCCTGTATTGCTGAGTGCTGATCAGGCAGCAAAGGCACTCCAAACATCTGAAGAAAAAACAGTTTGTTAATTGCTGTCTAGACAGTTTATTGCTGCAATAAGATCAAAACACAGAATACTGAGGTTTGTGGTATGAATCATGCAGACTAAACAATTGTTTTATTGCATTTACAGAGCACTTGATTTATAATGCAGTCAGCTCGGTAATAAAATTCCTCCATTGTATATCCTGAATAATTTCACCTCGTTTCACATCTCCCCGGTTGAATTCTGTATCGAGATGTTTTATAAATGTCTGGATGGAAGGGGATTAGTGCCGTGTGTATGTAAAGTTACTTATCCGGGGTCTCTGCTGTGTCATCAGAGGAGTGCAGTGTTCGTGCAGCATTCCCTGGATCAGCTGTGGGATTGGGGATGCCCTGAGGAGCAGATTTATGGGGCTGCAGCCCCAGGGAGGGCACAGCCAGGCTGGCCCAGGGCAGGAGCTTCCATCCCACTGCACCTTCAGCATAAAGGGATCCATCAGGCAAGTGGCTTCTCCCTTTTTTTTTTTTTTTTTTTTTTTTTTAATTTTTTTTAAAACTTTATTACTCTGCAGACTTTACCAAGAAGGAAGATTGATCTGCCTGCTGCTGTGGGCACCTCTGGGGGTGGAAGGGAGCAGGGCAGGGCTCCCCAGGCAAACAGGATCCCTGCAGCACAGATGGATGCCTCGGTGCCAGAGAGATGCAGCCAAGAGAAACCGAGATGTAAACAGAATTCAGCAATCCAGGGACTGGCTGGTCAATTAGACCTAGAGATTTTCCTTAATAGAATTGTAAAGTAAATCCATAACATCAGTGTCAATAATGCAGAACTGTAGTTGTACAGTTTTCAATGTCCAGATAAATTCTTTGGTTACTTTCTAACAGAAGTGAGAATCTGTTGGTGCCTGAGAGGATTTGACACTGCATTTGCTGGTAAAAATAGCAGCAAAATATTCTATTTAGAGCCCAGCTTCTATGCAGGTGGAGTAAATATCTCTAGGAGGGGTTGTGTGGTTTGGTGTGGCAGGACACTGGCTCGCTTTGCTCCAGCTGCCAGAGCTTTTTGGTACAAATTCAGGCAATTTTCTGCTCAGGATGAGCAGCAGGATGTCAGTCACCTGCACCATCCCTGCACACCTGGGCTCCCAGGATGCTCCAGAGTCCCCCCAGAGCACCTGGAGCAGCTCCTGCCCACCCCACTGGGAAGGGCCAGAAGGCTCTGACAAGAGTCAGGGCACCTTCATGAAGAGTTTTAGGAAAACAAATATGAGAATTTGGTTTGCTCCCTTTCCTAATTTTGATGTTCTGCTCCCTGACGGCCTTGAGTTATTCTTATTACTAGTAGTATTGGTATTTTTGTTGTTATTATTGCTGTTATTGTTGTTATTATTTATTTATTTATTATTCGTAATCCAGAGAACAACTTCAGAGTATGAACCCAGGCAGGAGGGTGGCACTGCCAAATGTCCCCTCTGCTCCCAAGCTGCCCTGGGGACAGCAGAGCAGAGGAATTTAGGGTTGGGAAAGAGAATGAGGGAAGGGTTCTGTGTGGGGAAAGGCACCAAAACCTTGCAGAGGCTGTGAGCAGCAAATGAAGGTGCTGGGAGGGTCGGAGGCAGCCCCAGGGTGTGACAGGCAGGGTGTGACAATCCCTGTCCCCCCGGCAGGGCACCCTGTCCCCAGCACAAGGACTGGGGGCAATCAGCGCTCTGAGCTTTTCTTTTTACGTGGCTTTAAACACTGCGAGCAGCATTTCTGTCGTTTATTGCTGCTCAATAAAGTTTTATCTCGTGCAAGTCAGGATTTATTTACTCCATCTTGCAGAACAGACGTGTGCTCTCTCCCACACCAGCACGCCTTTACCAGATTCATAAAACGTGTTAACAATTCATTTAAAATTCATACCCAGGGCAGGCACAGCTCCCTGCCAGGGCACTGTAAAGCAGCACACGTGTGCCACACGCCACAGGGTGTGCTCTGAGCCTCTCTGGGACTGCTCCCCTGCCCAGCCAGTCAAACAACATCTCCACATTGCCCACTTATCACTGAGCTTCTGCTCATTTTCCTCCCCAGCTACCAGGAAAGCACACATGGTGAGAGTGGTAGGTTTAGAGAGTGCCTGGTCAAGAGTTTATCTGCAGCCTTTCAGTTTCTGCACTCCCTGGCTAACAGGGCTTTCACCTGCAGCTCTGGCTGTGGCTTAGGAGCAGGAAGGTGAGGTGAGAATGAAAAATCTCATTAAAATGAGGGGGTTTTTTTAATCCCTCTATGCCCCTGTGGGAAAATCATCTTTGCCTGTAGCTCTTCCAGAAAGGTGTGGCTTTGGTGACCTGTTATGAATGGCTGTGGAATATCCCTGGTTATCCCCTTTCCCTCTTCTGGGGTCACTGCACTGTACCTGCTCACAGCATTGCTTGTTTTCATTTTCCAGCACCAAAGGACCCTGAACCTGAGCCACAAACATCCCAGCCCAGGCTGCTGTCAGCAAGATGCCCCACTCTGAACCTTGGCCAGGCAAAGAAGATTCCTGGGAGCACCTCAGGCTTCCTTATCCTCTGGTATCTCATGGTATTTGCAGAATTCCCAGCCTTAGGAGGTGAGCTGTGACTATCTCTGCAGTTTGCTGTTCCTTTCTATCCCAATTCTAACTGGGAAAGGCAGTCTGGTGTTGGTGAACTGCAGGGGGAAAAAATTATTGGCAGTTCCGTGCTGCCCTAAAGATGAACACTAAAATTTTGGGGTGTGGACAGGTCCCAGGGGTGTGCTCCAGGCACCAACTGTCCTTCAACAGAGCCCCCAGCTGGGTGTGCATTCCTCAGCACGTTGCTCCACACAGTTGTGCAATATTTGGCTTATTTGTGCAACATAATTAATGAAACATGGCTCATTGGCACCAGCATCCCCAGGGACCCTAAAGCAAACGGGGGCCTTTGAAGCCTGAGAGGGTCTTAAAAGCAGAAAATATTTGCCACAAGTTTATTAAACCAAGCTTTACTGGTAATAAATTAGCAGCCTGGAGACAGGCCCTTATCTTGAAAAGCTGCCACGGATCTATTAGAAAAATACAGCAACAATTTCCAGTGTCCAGAGCAGCTTTCAATCTGTCATTCAGCAGCTGCTGATGCACTTGGCTGCCAAAAAACCTAGATTTGGGGGCTGAGATGTCCCTTCCTGGGGCAGAAATCCTCAGAAATCCATGGAGGATGCCAAGCCCTGTAAGCCCCTCGTGTCATTCTTGCTCCTGCAGCCACTGACCCATGGCTGGGAGTGTTTTACAGACACTGACCCAGAGTCTCAGTAATTGAGCTGGGGGGGCTGGTGATGCCCCCCTGCCCTTCCCTCTGCAGTTTGGGTTATGTGATCTCACTGTGCTGCTCCAAACCCCCAAAGAATTGGGGGATGTTTGTGGATTTGCACATCCCTCACACTGCCCCATTGTATGGTAAATTTTATTGGAGCCTCTCCTGAGCTGCTGAACAAAAGCTCATTGTCTGAGGGTGTTACATCCCCCACGTGCTCTGCCCAGCACCTACACTTGGAGCATCAAAGTGGGCTGGGCTCACATGAGAACTGTTCTTTATTTCTCTCGGGGTTTTTAATGGCATTTGTGCAGGTGCACAGCTTTAAAAAGGGTTTTTTTTTTCTTGTCAGTCCACAGAGTTGGTCCAAATTGCAGCTGGAGCAAGAGCCATTCACAGCAATCTAAACGTTGGTTTTTAACAGTGATCTCCAAATTTTGTGTTGCATCAGTGAGAATTGCTCAGTGTTATTTAAAAATGATGTGTTTGAGTATCTTTCTTTTAAATCTGTTTTATAGCTGGGGGCAGTCTGTGCAGTGCAGCCAGTGCTAAATCAAGTCCAAGGCAGTTGAGGATGGGTGCAGCTATTCATAAGTTCATTTTAGTGCAAATGCTCTCTTAGTTAATAAACAATTATTGCAGAACCAAGCTTTATGTGCCAGGCAGCACAATCCTCATCCTGAGGAGTGCTCAAGAGGCCCAAAAGTTCTGGATTGTGGCTGTGGCCTCATGGCAGCAAAGGCTCTGAGCACTCTTGCCCCATCACACCTTTCCCAGTGCCCACCCCGTGATCTCTGAGTGTTTTTTTAAGCTGGATCAATCCCCTGGATGGGGTGACAGATTTCAGAACAAGATGGGCCAGCACAGGAAGGATTTTGGTGCATGGGAGAGGCAGAGTGGAGGCAATCCTGGATTATTGGAAACCACAATTGTGTCCAACCCCACGGTGACAGGAATCTGCAGCTGAGGGTGGTGATGGTCCCCATGGGGGAATCCCTTCCCAGCAGGGCTGTGCACAGGGCTCAAACTCTGTCTTCCCAATTTCTGCAGGGCTGAAGCTCATTTGGACATCAAACAAGGCCCAGTTGGAGTCTAGCACACAGAATTGTCCCCCTAATATAACTCAGCTGTGTGTGTATTTCATTGCAAAGAAAATACAGGCATGGCTTGCACCAGGTTCCCTCAGCAGAGGCCACGACATCAGTGCTAAATGCTCATCTGATTTCTGGGTGTTAAAAGAGGTGCAGTGGGCAGGAGTGGGAATAAATGGCAATTCATTCAGAATCAGCTGAAATATTTGGAGTTACAGGCACAGGGGATCTGAGTCAAGCCACTTGTCCTAGTTTCTGTCACCCAAACACTAACCCTCTATAAATCATTAATTTCCAGACTGTTTATTATCCAGGGGAAGTAACAAAACAGGAGTATCACATAACACATCCTAAGAATGCCTTGTTCATTTTAAGAGCAAATAAAACTAAATAGCACCAAGTTGTTACTGATGCAGCCTACGAGGGCAAGCAGAACACAAAAAGGGACTTTAATCAGACAGAGGCCACAAAACAAACAGGGCAAAAAAGAAGGGGAAAAAAGGGTTTGGAGAAGAGTGGCCACACGTAGACATCTTCACATAGATATTCTTTATTTGCTGTCCCAGGGAAATTGCCTCTGCTCATTCTGTGCTGGGGTTTTTGGAGCAGCAATGGTTTCCACAGCTGCTGCTGCCCCCCCCTCATTCTCCTTTCTCATAGGAGTAATTTAACAGCTCTCCCCAGGCAGAGAACAGAGCAGAGCCTCCAAAAAATAATCATCACAATTAATTACTGCGCCCAGAAAGCAAACTTGTGGTGTTTGGTCAGCAGGGCCCGTCCCTGATGGGTTTGTCATGTGGCACTGCTGAGATGGGGCAGGGACAGGAATTCCCAGCTGGAATGAGAAGGAGCAGAGGGATCTGAGTTTATCTGAGCTCTGAATTGACCCTCCTGAGCAGCTGAGGATGCTCCAGCACCCAGACACCCAGCACAGACACCCAGACCCACCTTGTCCCCAATGTCAGCACCGAGGTGGGAGCAGGAACAGGAAAACGAGCTCAGCGAGGTGGGAACTGGGATTTATTTTGTGCCCTTTCAATGGGTAGTGCTGACAGCTGGGAAATGCAGATAGCCTGGCAGCTCTGCTAATACAGCACAGCCAGGCTCTGAGCCCTCCCAGCCTGACTTGCTGTCAGTTTAGCTTAAATGCCTCCCAAATTCCCCCAGTAAAAAGTCCTTTTCTGGGCAATATTTCAGGGTTTATACTGAGCTGGGTGTTCTGCTGGTCACACTTGTCAGGAAGGTATTGTACTTCTGAAAGGGATGTTGGCAAAACTGTAATCCAGGCCTCACACGTTATTTTGCTCCATATGTTATTTATTTTATTCTTTTAAGGTCCCAAAATACTATATATTTACAGATGCCCTTTAAAGTTATTGTTAGTTACAAAATATTAGAAACATAGTTTCATCTATAAAATGTATAATTAAATTAATCTTTACCATACTTTGTTTTTACCTCACACAGGAAGCATTTAGTCTGATGAATACCATGGACATATAATTAGTACTTTATACCATAAACTAGATTATAACTTACACTGTCCACTCTGGCTCCAAAAATCCTCGCAGATTTTAATTCAATTGCTGCCTTTATCTGGATGAAAGCATTTGAATTCAATTATTGGTTTGATTATTCAGGGGGGATTTGTGCCTTTGTATGGGTTAGATGTGGTGGTAGTTTTAAACACAGGTTTAGTGGAAGTCTCAAATTAGGCTCTTGCATCTATATTTAGGCAACTACCAGAGTTTAAATGCTGAACATCCGATTTTTCCAGCTGAGCTTTGCCCAAGGTGGGGTTTAATGGGGATTGATGAAAGTAAAGGGACACTGATTGAGGAGTGTCTGAATTCCAGTGGGAATTGGGCACCTGAAATGCTCAGACTCTTTTGGAAGCTTCCTTCCATGCCTTAGGCACCCTCCAGTGCCTAAATCCCTTCCAAAACCTGGCAGGACACTTTGAGGAAGTGTTTACCAGCAAACCCAATAAAATCTCCCCATTCTCTGTGATTTGTCCTTTCCATGCCTGAGAAATTTCAGATATTTTCAGCACTGAGACACCCCTTGAGGTGGATCTGGCCTTTTGTATTTTAGCTGAAGATGAGTCAGACGTGGCTGCAATTTAAAGATGTTTTATCCAGGGATTGTGGACGAGCCAGGATCTGCAGTTTTGGGGTGTCTGTCACAGATGGAGCTGGTTTGGGTCCATGCTGGGGCTCTGTGAGCACAGCCAGGCCATTTATCCTGCTCCTGCAGAGCCAGGCTGTGTTTATAGCAGCTTGTTCAGCTTCCTCCTAATGCACATCCCCAGACCCACCTCTCATACACATCCCAAGACATGTTTATGAAAATTCTTTATAAGCAAAATATTTTACTTGCATGGAGCGGGTTCAGATACAGAACAGCCTCATTGCCACGGGCTGGTTCAGCACTCTCCCTGTGCATCTTTTATTTAAGAATTCAGCCTCCAGCCCACCCACATCACACAGCAAGAGCCAAGAGCTGCAGCACGTGGCCAGTCCTGTGCAGGAATTATTAAACACCACCCAGAGATGCAAAGGTGAGTTGTCAGCTGGAGGAGAGCAGCTGGGATTTGGACCCAGGGTTGGATTTAATTCTTTAAATGTGTCTTTAGGGCAGGTAGTACATCCCTTTACAAAGTGGATTCCTGAGCTGTGATCCTCCTGCCAGCTAAGTGGGAAATCTGTTCAGTTGAGCTGCCTGAGCATCAACACCTGCCCTGATCCTAAAGAGACCTTGGGTTCTGTCTGTGGGTGCTCTGCACTTCTGAAAATCGGGCTTCTAAAAATTAAACAAGAGCCCCACTGCAGCAGGAAGTAAAATCATTTAAAATTTGAAGAGAGACACGTAAATAGGGGACATGACATTCAGGAGATATTTTATTCCATTAGACAGCAACTTCATAGGAAATGCTTTCTCAGAGAAGTGATTTATTGAACTGTGGGACTCATGGCCACCCAGAGAAGGATTTTAAAAGTTTCATGCACACACTGGATGGCAGAACTCTCTTTGTTTAACTGCTGTTACCAATGGCATTTCTGCAAGGCTTGCTTAACCTCAGGCTTGAGATTCTGATCTGTACTCTGATTTTCTGCTCAAAACAGAACCAAGGTGGTGGCTGATTATCCTGCTGGTCTTTGACACCATCCTTCCTGAGCATCAAATGGTGTCCAGTATCAAAACTCATTACTGGGTGAGACAGGCACCTTCCCCTCCTCCTGGTTTAGTTATTTCTGTCCCACACACTCATTTCTCTGGTCCTAAAATCAAGTTTTGGTGCTCACACCCTGCAGGAAAGGTGAAATGTCCCTCTAAAAGATAGAGGGGTGAGCTCTAAAGCCCAGCAATAAGCAGCAGCTCAGATAATTTTCCTTCCCTGGATGCTGGTTTGTACCACACACACCTGGTGCCACCTGCCCAAATTCCAGATCCATCAGCATTCAGGAGGGCACCCCTGCACTGCTGCACTCAGCCTGCTGCTGCTGCATTATTTATGTCAATTCTTTCCTGAGGGGGGGGGGGGAAAAAAGAAAAAAAGAAAAAATATTTAGCATGCTTTTTAAACTCATAAATATAATGAATCAAAGGCAATTTGGCAAACCTGTCCCATGGCTGCAGGCCCACTGTGGATCTCTGTGCCCACTCAGTTAAGCTCAGCCTTGCTGAGGACTCTGTCACAGGGAGCCCATCCATCACAGGGTCCTTCCCCAGCACCAGAACATTTCACTTTATTCACCATTCCCTCCCTTCCATCTATCTCCCTCAGCATTTCTTTTCCTTAGTCTTGATACCTTTCCCAAGTTGTAGCTCCACAATCCATGATCATCAGACTAAAACCAGAAAGACACTGGAGCTCACATTCCCAGCAGGCTGAAATCTGATTTCCTGCCTCTTTTATTGACAGTATCTGGAAAACTGAATATTCACTGGGTTTAGATGAATAAATTGCACATAAGAGATAAACACAGCATTATGGTCATAGTCCTAGGAGGAAAAAATCCCTATAGAGCACAGGCATACACAGTCACACTGCCAGATATTAGCTTAAAAAACTCCAAAATTACCTTAAAGTTACCTGAGACTTTAATACATATAAATATATATATACAAACACACAGAGGTTATATATAAATACTGGAAATACCTATACACTAGAAATATATACATATACTGAAAATATTCTGTTTCCTTTCTGAGGGTTTATGACCTTAGGATGAACCCCACCAAGACCCCACATTTTCAAGCTTTTCTTTCTTATCCCATATTTTAAGATTACTTTAGAGATCTGCAGAAGAAAGGCTTCTCTTACAAGCATTTGTTTCTCTAGGAACCTCAGTTCTAAATGAAACCTCAACTATCGTGGGAGCTGGAAACCTGAAACCAAAGAGTTTGTATCAAGAAACTGCTGGATATGAACAGTGAGGGCTCTGAATAATCCTCATTCATGTTGAGAGTGGCCATCAGCTGGCTCTGTAATTGTAGATCCCCAAAATTAAGGAAAGTTACACAAATATCCCCTCGTGCCATGAGTTAAAACCCTTTTCCCCGGTTTTTTTGAGCACATGTGGGTGGAACTTCCATCATATTTCACAGATAACAGAATGAGGTGTAAGGTTTGGTTTCCATGTGAGATTTGAGTGCCAGAGTTGAAGGGTCACTCTCAGGTGGGGCTCTGGGGTGTCTGTGCAGAGCCAGGAGCTGAACTCTCTTCCAAACCAGGAGATTCTGTGCTTCTATGCAATAAAATCAGGTTTTTTTTCTGGAGTAAATGCTGAAAGCACAAGGTGCAAAGGAGCTGATGGGTCACCAGCATTGTGGGGCTGGAGCCTCAGGTGTTCCCCATTGTTATAAATAAGAAACAAAATCTCGCTATCCAGCAAAATTTAGATTGCTTTATTTGATATAGATGGAGCAAGCAGTGCTGGGGAACGAAGTTCTGGAAGTGTGGTCCTTGAGATAGGCAGCACTGATCAGACAAGGGCAGGAAGGAATACTGGGAAGTCTGATTTTGCAAGCTGCTAGTAGATACATCTTATTTGGAAAAGATAATATTCATAACAAGGTGATTTAAAACAGAATGATTTAATCATATATTTTCCTTTATCACGTGTCCATGCTTCACTTCACACCTTAGTATTCTGGTTTATACAAACCTTAATACTTCTGTGATTAACACGAATCTGTTATCAATTATCAATTATCACCCTCCCTGCTCATGAGCACCCCACCCATCCCACCTGGGCTCTGCTGGGGGATGAGCTGAGCTTTGGAGCACGGATCTGGGACAAGATGCTGCTCTCTGGGATAGCAGAGGAGCTGGACACCCCACCCCTCAGGGCTTAGCAAGACTGAAAAGGTGAATTTATGAACTCTGTCCTTTCCCTCCTGTCTGCAGTGGCCTTCCCTGACCAGGCTGGGAGCTGCTAAAGCATCTTCAGGCAGCAAATCCATTGCAGGGGAGGCTGCAACAGCCCTTGGGACAAGAACTCAGAGTTTGTGCAGTGGCAGGACCAAGCCTTGCCTTGTTACATGAAATTTCAAAGCCTTACTAATTTATTTATTTACACCAAGCCTTATTTTGGTGTCACTGCCCTGCTAAACTCTGCAGACACCTCGATATTGGAAAAGCTGAGAAGCACCCCCAGTGCTTCACTGCAAAGCAGAGGATTTTAGAGGATTTTAAGAGTTGTGCTCTGCTGTACAATCCATGGCGAGGTGAATCCAGCCTGGCCCAGGCTGTGCATCCCAGGCACTCAGAGCGTTCCTTGGCTTTGGGCTATTCCAGCAGAATTCCTGGAGCTGCAGCAGCTCCATTCACACAGGCAGGGTCTGAACTAAGCCCAGCTCAGAGGTGCAGAGGCAAACGCTGCGTTCAGTTTGCTTTGAGCAGCACTCTGTCACTGCTGCTAAAAACAGAGGCAGGCAAAGCTGGAGACAGGAATCCCCGTGGATCATATTTACAGCACGCACCCAACAGACTGCCCCCTTCTCCGGAAGAGTTACAAAATGCATTAATTGAGCTTCAGGGTGGTTGATAATTACATAATTGCAGACTAATTTCCCCTTTCCTAGAGGTGAAGTTACCCTGGTGGCAGAAAGAGTCTTTCCAAAAGCAGAAATGCTCCTGCACAGAGCAGAGCTGATCAGGGAGGGCAGGTTTGGGGCTGGAGGGCTCCAGCCCCATGTGCAGCTCCCCCTCCTCCCTGAGGGACCCACACTCACTTTTTGTGGCCATGGGGCTGAGGAAATGACCCAGCTGAGCCTGCAGCTTTTTTTTTTTTTTTTTTTTTTTTTTTTTTTAACTGGGTTATTTTTCAGCCAGTGCAGCACAAAAAGAACAAAAGCGAGGTGGGAGCAGGGGCTGGTTTGGCCATGATGCTCTTTGTGCTGATGCTCAGATGTCACTGAGCTGAACTCAGAGCCTGTGGCTCTCTGGGCTCAAAACCCTGCCCAAAGCCTTGCCACCATCCTTCCTCTGCCCATGGCTGCCTGGAGCAGGAATTTGGCTCATCCCAACCTGTAACTGCACATCCTGGCTCCTGGCTGGGCTCCTGGGCTTTGCCATGGTCTGGTTTCACAGCCCTGGGCACACTGAGAATAAAAATATTAATGATATAGAAAGTTAAAAACCAGGGGCAGAATGGGGACGGGGCTGCTCCCTGCTTATTGAGAGTGGTGATTCCAATTCTGACAGAGGCTTTAGCATCCAAAATTCAGGCACCTCAGCTTTGATTTCACCCAAATTCAGGCTGCTCAGCCTTCATTTCACCATTTCTTCCCCTGGGTTGGGACAAGGTCTCTCTTTAAAGCCAGAACGCTGCAGATTTTTAGCAGGGGGTGGTGGGGTTGTGCCACCTCGAGTTCTTTCATTATTACCTGCAGGTAAACCTTGATCAGCTCTTCCAGCCCCAGGCAATAACTTTATGGAGCGAAGATAAAATTTGTGCATTTCTGGAGATTACCTCAGCGGGTCTCTGAAAGCCCAAGTGCTTCCCAATCTTTTGATTTTCTTCCCCCAAAAAATAAAAAAAATATATTTCTTAGCCGTTTTAAAACTTGTGGCTTCAGACTCCAATAACAACTCGAAAAGGTTTGTAGGAAACGAGTCTGCAAATGTATTTAGTGTATGGAAAATGATTTTCTGAAGAACATACAAGATGTTCTGTTTCACCTAATTCTCTGTATTGATTTCTGTGGCATCATCTTCTTCCTTCCCTTTTTCATCCTTTAATGCATTTCTATTTCTTCCGAACACACAAAACTCCCCGGTTCTTTTACAAAACAGAACAAAGGAGTTTTCCTTCCCAATCAGTAATTCTCTTTTCTTTTGTAATTGTAAAAAAGAAACTCCTGAAAAATCAATACATTGTTGCCAAGTCGTACACAACCGGGAATGGAGCAAGCTCAGTAAATAAAGGAAATTGCTTTTTTTTTTTTTTTTCCTCTCTTTGGTCACCCTTAACACAAGCAAGGTGACTGGTGCTTCCCACCCCAGCTATTCTCCCTTCCCTCCCCGAAAATTTTCAAGTTAATCTTGGAGATGAAAAGAGAAGTTTGAAAAGAATTGTTCTTGGCTGGCTCCTCAGGGTAATCTGAGCCCTCTCAATTAACCAGCACCAAGATAAAGATTGCTCATGCTAAAGATGTCACATAACACCGGCCTTAGAAATTGGAAATCTCAGCTACAGGGAAGATTCCCTGCTCGGCTGGATCAATAGTTTCAACATGTATCAATATTTGGAGACGATTTACTCTCTTGATGTGCAAAATTGAGTGAATTTACACACCAGAACCTAACAAGAGAGGCTTCTTGTGGAAAAACGTGTTTAATTAAAATGTATTTACCATTTGAAAATGTATTACCGTTTACAGGTAAGAGCTCAGATCTTTTCGTGAAAATCTGTAAAATCCCCACTTTTGGGGATTTGGGGAGCTCAGATGTGAGCTGCTTCCCAACCTGAAGGGGCAGAAAGGAGATGTGTTACCAGCTTGATTTGCACCTGCAATTAAACAGACACCCAGGCCGGGCTAATTTACACTGAAACTTAATTGCAAGCATAAATCTTGTGTATACAAATGACACATAAATAAAACCTCTCCAGACACCCATGATCTGTTACACAAAGGAGCCAAGAGTTCCATATCTCCTTTTATTTATTTATTTATTTATTTATTTATTTATTCATAGTTACAGGTTTCACTTTGGGCCACAGAATTACTTTAATGCATTTGTATTTTGGCCTAAAAATACCTAATTGTGGGATGTCAAAAAAATAAATCAGGACCCACCCAGTTTGTCCTGGCACGCTTTTAAACAGGGATGTTGTTAACAATTAATCAGCAAAGGGGAAAACACGAGTGTGGGGCTTACAATTTATTAATTAATTCTTTATTAATTTTAATAATATAATAATAAAAATATATATCATAATAATAAATTTTATATGTGATTAGATATTCTTAGTAATAATTTATTAACTATCTATTAATTTATTATTTGTTCCAGTGTCCTGTGAAGGTGCTTTGCTGCTCTTGAGTTTTGGTGGTGAGAGCCAGGACTGTGTTATGAGAACGGGCCAGGGGATTTTCGTTTGCTGAGGCTGATTTTTATTTTCTAAACCATATTCCATGTGTGGAAGGCACTTTCAAGGCTGAGCTGTGCACAACCACAGCCCAGCTCCTTTTGTGTGTGGCAAATTTCTGTGCAGTCCAAAGGAGGAGGGGAAGAAAGGGAACAACCAAAAATGAGCAAAGAGCACCCCAGGCTGGGTGTTCCCCTGAAAATACCTCTCACATCATCATTTATTTCCATTAAAACTGAGTGTCTGGGGCTTTGGGGGAGCCTGGGTGAGGAGGATGAAGGAGGGTGAGGTGTGAGTGAAGTCATTTGGTGCCTGGACCAGGCTGGAGCATCCTCTGGGTCATGTTGGGATTTCCATGCAGGCTCCTTGAACTTGGGCTGGGTATTGGAGCTGGAATTGTAATTTCCTTTGGTCTCATGGCTGGGCAGTTCAGAGGCAGTTCGATTTTTATTTTTCTCCCCAAACTGTATTCAGGAGCTGCTGCTCTTGTGATAAACCTGCTCAAGGTGTGACCTACTTAACCGGTGGCTGGAGGCTCACAGCAGCGAGCTAAAGGCCACAAACAGGAAAAGATATCATATAAAAAACCAAAGTTTTCAGGCTATTTGTCCTTTAGGTGTTGCAAGGTGTCAAGCACTGAGCCAGCCCGGGACCATTGTTCATCCAAGTGTCCCTTTCAAATGGAAATATCTGCAAAAGCCATGGCTGCAAAAGGAGCTCTTGGCTGGAACGGTGGCTCCATAGCCCACAATAAAACCTGAGACGTGTTAGTCTATACTTAGGGCTTGGTACTGCCTTTTAAAGCTTCTTTCAGGAACAGTTTTAGCCTAATCTGGCTGTGCCACTACCAGGGGCAAGATTAAAAAAGTGGCAAGGTTACCTTGCCTTCGACTTGGATATACATCAGGAATCTGATTTAGGGTTTTTACGAGTGAACTCTCTCTTACAAAATATCTTTCTGGAGCTCCACGGGCCTGGCTGCATCCACACAGGAAACAGGCTCAAGGATTTCCAAAGGTTTGCTGATTTTTCAGCTTTCATGTTCCGAAGATATATTTCCTTTGAAGTGTCTCAAATAGGGTAGTATCCAATTATATTTGTAATCCCAATCTAATTCAATCAGGGACTCCAATTATAGCTGATCTGCCTCTTAATCTAGTTAAAGTCTGTGGAGTAGACTGGACCTTAGCTAACATAACTACATTAAAATTTAAGCTGTTGATCCAGGGATAACCAAGTGACAAGACACAACCAGCTGAAAAGTGGGAGGTTTTTAATGGAAATGGATTTATCCTGCTGGAATCCAAACCCTTCACCAGCTCTCCTGGCAGCCAAATCCCTGCCAGCACTATAATTATGAAGGGCCTTAAAAAGCACTTTTGTTCTGAGCCAAATCAACTGATTTAGCTTTGCCTGGTGGTTTTCATCCTCCTGAATTCTTCATCCCAGCTCCCCCCACACAGGGAGAGCCACGTCCACAGGGGCATCACCTTGAAACTCTCTGGAGCCTGGCACCTTCCCTGGCACCTTCCCTGCTCAGCTGTGACCTTGGCACAGCTGGAGCAACCAGGGCTGGCACAGCTGGAGCAGCCAGGCTGGCACAGCTGGAACAGCCAGGGATGGCACAGCTGGAACATCCATTCTGGCACAGCTGGAACAGCCAGACTGGTACATCTGGAGCAGCCAGGGATGGCACAGCTGGAACATCCAGGCTGGTACATCTGGAGCAGCCAGGAGGGAACATCTGGAGCAGCCAGGCTGGCACCCAAGGGTGGCACAGATCCACCCTCACCTCTCACCCCAAGACCTTCCTAAGGCACTCAGCTGAGCTCATACACGCAGTTGTGCCCAATTTAATAAATAATATTAAAAGTGTAATCTTAACTTCAGTGGGCTCTGAGAATTCAGGCAAAAATCCCTCATTTCATTTAAAAGAATGGTGTTGGAAATGCCATCAAACCTGGAGATAATGCATTGAAATCAGTTTCTTGAGGCAATTATGGCAGGCAGAACACACCAGCTCTGAGTTTTGGACAGGAAATGACTTGTAGGAAAGTTGGAATGGGGAGAAGGAAGGGATGAGTTTCTAACACATTTTACTCTTGGTAGCAGATCTATAAATTGTGAGAAGGGGACAACACTCAGAGGAAATGATGCAGATGCTGAAGAGGGATCATTCTGTTTTATCTGCATTTCCCCTCCCTTCTGGAATAGAGAGTAGAGCACTACATTTGATCATTTCAGATATTCAAGTCATCATTCCAAGCTACACTTCATAAAAAAACCCCAAAAAACAACAACAACAACAAACTAATCAATTTATGTCATTTTTTCTATCAGCTTTTATTTGGATCATTTTGTGTTGATTTCTATTCATGGTTTTAAGTGTTAATGTTTTGGTTTGGGTTTTTTCCTATTGACTTCCAACCATAACAACTGAAGACAAGGAACTTGGGATTTTTTAGTTGGTGACAATATTTTTTTTAAACTAAAAGCTGAGTTACCAAAGAGCAGATGGCAACTCCCAAACCTGCTCTGAATCTCCACTAACAACTGGTTGCCAGTCCTTCACAAAGTGTGGCATGAACCAAATTTACCCATATGGAAAGTAGCCAAATTTAGGACTGGGATATAACTGATAAAAGTAATTGGAAAAACTGCTGTAGCAGAAGAAATGGAATTAGGTCTACCACATTAAAAAAAATGTTATTAATCATAGTCATAAAAGCAGAAAATGAAAGCTAATTTTACTAAGTAAAAGCCCCCTGCTAAGTGGTATTTTGACATCTGAAAATAATTCAGTTTCGATCTTGGTGCTCTGCTGACATGAGCAAGGAAATTGATAATTCTCTCTTGAGTTGCTGTTCCAAGCCCTCCCCACACAGAGGATTTTCTCTGCAAGTACCAGGAACACAAACCTGGGACCAAGCTCAGTCCTCTGCCAGGACAGGCAGCGAGTCCCGTGTGCCTTTCATGAGTTGTTTTTTAGGAGAACACACAGTGGAACAACAAATGGATTATGGAGCAACACTGCCTGCAATCCCACCCTGTATCTGAGACAAGGACACGGGGGGAGGTGTCCTCATTTGCTATCCACTAAATCGTATTTTCACTGCCATCTGATTCAATATTTCACTGGCACATTCAGATAATGTTTGGTATTCCCTGGTAAAAAAAAAAAAAAAAAGGCTAATGATCCAATTCCAAACCATGCAGAGGACTGATTCACCCCACACCACCTACATCCCCCTGAAAATGGGATAATAATGAGACCTCTCCCAAGGCTCCATTACAGCAGAGTGCTAAAGAAAGGGTTTGTGTACCTTGTCTGGGAGGAAAGGATCTCACAGGATTCCTGTTACTCTCCCTGAGGTATCGCTGGGCCATGAAATTCACAGAAAACAGCAGACAAAACCATGTTACACCCACCCCTGATCTTAGGGTTATTCCGAAGCAAGTAAGTGTTTGAAATGGAACAAGTATTGCAGAGGAGGGGGAATGTTATTGACTTAACACCCAGGTAATCCATTCTGAAAAATCCTGGTATTCTTGGGGAGTGCTGGACCTCTCATTCTCAGATTGCATCTGACATCTAATACAAGATATTGCACGAGGACACTTTTCATGCTGTGAGAAATCAGAGCTGATAAAGTTCACTCCTGTGCAGGTGAAACGCTGGGGCATTTTAACAAACACCCAGAGATTTGTTTGTTTGCCTGCCTAACCCACATGCCTCTCATTCCTCCTGCCTGGGAGCTCCTTGGTGGGTCTCCCAAAAAATTACAACTCCTGAGTTATTCCCTTCCCTTGTGTGGGACAGCTGAGCTTGGACTGAAAGTTTCTAACTTTGGCTCAAAGCTGAGTAATGAACAGGTATCCTGTAATTATATAGGCCTGACAATACATATAAAAATCAGGAACATGGCTCAGGTGATAGCCCAGTCATGTTTGCATTAATAATTCCCACGTGGAAAGCACCACCAAAAAAAAAAGCTTCAAAAAGCACCACCAGGTGAAGCAGGGAGTTGTTCCCTGAGTGGTGCCTGAGGATTGTTCTCCATCCTTCTCCCACTCCTCTGTTTTCCCTGCTCAGTCCCACTTTGGTGCCTCAGCCTTGCTGGCTGCAGTGTGGGGAAGGTTTGAACCCCAATTCTTGCTTCCAATGTCCACCTTAATTCGGATCTTTCTTCTCTCTCCAGGTGATTGTTGTCACACAATAAACACAAATTCCTGTCTTCAGAACTTCTCCCCTGTGATCAGGTTTGACCGAGGTGCTCAGCAGCTCCTAAAAAAGAAGATGGAGAATGGATGGAGGGAAAACATAACTTTTATTTTACTAAATAGGAGAAAAAAATCGCTCCATTATCATAGTTATAATGGTATAAAAGGTGTTTAAAGGAGTCTCCTGGGTTTGGAGTGGGATAGAGTCTAGTCTGGAGGAGTCACTGCCCTTGCCAACATTCAATTTAACACCCTTAAGAACTGCTGCAGGATTTGAATGTCTGGGTCTCTGCACTCAATCTTGATTAACTGGTCCAACAATGAATGTTAATCACCCTGATTTACATTGCCTGCAGAGCTGTGGTCAACTTCATATCAGCAACCTTGCAGCTCCCTGAACATGTTCCAGCAGGGAACTTGCAGGGTGTGTTCCAGGATGTGGAGATGAGCCCTGGAGCTGCCCTGGGAGCTTTGTCTGGCAGTGAGCTGCATCAGGAGCAGGGGAGGGACACCTCAGCCTCAAGGACACTGCAGGTTGTTTTTTTCTTTTATGGCTCTGTGAGCTATGAAGGTGTAGGTAACACATAGGAAAAAGACATTTTTAGTTACGTTTGGATTGTGAATGCATTAAAAAAAATGTTTTAAACCTGTGTCTTCTTCCCAGCGACAAACTGAGCTGGTCAGAGGAGACAAGGCAGGATTTCAGACAATATCCTTTACCTTGGTGGGAGTCAGTAGATGTGCCTAGGGATATACACAACATATAAATCTTCAGCAAGCACCCTGTCAGATTTTTCCATGGATGTAACCATTTTGTGGTGACAGTCTGGAGGACAGGAATTTCCAGGGCTGGGCAGCCACTGGCGAGGGTTCCTGGTGGCAGGAGTTCCACGTGCTGCTGAGGCAGGGCCCTAGAAAAGCTCCTGTTATCTCTGCTCCTGGAAATTCGCCTATCAGGGACGATGCTGCAGCTCTGTTGGTGGTAGAAGATTGTTCCTCTGGACTTCTCTTAAAAAAATAAATAAAATGTCAAGCCCGAAAAGGAAGCCTGCTATTTTTCAAATCCAGGAGCTGTAATCATGCTAATCCATATGATCGTGCTGAAGCCAAGCAAAATGCCTTTTGCATATGATGTAATCAGCCAGGGCAGCCTATTTATAACACCACTGGCTGGGAACACCTTCCCAGAAAAATGCAATCAGGACAGCTTTCTCTTGGTCACATTCTTCCTCCCCATATTTTTCACTTTCTTTGTTCTTTTTTGCCTACTTTTGCCGTCTTCCCGGCCTTAAATACAGCAACTTTTAATTTTTTATTTTAAAGTAATGCTTCCCCTGCATTGTATTTTATCCGTGTTTTAGAGCCGTGCTGAGTGAAATCCCAGCCCTGTGAAATCAATACCAAAACTTCTATTGATTTCATATAATATATTCCTTTAAATTCAGTACAAATGCTCCACAGGAGTTGTCTATTTTAAGTATGGATCTACTGTACAGAGCTGCCAGTCTCTCAGCTGGATACATAAACCAGCGTGGTTTAATAAATTCATTGGTGTGGCTTGGGAGCTTTCTGTGTAATAACTGAAAATCTGTTGGTCACATTGAGCATATCAAGTGTAAAAGGAGAGGATTCATCAATGTGAATATCTATCTGAGGATCGATTGGTATCAATCTTGTTTAACAGTCTATTTCCTCAGGACACACTTTGGGAACAAAGAGCATTTCAAACTGTTGGTTAAACAAACAAATATAGAGAAGCTCTTTGGGCAACATGGGGGTGGAGTAAACAGCAGATAAAAATGGTCAGTGATTTCAAATACCTGTTAATCTCTTCCATTTTGTATTATAAATAGTTTCTCTTGATGTGCCCATTCAAGTGCATCAAGAGTGGAGGTTTTAAACCATTTTTTCTGCTCGCAGAAGAAATTTTGGAAACCAAAATTTGTCCCCTGACCTCCATGTTCAGTAGTTGTCCAAGGAGGAGGGTGACACCTTCTGCTCTGCAAGATTTGTGTTATCCTTAGCTAAATAAAACCCCCTTATGAGACACTATAAAAACAAAACCAGCCCCCGGGAGGATACAGGACTGATTAGATCAGGATGCTTACCTTGATCTACAACATTAAGATATTTCATGTCTGTCCCATCCAGGTCCCCCCTACTCAAGCACCACCAAAATAAAGATAATCCTGACCAGTACTTGCCATGACTGTGCACAAGCACAAATTTTAGTAGAGAGTAGATGCTGTACAGCCCCTGGGGGTTTTGCAGTGAAGAACCAGGTGAAATGAGCCTGTGGTGTTGTGCAATGTCCTGTCCTGTGGCTGCCTGAGGTGCCATGGCTTCCTCCCTCCTGCTGGGGAATCAGATTTGGGTTTTCCACTCTGCAGCACCGCTCTGAACCTCCCCATCACCTCGAGTCAGATTTGGGTTTTCCACTCTGCAGCACCTTTCTGAACGTCCCCTGGGTGTTTCTCAGCTCTGCAGCTGGGGAGCTCTCGGTGCACAGGCAGGAAACTGAGGCACAGACCCTGCTCGATAATTTGCTGATGAATGCCATGGCAAGTGCACACCGAGTGTGCCTTCAGCTGAGCCTGATTCTCCTAGTCCTACCCCGTGTCCTCCCCCTCTAAATAAACTAAATCATCTCTTCATCAAAAAATCTCTCTCCAGTGTTTTCCAGCAAACCATTTCATTTTACATAGACAGACCTGGGGCGTGCATGTTGTTCTACATTAAATAAAAAAATAAATCAAAAAGCCATCACGTGTCCCACAAAGATTTTGCAGTCCACATCTCCAATAGATTCAAGCATCCTCACATTTTTTCTTATGCAAGATCAGTGGTTTCAGGGAGGTGGGAGGGGTTGGGGTGACTCTGCTGTGACACTCGGGGGTTTCACAGCACACTTTAGTCCAAGGCTCAGCTGAGCCGGGTCCTGCAGCCACCTCCAGCCACCCTGACTGTCCCCAATGTGCCACCCAGCCCCGGGGGCCACCCTTCCTGGGGAAGATTTCCTCGTGGCTCACGTTCCCATGGAACCCAACAGCGGAAAAGGGGAGCAGAGATGAAAATTATTCCACTCTGTATTAACTCAGTGTGGGAAAACACTCTGAAAGCGCCGGTGCTTCAACTTTTTCACGCAGAGCCTTCACGTGCCTCGCGTTTTTTTACTCGCTGTTAAAAATACTACTGGCTCAGCTTCGCAGAAAGTGAGACTTTAAAGTCTTCAAACAGCTGAACCAAAGCAGCCTAATTGCGCTCCGTCTGCATCCGCTTTTAAAGCCCCTCCAGCCGCCCACCCCGCCGCGGGACCCGGGCTCGCCCCTTGGCCACCTTATGGAGCCACAAAGCGGGGAACGAGCATTGTCCGGGGCTTCTGCTCGCTTTAGGGGAGAGCGAGGGGGAAAAACTTTTTAAAGCACGGTACACAAGGCGCAGGTGAGACGGTGAAGGTGCAGTCGGTGTGCGGGCTGCAGAGCCGGGCTGTTTGTTTAGCCGGGGAGGTGGCCCGGGGCTCAGCCTTTGTCGCCCGCCGGACTACATGGCCCAGCGTGCCCCGCTGCGCGGATCAATGGGGCTGATTTGAATAATCTGTGAGCCCTTGGACTCAGGCCAATCAGCCGTCAGGGACCCATGATAAATCGCAATGCATTATTGATAATCATAATTACTCTGACATGCGCATTCCGCCCAAATTTCCCAACTCTAGGAATTTGTTGTGAAGAGGAAAATAATTGCTACTATTGCACGCTCCCGATGCTGGTGCACCATGTCGCGACGGAAGCAGGCGAAGCCCCAGCACATCAACTCCGAGGAGCAGCCCCCAGATGCTGCAAGTGGTGAGCGCAGAGGGGGCTCCGGGCTCGGCTGGTGCGGGGGGCGCTTCCCGGGGGGATTTTTCCACCCTCGTGCTTCACCCCCCGCTCCTTTCTCCCCGCTGGATCTGCCAGGAACCGACTCTCGGCTCGCCCCGGGTGTTTTTTTTTTGTTGTTGTTTTTTTGGGGTTTTTTTTTGGGTGGTGAACTCTTCCCGAGGCGCTCGCCTCGTTATTTTGGGGGGGGTTGTTCGGAATTTGGGCGAGCGCAGCGCTCGCCCCGCACCCGCGGAGCCTCCGCCGGGTCCCGCGTGGGAGCGGAGCCCCAAAAGGGAATTGGGGGGCATGGGGGTGAAGGGGTGGGGGAGCAGAGCGAGGAATTACACACAACTTCGGAGGGGTAGGAAATGTCTCGGGCTGGGTTTGATCGGTGTGCTTAGCACTTTGTCGGGAGTTGGATGAGAATTTTTGTGGGGCTTTTTTTAAAAAAAAAAAAAAAATATGGGGGAGAAAACCTCCACGCTCGGACTATTTTTGTTGGAGATCACAATCGCCCTGGACCTTTTGTAGCTTGACCTCCAGCCATCTTTGATTTCCGACTTCCTAAAATAACTCCGGTGAGCTAATACGAGGTGTGCGCTAGCGCTTTGTATTTGGGCGGCGTGGGGGACTCGGCCAGCGCGGATCGCTCTCCCCGCTTTTTGGGGAGCTCGCATTCCTGGGCCGTGCACCGGGAAAAGCAGAAATCCTTGCCTAGAAGCAGCCGGGATGGGGTGGGCGTGCAGGGGAAGGGCGGAGGGGGCACTCGCTGGTGGCCCCCACGGGAGCGGGGCTAGCCCGGGGCTAGCGGAGCAGCATCTTCCCGGGGCCGGCGGCTCCCGGGCCCTGCTGAGGGCTCGGGACGCTCCCGCAGTGCCCGTCCCGCTCCCGGCCGGGATCAGGGCACGTCCCGTCCCGCCTGGGCAGCGTTTGTTCGGAGTTGTTGTGGTTGTTGTGCCCAAATGTTTCCGTGCGACCCCCCAAGAACTTTCTTTGGGTTCTTTGCTTGCGTTTGGGACTGGTGGTGTTTCCGTGCCTAGAACTGTTCAAAACCCATTCAGGTTACGGGAGCTGCTTATTCCCAGCCCGCAGGAGATTCGGGCTCTTTAATTTTTTTTTTTTCCCTCCTCCCCCTTCTCTTCTTTGAGTCGAAATGTGCAATTGTTGGGTCCGGTTAATGGTGACTTAAGAAACAGCATGCTGGCCAGAAGGCAATAAATCCCATGTTTAATGCATGACTGTTTTCCTTTGTGCATATGGTTAGGTTGGGGGATGGAGGTGATGTTTCCACATGTAAATCTCTGCCCGCTGCTGGAAAGGCACCTCCGGCCCCGCGCTGAAACAAAAGGGTTAATCACTCCTGATGCGGCCGCTGGGGCGGGGGAGGCGTGCGGGAGGGAGGGAGGGAGGATCGCTCCACACCGCGCTCTCCGGGCAGTGGCCAGCTGCTTTTTTTGTTATTGTTGTTCGGACTTTTTTTTTTTTTTCCCCCCTTTTTTTTTTTTTTTTTTTTTTTTTTTTTTCCCCTCCCGTTCTCGATTTTAACAACCAAACCCTGGATGAAATCCCTCCGGGAGCTCTCAGCGGCCGCCCAGGCCGGGTCACCTGGGGAAGCTGCGGGGATTCTGCTGCTCGTGGGGTGCTCTGGGTTTGGGGGGGTCGGAGCAGGTCCCGCACTGAGCTACGTCCTGCGGGATCTCCGCTCTCCAAAACACAACCCGGGGCTGCGGCTCGGACCGCCCGCCAGTCTCCCAAATAGTCTTGATATTCCCCCGCTCCAGGTGTGCCCGTAAATAATAAGTGATGAAGCTGCATAACAAAGTCGAAATTCCGCAGGGATTTGTCTGGGGCATTAGCGAGGATATACACATAATCGTAATAATAAAATCAAGCCCTTATCTCCTTTTTTGCAAGTATTCCCCTTTTTTCGCAAAGCGATTTGGGACCCACCTCTGTGAACAATGCAGCGGGTTAAAGTGTCCCGCGAACCTGGGGATCCATTAACAGGTCAAAAAATCAGCAGGTGGTCACAGGGGAATAATGCTACATACTGAAAATTAGCATTTCCACAAAGGGCTTGAAAATGCCCATTGTGCTGGATTGCTGCCATTAAAAATCGGATTCATTCTTAAAAATACAGTATCAAACTGCAACTTTTTTTTTTTTTTTTTAAATCAGGGTAAAATTAGCGTAGCTTTGCTGCAATTATATCTCCCGCGTCGTGCGCTGAGCTCTGTAGAACTGGAGAGGTATGTCGGATAAGGAAAGGCTGAAGCAGGAAAGCCCAAGTTTTGTGATGGTTTATTTTAGGTTTGATTTCGCTGGCCCAGCCGGGAGTCCCGGGGTGTGGGAGCATCCCCGGGGTGCTGCAACCCTGGGAAGGGGGAGAGGGTGCCGGGGGGCATCAGGGGGGCGATGCCCAGCTTGTTTTCCCTTTTTTTACGTGAGTGAAACATTATATTCATAGCAGGGATGGAGCCTTTTCGGGCTCGGCTGCATGTGACGTTTTGACAGAGCTGCTGCTCTAACCTTTGCCTCCTCCTGCTTGCTGTGGGTGGTAAGTTGATGTCAGGCTCACAATTAGGACTCTCATGCAATTGACCTTGGCAGCGGGGTTTGTGCCGTTTAGCTCGCTCTTAAACACCGGGCGAGTGTTAAGTGTGGTCCGGGGCGCAGGTAGGGCGGTGGGCTGGGAGGCGGCAGGAGCGCCAGCCGAGGCTGCAGATGGTGAAGCGGGGGATGCTGGCAGCTCAGGTGGGTGCCCGCGTTGGTGGTGGCCCCGCCCGGGGTGGCGGTGGCCCGGAGGGGCCGGAGCGTGGGCCGTGAGTGCCCTCCACCGACCGGCCCGGGCAGCTCCGGGCAGCGAGCGCCGCTTCCCGGGGGGGCTCCGGGCCCTCCTCGCCCCAGGGCCGGTCTGAGCCCTTTTTGGGGAGTGTCCGAGCACTCCTTCCCCCCGGGAGAGGTCTGAGCCCTTCTTCCCCCAGGGGCGGTCTGAGCCTTCCCCAGGGGGGTTCCGAGCCCTTCTTCCCCCGAGGGGGGTCTGAGCCCTTTTCGGGGTGTTTCGAGCCCTCCTTCCTGGGGTGTCTGAGCCCTTTTTGGGGGGTTCCAAGCCCTTCTTTCCCCAGGGGAGGTCCGAGCCTTCCCCAGAGGGGTTCCGAGCCCTCCTTCCTGGGGGGTCTGAGCCCTTTTCGGGGTGTTCCGAGCCCTCCTTCCTTTCCCAGGGGGGTGTCCGAGCCCTTTTTGGGAGGTTCCGAGCCCCTTCCTGGGGGGGATCTGAGCCCTTCTTCCCCGAGGGGGAGGGGTCCGAGCCCTTTTCTGGGGATTCTGAGTCCTCCTTCCCCGGGGAAGGGTTGGTTCCGAGCCCCTTTCCCGGGGACGGTTGGATCTGAGCCCTTCCCCCGGGTTCCTAGCCCTTTTCCCGGGGGGAATTGGTTCCTAGCCCCTTCCCCCGGGTGGTTCCGAGCCCCTCCGGAGCAGGGCTGTGCCCTCGGGGGTCACCACCTCGGGTCCCCGCTTTCCCCCCCGACTTTCAGCGCTTATTTCGCTCTTCACAAGCGTTTATTCACTGTGGTTCGTTCTGTGTCCGGCTGAATATCTCGCTTGAAGTTGTGGATAGGCCAAAGGGTGGATTAGTAAGTAGTTAACAAAATAATTAAAGCCTTTTGAGAGGGCCTGTTGTAAGCACGTGAAATGCTGAGTGTGGGTGTAACGCGTTTCTGCCTCGGTGTTGGGTGGAAAAACGCGGCCGATGAACTCAGCGTAGAGAGCATCGAGGCCTTTGGAATATCTGTAAGTTGTCATTCGTGCGCTTTACTTGCTCAGGAAAGTGATTTTGTCACAGTTAAAATGCGTTAAATGGTGTTTAAAAGTGGGAGAAGGGAGATTTGGGGCTGTTGAGAGTTTTTGGAAGTCCTGGAGCAAGAAAAAAGCACCGGGGGAGCGCGACCTGAGAGCGACAGCGAGCTGATGGCACAGGGTTCATGTCTTGGAGTGGAGTGCAGGGCTGGTAATCAATCCTCTGTGAGTTAATTTAAACCGGGGAAGTTGCATGGTTTTGTTAACCTTAAAGTAGAAGTAGTTGGTCATAGGCTGTGGGGAAAGTAAGCTCACCAAAGGTATTAAAAGTGAATAAAAAAAAGTGGCTGGGAAAGCTTGAGTTTTGTTTCATCCCGTTTAAGCGAAATAAAGTTGAGAAAAAAATCATTAATGGTTTAGATGAGCGGTAGGCCAGCAGCACCCCTCTCGAGATCACATCAAACGAGATTTGCTTCACCCCTTTTACTGTTTTCCTTAAAAAAAAAAATATTCGAGCGGTGTGGATTTTATCAGCCTTCCTTGTCGATGACCGCCTTGTCCTACACAATAGTGGATTTTATCCATCCATTTGCCAGTGATTCAATCTAACCCCCCTGCTGGGTTTACTGCATTCTTCTAACTTATTGGATAACGAGATGCTGAGAGATAACATTCCTGAAATTCGGGGGTGGGGAGATAAAAAAACCACAGTAGAAGTCCTATCCCTGGGAAGCCTTTGGAGAGGGTTAAGCGAAGTGCACAAGGAATTGTTGTGGCAGGGCGGTCCTTGGTTAAATCCTGGTGCAGTCGGTGGCAGAGCTGCCCTCTTGGCATGGGAAGCCCCGAGTTCAGGCTTTTATTTTATTTTATTTTGGGCTGGGGTGCTCTGATTGCTGCACTTGCAGGGGACAGGAGGTGGTTACACACCACCATGATTTTCACAGAAGCTGTTGGGTTTTTTACAGAAACAGTCAATTAATTGCTCCTTTGTTATCCCAGCTACTGTAAAATAACCCAGTGTCCTACTTGTGAATTTATCTGAAGCCCTTGCTTTAAGGTAAAAGGCAAAATAATGCATAATTTCCCTATTTGTCATGCAGCAAGTTCTGAATTGAATTTATTCAGAGTCCTAAGCTAATGCTCCGATGTCAGGAAAATGAAAATATGTGACATGCTGCTGCCCATCACAGGGACCTTCAGTTTACTGGAGTTTCCTTCTCTGAGATGGCAACTGCTGCTCCGAACCAGAAAAGTTTACAGACTTCTTCAGAATTATGAAAATGAGGAGCGTGGGCTGTGCTGGAGATTGGGAAAGGGGCACTGAATTTTGTGTGATCTTATCAGCACAGAAGTAGAAAAATAAGAAGTATTATCAAGGGAAAGGAGATAAATGATCGGATGCTTTGAAGCAGTTAAAGTTTGAGGACTTGTCTAGACATTATCCTGGAATATCTCCTTGGGGGTGGGCAACAGTGTTTGGTGCAGACATTTCTGTGCCACTGGAAAAAGTAAAAGCTGAGGTTATTTTTTAAAATTTCGTGATGTGGAAACAGTGTCGTTCTGCCTGAGAGATGGGACTGGGAAAGCCCCAAACACTTAAAGATTTGGGAAAGAGATTTTCATGTTTTAGCGTATTCTGTAAAATAGGAAAGTAGTCAAAGACTTCTCAAGTCAGTGTAGCTCTCTCAGGTCAGTGTAAATTTCCAGTAGTTCTGGAAGTTTATTCTTTTTTTAACCCAGGTACCTTCTTTCCAAGTATATCTGCTTAGACTCTTGCAAAACAAGTTTAAATTAATCTATTCTTGATCCTGGTTGACTCTGACCAAGTTCTGAGTCGTGTAGTAGTTGTGCTTGTCTGCAGGCTGGACTTCTGTGTTTTCAGAGTTAAATGAGCTTTAGAGACATCACTTTAATGATACTTGGGAAATGTGTGCTGCTGTTCTTGTTTCTTACACTTACAGGAGTTGTTTGGGCTGAAGGGGAAGTGTTTAATTCTCCCTGTTTAGATAAGAAGCATCTAAACATTTTTGATCATGGCTGTGCTGAGAACTCCTTTCCTCCCCGTTCAAGGACTTTTGCAGGTTTAGATTTATTGCTCTGCAGATCATAGCAGAACAGGCCTCTATACGCTCGAATTTTTGTAATTGATCAGATGTTTATTTTTTTTAAAGTAAACTTTGACACGTTCACTTCGTGCCACACAGCACTAAACGGTTGAAGTTTGCTTTGTTGGGTGCACACGGTGCCCCGAGGTTTGCAATGCCCTCCCTCGGAGCGGTTTGACACCCCCCTCAAGCACGGTAATATTTGAGTTGTCTCGGACACGGTTCCCCTCCGTTCAGGACACACCCGGGGTGGTTTGGCCACACCTTGCACAAACCAAAGCCACAAGAAGCTCCTGAGCTTGCCGAGTCCTGGCTTCACCTGGTCGTGGCAGGGTGGATGAGTGACGGATGGGTGACACCGTTCCAGGTGCCCCACTGGGGATGGGCGAGGTGGAGTCACTGCACCTACCAAAACTGGAGCAATTCCAGTGAGCTCCAGGATGTTTCAGCTGATGGGGGCTGGAATCCTGCTGGATTCCCTTCCCTTTTCCCTCTCCTTGGGAAGTTTTCCCTCTTGCCCTGAGCTCTGCCCTGCCTTGAGCACACCCTGACTGTGTTTGAAGATGGCAAGGCTGAGCAAAAACATCCTGTTTTGGTTATCATTTCTCTTAACCTCTTCCAGTTCAGATATTTCCCCGAATTTTTTTTTTTTTTTTTTTTTTTTTTTTGGCCACGTGCAAATTCTGCTCAGTCTAAGCTGTGGGGTGCTGGTGGTGGAAGGGCAGGAGTGGACTTGGAGCTTGGCTTTCCCTTGGCCCTTTCCAAAAGTGGGTGAGTTGTGGGTGCAGCTGAGCGAGGCCTCCTGTGAAGATTGGAAATGCCTTGGTGTAGTTCTGCAGGCAAAACTCGTTACTTGTATTATTTTTAATAATCATAAGTATCAGTGGAGGCTCATAGTGGAGTGTCAAGTTTCTGATTTAATCATCTCTGCTACAATGTCTATGGAGAGATTATTCGTGGGGTGTGTTTGCTTTTGAAGGATTTGAGAGCTGATATTGGTCTTGCTTTGCTTTTGTCAGCCCACTTGGATTGTAATTACTTTCATAATGGCAGAGTGAAAGTTGTTTAGATCAGTACAGTAAGAATTGCTCAGAATTCCTGTGTGAAGGCCTTTTATGAATTTCTGAGAGATGGATAACAAAGAATTAGAACGTGAATTGCAAACAGCAAATAATTTGTGTGGTGTTTTGCTCAGTGCTTCGGTATTTCCTCTGTCCTTGTGTTCCTTCTAAGCTGTGCTGCAGGTGCTGCCTTGCAGGTCTGTTCCAGGGGTGTTTTACCTGTGTAAAGGGATTTGGGATAAATCTCTTTCCACTGAGCCTTGTGAGAGTCCTTTTATAATATGTTTTTTCTTGTAAACTGAACTGAGATGCAGATTTGTTTGGGGTTGTGAAGGAATTGGCATCAAGACCAAGAGCAGAACTTCAGATTGGTATGCAAACTTGATTCCAGTGTTTTGTATCTTTAACTTGCAATTCAGGTGGAGTCAGTGACCTTAATAGTGAATGCTTGATAAATCTAGCAATTAATCATGTGTTTTTCTTTTATTTTAAGGGAGTCCACAAGACGTCCCAGGTGATAGAGATGGTGAAATGAGTTCCAAAAGGTGCCGCACGGAGGAAACCAAAATCTGTGAGAAATGCTGTGCAGAATTCTTTGTTCTCTCTGAATTCCTTGAGCATAAGAAAAATTGCACTAAAAATCCGCCAGTTCTAATCATGAATGACAGTGAGGGGCCAGTCCCCCCCGAGAGCTTCTCCGAGGCTTCCCTGGGGACCTTCCCGAGCGACCGAATGGACGGCAGGGCACGCAAGGACCTTCAGGCCAAGGGCTGCACTGGCTCCGTGGAAAAGAGAGAAGGAAAAATGGATGCTGAACCCGTGGGAGGAATGTACCTTAAAATAGAACCCCCCTTGACTCCTGCAGCCCCCGGCCTGAGCTATCTACCAAAACCCAAAGTACCAAACACTAACGTGACCCTGCAGACCATCCGTGGCACCAAAGTGGCCGTGAACCAGCGGACGTCCGATGCCATCTCCTCCTCAGCAGCCGGGTTCAACGCCATCCCCATGATCCTGGAGCAGCTGGTGTGCCTGCAGCAGCAGCAGCTCCAGCAGATCCAGCTGACGGAGCAGATCCGCATCCAGATTGCCATGATGGCTCCCCACGCCCTGCACCCCTCCATAGCAGCTGCTACTGACCCTCTCAAAGCTCTGGGTGCCCACATGTCCCAGCAGCTCTCAGCTGCTGTGGCCTTGATCGGACAGAAGGCTGGAAGCCAGAGCCTATCACTGGAATCCTTGAAGCAAGGAAAACTACCTCATTCTAACACTGGCATTGCAGCTGCCAGCTCGCTGGCTGCTGGGCTCTCCTCCTCCTTCCCCCTGAAGCCAGATGGGAGTCGAGGCCTCCCCGGCTCCATCTCTCAGTTCCCAAATCCTTTGCTACCTCAGTCCTCCAGCTCGGTCATCTTCCAGAACCCGCTGTCGGTCTCGTCTGTGATGGATTCCTCCAAGAAGGGGAAGGGGAAGCCCCCCAACATCAGCGTGTCTGAAAGCAAGCCGAACGCAGAGGAGCCCTTCTTCAAACACAAGTGTAAGTTCTGTGGGAAGGTCTTTGGCAACGACAGTGCCCTGCAGATCCACCTCCGCTCCCACACCGGGGAAAGACCCTATAAATGTAACATCTGTGGGAACCGCTTCACGACCAAAGGAAACCTCAAAGTGCATTTTCAGCGTCACAAAGACAAGTACCCCCACATAAAGATGAATCCTTACCCAGTTCCTGAGCACCTGGACAATGTTCCTACCAGCACTGGAATCCCCTATGGGATGTCTGTGCCACTGGATGAGTCCAACCTGATTGTGGACAGCAAACCTCTCCTAACAACTCTGCCTACCTCTGCGGCCACCGGCACATCTCAGACCGTCTCCAGCCTGGCAGGCATCAAGGAGTCTCTGCCTGGTACCTTCTCAAGCGAGCTGCAGTCCAGGCCCTCTCCCGAAAGCGAGGGTGGCTCCTCCTCGTCGGGGGCAGTCGGTCACGAGTCGGGAACGGAGCAGAGCTTGAGCTCCCCACAAGCTGCCTGCAGCGTGAGCGTCTTCCACGTAAGTGGGTCAAACGAGCAAGGCTCAGAGACATCAAAGCTCCAGCAGCTGGTTGAGAATATCGACAAATCCACTGCAGACCCCAACGAGTGCCTGATCTGTCACAGAGTGCTGAGCTGCCAGAGCTCGCTCAAGATGCATTACCGCACCCACACCGGGGAGAGGCCGTTCAAGTGCAAGATCTGCGGCCGTGCCTTCTCCACTAAAGGGAACCTTAAAACTCACTATGGTGTCCACCGGGCCAACACCCCCTTGAAGATGCAGCATTCGTGCCCGATTTGCCAGAAGAAGTTTACAAACGCCGTGGTGCTGCAGCAGCACATCCGCATGCACATGGGCGGGCAGATCCCCAACACCCCGATGCCGGAGCCGCCCTGCGACAGCGCCGACGCCGATCCTGCCGCGCCCGACAAGAACGGAGAGCTCGGCCGCCCCGAGGAGATGGTGGAAAGCATCGACATGGAGGATGACCTGGACTCTCAGGACGGCCCCAGGAGCTCTTCCAAGCCTCCTACTCCTTTTGATGCACAATCGGAGTCTCCCGCCGCGGCCGCCGCCTTCTCTGGGGTTGCAGCGCTGGAGAGCCAGATGAAGATGGTCTCGTCCTCTCTGAATTTGCAGCGGCAGAACAGTCTGAAATCCAGCGACAACGGCTCGGCAGAAAGCGATGGCCTGACCAACGACTCGTCCTCGGTGGTGGGAGATGCTGACTACCAGAACGGCAGGAGCCCTGCCGCCTCCGAGGCCGCGTCCCTGCAGGCGCTGTCCCCGGCCAACAGCCAGGCTGAGAGCGTCAGGTCCAAGTCTCCTGCCTTCAACAGCCAAGAGGATTCAGGCACGGGGAATAAATCAGAGGGTCCCGAGAATGCTCCTGCAGAGATAGAAGGGGTTGTGGGAGCTTTGGATTTAACCTATGGCAATATTGGTCGGAAGGTCATTAAAGAAGAGCCTGGGCTTCACTTTGCAAATGGAGAGTACGGTGAGTAGTAAAATGCTGGCAGGGATTTGAGGTGGGGCAGTAGGAAATCAATCCTAAAAGGACCAACAACAGGAAACAAAACTTCCTCAGCTTTCCCCTCTTCCTGTTCCTCTGTTTGGATGAGGGTATAGGCCCTGTAAAGTTTCCCTAAGTCAGGCCCAAAATTAAAAGGCTTGATTACTGCCATCTCCTTAAAATTAGTGTAGACTGTGCTCTTGTTGTGTTTCATGGGCTCACTTGATATCTCCTTACTGCTCTTTAAAACTATCCATTTGTGTTTTAAGGGAAAACTGCTTATCCCAATAGTGTGACATGGAAGTCCTAAAACAGTTGGTGGGGTTTTCAGGCTCTTCAGCATTGAGATTTGATCTAAATTTGAGCTGAAAGACTTTCTATCTCATAAGCTCACCAGCAAACCCAGCGATGACCTGATTTGTTTTGGGTGTGCTAGGAAGTGTGGTGGGCTCTGCAGGTGTGCTCTTCAGGCACACGCAGCTTCAAAGGCAGGGCCTCGAGTCTCAGCCCAGGCTCAAGCTTGGGAAGCAGAATTAATCTGGGGTAAGCATCACCTTTGCTTTCTTTGCAGGTCGAAGCAGTATTCCAGCTGCCTTTGTCAGAGCCCCTCCAGCCCTGATCAAGATGGAGCTGCCCAGCGATCGTCCCCTCAGCACTGGCCACTTCATTGGCCCCCCAGCTCTGTCCCCTGGGGTCGCCCCTCTGCTGGTGCCACGGCCCAAGTTCTGCCGTCCTGCCAAACAGCACATCTGCACTACCTGTGGCAAGAACTTCTCCTCTGCCAGCGCCCTGCAGATCCACGAGCGCACCCACACCGGGGAGAAGCCCTTTGCCTGCACCATCTGTGGGAGAGCCTTCACCACCAAAGGAAACCTGAAGGTGGGTCCTGCCTGCTGTCATCTCCTTTGTCTCTGAAACTGAGACTAGAGATGGAAGGACTGTTTCTAATATTTTGCCTTTGAGGCAGCACTGATTTTTCTTTTAGTTTCTCCAATACTTATTTTTGACTCTTGTCTTCTTCCTGAGTTTCTCGACGTGGTGGTTTTTTTTTTTTTTTTTGTGTGTGTGTTACTGAGATCACCCACAGGTCTTTGCTGCTGTCCTTGACTTTCCTTTTGGGATGGAAGGGAAGGCTTAGCCCTCACTAAGCAGATTGCTTTCTTTTTTAATTTGGATATGTGTCAAGACATAAGCATTTCATAAACTGCTATGAAATGCTGCCTGCTGAGTAAATGCATTACACAGCACTGCTTGGAATTTTGTGAGATGAAGAGGGATAAACTGGGATAATCCTGAGATGGCACAAAGTGCTTGGGGATTGTGTCTAAGCACACACTGAAGAAGTGCTGTGAGTCTGTTTTTTTGCCAGATGAATTCATTTGCCCCATAGGGGACTCAGCTCCCTGCTTGCACAGAGGCTTCTCCCTCCCTGTGAGAACCTCTTCAGGCTCTTCAGTCCTCCTGCATAAATGCTGATGGGGAGAGAAAAATCCTCTGCAGTGTGTGAGCAGCGCCTTGCTGGAAGCACCAGCAAAATATTGTGTGGAAGATTTCAGCTTAAATGAACCTCTCTGCCAAATTACTTGGTGGTTTTTTTCATTACCCAGTGTTTTTTTCAGTATGATCTGTTTGCAGTAGATAATGTAGCTTCTGTTTTGGAGGGAGAGAGGGTGTCTTTGCCAACACCATTTATTCCCAGTGTGAAACACAGTCCTCCAAGCCCTCTAGCAGCCAGCTCCAGAGAGCCGTGGTGATGTCAGGCAGTGGAGTGATTTTGCCTTACACATGCCAGGAAGGGAACTCTGACGAGAACCACTCAGCTTAAATACTTACCTGAATTCAAATGGAGCAAGCCTGACTTCTTTGGGCTAAGCAGAGCAGAATTTGGGTCCACCAGGAAAGAGCTGCAGCATTAATGACCGTCTTTGCTTTTCCCCCTTCTCTGTAAGGTCCACGTAGGAACCCACATGTGGAACAACTCAGCCAGGCGGGGCAGGCGCCTGTCCATCGACAACCCCATGGCCCTGCTGGGGAATGACCCCAAGAAGGTGTCAGAGATGTTCCCCAAGGAGATGGTGGCACCCTCGGTGAGCATCGACCCGGCCGTGTGGAGCCAGTACGCGGCCGTGCTCAGCAACGGGCTGGCCGTGAAGAACAACGAGATCTCGGTGATCCAGAGCGGGGCCCTGCCCGTGCCCGGGGGCTCGCCCCTGAACTCTGCCCCAGCCCCCAAGGTGGACACAGCCCAGGCTGGCACTGCCTCTGACACGGAGAAGGCTGCTGGTGCTGCTGCAGACAGTGTGCCAAAACACCAGTTCCCTCTCTTCCTGGAGGAGAACAAAATCGCCGTTAGCTAAAGACTGGAGAGGAGTTCACCTACAGAAAGAACAAATATATATAGACACAAACATATATTTTTAAGAGATTCCACTTCGGCCTCCTATTTTCCTATTGACGTGCAAATGATTTTATGGTTGTCTTTGTAAGAGTTGCCCAGAGTACAATCATGATATTGCTTTGCAAATAGTAATTAATAAAGAATAGGATTTCCTTCTATTTGGAAAGATGCGGGTCTTGCAAAGTAGTTCTTGCGTGTGACTTTAATGTGTACAAGCCTTACAGAAGTTTCTACAACTTGAAATTCCAAAGGTTAGAATATTTACCTCTTTGTTTAGAGTGATAATGGGGGTTTTGAATAGAGTGGAAACAACCTACTGTTGATGGAAAAGCTTCTATTTACTGACGAGAAATGGAAACTATTAATGCGGGTAAATATCCTAGAATGTCTGCCACCCTCTTAGAATTTTTCTGTTTGGATTTTTGGCTCTGCGTGGTTTCTGAATGTACTTTTTCTTTATAATGGCTATAAAAACGACAAAGTTTTTTTTATTTTTTTTAAATTCCTTTGGGTTTTTTTTTTTTGCCTCAAAAGTTCTATGAAAAGCAAGTTGCTGGTTTTATTTTTTTTTTTAAGTCATTGCTCCTAAGTAATGATTTCTTTATGTTGTTGACTGCTGCTTATTTAATACTACTACTTACTAGGACAGTCCTTCAAGTATAGTGCCAAAATTCCTGCTTCCAAAGATGTGCAGTTTTTCCCAGATGTTTTATTTCAATACAAGAGCCCCAAACAAGCATGGGTGGGTATGTGTATATACTTTTTTTTTTTCCTTATTTTGTTTCCTCTTGAAAGGGAAGACTTGCCTTGGGAAGTCAGGTCAAAAAGCTCTGCAAGGAATCTCAGGTGACTGTTGCAATTTGCCATGGGAACTGGTTTCCTTAGCAAGAGACTTTTTGTTTTTATTTTTTTGTTTGTTTGTTTGGGTAATTTAGGAGATCAGTCTATGTAAACCTGTATTTAAATATGAAGTATTCATGCTTAGGTTAAATGTTTTGTGGTTTTTTGGATGGCATTCCTACTCTGGTCATTAAGGTTTTTTTGGTGGTCTGTGAGCTTGCATTCCACCAAAATGGTAATTAATGATCCATGTGTGTTGTATGAAGGTTGCTGGGATAGTCATCTGGATTCTAAGTTATCTACCTCATTTTTTCCTTTTGTAGTTGTAGTGTCTATTTTTTCTAATAATGACCACTGTAATGACTGAGATTCAAGCAGATGCTTCCATGCACTATGTGAAACCAAAACCTGATGTATTATTAGTGGAAGCACCTGAGGAGTTGCTGGACTGACCTTTCACTATTCCTCGAATGCCTGCTGGAACTGGATGTGTAATGGGATCTGAACCAGGCTGCAAAGGGAGCATTTGGTGTGGAAGGACTGGAGGAGGGAAAGAAACCTGGCTGATGACTGCAGGAAATCTTCAAGTCCAGTCTCTGTTGTGGAAGGCCCCAAAAATGCAGATTACCAAAAGTTTGTGTGATGTTGTTGCACCTGATTCTTGCTTATGATCTCTGTATGCCGAGTTGTGCCTTTCCTGCTGGACTGGTGGGTAAGAACATACCAGTACTGTTTACACTGTAAAATGGATATTGTTACATAGACCACGCAAAAGGCATCCCAATTGTCACGTTTCTACATTGTGAATGTATGACTTCTAAGAATTCTGTAGTTTTGAGTACCTACTGATGCATTTCTGTTGACATTTTTGAGAATAAATTTTGGGATGGCTTTTTCACACTTGGTGCTTAACGTTTTTCTGGCAAAGAGCTTTTTGTCTCCTGAAGAGAGAGTTCAAGAGGCAGCATGCTGCTTCACTCCAGGGACCTGAAATCCAGGAGCTAGAGCTAGCTTTAGTTCATTGCTTAGAACAACAGGAATTAGGAAAGCGTGGAGGAGTCAGATCCATTCCTCAGGAACAGCTGGGGTTTGATGCAGGGGTTGGGACGTGCCAGGGATGTTGATTTCCACAGGAGAATAGAATGACAGGAGTATGTATAATCATTTTTGTACTGTGATCATCCTACAAAGGGGAAAAAAAATACTAGGTTGTCAAATTGCCAGTGGCTGAAGATGCTGGCTGCATAGAAAAGGGATAAATAACTTCCTCTAAAGAGCAAAGAAAAACAGTTCTGAGAGCAGCCCTGATGAAATGGAAAAATGTGGAGATCTTAAACTTAAACCAGCAACTGTATTTTTCCCTTGGGAGGTAAGAGAGGAAGAAAAGGGGTGCAGAACCAGGGAACCCTAAAAGCTGCACCTTTCCAACATCAGAGCAGCCTGATCATGGTGCTCCTCGCTCAGTCCTTGGCAGTGCAAAGAAAGGCAGAAAGCAAGCATTTGTTTTCTCGTTTCTGCCCCCAAGCTCTGAAGGAAGGACGAGTCTGAGGTCCAGGAAGCTCTGTCCCTTCCAAGGTGTGCCCAAAGCTGTGCCAGCCTGGTGACAAGGCAGCTCCAGGCTGGAGCAGGGCAAGATCCCCTGGCTAAGCCCCTGCCAGCAAGTCCTGGATCCTCCCACAACACCTGGATTGCAGGTAGGACCTATCTGATCTGGGCCCCAGGGACGTTCCTGCTGCAGGAGAGAGTGTTTGCAAAGCAAGCAGGGCTGGGATTGAGCTGCTCTGCCAGGGGTGAGAGCTGAACCAACGCCTTCAGAAAGGCACTGAGGTGGAACTCCCCACAGTGGCAAGTGTGCTCAGCTTCCAGTAACATCTACACTTGCATCTTAACAATTAAAAGAGACAGCTGATCGTCTCGTGGCCTTTGCTGGTGTGAGCCAGGAGCTGATGGAGCAGTGAGCTCGGTGTGTGCTCTGTCTCTGCTCATCAGCCTCTCCTCTTGCCTGGAGGACTTTCCTGCTCGTGTTTGTTATTGCTTACCCTGCCCCTCACACAGAGGATTTGTTGCTGTTGGGTAAGTAGCATATGTGCTTGCATGAGCTGGGGTAAAATCTGGCTTGCTTGAAATGTTAAATTTGAACTTCAATGTTGCATTGCTTAAAACAAACAAACAAAAAATCTAAACAGTAAGTACATTTGTTTTCCTTAATGTATTATCTCAAGTATTCCTCTAAAGAAAGCGTTCTTTAATCTGTCCTTACTGTTCAAAGCTTCCTAAAAAGTTGATGAGAACTTTGAGGAGGGAATTTGGCAATTATAGATGAGCAGCTCAGGGAAGCTGATTTGCCTGTCCACAGCTGGCAATGGGGTTGGTAAATCCAGGATGGAGCAAAGTGTAGATGATCATGGATCTGGGATCAGCACAGGGGAAAGGACCTGGCTGAGGTGCCTGAACTTATGGGATGGCAGAGAGGGGCTAAAACAAAGGAAAAGAGATGGGTATTACATTAATTTTCAAATATTTTTTCTCTGTTGAAGGGCATGGTGCTCCTGGCAGGGTTTGCAGTCTGGACTCAGGGAAGGTGATGATTTCTGTCTGCACAATCACAGTGCAGGCAGAAAGCTGTGCTGGGGTCTGTGTGATCCCAAGAGGTTCCTGCTCTCAGCTGAGACTCTCTTGGTGCTTTCCTGTGCTGTGAGCTCAGCCCAGAGGGCTCCTCTGTGCCTGCCCTTGCTGCTGGCCGGGGTGTGCTGAGTGCTGGGCTCACGTGTTTCACTTCAGCTCACATTCACCACTGACCTAGAAAAGCTCCTGGCACTGCACAGCCACAGCAGGACAGGAAACAGCTCAGAGGCACAGAAAGAACCAGCAATTACACACTCCTGGAGCCCATTACCATGCTATCTATTTTGTTATCACAGCTTCTGCTTGGTGCACTTTGAGTTCATTGCATATGAAGGGCTGTGTTCTTTGCAATATTCTGATTGCTGTCTGGTTTATTGGAAAACTTGTTTGTTAATGCCTGGTATAAGTGATTTTGTGCTGGACTTCCCAGCCACTCTCTGGCAGCATCACTCTCCTTTTAAATTTCTTTATTAACATATCTGATTGTCACATGTCACAGGCCAAGGATTCGCTTCTCTGACTCAATTACTTTGTGCAGAAAGTGAAGTCTCAAGTCAGAATGAGGACAGCTGCATCTCATCATGGGCCTTCTTTTCCATACTTGGTTTGGGCAAAATCCAGACATGACAGAACATTTGGTAAGTGTCTCTCTAAAGAAAACTAAAACCCCAAATCCAGTAAATCCACAACATCTAGTGCTATTAAATATATATATTTATTTATTTTGCCCCCAGCACTGGCCTGACCACCCTTTCCAGGAAAGGGACAAAACTGAGCTGAGTCAAAGCACTCAGTTTATGAACTCACAACACTCTGAGGGCCAGGAACACAAACCATGGGGTGTTGTGAACAGAAGGTGAGGCAGGAGGAATGTATGGAGAAAAGAATGACAAATAACCTGTGTTCTCAGCATAGTAATACAGAATCAGTCCTGAAATCTTCTTTTCACCTGCTCTTCCCAGATACTCCCTGCCTTTGCAGTCCTGTGCATGTGATGACAGGGGATGTTTGTAAATCAAGTTACCTGGCTTGGCTTTACAGCCCTTCAGAGTCCTGTCGATCCACTTGGCAAAGTTTGTTTTAGAAAAATTTGTCTCCATGCAGTCTAGATGTTCAGAATACCAAACATAACTTTTTAATTTTTTTTTTTTTTTGACACACTGTTTTGGTTTTCTTTCCCACGGAACCAGTTTGATTACTTAGGTCCTTAAAGTTCAGCACACATTCAGGTGATTTGCTGCCTCAGGGTACCTAAATTTCTGTATGCATTAAAAGTACTCCACCCCTCTCAAGTCCCAAAGTCCAGATTTCAAAAACATCAAATTCCTTCATTACTTATTCTTCTGTTTGCCCCTCAATTCTTCCAGTCTTAAATGACAAAAATAACTACATTATATAGGGATTTTGCTTTTTATTTTTTATAAAAGTTGCACATATAACACATGTAACAAATATTTTCAGATTATAGCTTTGCATTTTTTTTATCACGTTTACAGGAGGTGTAACACAAAGACAATGTGGCAAGAAATCACAGAACAGCTACAGCAAATAGCCAGATCATTTCAAGATCTAACAAAATACAAACATTAAATACAAGTGGGAGTTTATTTGTCTAGAAAGCCTTTTTCTTTCTTCATTCCTTAAGCTGACAGCTGTCCTAGCTGAACGACAGTTTGACTATTATGGTTTTAAAAATTAGGTGCTAAAGGGTTGTTTTCTTCTTGATCCACAACATATAATTATGCGAGGAAGAAAAAGATCCTACACAAAGACTGCACTTCCTCAGAGCAGCGTGAGCAGTATCTGCTCTGAAACTTCATTATGAGGATGCCAAATGTTCCCTGCACAGCAGAGCCCATGGCAGTGGGAGCTTTATTGTAGTTTCCCTTAGCAAGTGTTGATGGATTTATGGAGGGCTTCATTAAATATAGGCTTAAAGGATATCCGCTATCGCCCACTTGTCAAAAGCAAAAATAATATCAAAGCCCTGCGAGCAGCCCCGAGCTGCAGGTGTTAACAGTGCCCGATAATCTGGGAGTGTTTAAGTCCCCAATTAATCGCAGTAGTCTTGTCTGAGCTCGGCCCTCTCCGAGATAAATTTCCAAGATGAATGCAGCCCGTGGAGGCTGAGGGCACTTGGACCACGATCCCACCGTGCTGATGGTTTGGGGCTGTGCTCTCCCAGTCTGGGGCTGTGTTGTGCTGTCCCACTCTGGGTCTGTGCTGTCCCAGTTTGGGGCTGTGCTGTCCCAACTTGGGACTATGCTCTCCCAGTTTGGGGCTGTCTTGTGCTGTCCCAGTCTGGGGCTGTGCTCTCCCAGTCTGGGACTATGCTCTCCCAGTCTGGGGCTGTGCTCTCCCAGTTCAGGGCTGTGTTTCCCTGGCTCTCAGTGGCTCCCTGTCCAGGAATGGGCAGCTTTGGGAGGCTGGCTCTGATTTTGAGGGGTGCAATGCCACACTCCAGGCTCGTTTCAGTGCTGTTAGAGGAACAGTGATGTTTCACAACACCTAACCCACCTCTCTGCCTGGCCCTGAGCACAGGGAATTGTCCCAGTGTAGGAGACAAGTGCTGCACGTTTGCCCTTGGTAACCAAACCCCTTCTCCTGCCTCCCTTACAAACGGGGCAGCTGCAAACACAGCCCTGAAACAAAGCTGAAATCCCATGTGCAACGGGCTGTGCTTCCAGACAAAGAGGGTGCACCCTGGTGTTTGTAAAGCAGGCACTTATGGAATCAGATAATAACAGGTACAAAGAATAATGGCACGACTCAGGCTGCCTGTGGAATTATAAACATTTTGTTCAGTCATACACCCTTAGTCTGAGCCAACTCCTTTCCTTAGATGTCAGAATTCCCTATATTTTGATACTTATGATTAGGGAAAAAAATAAAGTAAACAAACCCAAAAGTAGTTCCAAAATGGAATTAATCTTTCAGCTTATAAGAAGTCAAACACTTTCCTGTCTGTTCATCAGGGAAAAAAAATAGTCCTATGCATAAAGAGCCCAATTATTTATTTAGTAGCAAAACTATAATGGAAGAAAATTTATAGCATATTGTGCTAAATAGGTAATGAGTACAATTTGCAAATACATGGTCAGAAGCACCAATCCATTGTTTGAGTGGGAACCTGGCAGCAGGACTTGCTCCTTGAAGGAGTACGGGCAGACCCCCAAAATACAATTTATTTCATGTTCTTTGGTCGGTGGAGCTGAGAGACCTGGGTGCATTTGAGGATCAGTGAGGCCCTGGCAGGCCTCAGTGTGGGTGAGGAATTGGTGTCATGGGCAGAGAGCAGGAGGCAAAGCCAAAGGCAGGGGACAGTGCCCTGCACCACAGAGCTGCAGGGGAGGAGTGGGGGAGAAAGGCAAGAGAGAAGGCAGGAAAGGCTTCCAAAAACCAGTGGGAAGCTGAGGCAGAGGCTGATGGACACAGGAATTTCTGGTTGGATTAAGATGTACCTGCAGCCACTTGTGACCATAGGCTGGGCTTTGCCAGGATCAGCTTCCCTTTGTGAGCCTGAACATCACCAGACCATGGGAGACTCAGTCCATAAAACATAAATCCTACTGGTAAAGCAGTATTAAATCATCCCAAAGGTATTAAATCTTCCCAATCAACAGCCTGATACTGTCATCCAACCCTTGGTGTTAAAAATGGGGCTCAGCCTTGGACCTGCCAATAAACCATTCCTGGGTTTGAAATGGGATTTATGGTGTGCAGTGCTGAGAACTGTGGCAGCATCTGATGGACTCTCCCTACAGGACAGCCTCAGAGGGGACCAAGTGGCCTAGCTCTGGTTCTGAGATAAATCACTTGGTGGGATATAAAACTGCTTGCTCTGCTGTTGATTTAATCATCTGGGGAACAAAACAGTCCTCAGAGAAAAAAAAAAAAAAAGATAATGATTTAATATTCTGGAAAGTATCTCAGCTCCTTCTAATTAGCAGTGGTGCAGTATGAATTCTGGAGCTTGCAGGGCTGCTTTGTGAGCCTCAAGTTCTGTGCTTGCAAAAACAGAGCATCAAAGCAAGCCAGTGGCACCAGGAAAAAACCAAAATCGGTTATATTTCACTTGATTTAACAATTCAAACTTCTCAGAGTGAAGCTGGAGGTTTTCCCTTGGGCATTCCTTTTCAATAGGAGAATGAAAATCAAAGACTTGGAAACCAGCAGAGCTCGTACCTGCTGTCAGTGCTGAGGTCACAAGTGAATTCTTTCCAGCAAAGCAAATGCTATTCTGAAATATATCAAGGAGTGGGTTTAGTCCTGGTCTAGATCCTTCAGAGTGATTTCCTAACTAAGAATCAGAAGTGTCTCAATATAAGGCAGAAAATCAGAGTGCCCATAAGGGAGGCTTTGAAGGTTTGTTTGGCTCCTCAGGTGCTGTGAGGCTGCAGGGCATCCCTGTGCTCCTCCTTTAGGATTTCTGGGACTGAGTCACCCTACAGGACTCAGTGGTTCCCCCTTCCCACGTTCTTGGATTTTGGAGTTGGGCAGGAATGACGTGGAGGAAGTTCAGCTGCTCCATGTGAAGGGGGGATGTCATGAAGTTCTGTCTGATCACAAAGGTATCTAGGGCCAAAATGTAGTGCTTAAAAGAATGTTGGGTGTTTTCAAACCAGTGCCACTTTCACATCAAAACAAATAAAAGATGGCGTTTGATAAGTTTTATTGTCATTGAGGCTGGAGGCTCAGACTGGCATTTCAGCCTGTACAGCGTTAGGGCATTGGGTTTGTGGGACTGGGAAATAAGAAATTAAAACATGGTATTACTTAATTGAAATACAGTCTAAAAGTCAATCCTACAAACGGTTTTTGTAATAAGACAGCCCAAGCATTGGAAATATCTGTCTAAACAGTCTCAGTACTGGTGCCTGAAACTGCTGTAACTCTTCATTGTCTTGCTGAAATGTCCTCATTGCAAAATGTCAGGATGATTATGCTTCAACTGCAAGGAAAAACATCAAATGACAGTTGCAGGTTTTGTGCTGGTGTAATCCATAGTGTAACGAGATGCTTGAAATCAGAAACAGAAGTTCTGGAGCAATTTCTGCCTAAATTTGCAGAGGATATCAGAATTTGGACCCGGGAACGGGTGTTGAGAGCAGTGGGTGAAGGTCACGGTGCAAGAAGGGTGAGAGCAGCAGCAGCACCAAAAATCCCAGCCCTGTAAGGCGGGTGGGGGGTGGAGCGGAGGGGCTGGGGCTGGAGGGCTCAGCTGCTGAGGCTGCGAGAGAACGGGAAACGAGCACGGGGAAAGAAAGGGCAGGATGGGGAGAAGGGCAGAGCAGGTGACGGCCGAGGGCGGGGCGGGGCAGGGTGGGGCAGATCGGGGTGGGGCAGGGCGGGGCAGATGTGGGTAGGGCAGATCAGGGCGGGGCAGATCGGGGCTCATAAGAGCGGGGCGGACCCTACCCGACCCCACCCGGCTCCGCGGAGCTGCCAGGTGCCAGTGCTCGGGGCTGTGGCCGGCGGAGCATCACTCATAGTCCGGTGCGGCAGTGCCCGGTCCAGCTGGAAGCGGAGCGGCGGTGCCCGGTGCTGCCCTGTGCCCAGCGCCCAGCCCGGTGCTGCCCTGTGCCCGGTGCTGCCGAGCCCGGTGCTGCCGTGCCCGGTGCTGCCCTGTGCCGAGCCCGGCGCTGCCGTGCCCGGTGCGGCGGTGCCCGGTGGAGGCGGAGCGGCGGGCGGAGCGGGGCGGACGCGGCACCTGCGTGCTGGGAGCCGGCGGCTCCGGGCCGGCCCCTCGGCGGTGCCGCCAGACGGCGGCGGCCGGGCTGGGCTGGGCTGGGCCGGGCCGGGCGCTGCCGGCAGCGCATCCCCCGCTCCGCTCCGCCCCGCAGCCGCGGCCATGACCGACAACATCCCGCTGCAGCCCGTCCGGCAGAAGAAGCGCATGGACAGCAAGCACCGCGGCGGGTGAGCGGGGCCGCGCTCGGGCTGTGCGGGGCGGAGGAGGAGGAGGATGATGATGAGGATGAGGGGGAGGCAGGCGGGCGCTGACAGGTTGTTCCTGACGCCATTGCCGCGGCACGCCCGGCGCAGGGCAGGATCCGGGCGGGGAGCGGCTCGGCCCGGCCGGCCTGGAGCGCCGGAGCCGCGGACACAGCGGGGCAGCAGCGCCCGGAGGAGCCGTGTTCCCTCCGCCGTGTCCCCTCGCTCCTGCTTGTCACCATCCATCCCCGCTGTGTCGCACGGCCGGGCTGGAGAATCCCTCGGCCGTGGCAGGGGAAGAGCGCAGGAGCATCCATGGTGTGTGTAACAAAGGCCCCGGCTCCATTAACTGTATTAGCACAGCGATACAACATCCTTGCATGCCGCGTTGCCACAGCCCGAGTGTGCGGTGCGTCTCTAAAGGAGATGTATGGATGCGTTCATCGCGGTATTCCCGTGCAGGAAGTTCAATAAGAAAAATGGTTTTCCAATAGTCTTCCATTATGAAATTGCGCCACAGTGCAGACAGGTTGGTTTGCACACAGCAGGGTGTGCGTGGTATCCAAATCACCTGGCTGTCAATTATTACAGCATTTCATTCGTCCCTGGAGAATGTGGGTTTTGTAAATGTAGCAGTGATGTTAGCAAAATAAACCAAAATATTGAAGGCAATCTTCGTTGTTAGGACAAGGGGAAATACACAGGCTTGCCTTGTTGATGTTTTTGGTTGGCACTTTGGGTTCAGAGTCCTGCAGCTGACATTGTTGTACGTAGTTTATTCAGCATTAGGTCTGTTCCTTGTTGGCAGCGTTGTTTGTGGTACCCACGGCAGGGAGGTGTGTGTGATGCAGCAGCAATCCCCCTGCGTGTGTCACATGCACCACTGAGCAAGTGCCACAAGGTGCAGCCACCATGGCCTTGCATTTGGTGACGTGATTGAAGGCAGCGGGGAGAGGTGAAGGCCTGGGAAATTTCTCCAAGCTGCTGGAATGGTTTGTTTTCCTGGAGTTCTCTAATCTCCAGCAAGAGCCTCTTGGGTGTTCCGATGTGGTTAGTGCTGCCTAGCAGAACCTGCCCTCGGCTAACCCAAGCTATGGTTCATTGCCTGTGGATTCTGCCTGATTAGCAGCCACAGAGAGGCTTTCCTGTGGCAGCAAAAAAATTCCAGCAGCATGGGAAGGAAGCTTGCCTAGGGTTTTTACTCAATAGCAGTTGAAATAAATTGGATTTGGGGTTTCTGTTTGGTGGAGTAATTGTTTAGGGGTAGGATTTGTCATACATGAGGAACCCTTGTTTTAGTGATGGTATTTGATCAAGTGATGGATAACAAAGTGTTGAAGTCAAGCCCATCCAAGCCAGTGTTATAAACCATAGAAGAAATCATCCAGCAAGCTGAGGGATCCCTGGTGTCACAACCAAAACAGAGTCCTGGGAATCTTAAGCCATAATCAAGGCCTCCTTTCTTCTGTTCCCTCTGAGGAAAAACCCATGCAAAAGCTAATTTATGTTCCTCAATGCTTACGAAAACTCAGGATAAGCAAAGAGTTGATGGGCTTCACTTTACCATGGCCCCATCTGATTTCTGCTGTGGGGATTCCTCCTCCAGTGGGGTGAGTTTTCAGATAGATTTTTGTTGGTGTGGTCTTCTAGAGTGGGGAGCAGATTTCTGGTCATGAATGGCTCTACAGAAATCTTTGTTTCTGTTAAAATAAAAGTGAGAAATGCCTAATTCACCTGTAGGGCAGGTGCCATTCACCAAGGTTTTCATTACCTTCAGCCTCTGGCATGCTCTGTAAGGAAGCCAGGGAGGATCTGGCTCAGTGGCCTTGAGATGAGTGATGGCTCACACAGCTCAGGTCTGTGTTGGAGAGAAGCCACGTGCTTGATGAACCGAGTGGGAGAAGTGGGGATCTGCTCCTGAGCACAACTTCAATGTGGCTCTTCCTGCTCCCATCAAAGGCTGAGCTCTGAATTCCTGTGCTGTGTGCCTTGAATGTTCATCCCGAGGCTCTGCAGCACTCTGGGAATCTGTGAGCACTGTGCTGGTGAGGGCAGGATGGATGAACTGCAGCAGTGCTGGGATGGAAGGGAAGGGAATGGAATGAGAGTGAGCCTGAGCTTCCCAGGGCCCAGTTCTGCCAGGGAGGGAGCTGCAGGTTCCTGGAGTACCCCGGGTGCTCTGCTCAGCACATGACACGAGTCTTCCCCTAAATAGCTCGTGGTGTCAGCCCTCCATCCTGCAAGGCTCCTTTTAAAGCAGCACACTGCTGCTGCCGCCTGGAAAAGGGCTCGGTGCAGTGCTGCGGGAGAGGGAAGGAGGAGCTTTACAGGAACCCTGGATGGGGCTGTGCCATTGTGCTGCCTGTGTGCTCTGGCTCTGTTTAAAATGGCAAATTCCATTTCAGAGTCAACAGAGAAGCCGGGGCAGCTCCTGCCCTCGCTGTGCCAGTGTGGGTGTGCCTTGGCACGGGCAGGGCTGCCTTCCCCCAGCCAGGCTGCAGGAATTGCAGCTCTCCTGGCTCCTTCCAGAGCCATCCCAGCTGCACAGCCTGCAGCTGGAACGTTCCAGAAGGTTTCATCTGGGGTGGCTCATGTGCAGGTGCATAAAAGGGCCAGGTGGTCTTGCGTGGCTCTGTCTGCAAATGGAAAATTTGTCCTGTACTTTTGGAATAATGCCACGTGGGGGTTGGTTTGTGTGTTAAAGGTGCCAAGCACAGCCCGTGAGGGCCATAGAAACAAAGTCTGAGAAATGGGCTTGGTTTGGAAGTGACTGAATATGTCTGTGAACATCAGCACCAATTTGACAAATGCTACCTCAGTATTGCACAAACGTGGCACTTTTTTCCCCATTGGGTTTGTTTTACATGGAAATATTTTTCATTTGATCTTCAAATACTCCTCAGTCAAACATGCTGCGTTTGGAAATAAAACCTTCTTCTTGCTAGTGGCTGTTCACCTGGCAACTGGCAGTCAGTGTGCTGTGTTACTGCCTCTTACATCATCACTGGGAACGTGGTTTTGTAAGCAAATACAATCCCAGGTGAAGTGCAGAGCAGACCTGTTCTTCAGTGCCTGCTGCTCATTTGGATCTCTCTGCAGAACAAGGGCAGCATCGCTTACAGGACTGAGCTTCAGGTACAGTCTGCATCCAGACAGATTCTTTTCAGTGCTTGTGACTCTGTTTGAGGATTTGTGAGTTTGTTTCCTGTTGTTATTTTTGCCGAGTTATGATTTAAAATGTGAATTGCACGGTGCTGTATAAGCTGTCTTCATGGTATTTCTTTAAGGTGGTAATTTTTAAAGTCCATTATTTACCCTCACTCGCTAGTTTTCTATACTTCAGGGGTTATTGCAGGATTGTTCTTCAGTTGCAAAATGGAGAAGGAGAAATGTTCAGGAACGTGTTCCTAGACTTTTATAGAAAACTGTTTACATTTGTGTAACTTTGTGATTCCTATTCTTGGAAAGTGCACATTAATTTTATCAGCGTTTCTCAGCAGCAGTGTAAACTCTCAGCTGTTTTTCTGGACAATCTTTCCCTTTCCAGGATGCAGATTTCATGATGGAAAACATTTTATTACTCCTCATAATGCAAATAATTCTCTGCCAGAAACTTCTTCCTTTGCCACTGCCTTAGCTCTGAGCAGAGAATTTTATAGTAATGAAACTTTCCCTCATCATCTGCATCTCTAAGCCTGTGACTTAAAAATTAGGGTGGTAGCCAGAGAAACAGCAGATCACAGAACTACACAATGCCTGCAAAATTCTTGCAGGGAGGAACAGATAAAGTAACTGGAAAAAGCTGACAGCTCCAGTCAAAGGGAGTTTTTATTTAATGGGCACCAAAGCTAATCTGAAAACACATTTGTATGTGCTCAGAGTAGTTTGTTTCTGGTGCCTATATGGATAGATTTTTTTCTTTTTTACATTAAAATTATTCCATTTCCAGTGGAGAAAGGGAAAAGGAGAACTAATGATCTTACTGATTCTTCCCCAGTTAAGTTTAAGACATCACTGAAAAATATAAAAATAATTAAAAATTAAGGCAATTGGCTGCCTTTGGGAGGAGTGATAAACACCTGCCTGCAAGAATGAGCACATGGTTCTGTGCTTGAGAAATTACTCTGTCCTTACCAAAACTTCATTTTTAACCTATTTCAGCAATTCATGGGCTGGCAGTTGAGCAGTTGTTGTGAGATACTTTTCCTACCAGTGCAGGGTTTGGGTGGTGGATTGCTCTGTGCCCACCCAGCCAAGCACAGGAGGAGAAAACACGGTCACAGGGTAGGTGAGGGTTAAACAGCAGCGCTGGGGTCGAGTAGGTGCCTTCAGAACAAAAATCTGGGAAGGTTTATGGGGTAAAAGTCAGGATTTGCTGTCAGGGTTTTCAGCCCCTGGCACGGGAGCTGCTGGCTGTGATGTAATGGGATTCCTGAGCTGGGATTCCTGAGTGCTGAGGAACCTCCCCAGGTCAAGTGTTGCAATGTGGGGCTCTCAGTGCTGGTTGTATTATTCTGTCCATTGGTGATTTTTTTTTTTAATTATAAATACTTAGCAGAAACTTCATGCTGTAAAGGTTGTGTAGGAAATTGCCAGCAGAAATGTTGCATATTCTTTACTCGGCCATCGATGCTCCTGATATTTGCCTTCAAAACTTGCTAGGCAGGAAGTTTTTCTTTTGTTTGTCTAATTAGGTTTTCAGTTTGCTTTCCCTGTAATTCAGGAGGTTGCAAAAACTGACTCCAGCCAGGCAGGGATTTCACACACCTGTTATTTTTTACTCAGCACATTCTCCCGTGCCCTTTCTTGCTTATTCGTGGAGCTGCATTATTTTTAGGTTGTTTCTCAAACCCTGTAGTAGCACAGCATTGGTAAATTACCATTCCTACAGCAACAAGTTTGTTTGTGGTGGAAATGCTACAAGGGCTCAGCCTATTGTAAATATTATGGTACAGGTGTGGGGGAGTTTTTCTGTTGAGTACAATCCCTATAAGAGGCCCAACCTAAAAAATAAACAAAGGTAAATGGTTTCAGATGTCTGATTGAAAGGACTGACTGATTTTTTTTTTTTTTTTTTCCTAACTGGAAAGCACATTGTGATGAAATAGGGTGTGTGGACACCAGATCTGCTCCCTTGGGTAAAGATTCTTTTTGGAGCCCTTTCTCCTTTGTGAAAGAAGGAAAAGCACATTTTTTTCTCCTTTTTTTTTTTTTTTATGTAGAGCATATCTATATTCTCTTGGAATCCAAATACCACAATTTCCACTACTTTCTATTCTAATATATTTTTCTATTTCTAATATATTCTAATACACTTTCTATTTGAATATATTTGGGATGTAAGTGGCTATTTGTCTTGTGTTTGCAGGTGAAGACCTAAAAGCAAACTCCATTTAAAAAGCACTCAGCTCATAAAATACACTTTTCTAGTAAAGTTTCTGAATTGGACTGTTTAAACACCAATTTTGCTGTTTGTCTGGTCTTGGTAACCAACTGGTTTTCAATGTGGAATTTATTCATAAGAGCTCTGAAGCTTTTGGTGACCAGTCTGGCTGATGCTGGCTCTCCTAAATGTCAGAGAAATTCAATAGGTCTGTTCTTAAAGGAACAAGGGCATTGGGATGAGACTGGCTTTCAGAAAGCAGCAGTGAGCACAGAAAAATGCTCTTTTTGGGATGTGGGAGGTGATTTTGAGCAGAGAGGCTTTTTCAAGGTGCAGGAAGGATGGCTGAGCCATCTTTGCATCTTTCCTGGAGGACCTGACCTCGGTTGGATTCCATGCCTGGAGTAAGGATTTGTGACATGGGGCAGGGCAGGGTTTTCTCCACCAAAACTCGTGTGAGCAGAGAGCTGCTGAAGGTCCTGGGAGGCACCTGGGGCTGCAGGGGGGTGTGACCCCATGTCTTGGTTTAATTTAATTTGTCGGCCAATGCACTAAATAACGTTATAGTTTTGATTTGCCAATTTAAATATACTCGTTTTCTGTTGTGAGACAGAGCCAGGAGCAAAAGCAAGGCAGGCTTCAAACTTAAAAAGGTATAAAAAGAAATGTATTAACTATATAAAGAAAAAGAAAACAGTAAATTCAGAATAAGATCTTCAGACCACTCCCTCCTCCCTTTTCCCTGGTTTTTTTTTTTAACAACAACATACAAAGATGCTTCAGTCTGAGAAAAATTCCTTTAAGTCTGTTCAGCCAGATGTAACCAACACACCCACAGAAGTGTGCTAGAAATTAACTCATTAATTAATTAATTCCTGGTCCTTCTGCAGGTGCTGTGAGTGCTTAAGATGCTGTGGGAGGAGAGAGCCCAGGCCTCGGACTGTGTGGCTTGGCCACCCAGAGAAGAGAGACCAGAGGTACCCTCGCAATGTCATCAACAACCAGAAATACAACTTCTTCACCTTTCTCCCTGGGGTAAGCAGGAGTAAAGTTGCTTTTCATCATCCCACCCCAATGCTTGCCCCCGTTTTTCAGTAGATAAGTGCAGAATCTGGAGCTGGAGGAAATGATGGGGTTGTGTTTGGTTGGCTTCTGGCAAAATCTGCCTCAGGGCAGCAGCAAAGCAGCCACCCAACTGTCCTGAGTGTCCAGGACTGCTTTAAAGCTGCCCCAAGCCAGCGTTTAGTCACTAGGGGAGCATGCAGAAATGTTCCTGGTGGTTACTTCAACATGCATAACATCCTCCCTGCTCTTTTTTTTTTTTTTTTTTTTTTTTTAGGTGTTGTTTAACCAGTTCAAATACTTCTTCAACCTTTATTTCTTGCTCTTGGCCTGCTCTCAGTTCGTGGTTGAGATGAGGCTTGGTGCACTTTACACATACTGGGTTCCTCTGGTAGGTCGTTCAAGCTTTATTTATCCAAGAAAGTTTTGGTGTTTGACAAAATTTCTTGTGCTGCTTTTTTCTGTGGGGTGTAAGTTTACACCTTAAATAATATTTTAACTTGCTTCCTGAGGCCTGTGCTCTGCATGTTGTGGGGTTTAGACTTTCAGTGCAGTGAGATCCCTGGTGAAAGCAGCTTTGGGACACTGCTGTTAAAATTTTGTTTTAAAACCTGGATCTCCATGAATTCTCTCTCAAATGCTGTATTGCATTTGCTATGTGAATCTGCTGCTGGTTTCACAGGATCCTGTCCTGTAAATTAAATAAATTAAAAAGAAATGACCACAGAGGATCTCTCTCTGTACAGGCAGTTATGACTTCTCTGTGCCAGGTGAGCAATTAGAATTTGCATATGAGCTGCCAGAAAGCAGGATAAGAAAATTCCTTGATTATTACTGCTGCTAGTACAGGTGTTGGGGCTGGAATGACACATGAGGTGACACAGTCAGTTGTGGGAATATTTTGGGGTCATTATTTGAAGGCTTTTCAAACAGCTGAATCCTAAGTTGTAAATAGCTGCTGCTTTTTTAGTTTTATTTTGGAAAGCAGGTAGGAATTTCAAGGTAAATGAACAAATGCATTTCATTACTATATTAATTAATTAGGTCACACATTTAGATGTATATGTACATACTGAAACCTGCAGTTTCTGACATCACCTTGCTCCCTTCTTAAAGTTCCTTATTGACAGAGGTGACCAGTACCTGATTGCAACTTTCAACACAAGTTGTGAAAAGTACATTTTCTGTGATGCATGAGGAGTGTTTTAATTATTTAATGAATCTGAGCTAATAGTCTCTGTTAGAAACATGACTCTGTGAGATCAAGCCCATAAAGAATTGGTTTACATTAATTAATAATTTTTTCTATAGTCAAGGATATGATGTGGGCATTTCCTCATGGCAAGAGGAAATGAAGTGACTGCTCATATGCACAGAAAAGCAGGACTGAAGCCTCAGTCAGGCAAACATGTAATTATACCATGAGTAGTGCACATAAATATCTTGAGAGTGTCATTTGCGTAGGTGGAGTGTCTGTATACACACTCATGAGGGCACATGCATTCTCTGATTATCTGTATATGTAAAAAGGGGGTTATACAGATTTCTGTGTACATTTCTATTCAAAGAAACGTCCCAGAGGAGTTGTGCTGACTCAGTGGCCCTGACGTGGTGAGCACTGAGATTTGAGGGGTCCTGCCTTACCTTGGATTTCTCGGTCTTAGTTACTCAGCTGCGAGGTGAAATGAGATATGGTACTTAAAAACTCCACAAAGATTTTCATGGGGATAACCTTTACCGAGATTTGCCTGGGGAATTACCTTTCCAAAGATGTGCTTGGGGACATCACTGTGCTAAAACTGGGAGGTTTCTTAAGCAGCGAGTCTGTTTTTAAGCAGCTGCCGTGTGTTTGGTGCTGGGGCTTTGCACATCTCCCTGTACTGATCCAGGCAGATCAGCTCGAGTAAGGAAATGCAGATCGCTGCCGTTGGCACCGATAAATATTGCTGTTATTGGAGGCAGATGTGACTTTTTTCGCTGACCTTTTGATCCCTGCTGTTTCCCCCCGTGCTGCTGGCAGGGGTTCGTGCTGGCTGTCACCGTGATCCGCGAGGCTGCCGAGGAGATCCGATGCTACATGCGGGACAAGGAAGTGAACTCGCAGATCTACAGCAAGCTCACAGCCAGAGGTCGGCTCCGTGGCTCCAGACCCCAGCCCTGCTGCCAGCCAGAGTCACACTTGGGGCTGGGAGGGGGCTGGGGGGCTCCCAGGCACGTGGCTTTGTGGCCACGCTGCTGCTGCTGGGTGGCTCCTCAGCAGGCTCTGCTGGAGGCTGGGGTTTGCTCAGGGGTTCGTGGAATGGTTTGGGTGGGAAGGGATCCTAAAGGTCACCCAGTGCCACCCCTGCCATGGCAGGGACACCTTTCACTGTCCCAGGTTGGCCCCAAGCCCTGTCCAAGCTTGGGGCATTGCAGGGATCCAGGGGCAGCCATAGCTGCTCTGGCATTTCTATTCCTCCCCACCCTAAAAAGACCTGAGGTGTGTGTTTGTCAGCAGAAGTGATGCAGTTCCTCAGGACTGACAGGATCAGCTCCTGCATTTCCTGTGTCCATCCCCTGAGCCTCCTGTCCAGCCCTGCTTTGTGAGTGAGCCCAGCCTGGGGCTCAGCTGAGCCTGACCCTGCTCTGGCCATTGTTTCCAGCTGTGCTGTACCTAACAAAGACATTTAAATTCTCATTTCAACAATCTAGTGCTGCCTCACTATGGAGTTACTCCTAATATCATGACAAAGATGGTGAGGCCAGGGTTTTGGTTTTTTTAAAAAGGGAATGAACGGAATTTGAACAAGTTTGGGTTCTTCTCCATTTCCAGTTTCTCAGTTATAAAAGTTCATGCCCCTGAATTAAGATGCAGTGATGTAGGTGTAGTAAAAAGAAGCTGTATTTGTAGGAATAAGGCTGCTTTTCAAATGTAATTGCCTAAGGCTGGATATATTTCACATGCCAGGAGTTATGAGGCAACTCCAAACTGGGGAGTTTGAGTTTGTGAATATTAAATCCCCTTTTAATAACGTGTTCTTACTACAACACTTAAAATGCTTGGCAACCAACAAAAGCCTCATCCAAGAGGGGAGTACTACATCTATTTAAAGATATAAAAGAGTTGCCTTCTGGATTCTATTCAATGATCTATAAGGGGCCTGACCTCTCCTTTAGTTCTTTTCATATTGCTATTACGTTTCCCATGAATGATTTCCCTCCCCCAGTCCTTTAACTTTTCTAATTTTGTGAAAGAAACCAAGGAGGATTGGCAGCTGGGCACTAGCTGACAATTTCAAGCCACTGTATTTAACATGAATTTTGTGCAGAAACAGGAATGAGACTCTGTGGTATAGTTTAGAGTAGAAAAAAATGTAGAAAATTATTTATGATTGTCTGGTTTGTGGAGAAAAAGTAATTTTCTGTCCCTCATTGAATCTCAGTACCGATTTTTTTGGGGAGAGCTGATCATCTCCTTTTTCACTGATTAGAAACTCAGCACCTCTGGGAATTACCTGGGAGCAGGGAAGGGCCTGGTAAGGCTGGGGATGGAAATTTGGGGTTTGATTTCTCTCACCCCTTTGTACAGTCAAAGGAGCCAGGTATGCAAGGGAGGGTGTCAGCAGCTCAGAAGTAGAAGCAGCAAACGTGAAAATAAATTTGGAACAGCTGATCTGAACAATTAATTTTCAGAGTAGCTGGCAGTAGGACTTGGGCTGTTTAGAGGTTATTTCTTTTTTTGCTGCTGTTGAACAGCACAGGTCATGCTGCTGGGTTTTGGCACAGCCATGTACTGAGACCTAATGACAAAAAAACCTCCACCCTAAACCTTTTTTATCTTTTTACCCAGACAATCCATTTATGTTCCAAAATGATGAAACCAGCAGACTTCTGGAAAGTTTTTTTTTTTTTTTTTTTTTTTTTTAGTGGAAAGCTCTGCATTTAAAGGACAGTTGTTTGGATTGTTATAAAAAATAATCAAATTTCAATCCCCTATTCATAAAGCCACAAGCCTCCCTGTGTTCAGGGGTCTGTGTTCTGATCTGCTTGATGGAAAGCTCGAACTGTGCTTGCAAATTCCTGGCTTGTTTTTCTTCTCCTGCAGCCCCCCTCCCTGGGTAACACTGCATAATAGAGAGAAACTCCACAGAAAAGTGGGAAGGGACCTCCTACTGAGGGGTGCTACTTAAGATACAGATCATTGGCATTTACCAGCCATAAAAAAAACAATATTTTCCCAAACTCTACAAGTCCTGCTCCTTTTTTGCAAAAGCCAAAAGTTTGGTGCAGCACATCAAACAAACCCACCCCCTCTTCTTTTTTTTTTAATTTTTCAGATGCATTTCGCTTGTTTTAGTAAACCTCTGGCTTCATCTTTAATTCCAAATTAAGTGTTTGGATCTGTACTTCAGTGCAGCTTTGCAGATTTTTGTGAAATTTTGACTTAAAAAAGGCCATCTTTTCTGGCTAATATATTTATTACTTGAAATGATCTGCTTTCTGGTACATCCATCGTGCTGCAGATTTGGTGATAATTTCAAAGGCCATAGCTTAAATTAGGGCAAACTGTTTGCATTTGATTATGTTTACTTTCTTTAAGAAAGATATATCAGGATACAGCAGAGAATGAAAGGAATACCAGACAAATTTTAACAATAGATTTTTTTGAATGAGAGATCAAGACTAGTTCCTTTTTAAAAGTGATAAACATCAATTTCTATTCTGATTAACGTAAGGAAATACAAACTGAAAATTATATAAATGCTAAATAAACCTGTGTGAGTTTAGAGGAAGCATTTCTAGTCTCACTTAGAAAAACAGGAGTTTATAATTACGAAAATACTTAAATAGCAGAGCACTACTGGGACATGGAACAGTTGTGCTATTAGCTGCTTTTAAACATGCATGAGAAAGCATCCAATGTTCAGGTGGCAGTTTCCCCACAGAAAGAAGAGGGAATTACAGAATTCCCAAGATCAAAATAAAACTAATTCAAGTAAGTTGCTTTATGGGAGTCCTGAGTCAAAGGAAACATCTGGTGCTGGGCTTTCTTAGCAGGACGTGTGGTGCACACTGCAGGGATGTCACCCACGGGGCCAGGGAGCTGCAAAAGCAGAATTAGCTACCTAAAAAAAGGCATCTCATTTATCCAGCAGTTAGAAAAACTGTGCTGCTTAGCAAGGTCCCCTCTTTGTTTTACCCTCCCAACAGCTGAGGTTGGGAGGCTTCTGAACAAGACAAATCTGCTCCAGCTGCTTTGGGTTTTCTCATATTGGAAAATTTTTGAAGCAGATGATCCTGTTTGCAGAATAATGATCCCAAAAGCCTTTTATGTGGGTAATGATAGGAAATCATCACATTACAGCTTTGTCCAGGCATTAATTTTTCTTTTGCAGAATGATTTTTTTTTTTTTTTTTTTTACCTCGTTAAGGAAAACCTTACCAAAATAAGTTTCCCTGAACCCTGCAGGTAGCGCTGCTTTGCTGACAGTCACCAGATAAATCCTTGTGATCTTTGAGAGAATAGAGAAAATATGGTTAAACAAATCCACAGCTTTTTTGCACATTGGGTTGGGAATGGCTGTGCCTGTATAGGGGAGAGCACACGGCTTTTTTTTTTTTGCCCCCCCCCTTTCCTTTGCACGGGAGAATATTCAAAAGCACTTTTTGTTGTTTTGTGAATAACCGTATTAAAAGGGGAGGAAGAGATGTTATCTGTCAGACCCTTTTAGTGTCATAGTACCTAACTTTGTATAGCCCATACAGAAGACTGCCAGGGATGCTTTTTTTGATCCTCTTGGAGTGCAGCTTTTCTTTTCAAGCCCCAGCGTAATGGACTCTTAATCCCCGGTTTGCTTCCTGCCCCGGCAGAGATGTCTTTAGCCCAGCATTCGTTTTGTTTACCTTTTTTTTTATTTTTTTTAACCAAAAAAAAAAACTTAAAGAAAGCACTTCACAAGGCAAACTCCAGAATCCACAAAAGACCTATGAGATATTTGTGAAATGGGCCATGACTGCTTATAATTTGTAGGAATAATTACAGCATGCAAGGAAGTCTGCATTTATTAGCAGCAGTGATGAAGCATGTTGTTAAGCACACAGTGTGTCACCAAAGCAGCAGGCTGCCCCCAGCCCAGAATGGCTTTCATTGTTAATTTGGAGCAGAAACACTGAAGCATATCCTGAGAAGGATGCTAATGAAGGGACTGCCAGTAGTAAAATCCCAGTGACCTTTGTGCTTTGTGCTAATTTCTATTCCCCCTCCCTTCCCCCTCCTGCTTTCCCCCTGAGCTGCTATCTGGCCAGTTAGCCCGTGAATTTTGAGGTACAGTAGGAGTGTTGTCCGTGCCAGGGTGAGCTCCACGTGCCTCCCCCACTTCACTCAAATCACAGCAGATTAAAGAGGCTTTTGTTGAAATATAACAGACACATAGAGGCAGGGTTCAAATTAACTGATTATAAATCACTAGTTAGTCTGAGAAGCCAAATCTAGAGCTGGCTAATGATTTGAAATTACTAGCCAATTGTTAAATTAATCCCCTGTTTTAAAGCAACTGGGAAATGTTTGACAGCTGCACAGGAATAAATATTTACATGATTTCTGCAGGACCTGTTCTCTGCTCGTTTGGCTGGTCCTGCAAGAGGCAAAGGAGAGGTGGCAGAGCTGAGCCAGATGCTGGAGCTGCAGCAGGGCAGGAAATGAGCCTGGATTTTGGATGGACCCATTGTGCTTTCAGCTTGGCTTGACAGTCGAGCTTTACATTTTCAGGCACCTGAGGAAAAGGAGTTGGATTTGATGGTTCCCTGCTGTAACTTTCTGTTCTTGCTCTGTTATCTGCCTGATGCTGGAAGTATTTCTGAGTTCCTGAGTTAAGCAGTACAAAAAGGAGTTTAAGGGGTTGTTGCAGAGTTATGATTAGGGAGTGGCTGGGGATTTCTGGAACTGTCACATGAGGGGCTTTCAGCCCTTTTTGGGAGACCCAGCCCTTAGCTGGGAGCAGTGGGCTCAGGAAGTTTTACAGGGCAGCATTGGCCAGTTCCTGTGGTGGAAACATTTCCCATTTTCACCCCCATAGTGCAGTGGAAGGAAGGGAGGGGAGGAGCAGCACAGAGCACCTCAAAGCCTGTCCTGCTCTGCTCTAACACCAACACCTTTCCTTTGCAGGGACTGTCAAGGTGAAGAGCTCTAACATTCAAGTGGGTGACCTCATCATTGTGGAAAAGGTTTGTCTTCATAGTCATCTTCCTGTGCACTGGTGGGGGTTTTTTAATTTGTTTTTTTTTTTTTGGCAAGACCTAAGAAAGTGCGATCTTTTGAATTCCTACTTAATTTACAATAGGCTTAGAATATCAGGTGTTGAACACAAGTTAAAATATTTAATCACTTTACGGGGTTCCCCCACTTGCCAATAACATCGTTATCTTTAGAAGTGAGGGCAAATCTGTAGGCATGCACCTATAACCTCATTTTTTACTTATACTGTAGCATGATAAAGAGCTTCCCTATCCTTTCTGTGACTGTTGGACACAGGTTAAATACCTGGAACAAATCCAGGTGTTTCTTTGGGTATAAGCATTGCAGTTTTGGGAGCCCCAGTGGACCATTTGTAGGTACTGGTATATACAGGTATACTTCCCTCTTTTTACAACTTTTAATGTGTTTTTTTTGAGCCTACTGATTTTATGTTTTTCCCACTCACTCTCTGCGTGCAGCTACGACCTCTAAAAGCATTAGTATGAAAATAGTAAAAAAAGAGAAACTTGGTAGCTGCAGATTCCAGATACAACCTCTCTGCTAACATGGGACTCCTTGAAAGGAAACCAGCACTTGTTTAAGATTTCTTCATACTTCTAGAATTACTCTCCAGCCCTTTTGTAAACCTAACCCTTGGGTCTGGTCAGTGGGAGCTGGCACCAGTTGTTATCCTGCACTTGGAATTCTGCAGGGAAGCGAGTTCAGGATTCAAAGCAAACTGAATCCAAGCTCCAGGCTGACAAAAGAATCCTCTTTGTGCCTTTGCTGCTCTGGGCAGGGCGCTGCACACTCGTGCAGGGCTGGCTGCACAATCATGGCCTTTCTTCTCCTCCCAGAACCAGAGGGTCCCTGCTGACATGATCTTCCTGAGGACGTCGGAGAAGAATGGTAAACATCTGGAACCAATTGTCAAAATAGCCATTAACCTTTCACTGGTTGTTTGGAGAAAATTATCTTTTGGAAATGTGGGAGAAATAGATAATAGTAAAATTTTAGAGAGAGAGAACTCAAGTGGCTTTATGGACCACCACTTCTCAGGATGTTAATTTCTAGTTTTGTTTGATAATCAAAGATTGTAGGGGTTGAGTCTAGGGTAAATGAATCTTGCATTTTAGATGTTTTTGTTCAGGCTTGTTTTTTTTGAGTGTGGGATAAGGAAATGTTTGATCAGAAGGATTAGAAAACAGATTAATGGGAACATTTCAAGTGTCTTTAAAAATATAGCACAGAGAATTCTGGCCTAGTGGTAATGGAAGGAATGTGGTGCAGGAACATCACCCTTCCATTATTAACAAATATAAACCAGACACTGTTTCCAGAGAAAGGAGATGAGTATCCTAGAAGGGAAGCCATGCCATGGGTTGTGTAGATGTGCCTAGGGCAGAGTGGAAGGATCCCTGACTGCTGTTCCCATCCCCAGGGTCCTGCTTCCTTCGCACAGACCAGCTGGACGGGGAGACAGACTGGAAGCTGCGCCTGCCCGTCACCTGCACCCAGCGCCTGCCCACGGCCTCTGTAAGCTCCTGCCTGCAGCCCTGTGCTTGGCAGCTGTGCACATGCAGCACCTGCAGACCTGGGGCTGCTGCAGTCCTGTTTGCAGGCTGCAGTCCCTTTTCTGGGGCACAGACACCTGGTGAGTGCCAGGAGTCTGTCAGGTGTCACCGCAGGAAATCCTCCCTGCACTGCTGCCCCAGGTGTGTTTCCTGTGGGACCCTTGGGCTGCTGTAGCTATCAGGATAATTCTAAATCATGCTAAGTAACTCTTGGTGAAATATTCTGGTAAAACTTTTGTACATTATTAAGCTGTGGCTGACTGATAGGAACTGATAGATGTGTCCGTTTGATAGGACCTGCTGCAAATCCGCTCCTATGTCTATGCAGAAGAGCCCAATATTGACATCCACAACTTCGTGGGGACCTTCACCAGGGTGAGTCTGCTGGCACGGGCTTGAATTCAACCAGAAATTCATCAGGGTTTATGGAAATCCTCCATCCTAACAGAAATCCCTCTGCCAACTCACCCAGCATCCCTCTCCAAACACCTCTGTGACACTCTTCTCATCCTCTGCTCTTTTGTATTACTAACAAGTTTATTTTTTTCTTTTTCCTGTTGTAGGAGGACAGTGACCCTCCAGTGAATGAAAGCTTAAGCATAGAAAATACCCTGTGGGCCAGCACAGTGATTGCATCAGGTAAGCTGGAGACCCACGTAAAATTGTTTTTAAGGGAATATGTTAGCAATTTTTAAAGGTATTTCTGTGATGGAATAATAATTCTGTCAGTTGGAGAAAATAGCAGTTGAAATGAGGTTTTCCCCCTTGTCCTGACACCTCTGGGGAGCTGAGCTGACATCTAATTGCCTCTTGGACATTCCTAGATGAGAAAGAATTGGAGTGGCCTTTGGGGCCCTTCTTTAGCATCTAGGAGCAGAATAGCACTTAATTACTGTGCACATTGACATCCTAATCTGTAACAGAAATGGTGTCAAATGGATTCTGGGAACAGAAGTTGAGATGAAAGATTTCCAGGTAAGTGCTTCCATTGAGTTTGTCCTATCTACTCTTAAAAAAGGGAAAAAAAAATCAAGTCTTTGACAGATTCTGACTCATAGATAGGATAAACTCCCAAGGTCTGAGATTAATCAATGCCCCCTTGTAGAGGCTTGTCAAAGTAAAAGTTCCTCTCGTGCCCTGTGTCTTTGCAGAGTTTGCTGGGCAGTAGCTGGAGGAGAGTGGAATTCTGGAGTCCTGTTCTGGAATTAAACTTGTCAAGTGGAGAGACTTGACAGTGCATTTGCAAATATAATTTCAAAGGATTTCTGCAACTGAGTGTTTGAAATGGCCACAAACCAACTAGAAACACTCCTTTTTTACAGATTAATGTGTCTTCAAGCTTTTTCTAGTCCTGGCAGGTGCTTCCTCTCATCTTGACTGACTTATCCATACAATACTCAATTTTGTTTCTCCCGTGGTAATAACAAATAGCATGTTGTAGGTTATTTCTGTTAGGACAAAATGTGGGTATTTTTCTTCTGCTGTGAGTGGAAGCTGTGGGGTTGTGGTGCCATCTCACTGGGGCAGCCCCTCTAAGATGAAGCAGAGCAATGTGTCTTTTCTCCATCTGCTGCAGGAGGGCTGGGTCTGACTCTGTTTGCAGTGGATTTGGAGTAGCTGTGCCATCTGCTGATCTGAATTGTGATGATCTTACCACCACCTGCCATCTGGCTCCAGAGACTTGTTGTTGTTTTTGGGGGTAGTTTTTTTTTTAAAGGAATGTTTCTCAGCATATTTTTAGAAACCACCTCTCTTGAATCAACCTTATTTAAAAATAAGTCACTTGCAGTTTGCTCAGACTTGGATCTTTAGTGAGAGCAGGGGAATAGTAGAGTATAAAGTGGCAATGTATTGGCAGTAGTGCTTTTTTTAGATTGGTTTTCTCCAATTTTACAGACTCCTAACACTGGGCAATAGCAGCTTTTAAAACTGTTGATGGTAGATAAGTTTTTCTTCATGGCTCTTTGCAAAGTCTCTAAGAGAAAACCCATAGAATCCCTGTAATTTCTGGTGCTAAACCAAATAATGTTTTTGCAAGAAGAAAATGGAGAACTTTGTTGCTCTCAGCTCTGTAGCAACTGTGGGACAGAGCATTCAAATTCACTGATGGGCTCCCAGCAGCTCCATCTGTTACAGGAAGGTAGGAGTTGGTATGATTCATTTTATGGTAGGAACAGTATTTAGATGAACACTTAAAGTAAATTGTAGACTTTAAAATAAGGTAATTCTGTCCTTGAGCTCTGGAATTCATTGAATTTGCTCTGATTACCAATAAACAGCCATAGCCCAGAGCTGGTTTAATTTTGACACACAATGAAGGTCTGGTGGAAGGCAGCACCAAAGTGGGATTCCAAGTGGTGGGAGGAAATCCAAGAATTCCTCCATCCCTACCAACTTTTATTTATAGTGTGGAGAGACAAGTGGATCAAAAGGGGCTCAGGGAAAGTAGAGCAGAGCTGGCTGCTCTTCCCATGAGCTGATGGAGCCTTGATGCTGCATCAAGTGCAGCCCTGAGACTGAATTGCTGCCTGGGAGGATGTTTGCTGTCCCAGTCTGTTTTCACAGGTGTTGTGTTGCAGATAGCACGTTTTTGAATTTCTGGTTGCTTTTGAAATTAGCCTGCTGAAAATCCTTCCCACCTGACAAGAATTTTTATGGAGAAAACCTTTGTTTGTGCAGGTACTGTGGTGGGAGTTGTGCTCTACACAGGAAGGGAACTGCGCAGTGTGATGAATACTTCCAACCCAAGAAGTAAGGTATGGTGAAGGAACGGGTTTATAACAAATAGCAAGGGGCAGAAATGTATCATTTTTAAAAAGAAAACCCTTTCAAATACTCTGTGCACACACAATAGGGACAACCTCATAGGAGTAATTTGTATTTTCCATCTTGTGATTTAAGGTAGGTTCTGTTATGGAACTATTTCTCCTGATTTTTGAAATCCTATTATACGTGTGCCTTCTCACTTTTTTAAGGTTGTCAAAACCATTGTTTTATATGTTTATAATGAGACAGTCCCAGTTAGAATAGAAAAGCTTCTTTTGCTGCATTCTGCCATTGTAGCAAAGCTATGACACGGTGCAGGGATGGTTACACAGCTTTTGGCAGCATGAGTCCCCTCACACCTCTGCATCCTCTGCTCAGCTTCTAAGAGATGGAAATCTCATTTAATCAAGTTGGCAAGAGTATTGATTATAAATTTGAATGTGTTTGTGTTTTGAAAGAAGAGAAGCTGACTAGTGGGGAATGGCTGTTTGGATGGAATGGCAGTTCACTTCCTTTGTGAACATTGCACTGAGCTGACAGCTTCACCTGTGTGCCTGAAATCTCTCTGTCCTGCTGTTGCAGATTGGTCTCTTTGATCTGGAGGTGAACTGTCTCACCAAGATCCTGTTTGGGGCTCTGGTGGTGGTGTCCCTGGTCATGGTGGCCCTTCAGCACTTTGCAGGCCGTTGGTACCTGCAGATCATCAGATTCCTGCTGCTGTTCTCCAACATCATTCCCATCAGGTGAGGGGACAGCTGGCACTGCCTGCTGGGCTGTTCCTCCTTCCTTCCAGCTCAGACAGGCCCCTGAGCTCTTACCTGTTCCTCATTCCACAGCTGAGCAAGGCTAGGAGGAGAAATGAAGTTACTGTTCAAACATAACCATGGCTTTGCTGTTTCTGCTGAATTTGTGTAGCTTATTAACCCATTCACTGCCTCAGGCTGTGGGTTAGGCATTTAAATTCCCTTCTCTCAGTGTTTGGATTAGCTAGTTACTGTGATAACTGCAAAGCAAAAAATGGAAAAGGAGAGTGTTTTATATGGAATGTAATGTATTATGCATTTAGAGGGCAATGAAACTTTAATATAAAATTGTACTGTATTAGTAAGTAGATTAGTAACTTACTTTGGGTGCAGGACTGGGATTCATTTCAGCTCCATTTTTAATCTGCTCTCTGGTATCCATCACTGTCCTTACTCTGTGTTCACTTTACCCTCAAATCATATCTACTCTTCTCACTGTAATTTTCTCATCTGTCTTTGAATTACAGTGTAATTACATTTGCCACCAGGGCACTGACTTTGAATAAACTTCTCCTGAAACTCTCCTTTGGCACCTCAGGTTCACTGTGGAATTCGTTGTCCTTTCATTGCACTGTGGCAGTTCACAAGGATTTTTTTTTCACAAGGATTTTCCAAAGTTTACCTGGTGATATTTTTATTTTCCTTTCTCTCTTTCCTCCTGTGCAGTTTACGTGTGAATCTGGACATGGGGAAGATCGTGTACAGCTGGGTGATCCGCAGAGATTCCAAAATCCCTGGCACTGTGGTTCGCTCCAGCACCATCCCTGAGCAGCTGGGCAGGATTTCCTATTTGCTTACAGACAAAACAGGTATTGGTGCAGAAAATACAGCTTTGGGTCATGGCATGTTGTGTGGATTTTGTTGTGGTTTTGGCCAGGAAAAGTGGACAGTGTGAGATTTCTTGGGACTGGAAGAAATATGCATTTCCTGTCACTTTGGCAATATGATTTAATCAGTTTTTGAAATAAAGTTCTGCTTTTTTCTGTTCTGAATGTGCTATAGGTAAGGTAGGACAGGAATATTATACTACTTGAAGGAATAGTTAAAGCATGCTATTAAAAGAGAAGCTGAAAGTAAAAATAAAATCAGCTTTTTAGAGCTAGTTTTCAAAGCCAGGTTAGGATAACTTACATATAGAGGAAGAAGCTGTCTGCTGCTTTAGCTGTCCTTAGACTTTTGAAGCTGAGCTTTAATTGAAGGCCTGAGCTGTAATGAAAAGCTTGGTCTGACATGAAATCCTGGTCTCACTGGAGTAATTTCCAATTTTTTTTTTTTTGTTCCAGTGGGACCAGAGCTATAGTTGCAGCTCCTGCTGGCATTGACTTTGGGGTGAATCTCATTCTTATTTATACACCCCCTCTTCCCAGGAGAGTCAGCCCTTGGGTTTGTTAATATTGGGGTTTTTTTGCAGTCTGGACAGGCTGGGAGTGGTGCAGTGACCCAGATTCAGATTCTCTGTGCTCGAGGCACAGCCAGGACAGGGGGTGTGCTGGGGAATGGGGGTGTTGTTCCCACTCCATGGTGCTGCTTTTCCCAGGGACTCTCACCCAGAACGAGATGGTTTTCAAGAGACTCCACCTGGGCACGGTGGCCTATGGCCTGGACTCCATGGACGAGGTGCAGAGCCACATCTTCAGCATCTACACACAGGTACAATTAACTGCATTCCCTGCTCCCAAAAAAAAGTTTTCCACATCACTGGGTTACTGGTGAATGAATTGTGGTAGGGATCTGCTTATGAGCTGCTTTTGGGAAAGTGTGAGTGCTTAATGCATAAATAATGTTGTGATTGCTCGTTATGCTCTGGGGGTTGTTTCACATCACATACAGATGTGTGTGCCTGTGTCCCGTTGCTGAGGTCTAAAATAACTTTTATTTAGATATCCAGCTATCTCTTTTCTTTCTCCTTCCTAGCATTTGCTTCTTCTCTTGGTGGTGAGACCCTTAAATGACAGAACTGTATTTAAAAAAAACAAAACAAAACCACCCCCAGACTTCAGCTTTATTTGCCTTCGTTTTATACTGACTCTTTTGAGAAAACTTGACTCCTGGTTAATTATTTGCCCAAGTGTCCAGTATTTGTCAGGAACATTTGGGTGACTGACTACTCCAGTGTGTGAGCAGTGACTGAGTGCACTCAGCTCAGGCTTTGCTGCTGGGTTTTGGCAGCAGTGCTGATGAGCAGTGATAGTAAATTTGAAGATCTTATGGGTCCTAATCACTAGTGTGGAAAATTACATGTGGAATTAGCCTGGTAATGGATATGTCTTATAAAACCTTCAAGTGAGAGTCTTTATAATGAGAAGCATTTGCTGGCCATGATTCATTTCAAACTGTAGTTCTTATTCTTTGCTCTTATTTTTACCATGTTGTGGCCCTTTGACCTGGAAGTGAAACTTTTGTCCTCTTGACACTAAAGGTTAACAGAGCAGGAAACTGGATCACTGTGTGTCCCTTCTTCAACTGGGATAATTTAGTAATTGTGCAATTATCTGAAGACTCCCATTCTGATACTAAAAATAGTATTAAAAAATAAATGAATGCAATTAAGATTTTCTAGCTCCATACGAGTCATCTGTTTTGTGTTTTCACCAATTATATTCTCTTGCATGTCAAACCCAAGTGACTCTAAACTTCCCAAACCACTGGTCTTTTGTGGAGTAAAAAAGTGGTTTCTCTGAGTCTTTTGAGGTTGGTGTGTCACTCTTTTTCTTGAGAGTGACCAAGAGGCAGTGAGACCTTTTATCTCCTTTGGACAGTATCAGATTGGATGTACTCTCAATTGGTAATCATATACAACTATCTATTCCAGCACAGATAACCATTAAGATAAATAAAATATAGTCTTGAAGCATATAAGTGGTTCCCTTTGGATACTGGTGTCCTGGTAGTACAAATAATCTAGGAAGATTAAAAAAATATCCCATATTTATCTATTAAAATATATTTGTTTTGTTCCCTTTTCTTGGGCTAATCTGATATGTGTTGTGTCATGTTTCCCATTGATTTCAGATTTCTTTCTTCACTGCTTGACTACTGTCAATACTACTAATGTATCTACTAGTTATAGTCAGTTATTTGTGCTTTTCAGCCTCAAAGGCAGAGGGATAGAAGGAGCAGGGAAATGGAAGTACAGATGGACTGGATTTGCAGTAAAGGGGCTTTTTCTTGGTGTACTGTCCCAAAATGTAGGTGGATCTTCTGGAGCTGAGTGAGGCTGTGAGCAGAGCGTGCCTGGTTTTTGGGCACACAGACCTGTACAAAAACTGAGCTGTGCCCGGTTTTTGGGCACACAGGCCTGCACAAAAACTGAGCTGTGCCCGGTTTTTGGGCACACAGGCCTGCACAAAAACTGAGCTGTGCCCGGTTTTTGGGCACACAGGCCTGCACAAAAACTGAGCTGTGCCCGGTTTTTGGGCACACAGTCTGTATAAAAACTGAGCTGTGCCCGGTTTCTGGGCACACAGTCTGTATAAAAACTGAGCTGTGCCCGGTTTCTGGGCACACAGTCTGTATAAAAACTGAGCTGTGCCCGGTTTCTGGGCACACAGACCTGTACAAACTGAGCTGTGCCCGGTTTCTGGGCACACAGGCCTGTACAAAAACTGAGCTGTGCCCGGTGTCTGGGCACACAGGCCTGTACAAAAACTGAGCTGTGCCCGGTGTCTGGGCACACAGACCTGTACAAAAACTGAGCTGTGCCCGGTGTCTGGGCACACAGGCCTGCACAAAAACTGAGCTGTGCCCGGTGTCTGGGCACACAGGCCTGCACAAAAACTGAGCTGTGCCCGGTGTCTGGGCACACAGGCCTGCACAAAAACTGAGCTGTGCCCGGTGTCTGGGCACACAGGCCTGTACAAACTGAACTGTGCCCGGTTTCTGGGCACACAGACCTGCACAAAAACTGAGCTGTGCCCGGTGTCTGGGCACACAGGCCTGTACAAAAACTGAGCTGTGCCCGGTTTCTGGGCACTCAGACCTGCACAAAAACTGAGCTGTGCCCGGTGTCTGGGCACACAGGCCTGTACAAACTGAACTGTGCCCGGTTTCTGGGCACACAGACCTGCACAAAAACTGAGCTGTGCCCGGTGTCTGGGCACTCAGGCCTGTACAAAAACTGAGCTGTGCCCGGTTTCTGGACACTCAGGCCTGCGCCGTCTGCACAATCTGCACTCAACCCCCATCTTTTCCCCTCGGTAAGGGCGTGTTGTGTTGTCCCCTGTCCCCCAGCAGCCACAGGAGCCACCGGCCGTGAAGGGGCTGTCCTTGGCCACCAAGGTGAGGCGCACCATGAGCAGCCGCGTGCACGAGGCCGTCAAGGCCATCGCGCTGTGCCACAACGTCACCCCCGTCTACGAGTCCAACGGCGTCACCGACCAGGCCGAGGCCGAGCGCCACTACGAGGATTCCTGCAGGGTGTACCAGGCCTCCAGCCCCGACGAGGTCAGCCTCTAATTATCTGAATTTTATCCGTGGGCTGCCCAAAAAGCCCTACAATTCTCTAGGGGACGCGTTCCAGTTTAGTGAAGGGTGATGCCTCTGGTCGGTCCTAACGCGGATGTTCGGCTCGGTGGTTTCACTGAACTCGGTGATTTTATGCAGAAAGAAAATCTGACTCAATCGTTTGGGTATTTAAAAGCTTTAATAATAAAAAATAACAAATAGCAAGCCGAACAGTTTGTACTGAATGAACTGGGAAAGATAGTCCAGGGAGGTTAGTTCCATGCACAAGGATAAGGGTAAAAAGTGCTAGGGCAGGGCAAGGGGATTTATGAACTTGGAAGAGGAGAGGAGTTAGGGTGAGTTTAGGGAGGGGGTCCAATAGGGAAGGGCGATTAGGAACATTAAAAGTATTGCAGCAGAAAGGAAGCAGAGAACTTTCTGGAAATGATCAACATACTGGAACTGGAGGATTCTGGGGGTGATTTTTTTACTCACCCCTACCCAAAAGGGATTTCCCCCAGCCTTAAGCCATGACCCTCTGCAGCTTTGTTGGAGCTAACCCCAACAGAAGGGGATGATATTTTAATGTCTTTATTGCTCTGATAAACTGTGAATAGGCCATGAGTGCCCTCTCAGTAGTTCTGCCTCTCTGCCTGAAACTCCCACACCGGTATCTCTGCCTCTGCACCTCAGAATTTTGCCTCTGTTTCTGTACCTTTTGTCCTGGGTGTATTTTTCATTTCAATGCCGTGAATCCCTTTGAGCACGTTTGGTAAATTATGAGCAATCTTATCATGTCTGGGGGAGGACAGCTTGTGGAAGAGGGTTGCAATGCTCCCACAGTTCAGCTCTGCAGGATGTGTGACCTTCCAGGCCAGTGAAAAGCTGTAAAAATCACTGTAACCATGGCACATCCCACGGGCAGGTGGACAGAGCCAGTGCTCAGGTTAATTCTGGAGCGAGTGAAGTGCACAGGTTTGTTCGAGAGCAGCACCCAGTGCAGCCAGGGCTGTGCAGGTGGCACAGTGGGGAGAAGCTTTAGAGCTCTCCAGAGACTCACTGGAGACTTTTAATGAGCATTTGAGAGGTCAGGTTCAATACAGGATTTACAGTTTAAGTGCTGTTTGCCACCCCTTGCAAAATTTGGGAACTGTAATTACAGCATTGCTTCCTTCTGTGCTGAAAACAGCAGGAATAAAATGTGGTTTCATGTATTGATTATACTTCTTGCATATACCTTTTAGTGCAACAAAAGTAACACATTTTGCTTTCTATTAATTTGCACAATTAAGTTTGCTGTGTGCTGGAGAGACACTGAAGTTTGAGACTTCCCCTGAGAATTCCACTGACAGTGTGAGATCAAATCACCCTTCTGACTGCATTCAAAGGGTTCTCCCATGTACTGCCTCAAACAAACCAGCTTTGCCTCTGGTAATAACCTTCCCACCTTTGCCATCAGCAGAGAAGCTGGCTAGCCTCACTGTTGGAGAAATGCTTTGCATGGAATGAAATGCCCTCATTGAAAGCCCAGCTGAGTGAGGATTTTGGGGCTGTAGTGAAAGAGTGGCACAGAGATGGTTTGCACATTTACATGTATTCCAAATATTCCCTGTAGTGCTTTTCTCCCAAAGTAGGCAAGTCATTCATTTCATAGATATTTTTATATATATTCATTTTTTTCTGTGCATTATCCAAAAGCTGCATTTCTGCTGTGCCCCCTGCATGGCTGTGGCTGCAGTGAAGTTCCAGCAGCCCCTCCGTGGTGAGGTGTGGGTGTCCTGTCCCCTCTGGGTTGGGGCAGGGTTTGCTTCCCTGCTCCTCTCCTCTAGAATGTGTTGCTCTCCCCTGAGTAGGCAGCGTGCAGAAAGTGACTGCCTTTGCACTGAAATGAGTTCTGAATGATTTCCAGATGGTAATTTTTGTGATCTCCATCTTAAGGGGTTTTTTTTATCCTAAAGCTTACAGGATATTTTTGCACAGGTTTCTGTTTATTTACATATATACTGTGGTGTATAGTAAAGTCAGTGATTTTTCTTTTACTTTTGCTCTTTTTACTGTTCTGCCCTTAAAATATTTACACAGCAATTTGTCTGAAATACCCAGGGGATATTGTTTATTTGTTTTACTATAGCATGATAACTAATCCTTCCAAGATTATTGTTTAAATTCTTTTTTCCTTTCTTGTGATATCTTAAGTAGAGAATTACAGCAGGTTCGGAAATCAGATATGCTTTGCTGCACTGAGGAAATCTTGTCTGTAGGTCTTAGATATACAAATATTATTTAGCCGTGCTCAGTATGTCATCCTAGATGGTACAAAATGCAGGAGCTACACAAGTGGAGTCCTTGAGAAGGGAGTAATGCTGTTAAATAACATTCCCTGTAGGGGAATGGCTTTGGACTCCTGTTAAAGCCAGCCTTTGAAATCCTATATCAATAAAATATTGCCATGGCAGGGAAGGTCAGTTTATGAAATGAGTACAAAAACTTGTATTCTCTTTACTTTAACAGCAAGGGTAATTTCTACCAGTTGGCATAGGATTCATTTCCTGTAACAGAAAGCAGGATTTCCTAAATTTGTTTCCTGTGCACGCTGCCATTTAGAAGTCTTGAAGTATCTTTATTCAGATATCAGTTACAGCCTTGGGGCTCTGTGAGCTAGTTGTCAGTTGTAGCCATACAGTAACTAACAGGGGAAATGAAATAGATATAATCTGATCAGAGATAAGAGTGCCTGGGATTCCTGGGCAAACAGTCTTTAACCCTGACAAGGGCAGCAGCTGCCAGGACATGAAAGGGTGCAGGATCAATTGGTCTCAGCCTTCTGTCTGCCTGCCTAGGCAACCTAAAGGGGACCCTGCAGAGAGCTCATGGCACAGAAGGATCAATTTGTCCCTTTAGAATGAAATTTATTAGTCGATATCCACTTCAGTGGTGGCTTGGGTAATTTAATTGTCGGAGAGAGCAAAATTGGAGGATCCTGTGCTGGGCTGCTGTGCTTTGAAATACTCACATTGTATCAAGCCTGGCTTGGTTGGAGCTGCAAAATGCTGGCAGGGACTTCATTGATTTCCCTCATCAGTGAGCATTGGGCTCCCTTTAAGGTGTTTGAGGGATTTCAAGCCTGCTTTTCATTCTACTTCCTCTAAGTTGTAAATATACTTTTGCATCTTGAATATTTCTCATTTTTCTGCTGTGGCTGAGAGCACCTTGAGTTAGATGTTTGCAGTGGGGCAGGGCAAACCTGTTCTGTCTGATGTGGAGCTGGGATGTGCATCCCTCCCATCCCATCCCAGACACTGCCAGAAGAGCTGTCAGTGCTTCTGATGCCATGGGTGGAGCTGTCCCCTAGTGCCACCTCATTCATTTGTCCTTCTTCACAAGGCTGTGCTTTCCAGAGCTTAATGGGATTGCAGTGAGATGCTGGCAGGGAAGGAGGGATGCAAAGATCTTTCCCAGGCTGAGCTGGGAGCAGAGGTTTGTACCTCCAGGCACTGGGAGCTCACCAATACAGGCAGAAGAACAGCCAGGGCTGCACATGCTGAACATCACACAGCATCATGCTGGAAATAATTCCCAATTATTATTTATTAACCAGAGTATTAGAAAGCCAAGCTCCATCTCTGCTCTGGGAGGCTGCTAGGAGGATTATCTAACTGCACACTTTAATGCACTGAGGATGGCTTGAAGAAACTTTTGAGAAAGATAAGCTTGAAAGAGCCTTTGATTTGTTGTAATCTATGTGAGTAAGCCTGCACAAACTTGTTAATATTAAGCCAAATATTGATTCAAATTGACTTAAAGGTCTTTCAAGGCAAAGCCAACTCAATTACTTTTTTTTTTTTTAATCTGACAATTTAAGACTACTTTATGAAAGGAAAACTTCGGTTTAGGTTCTCTTTTAAGCTTTTGGATGAAAAGGAGCTGAAAAAGTTTCTTCATTTAGTCCCAATTGTATCAATTTATTAATAAAATCTCAACTTGGTGCAAGTATTTAGAGATTCTAATTTTATTGGTACCTCTTGTATGTGATTTCCCAAAATCAGTTTCATTTTTAACTGAGGTATTTGTGGTCGCTTGAGGCAGTAGAGGCAGAACCTGAAAGGCAGAAGGGATAATTAACCTTCAAGTCGACAGCAACCATGTGCCCAGCACTCTTGTTCCTTTGAAAATGTCACTGTAAAACACTTCCAGTATTTCATGTCTGGTTAGGATCCCTTGATCCTTTCTGGGGGCCAGTGATAGATGGGCTCGTGTCAGCTGCTGCTCCATCTGTTACTGCCCAGACAGCTTCTGGAGTTAAATCTCAGCAAGCTCAGGCTGAGATGGATGTGTCAGCTGAGCTGGGCACTCTGGGCCATTCTCAGGGAAGCAAAATAAAGGCTTTGGTCTTCTGGAATTGCTCTGGTTGCAATTGAGTGAAAGCTTGTAGAGAATTCAGGTCCTGAAATAGTAGAGGCTGCAGTCAAAATGATGCACACGTCAGTTCAGTTAATCCTTGAACAGTCTGGGGGTTGTTTTGGGTTTTTCTTAGGGGGTTTATTTGTTTTTTAATGTTTAGGGAGAAGAGTTCTCTGCTAAGAAGTGTCTGAGCCATCCTTCATCTGTCTTGCTGATCACTGCAAAATTGTTGAAATCTGTTGATGAGCTGTTACTACTGAACACACAGAGAATAACACAGAGCTTGTTTTGTTTGGGTTTTTTAATATGAATTTTTAATGTACTGCATTAGTGTTTTTTGGCTTTGAAATTGTAAATCCAGGGTGGATGCATCCTTTTGAATTCTTAATTTCATAGACAGCAAGCTGGGAAATCATTGTTTCCAAAAGTGTTTGTGAAGGGATTTCCCTGATGTTCCCACGGAGGTTTGGGCACCCTGGGGCTGGGTGGAGGATTCCAGTGCCTGCCCTTTGCTGAGAGTTGTCCTTTGGAATGAAATCATGGAATTATTTAGATTGGAAAAGCCCTTCCAGAACATCGAGTCCGAGCTGTGCCCAGTCCCCACCTTGTCCCCAGCACAGAGCACTGAGGAATTCCTTGGACACCTCCAGGGATGGGCATTCCAAACCTCCTTGGGCAACCTCTGCCAAGGCCTGAGCACCCTTTCCATGGTGAAATTCCTGGTGTGCAGTGGAATGTGGCAGTGGAAGGCAGGGGAGGTGACCCTGGGCAGTGCCACGGCTGCATCACACAGGAGCTGGGCTGCCCAAACCCTGCCCATACTGGCAGCAAGGGTCTGGATCTGGAAGAAGCCACTAGGAAGAGCCATGGAGGAGCACCTGTGTTTATTAATGGATCTGTTTGATAGCATCATTAATGACTAATGAATTAATGACTGATGAGTTCTCTGCAGCCACCTGCTGTCCCTCCCCTCGGGAGGTGTGTGGTGTGCCAGGAGCCCTGACCATGCCCTTCTCCTCTCAGGTGGCCCTGGTGCAGTGGACAGAGAGCGTGGGTTTGACTCTGGTGGGCAGAGACCAGTCCTCAGTGCAGCTGAGGAGCCCAGGGGGGCACATCCTCAACTTCAGCATCCTGCAGATCTTCCCCTTCACCTACGAGAGCAAGCGCATGGGCATCATCGTGCGGGTAAGGGCTGCGTGTGCCAGCTGAGGGTGGGGCACGGGCACACCTGGGAGGGAGCCAAGACTCACCTGGGCTGCCCTCCCTGCTCACAGGTGTCACCCAGAGCATAGGAGGGCAGCCAGGCAGGGCTGGGGTACCAACAGCCAGGGCAATCCACTCCCTGCCTGGGCAGCACACGAGGTGAAACACTTGGAAGAGTTTGGGATGGCAGGGGAAGTGAGCTGAGAGGCTGAGCTGGCACAGACTCATCACTCTGTTAAATCTGGGAATCCCAGATCCAGGGAATGCATTGAGCACACACTGAGCGTTCCCACAAACACCTTGTGCTGCAGGGGATACCTGCAACAAGTGTCAGTGCTTCAAATTCATTACTTCTGTAATGAAAATTATCTGGAGACTCTGGGCAGTCTTTCCACGACCTGGAATTAAAATATTATCAACAGAAAAGAGAGAGGACTAAAGAATCTCCCTCCCCATTGCTTTTATTGCAAATGATGAAATGCATTTTTGATGAAATGCTGTTTTATCAAAGGGAGGTGGACAAACCATCAAAGCCAAGGTGAGATTCATTAAATTGTGTTTTTATGCTCCACAGAAATGAATGCCCTGAAATTGTCTTATCATGAGTGTAAGAGTGCTCCTTTTTCTTTTGCCTTCTTGGATTTTAAGTTTATTCTTTTTAAATTACCTGTTATTTATCTCTTCCCTCACCAAGAAGAAAACGGTTTCTAGCTTGTATTTCTCTGTTTCGATTTTGCAGTTTGCATTTTAGGCAAAACCAGCAAAACTCCCACTTGTGGTCAGTGGGAGCAACATCAGGCCTAAATCCTGACTGTAAATTCCTTTAAAGAAGCATTGGACCCACTATGTGAATTGTCTGTATTTTGTAACCATTCAGCCACTAAAGTCAACTCCCTTGTGTGCCCAGTGCAGAAATAGGGTTGAGTGGCAGATGCTGACTGCCTGGGTATTACTTTGCCACATTTGTGTATACTCCAAAATAATATCTTCAAGCAGGGTTTTAATTTCCTTAAAAAAACCCCAAAACAACAGAAAACAAGCATTTATAAATAGGTAGTTAGCAAGTAAAATTTACTTAATTAAATATATGTGTGTGTATGTGTAGGCACTTCATTTGGTTTGATCCACAGCTTGAAGGGTGTTCACCTTTTCAGTGCATCTCCTAAACTGTGCTGCTTGTTTAAAAACAGAAATAGGAGGAGGGAGGAAATACAGAAGAATACAGCAGAGGAAAATACACCCAGGGAGGGAGATGAAGCTGCACTCAGCACTGCAATGAGCAGAACCCAAAGGGTTAATTTCTGCTCACCTGCACAGGTATTACCTATCCTTACAAACTGCAGTTTTTTGTGAGAATTTTGCTTCCTGCACAGCCTGGGGACAGAGTGTGAGCAGAGTGTGTCCAGCCCAGCCCTGCAGGCACCATCTCCCTGCACATCCTGTCTGCTCTGCCCCTAGGAAAAGATCTCCTTCAGCACGACTGCTAGGAAATAAAGCAATAGTTAATAGTGAAAACAAGTCACAGATGTTGCCTGGTTTGGGATATTTTTGCAATATCCGAGTGTTTCCTTGCGCTCAACTGTCATTTCTGTACCTGATTATTTCAATTCTAAGAAATCCTGTTCTACCCAAGCAGCCTCCTCACCCAAGTGTGCACTGACTTATCTTCCTCTTTGAAGAAGGCCTGTTTGTTTGACCACAATATTTTCCATTCTTCGTTTTCTTTGCCTTTTTTTTTTTTTTTTTTCCCCTTACCCGTGTGGAATGATCTTTGTTGTGGAGCAGAGATAGTGCTATTGTCATATCTGGAATTGAAAGGAGCCTTTGAACCGTGGCCAGAGGCAGACCATGGTGGAAAAAGATGCTTCCCCAAAACAATATAACTGGCAAATCTGTGTGCAGATTTATAGAGTGATCTTGCCATGATCTGAGAACGCACTAACCTCCTCCTGAACTCGGGCAGAGGAAATGACTAATGCAAGGAGATAGCTGATACAGTATTTATATTGGACAAAAAATCTAAACTCTCTTAAGCCAGCTCTGCAGCACGGGAAGTGCAGTCTTTATTCAGTTTCCTACAGAGATGTTGTGAGACACTCTTTAATCAAATAATTTCATAGATAAACCTTTACCTTTGGCTGCTGCCAGAAGTGGTGTGTTTTATTTAAGCAGAGTCTGGTTGTTTTGGAAGAGTGACACCCGTTTTCCTCTGGGGATGTGGGATGTGTATCACTGTGTGAGGGCTGGATGTTCCAGGACATTGAAAACCACACTTCTTAATTATGAGCATCTTCCTTGTGAATATTTCTGTGAGCTTGGCAAAAATATTCAGCAAAGGAGCTTCATTATCCTTGGCTACTTCTTAATTTCCTCAGTCAAGACTCTCCTTTTCTTCGCAGTTTTAGTGTCCACATCAGGTGCTACATTATGCCAATTTTTTTTTTTTTGCTATGAATTTAAAGTCTCTTTTGCCAGTGCCACAGGACCTGGGGCTTTTAATTTAATATGTATGAGAACCTCCACCACTAATTTCTGTAATGGTGGAACAGACTGACCCAAATATTAGGTGAGAGAATGAAGAAGTGTCCACTTTTCTTTCATTTCTCTTATTCCTAAAATACTTTGGCCCCTTCATTCACAGCTGTTTATTTCAGACCTTCCTGGGCTTTTTTGTTTTGCATTTTAAATTTGTTTTCATCCTATCCCTGGTGGCTGTCTTGGTTTGCAGAGAAGTTTGTTCCTTACTCATTGTTTTGTGTCCTTTGAGGAAATTGCCAGGGTTTCTATTAGCTTGTAAAACTCAGAGCTGTGGCTTCCTTACATATCTGCCTGCTTAGAAAGGACTTTTTGATTTGTGGTGATGTAAATATGCTTTGCTTGCAGCCTATAAACTCCTTGTATCAGATAAGGCAGGCAGCAATCTAAGCTTCAATTATGCTTATTCCATATGGTGTAACAGAGCAGGAAAATCAGGGTGATTTTTACTCTGCTGAGCTTTGTGCATCTGTTTTATTGTGCCAGGTAAGCAGGGAATCAAGGCAAGGCAGTCAGGGCTGGGAGGGGTCTGTCTGTGTGGAGATGCTGATTAAAAAGCTGATCCTCCTTGTCTAAAGCATTCATTCCTGCTGGAGGAGCTGAGTGGCAATTGAGCAGGCATCTCCTCTGGCCCCAGAGCAGCAGCTGAGCTGGTGGCCCTTCACCTGCCCCAGAGCAGACAATTCTGTGCCTGCTGTGCTGAGAACTCGGCTCCCTTTGCTGAGGCCCCCCAGATGTGTTCCTGCTGTCCCAGCTGAGGTTGGTGGTGTGTCTGTGCTGTGTCTGCAGGATGAATCCTCGGGGGAGATCACGTTCTACATGAAGGGGGCAGATGTGGTGATGGCTGGCATCGTGCAGTACAACGACTGGCTGGAGGAGGAGGTAGGGGGAGAGCTGCTCCTGCTCTCTGCTCTGGGACAGGGCTGCCACTGTGAGGGGGGACCTCACTGCTGAAATACCTGCAAGCCACAGGGTCACTGCTCCTGGCAATTCACTGGATTAGTCCTCGGCCAAATAGATCCACAGGAGCAAGGGTGTCAGTGGCCAGTTCAGCATATTTAATGTAGAATAAGTCCTGTGAATAAAGAGGGTTTTACTCAAAACTGATTGACACTCACCAGATTTGTCCTAGGCTTGATTCTGTGTTAGGATCTGTTTTAGCCTGAAGGGTCTAATTTCAGAACTGCATTTGGCAGCTTTGTACTGGGGTGTGTTTGTCAGGTTAGCAGTAATGGTGGCACAGAGTTAATGGAATTCCAGAGTGGTGTGGGTTGGAAGGGACAGTAAATCCCATCCCATTGCACCCCCTGCCATGGACAGGGACACCTTCCACTATCCCAGGGTGCTCTAAGCCCTCTTCAGCCTGGCCTTGGACACTTTTAGGGCATCCTCAGCAGTAGCTTCATATACTGATTCTGTGGTGTTCAGAGGAATAATAATAACTTGGTCTTATTTTAAAGAGTTAATTGCCAAAGATGTGAAGTCTACAAATCCCAGACCTGTGGCCTTTTCCTTAGAGACAATGTAATCAGTGGGATTGTATTTGCCACCCTGGTGTAGCAGAGGACATTTTTCCTCCTGATCACTGGGCTGGGTCACAAAGCATTGCAGATCCCCTCTTTCCTCTCGAGTTTATCATGCACTTTATCAGATGTTATAGACTCGCTGGGGTTGCTCAAATGGGATGGTTATTTTCTTAACCTGCTATCTTACACTGCCATCTCCACGCTGCTGTGCATAAATCATTTCAGTGAAGCTGCAGTTTATGGTTTACAATGTGCTCCTTCTTTGCAGTGTGGTAACATGGCTCGGGAAGGCCTGAGGGTTCTTGTCGTGGCCAAGAAGTCTCTGACAGAAGAGCAGTATCAAGACTTTGAAGTAAGTTTTTATTTGGGTTTTTTTTTTTTTCCCTGTGATTTTAAACAAAGAATCACTGAAGTGATTCACACAAAACTCTTGTGATAATGCTGCCTCTCACCTCCCAGCTCTCTGCTAGAATTGTTGTTCTAAAGTGTCTTGATATTCTTTTAATCAAGTTGCTTTCCAAGTGACAAGTATGAAGTGTTTATCCCAGCAAAGACCCTCCCAAGCATTTCCTGAATACTGCCTTGTAGTCTCTTGTGGTTATAAATTCTGCAAATTCTCATGAATTGTTAGACAAAAGATTTGGGAAACATGTTGGCTTTTCATTTCCAATGTTGTATTCTGACATCCAGGGAAACTGCAAACAACCAGAACACAACCCAGTCAGCTCTGCAAACACAGGCTCCATGTGTGGGGTTTGTGTCTCTGCCCAGGGCACTGCCTGGCTTATCCAGGCTGGCAGAACGGGAAGGGGAACTTCAGTTAATGCAGGGATGGGGTGGAACTGCTTGGGATTCCGTGGTGCCATTGTTTCTGTGGTGTCATTGTTGCCTGTGGTGGGAGGGAGCTGCTTGCAGGCTCTGTGCAGGTGCCACTCCAGCAGCTGCTGTGCCTTTGTGCCCTCCTGGGACTGCCCAGGGACTAAACAGCAACAGCTCCCTGAAGCATTTTCCACCTGACTCTGTACCAGGCACCTGGAGCTCACCAGCCCTTACAGGTTCCATCTCTGAACCACAGAACCACAGTTGGGTTGGAAGGTGCCTCAAAGGGGATGTAGTTCCAAGGTGCACAGGGACACCTTTCCCTAGAGCAGGTGGAAGGCCACAGAGGGTGGTTGGCTGCTTCCCCCTGGAGCTGGGCAGCCCTGTGACCCCACAAGCTGACCTTTTTCTGTGTCCCCAAAGTGCTGTGTGTCCCCAAAGGCTCACCTTCCTCTGTGTCCCCAGGCACGCTACGTCCAGGCCAAGCTGAGCGTGCACGACCGCTCCCTCAAAGTGGCCACGGTCATCGAGAGCCTGGAGATGGAGATGGAGCTGCTGTGTCTCACTGGGGTGGAGGATCAGCTGCAGACAGACGTCAGGCCCACGCTGGAGACACTGAGGAACGCTGGCATTAAGGTCTGCCTAAGCCAGGGCTGCTCCAGCAGAGCAGAGACCCTCTGGAGTGCGTGGCACTGTCCCACGGGCACTCAGTTAAAAGTTGAGGGCTTTAAACATCACTTTGGGAACAAAACGTGCTGCAAGTAGTAAATCCTGACACATGAGTGTGTCACCTCTTGTGCTTTTCGTGTTCTCCTGCAGAGAAAGGCACAAGGGAGGATCCAAAAGGAGATTTTTGGGCAATTCTTTCAGGGAGTTGCATGAAACATGGCAGGTTTGGCTTTTGGTGCATGAACCTCCGTGCTGGGCTTGGAGCTGTGGATATCCACGTTTTCAGTAGCCACTAGAGGGGAGTCTGAGCCAAGAGAATCAGGGAGTGGATTTTTTTTTTTTTTTCCAGCTTTCTGGGCTCCAGCATCTGTGACTCCACTCCTACAGCCTGAGCTGTGCTCAGCAGTGAGGGAGCTGCTGTGGTGTCTGTGTAGGTTCTCTCTCTGAAAACTTTGTCAGCCTTGCAAAAAGGGTGAAAAATGGATTAAACATTCAGATTTGGGTAAGAAAAGTAGGTGAAAGGTCTTGGTTGTGGTTTCTCTGCCTTAAGTTGCAAAGTGAGCAAAAATCTGAAGCTGTGCTGTGAATGCAAAGCAGGGCTGTGTGGCTGAGGCTGAGGTAGGAAGGGGAATTCAGTTCTTGGGACGAGCTTCCAAAAGTGCTTTTTATTTGGGGCCATCCCTGTAAACAACAGAGACTTCAGCAGAGAAGTGAGATCAGAGGAATCAGAGTTCTCAGTGATGTTGTAGTGCTGGCCCAGCACTCCAAAGGTTTTCCTTCTTCCCTTTCTCCTCACCTTGGCTGGAGGTGTGGGATGGGCTGAGCACTCCTTGCACTGCAGTGTTCATCAGGGCATTGCATGTGAGGGTAAATCCAGAATGAAGGGGACCTTGCAGTTCATGAACAAATAAACGAGTCTTTGTGTGGATTTTTTTGTTGATGTTTTGGGGTTTTCTTAGGGTTTTTGTATTTTTCATTAAATATTCTTGGGCAGTGTCCTGAAAGAATAAAAACACCAGTGGAAAAAACCCAAGTCACTGTGATATATTTACACTGGAGAAGGAATTCCCAGCCATTGCTGCTGACATTGCTTTCTAACTCCCTCCCCTCACCAGCACAAAATAAAAGGAGCAGTGTAGATTTAAAAAAAAAAAAACCCTCAACCAAGTGAGTGTGTTCCAGACGTACACATCAGCACTGAGCTAACCCCAGTTGCATCATCCACATTTCAGGCTGGGCCAGGAGGGATCTTTCTGCAGCAGGGCTTGGTTGAGAAATGGCTGGGGAGGGACACATTAACACATAAATACACATTTTTTAGCTTGCATTTTGTGGGTTTATCAGCAGAATCTTGAAATATTGCAGGTGGGAAAAATGTTACACAGAGTTTGTAACTTCCTTTGTGTCTCAGCCTCTTTAAGAGCTTTGCTTTCTTTCACTTGTGGGAATTTTCTTGTGTGTTTTGAAACAGAAGTTTTTTTAGAAGAATAATTTGTATGTGTATTTTAACAGTCCTTTTATAAGCCTGAAGGGGCAGGTGGTACTTGCAGAGGTCCTGCAGTCGTGGTTGTTGACTTGATTTAACACATGAAATGTTTGGGTTTTAGGTGTGGATGCTGACAGGGGATAAGCTGGAGACAGCCACGTGTACAGCCAAGAACGCTCATCTGGTGACACGGACACAGGACATCCATATATTCAGACTAGTGAGTAACAGCCACAGAGCCTCTCTCAAGGGGCCCAGACTCTGGGGCAGGAGGGCTGTGACATCACAGCTGATTTCCAGCAGGGTATTTTTATTCCTTTGACCCAGCTTTCTACCCCGAGTTTTTATTTCTGTGACTGCGTGCCCTAACTCAGTGTGCTGCCTGTCCTGCCTGTGTCACTTTTGTTCCCTCTGGGATTCTTTGCTGTTTTCTCACCCCAGTGAAGCACACCTTGCTCAGTTGCATCCTCCCCCAGGTGACAAACCGAGGAGAAGCCCACCTGGAGCTGAACGCCTTCCGCCGCAAGCACGACTGTGCCCTGGTCATCTCGGGGGACTCCCTGGAGGTACTGATGCCTTGAGTTGGAGCTTTCATATTTCCCACATTCTGTACTGCCTTAGTGTGTGACTCTGAACTTCATATAAAGTGTTAGCAAGTTCTCCTCACAGTGTAGTTAGATAAAACAATCCTTGTCCAACCTGAGAACCAAGGACACGCTGCAGCTTCAGCCCCAAAAAGTGCAAACAGCAGCGAATGGAGGAGAGAATCTGGGAGGATGGGACTGCAGAACCTGGAGCTGGAATTGGGCAATCAACCCCAATATGGAAATGGAAACAAAACTGAAAAAAGTGTGAAAACTCCTGACCCATTGGGTCCACCTTGGGTGTAGCCATGGCTGGACTCTTGCACTGCCCAGGGTGAATCCTTTGAAGGCTTTCTAATAAATCCCTGCTTTATTCCTGTAACTCCATCCAGCCCCTGTTCTAGGTAGACTCTCAAGGCATCAGTAGGGCCAGCCTGGGCTGGAGGAACACCTGCTGTGTGGGCAGGAGGCTAACCCAGGTGTGTGCTGTGTGTACCCAGGTGTGCCTCAAGTACTACGAGTACGAGTTCATGGAGCTGGCGTGCCAGTGCCCCGCTGTTGTGTGCTGCCGCTGTGCCCCCACGCAGAAAGCTCAGATTGTGAGGCTGCTGCAGGAGAGGACAGGCAAACTCACCTGTGCCGTGGGTGAGTGAGCAGCCAGGAGCAGTGACCACAGAGAATGGCACCTCCAGTTTCTTCTTTTTGGGTGAACACGTCATCTCGTACCACCTGGGAATGGGGATTTAGGGAGCGGTGGGTTTGTGGGATGATGGAGAAGATGATTGGAATTTTGCACGTGGAAATTCAATGCCCAACTCCTCCCTCATCAGCCTTTCAGGTGGCATCTTTGTAAAACAGAGCTTGAACCTGATCAAGTGAAGTGCCACTGTTAATCTGTGAGCTTTGTTTCAGCATTGTAGATATAATGGTAGCACCTACAAGTGAGATACCTCAATCACTGACCTACTTATTAAAACAAAACTTAAGAATTTAAATTCATTATTTTTGTTTAAAATCTTGCATTGGTTGATTGGGTTAAGTGTTTTTTATACTATTCCAGCGTGGTGGAGATGACTTTGGTGGGGTTGTAGGTTGCCCCTGTTGCTGAACTCCCGGTTTTGTTTGTGCTCTGCCCTGCAGGTGATGGAGGGAATGATGTTAGCATGATTCAGGAGGCTGACTGTGGTGTTGGAGTTGAAGGAAAGGTGAGATTACCTCATGTTTAATGAGAATTTCTGTGGCCAGTTTTCAAGCAACTCTTAAATGAATTCTCAGACATTTGTGCAAGAAAGGGAACAAGAAACATCATCAGACCAGTAGCCCTGTCATGAGAAGTAATTTGGCTATAAAGGAGGCTACTGTTAAAGGAGTTCAAATTCATTATTTGGTTCTTTGCAGAATCCCTGAATTTATGCCCTCGTGGTTAGTTTTGGGGGATTATTATTTATTAATTAAAAACCGTTCATACCAGTTTGCAGAACAAACTCAGGGTTAAAACTCTGATTCCTGCACCTGGAGCTGTGTGGAGCTGCAGGACTGGATTGGCAGCAGCAGACAGACTCTGCTTGCAGTGAGCCAAAATTGTGTGAACTTGTGAGACTGAGAATTTGTGTTCAGCACTTGATAGGAGTGTCACATTAACATGTGTGTTGTGGATCAGAATCCAGAGGTTGCCTGCAATTGGAGGCCAAGGTTCAAATGGGAATTCTCCTCATATTTTTGCTCTTTGCTTAAAACCCACAGTGGAAGGAGAAGTACTGAGGCAATGCTCTCCCTCACCTAACATACTGCAAATATTCCTGGAAATTCTGTCAGTGATAACTCAATAATAACACGATATTCTTTGTTTCCAGTGCTGAAATGATCTCACTGTGCTTTCCCTTGCTCTGGTTCCCAGGAAGGGAAGCAGGCATCGCTGGCAGCTGATTTCTCCATCACTCAGTTCAAGCACCTGGGTCGTTTGCTCATGGTCCATGGAAGGAACAGCTACAAGAGGTCTGCAGCCCTCAGCCAGTTTGTGATCCACAGGAGCCTCTGCATCAGCACCATGCAGGTAAATGGGCCGGGAGGGGCTTTCCAAAGAGAGGGAGAGAAGCCAAATCATAAAGGAAAGGTCTTGTGTCTCATCTGGAATGCTGCTCTTTCTTCTCCTGAAAATTTTTAATGGGTTAGGACTTGAGGTTGTTACTTAGATATGAAAACACACGAGAAAATTTCTGGTATTGGAAAAATACCAGCAACTGCTCCAAAGGACTAAAAAGGGTTGATGTCCCATTAGTCTGTCTTCATTTCAGGAATGTTTGAACAGAGTGTATTTTTGAGGTGTTACTTTTCCTGCAGTATCTCAGTGCCTAAAAAGCTCATTTCTTTTCTAGGCTGTTTTCTCATCAGTGTTTTACTTTGCTTCAGTTCCTCTCTACCAAGGCTTCCTCATCATTGGGTAAGAGCTCACTTTTTACTGGGAATGAGGAAAACCTCTGCACAATGGTCCCTTTTGTGCTGGTTAACATGCAAGCCATGCACATCTCCTCTCTGCTCACAGCACTGCTTCAGGAGCTGCATGTGAGCCTTGTTCCCTTCCAGTGCAGACACTTCCAGAAACCTTTCAGCAGGATGGTTTGTCGTGTTTGGGAAGCAGCCCATCCTCCAGAATTGCTCCTTTGATCCCTTTAAAAGCAGAGGGACAGTTGTTCTGGGCTGGTGTGTGCACAGTACTGAGAGGCAGTGCCAGGAAGAAGGACACCCCAACCTTAGTTCCTGTCCAAAAACTGTCTAAAACAGGGCATTGCAACTGTAATCCCACTATGACTTCTTATATCTTTGAGTACCTAATTAAAAAAACCCAGCAAATTCATCTCCACTGCCTTCTGATGCAAACAGACTCAACCCTGAGCTGTAGAACAGACTCTGGGATGGTCACAGGTCAGTCTTTGGCTCCATTAAAAACCCACTGCAGTATTTGAACCAGTCACTTGTGTATGAGTGTTCCTGATCAAAAACCACTCAAAAAGCAATCAATCAAAAGTCACAAAAAAACAATCAAGCAATCACATCAATCCTGATGTTTTTCTACCTGCAAAACTCTGGTGTGCTCCATTTGCCAGTTTTTATGATGTGTACATTATTTGACACTTCAAGAATATTGTATTTCATTTCTGGAGCCTAGCATGTGTTTGCTCCTCTCCACCTGAGATAATTTACTGTTCTCCTGCCTTCTTCCCAGGTACTCCACCATTTACACCATGTTTCCTGTGTTTTCTCTTGTCCTGGACAAGGATGTGAAATCTGAAGTGGCAATGTTGTACCCAGAGCTCTACAAAGATCTTCTTAAGGTGTGGGAGACTCTTGTTGGTGTGTTTTGCTTTATGGCAAGATCCTCATCTTGATTTGAAACTCTAAATGTGTAAAATCAAATATATTGCCAGGAGATCCAGAACTTTATTGGGCCCTTCCAGGCAAAATTCTGTTCAAGTCAAATTTGAATCAACAGATAGAACCAGAATTCCTGGCAGTTGCATATTGAATGCTGCATGAAATGCAATTTATTAAAAACGGCTGGGCAAGTAGAAGTTCCATTCTGTGGGAAATTCTAGGGATTTAATATTACTAATTTGTTCCATCATAAAAGGAAAAGAGAAATTGTTGGGGATTTGGCACTGTCCTGAAGCCAGAAAAGGGGAGAGGGGAAGGGATATGCTCATTTGAGGGAGGCAGGGGGTTATCCCAGAGTTTCTTCATTAGAAATTTGACTGGAGCATGATCTAAAGGTTTGCTTGCTGTGCCATTTTTGTAGCTTTGGCATCTAAGTCAGGTCCTTCTCCTTAGACAAAGAAAACTTTATTTTATGTTTACCATAGAAATACCAGGAAGGTAAATCCTGTCTTAGGTTCCTTTTTAATTTTTTTCTTCCTCCCTGGAAAATGTTTTGAATAACTGGGGTATGCAGCCTGGGAACATCTTTCTTAGTTGGAGGAAAGGATGGACTGAGTCTTCCCCAGATCCTTTCCCTCAAGGGTTCCTGTTAAACAGATACTCTGAGAAGCACAGCCTGTTTTTCCAGAGCCTCAATAAGTCTCCATCTGGTTTCACTTGGATGTTGTCTCTTATGTCATAAACCACTAATTCTTCAACCATCCTTAGGCCTGGTCTAAACATAGGGGGTTTTGTGCTGGTATAGCTGTGTTGGCTGGAGATGGTTTTTTAAAAATCTATCTGCCTTCAATATGAGGGTGATTTGTGTGTGTCTAGAATACAATATTCATGTATTCACATCAGTGTGTGTACACACATCTTATATTTCACAGCACAGTGACTAAACTCCTGAGGCATCTTTGCACTGAATTAATTGTGTGTGCTGAGAGGGCCAGGTTGTGCTGGGGGAGCCCTGAGTTCCTTCATGCACCAGAAAAATGAGAATAAAGGGGCACTGCCTCAGGGATGCTTGGTTTTTTAAATTTAATTATTTTTCCAAATCATCTTCCAATTGTCTTATTAATTTCTAAGTTGATCAGTAAGTGAATTTTCATGAAAGAAAACCCCAATGGAGCTTTGTCTTTTTTTTTTCCTCCCACCCAGGGACGACCATTGTCATACAAAACATTTTTAATCTGGGTCTTGATAAGCATTTATCAAGGTAAGAAATCAACTCCTGCTTGTGCTTTAGATGTTGTGGTGTGTGTGGCTATCTAAGTTTTGGTGTTGCAGAAGTTAAGGAAGGCATGAAGTGAATTTCCCAAAGTATCCTTGTGGTGGTGAATATATATTTTTTTTGTCTCGGAAAATGTCGGTAACGTTACCAAAGGAAAAAATGATCTAAACCCAAATATTGGCAGTAATTGGCCAAGCCTGTGATGCAGAATTCAAACCATTGTGCCTCTTCCCATCAGAACCATCCACTGGAATTCTGTGCAAGTTCCTTGCACTGCTGTACTTGCCTCATCTGTAAAGCAGAGCTCATGACTCTCCTGCCTCTTCTTTTGGGAAAAGTTCTCCAATCTATGGATTTTGCATGTTTTTGTCAGCATGGAAAATGCAGCATCTGTAGCCTTCTGTGTTTTATCCAGAAATTGAAGTGACAATAGTTCTGGTTGCTTCACAGGCATCTGTAACTCAGGGTCAGAGTCAAGCTCATGTTCTTGATCATATCTCCTGCACTCCAATTATGCTGCTGAAGCAATTAAATAAATGCCTTAATTACAATGCATTTTCAACAGTGGATGTAATAATTTGGGTATATATCTAAGAAGGTCTTTTCTTTCATTTTGTCTTTTTTTTTTTAATCAAGTACCCTCAAGCTCCAGTGCTCTCTATAAGTATTAATCAGGGAATTGTAGAAAACAGGTCGATAATGTGGAGCTAAAAGCTGGAGTGGCCAAATTAATTGTTTTCCAAAACTCTTTATCAACAAGAGTCAAAATAAGGGATCAAAATAAGCAGGTAATTCTTATGGATTTAATTGATATTGCCATCCTCAGCAGGGAGTGAATCTAGGAGTGTGAAATCTCTAGGGTTAGCTTGATTTCCTGAAATCTGTCACGGGGTTCCTAGAGCAGGGATCGAGGGCTGGGGATGCTGGAAAACCCCATGGCAAAGCCAGGGCATTGAGAGAACACTCCCAGGTGGTGGAAGGCTGCAGCCAGAGGGTGATGAGATTCCAGAGGAGGGAAAGATTCCTCCTTGAGCTGAGAGCCCTCTCTGGTTACAGGGCTTGGTTCAAGTGACTTCACCAGAGCTGTGCTCAATAACCAGCAAACAGTGGCCAAACAACGGGGCCAGTTGCTAGCAGAGATGAGCCCGACCAGAACTTGAGCAGTCCCAAAGTTTGGAAAGTTCACAGCTGGGTTTGAACTCTGTGGCTCGAGCTCGGTTCCCTCGCAGGTTTTCCCTTCCCTTCCCATCCAGCCTGAGTGATGGATGTTGGTGTGGATTACTCATGCTGCTCACTCACATGAGTTATTTGTGCAGGTGGCCTGGAGCGAGCCCTGGCCAGCCAGGAGAGAGAGGAGCACAAACAGTGCCTCGTTAGCAGAGCTTTAATGGCATTCTCTTAGGGGGAGGTGGAAAGGGGAGAGCTCTTGCAGTGCAAATTGAGGCTCACTTGTATCCACTGAGCTTTTCAACACTCTGCTGCCTCTTGGCACCGAGGCAATGCGGTAGGAGAGAGAAGGATTTGATATCTTTTAGCTTCTGAGTAGTGACCAAGTGCTTTTGTGGGAGGATAGAGTTTCATGATGTTAGAGATCTCCAGTTGCCAAAACAGCATGTATTAATTTCCTATCTCCATGTGTCTATGAGTATGATAGACTGTTAGAAAACTTTGGGTACCTCTGCTGTAACTTTTCCCTGTCTTCTCATCAGTTCTGTCTCCTAAATAGTAACTGATTCGTTGTCGTTACGTTCATCAGGTTTCATGAAAAACAGCCTCAAGAGAGGATTGTTTCAACCTTTCCAAGACCTAACTGTGGGTTTTAGAGCTGAGCCTGGTGTTTGACTGAAATAATTCCATTCCCTTGCAGGTAGCATCATCATGTATGGAGCTCTCCTCCTGTTTGAATCGGAATTTGTGCACATTGTTGCCATTTCCTTCACGTCCCTGATTCTCACCGAGCTGCTGATGGTGGCACTGACGATCCAGACGTGGCACTGGCTCATGATCGTGGCTGAGCTGCTCAGCCTCTCCTGCTACATCGCCTCCCTGGTCTTCTTGCACGAGTTTATTGGTGAGGTTTAATGCTCTCCTCCAGCCAGTTCAGGGCTAAGCTGAGCAAAAGGCTCTCGGTGGAGCCAACAGTAAGCACAGTGACAGTGGTAGCACAGTAAACTCTCTGTGATTTCAAGGAAGATATTTTATGGTTTTGTCTCACAGAAAAATGCTAGAGAGAAGGTAAAGGTGGTCAGCAGAGTGTGCTCTCATCCATCCATTCTTTGAGTTCCAGCACATGTCAGGTGTCTCATGTAACAATGACCTTTATTTCCAAATGGAAATTTGAGATGGAAAATTGAAGTCTCTGCTGTTGGATTGAAAGATTTGGTCTTTTAAACTGGGTGAAGGAGCTGCCTCCTAAAACTTACCTTATCTGTTCACTGGGACCATTCTCTTATGGGTTTGGTTGCTGATGGTGTTTTAGTTGCCTGAAGCAGAACTAATCCTATTCCTTGGCTAGAGGAAAAAGGGTGAGGAGTTCCAGATTCCCCCAGTAACTGAGTTGCAAATATCAGACCATGGGCTTGTTCCAGTGTTCATTCAGGAACCACAAGATGTCACTGCTTCTTCCATAAAGCTCTTTCCTAGCTGAAGACAACAGGGATAACTTCCCCCCTGGCTGGATCTGTCTCTTGCATGTGGTTATGCCAGTTCCATTTGGAACGATGCTTGAACTCTTCTGGTGAATATTTTGAGGTGTTTTGAGTCAAGAGCTGTGTTTGCTGGGTTCAGCCAAGCAGCAGAGGCACTCCCAGAGTGGGAGGACACACAGTGCTTGGCAGTGCCAGGAGGATATCCCTGTCTCAGTGGGGTTTGGGAGGGCAGTTACCTGTGAGAGCCACGTTCCCCACACCCCAGTGCTCAGCACATCTCTGCATCTTCTGGGCAAGAGGAGTGAGGAGCCAGGTATCATAGGAGCTCTCAACTTGGAGATGAGGCAGTTTTAAGAACTGTAAAATCACAGAATGGGCTGAGTTGGAAGGGAGCTCAAAGATGATCTAGTGCCATGGGCAGAAGGATGCAGTGGCAGATGGAGCTGCTTTTCTGCTTTCCAGAAGGTCCTCCGTGTGTTTTTGACTCTGTGCTTGTTTCCCCACACAGATGTTTACTTCATTGCCACCTTGTCGTTCCTGTGGAAGGTCACTGTCATCACCCTGGTGAGCTGCCTGCCCCTCTACGTCCTCAAGTACCTGAGACGGAGGTTTTCTCCCCCCAGCTACTCAAAGCTCACGTCCTAGGGCTGCTCCTGGCACAAGATAGAGCTTGCCCAGGGCCCAGAGACAAAGCCCAGCTGTCCCAAAATGAACACACCCCGTGGTAATCTCTGTTACCTGCTGCTGTAGTGAGAGACTTCCAGACTGCCCTGGACAGGAACCTAACACCAGAAGGGAGTGTTTGGAGGGTGGAGGCTCTGAGTTCATCCAGTTCTTGGCACTTTTGTTCTACTTAACTGGGGTCAAATGCATGGAACTGCGATGGCAATGGGTTTCTCTTGCATGGTTCAAAGTCTGTGGAAGCTGCTACCTGACCTTGGGATTTACATTTGATAATTTACAGTGAACTTTTGAAGTGTCTGCGCTGTTCTTTGCATTGTGTTACCTTTTTTTTTTATGTTATTTGTCTTTCTGATTCAAGTAGTTACATTCTTTTTACATCTTGGAAATCCCTTAATGTAGGTGATGCAGTACCCTGCTGACAGCTGATTCCTGATTTATGGCATGTTGTTTCCATAATGGGGCTCCAGCCTGTCGGATCTACACACACACAGGAGAGAGAATCTGAGCGTGTCTGAGATTTTCCTTCCGTTGAAATGTGCTCACCCCAGTGATTTTGGAGGTATCCAACCATTGATAAAGGCAGAGAAGTGGTAGCTCAAAACCAGAGAATTCAGTTTTGTTTAGCTTTTGTGCTTCCTGTTAAAAGGAGCCAGTGACATAATAGTTTTACTCTCTATTTATTTGTGTAGCAGAAAATTATCTAAACTAAAGAAAATCCTCTTTGGAACAGAACTTTGCAGTTGATCATCCTTGAAATGTGTCGACAACGTGAGAAGAGACTCGTACTGTTCTGCAGACAATGTGGCAGACGTGTCTTGAATCCTTGGAGACTGCAAGGAGAGGTCACAGAGCTGCTACTCCTCACAGCTCCATGAAATCTGTTTCCTGTTAGTGTGAAACTTTGAGGATGAGCTGCAAATAAGCAGAGGCACTCCTAGGTGGATGTTTTAATGACATACTCCCTGCAGAGAGGCAGTTTTTGGAACCTTGAGCTTGCTTGGCTCTAAAAACCAAACCTGAATCACAGCAGGGGGTTCGTACAAAGGCATTAGGTTGTGTGCAGAGCAAATTTATGCACTTTTAATTTTCAAAAGTTAAACTCAATGAGTTCTGTCATTATTCTAAACTTTGGTCCACATTATAATGTCATGAGGAGAGCAACACATGCTTGGGCTTCTCAGCAGGACAGAGACTTACAGGGGCCTTTTAGAGCTGGGTTGATGCATCAAATTAGGATGGCTCTTAGTGGCAGCCATCCTTGTCTGAGGCTCTTCAGGCTGTGCTGAATTAGTCTCTCGCTGTCTTCTTGCCACATCAGAGGAACCACGGGCAGGGCTGGCACTGCTTGGTGCCCTTGTTCCTTGGCTGCACAGGAGGGAAAGAGCCCAGAGCAGAGCCTGAGCCTGTCCCAGAGCCTGAGCTCCTGTCCTAAATCAGAGCCCAGAGCCTGAGCTCCTTCTCCTGTCCCAAATCAGAGCCCACAGCCTGAGCTCCTTCTCCTGTCCCAAATCAGAGCCTGAGCTCCCTTCTTGGAGCTGGGCTCACAGCCTCCTGGGAATTAATGCCATTTTGCCAGAAAAATCCTTAACATTGTCTTCATCATGACTGGATAGTGTTGGCCATGCCACTGTTCTGGAGTCCCCAGATAGCATTTCACAGAATCATGGAATGGTTTGGGTTGGAAGGGACCTTAAAGCTCATCCAGTGCCCCCCCTGCCATGGCAGGGACACCTTCCACTATCCCAGGCTGCTCCAACCCCAGTGTCCAGCCTGGCCTTGGGCACTGCCAGGGATCCAGGGGCAGCCACAGCTTCTCTGGGCACCCTGTGCCAGGGTCTGGCCACCCTCACAGGGCAGAATTTCTTCTCAGTATCCCATCTAATTTGCTTTCATTAGTTTAAGTACAAGAACCAAGAATTCCTGTTGGTCCCAGGGGGTGTCTGAGCAGCCCAGTCCCTCTCTCCTGTGTGTTGGTAGCTCAGTGTCCTGCAACAGTGCCAAGCTACTGTGTGTAAATATTTGAGACATATAAATGGTAGAATTCACTGTTTCCTCAAGTCAATACAGTTTACACTGAGTGGACCATATTTGCAAACTATTAGCTTACACCAAGAAAGGGAGTGAACTGTGATTTCATTTGTATTTATTGAATCATAAGTTTAGTAGCATATTTAGTAGAGTTGATAGTGATCTATAGCTGTGTTTTGGGGTGTGGATTATGTTCTTTGCAGCTCGTGTTTTTCCACAAGGTAGTAAATCCAGGAAGTCATTTCTGCCTAGATATGCACTACATTTTTTAAAGCAGTCAGAGCCTAAAACTGCCATCTAACAAGCAGCAGAAAAGAGGAGCACTTGTATTTTTCAACTTGAGCACTTTATGTTTCCAACCCATTTCTCTTAAGTTATTTAAAAATGTTTTTAAAAATTTAATACACATGATCCTATTTACTGTACATTAAAATAAACGGATTCTCTGCTGGAAATTTCATCTTTTCCTCTAATATGCTCATAATTTGTACTTTTGGGGAGTGAAGCATTGTTTTCTTCTTCTGTGTAGTATCTTGTTTGTGGCCTTAGTGTTCTTCCTATTGCTTTATCTGTGTGGGTTATGTGCTGTAGCAGTTTATGTGTGACTTGTGTGCTTTGGGGCTGCTTCAGGTGACTTCCCTGGGTACCAGTGTGAGTTTCACTGCTGCCCCTGGCTCCAGGTGATGTCCCTGGGTGCCAGAGTCTCACCCTGCTCCTGCTGCCCCGTGCTGAGCTGTTGCAGGGTGAGGTTCTGTGGCACACTCTGTTCTCCTCCTGCACCTCTGCAGTAATTCCAGGTGTGTCACAACCCTCTCTATCCCCCTAACTCTGGATTTCTCTCCTCCACTGAGCTTGTCCTGTTCATCTGTGCAAACACGGGTTTAGCTCAGCTCGTGGTGCAGTGGAAACCCAACGTTCTGTGTTCAGCAGCAGCCTCAGCCTGTGCCGGGTGTGGTCAGAGCTGCCCGGGCTGGGCACGACCATCCCTGTGTCCCCTCGAGGTCAGGACTGTGCTGGCAGCTGCACCAGAGGTGTTTTCCTGTGCTCCCCTGAGCTGTCTGAGCCTCTGGAGCTGTGCTGGAGGTGAGCTGGGTTTGTCAGGGAGCTCCAGGTTGGAGGGGGGATCCCTAAAGCTGCTCTCTGGGGTTTGTGTGTAAGAAAGTTTGTGCAGCTCTGCTGCAGCACCCCTGGGTTTGCTCTGCCCCAGGGATGTCAAGCCCTGCCTTGTGCAGTCCCCAGCTGCTCCTGTGGGCTTGGGCTCAGCCCACAGTGCCTGGGGCCAGTCCTGCCCACTGCAGCAGGAGCTGGACAGGCTCTTTTTTTATTATTAATTATTTCATAAGTGTTCAACTCTATGATTTGCATGAAATCCTGTGGTTCACAGCTTTGCCAATATGGTCCATTACTACTGCCTACGACAACTTGTGTACTTATATGCCTTTGAGAATATTTTTAATTGTTAAAATTGTTTTAAAAATCAATGTTAAGTTAATTTAATTTTTAATGGGGAAATGGATTCTGGTGTCAAAATGGTGTTTACTGTGATGCTGATGTTTTGTACCTGTCATCCAGCTAAACAACCTGTAAATACTCCTGAGTCAAAAGAAACACGAATGCCAATTATTTATTGTTCTGTGGAGTTACATGTCGCAGATGTGTAAGAACATAAAAGGGAATGTTGTAAAACAAGGTGGAAAAAATAAATTTTATGCAACTTCTTTACTTCACCCTTGTATGATGCACCTGGTCAGTCCTGGCATGATCAGTCCCAGATGTGTGGGAATTGTCAGGATATGGAGGGGTTGTACTGTGAGCCTTTAACATGCGTGTGGGAAATGCACAAGAAAAAGGAAAATCTAAGAAATTATCAGAGCTCCTTCGTTCAATTCTTTCTAGAGCCAGTTTTGGTTTTAACAGGGGTGGTCATTGCTGCTGGCAGCCAGTGCTGGGAAGGAGGAGGGAATTTTCATTGGAACACAGATATGTCCTGCCCTGGGAAGAGCAGTGATGCAACAGCATGAGGAACAGCTATTTTGGGAATGCTCTCATCCCTTGGACATTTGATTCAGTGAGTGCAGTCCCAGGGTCAGGAACAGGGGGAGAGGCAGGATTTAACACTGAATATCCTCCACAGGGGAAACGTCTATAACGTTGAGTACAAACACAGCACAGCAATTTTCTACCAAAAATGTAATAGAGCCATAAACACTCTTAAAAAAAAAAAGGAATTAAGAGTGCAATTGGATAAAGTAAATCTCTGACTTGGGAGACTGTTTATGGAAAGCAGTGACAAACTATCCTTCAGATTTTTGAGCATCTATGGATGTGTTTCTTTTAGATTCTATAGGACACAGATGCCCTTTTTAATGAGTAACCTTTTTTGGTATAAAGTAGTTAATGCAAATATTAAATAAGCCATTTTTGTGATGTTTGCACACATCAAATGAATGGTGTAGACTCCAGAAATCACAGGAACAGCCTTTGCTCCCAAGTGTTACCAATTTCCCACTCTAAATGGGTTACATAAGCCCTGGTTAGTGGTTCCTTTAATTTTTGGATGGTTTCTTTTTAATGGTGAAATGCGTAATTAAAAAAAGCTAGAAATAGTTTTTCTAAACCCACTCTGGAAGGGAAGGAGAATTTCAGCAATTTTTTTTTTCACCCAAACATTGCATAATAGTAGAAATGTCAAAGATTTCCATGGGGTTCCATTTCATTCTTCATGTGGCTGTGATCATGCAAGAAGTCTGAACGCTGCAGGGGCTGGCAGATTTTTTGGAAGATCACACATCCTGGGCTAGGTTTGCAGCCTGGGCTTTACCAAAGAATGCCAGTGGCCTTGATTATCAAATCGTGGTTGTATTGTACACTGGTGTGTCTCTGTTCTTCCTTTTTTTTTTCTGAGAAGAAGGAATAGGTGCTGGCTGGAATTTGGATGTCTCACTCTGGCCCTGAGCCTGATGGAGCTGTAGAAGCCTCTCTGCTCCATGAACCATTTGGAGAGAGGAAAACCTCATTGACCTGTTCTGGTTTTACCTTCTGATGGCTCCAGACACGACACCTGCCACTGCCTCTTCTCCCCTGCACTACTGTGGCATTAAATATTGTCTTACATCTTCACCAGAGGGAGGGAACTGCTCCTGTTCCCCTTTCCCAGGTAGGAGATGGGGCCAGACAGAACCAGTGGTCTGGGCTGGCCCCACAGGCAGAGCACAGAAAGCAGAAAAATATTTCTGGTTTGATGATTAGACTTTCTCAGCACCTTAAACATGGGAGTCGATCTTACAGGAAAGTTCCTTTTTCCACAGAGTATTCAGATGTCTGGTTTTAAATGAGAAATGTGATTGCAGGCTTTAAAAACCTTGTAATTGGGAGTGTTGATAAACCCCAATCCAACCATTTCAGTGGATTCTCTTCTGTCTCCTTCTGGAACTGCAGATCCAAATCACACCTGTGCTAAATGTTAAATGTCAGTGCCTGTGGGAGCTGTGAGAGTCCGAGGGGAGCACAGGAAATGCAGGAAAAGCTGGAGAGTGAGTGACACTCACACTGTGCTGCTGCAGCACCTGCTCCAGGGCACTTCCAAAGCTGGGGCTGCCTTTGGCCATGAGCATTTGATGGCCTTTAAACTGTCTGGGTGCTCTGGGGCTCTCTGGGTTACGTGGTGCATCTCCAAAATGTTGGTGCTGTAATTGAAGTTAGAGATGATGAGCATCTTGCAGGATCTGGAGAACAATGTCCTTCCCTCTGCTGCTGTTCCTCCCTTCGTGACCCAAGACCTGAGAGGGTTTCAAAAAATGGCTTTAAAATCTCTGCATTCCCACTTGAAAGCCTCCTGCTCTTGGCTTGCTGGAATTGTCCACGTAAGGCAGAATTTTGTCTGCTCTTCAGATTCTCTCAGAAAGGAGTAGTAACAAGAACAATCTGTGCAAAAGAATTTAACGCAGTAAAGATGGGGGTAATAGTCATTCTCATTTGTCCTTTTATGTGAAACAGATTTTATTTTAAATGTACACTCTGAGTAGCTTAACCATAGCCAGAGAGTTGTTTAGCAGGGTAAAAGCAGAGTTACCCAGGGATGAATGGAGAGCAGGAGTGGAGGTGAGTGGTTGTGCTCAGTCAGCTCAGGAGCACCCTGAGCTCACCTTGGTGACACTGGGACACGGGGATGTCCTGCCTTGTGCTGCTGGCTTGACTCATGTGCTTCACATCTGCTCCAAAGAGCTGTGCTGGAGGTGTGGCATTTCTGTGCCTGTCCTGGGCTGCCTCTGCTGGCTTTAAAATCGCCCCAGGTTCCTTTTGTGCAGATGCCACCAACCTGTGACAAAAAGCGGTGCAAATTCCTATTGACCAGGACTCCTATTGAAAATAAGAATAAATAAATGCCCTGTAATGATCTCATTGAAGCGTTTCCCTGCTCCAGCAGCAATGGTGTCCCTGCCATGGGGAAAAGTAATGCTCAAAAAAGCTCTGGGAAAGCAAGGGATGGTGCCCGGAGAGGCAGAACTCCTCTGCACCTTTGTAAATCTGAGATGAGGGTTTGGAGTAAAAAGGCACATTTATAAGGATCAGCATTCCCTCTGTCAGATTTTAATACCAGATCTTTCCTAGAGACGCTCCAGAGGACAAATTGTCAGAGTGAAATCTCTATTTGCAGCACTGACCCTGGGGAGAGGAGTGTCCCACAGCAGGTGGGACGTGAGCACAGGTTGGTGTCTCACTGGAGAAGCCAGGGCTGGTGTAAAGGAGCAGGTCACCCTCACCCCCCCCTCACACAATCCTGGGCTTTGCTCAAGCCCCAGCTGAATCCTTGCCAGCGCTCATTACTGAAGCGTGGAGCTAATTCTTACAAGTGCCGTGTTCTCCATAAATTGCCTTCAAAAGAAAGCAAGCTCTTGTGTTTCACAGGTGAGTGACAAGCCCGTGATCTCCCCCACGAGGAACCAGCACTGATTTACACAGCCCCAGCCCCAGCCCATCCTTCTCCAGCCCTGGAGAACAGAATGCCACAAAGCCCCGGGCAAAAGCAGAGCCTGCAGGAAAGATCAGGTGTTAACACGCAATAAAAAAGCTGACACGCTTGGCTGAGCCCAGATCGCAGAGCCCGGCCCTTTAAGCCTGACCTAAAGCAGAGGTTTATGGAGGTGGCAGGTAAGGACTAATTATAGACCCTGCACTCCATCATGGGCTGGCCTGTCAGCTTAACTTAGGGACTGAAGTGCCTACGGTCACCCTGGGGGCTCCCTGCCCCTCTCATAACTGCACCCAGTGTGCTCCTAAAGAAACGTGGGGAGTAAATCTGAGGTGCTGAAAGAAATACTGCAGCAGAAATTACACTGTGGGCAAGGTTTTATATGTGTTGGGGTGAATTAATGAATAGGTTTGGGGCTTTTGGAAAGGAAAAAAACACAACAAACTTTGTGCACAAATACATAGGTTAAAATATATTCTCTTTCAAACGCCAGCTATTTTAACAACAGTGTAAATCAGATTTTACAGACCACATATTTCAAGTATGAAGTTCATTAAATGTGTGAAATTCTAGATTAGCTGCCGGGTGTGGCCAGAGCCCCAGTAATGAATTGTAAATTCTGTTCAGGATATAATATCAGATTCCCTTGCCCTGGCGCTGATATGAAAGGACTAAAGCCACCTTTTCAAAACAGTCATAACCTTTCTTTATTATCTTTATTTAGTTTAGCCATCATATGATATAATGAATGACTGCATCAGTGTTTCCATCCTGAACCTAATACACAGGTGTTTAACTTCATTAATTTGTGGGTTTATTATTATGAAACTAATTTATGTCTCAGTGTAACTGAAATTAATGCTATCAATTTATACACATTTTTGCCAGTGCCCTGATAGGGGGTGGTTGGCTGGCTTTAGATTCAAGATTGTCGCTCTAAACTACAATTCCCTCTGAATTTGTGTGATTAAAAATCCATTAATTAATGATGCTGTTGTCATTCCATAAACCCTTCCATGAGCTGGGAGCAAGGTACCAAAGGGAACTGATCTTTTCCTTGTGCTGCTGTATGCAGTGACATTTGGGGACTGATCTCAGTGGTGTCCAGCTCCACTGGCCAGAGCAGGCAGGACAGAAGTCCAGGTGTTCTGTGCCCCAGGGATGCACAAGCTAGTTCTAATCCTGATATCACCAATAATGGGAATTTTCCAGGTAGCTGGGCCTGAAAACCCAGGGCTAAGTAGAAGAATTGGCATCTCTCACTTATGGCTGTCAGCTGGAGAGCTCCTCCCAAAGCAGAATTTTCAACTGTAGATGAAAAGCAAGTTCTGATTTGGAGGAAATTCAGGCAGTTCTGGTTGCAGTCCCAGACTCCGTGTGGGTGGCATCCCCGGGCCCCGTGGAGCTCAGTGCCAGATCAGCCACTCTATAACTCAGGTGAGTGAACACCATCTAGACATTGTTATTTAGACAAGTGCACGGTCAGGAATGAGCCTGAAGCAGTGCCAGGCTCTGGGGATGCTCCAGAACTGCTCAGGAAGGGGAGAAATGTCCCAAATTGCAGGAGCTGGGCACTGCTGGGGCTCCAGGAGGACACAGCCCGAGGGTGGGGATCCTGCTGAGCCCCACTCTGCAGCACGGCAGGGATGTGTGGAGGCTGCTCCGGGAGCCTCGTGTGCCAGGGCACACTCGGGGAGAGCTGTATTTACTTTGGAAGGGCGAGCAGCTTTTGTCAAAAAATACTTATTGTTGCTGTGAGACTGAAAATACCTTTTGTAAGTGGAAAACAGAGATGTCTCCACGAAGTCTCTGATGATAAAATCCAGGCAGCTGCCCCAATGGCCTGAGAGCACATCCTCAGGAAGCCTTGATGCCTTATCTCCTAAAGAGCATGAGAAATAATAATAATTTAAAAAAATAATCGGTTTTATTGCCAGATGCCTGCGTGGAGCCGGGCAGGGAGGCTCATCCTCCGGCAGGGCGATGCTGTGGGCGGCTGCCAGGGAAAGGCAGGGACCCCGCCCCCCCCCCCCCCCCCCGGGGCAGGGACCCCCGGAACCCCGGCTCCCCAAACCCCCCCAAACCCCCCGGGCCGGCTGCAGCTCTCCTGGCCGGGCACGGAGCTCCTTGCTCGGCCTCCCGGGACAAACTCAGCTTCCAAATCCATCCCCCGAGCCAGGGAGATGCTCGGGGTCGGGGCCAGCAGACTCATCTCTCCCCTGGCCCCCAAGCCAGGCAAGCGCTGGGCACATCCCAGAGGGTGCCATGGGCATGGGGGGGGGGAGCTGGGTCTGTTTCTGGGGGGTAGGGATGCAGTCCAGCATGTGCCCCTAAAAGGAAGAGGAAGTATTCTCCTAAAGAGGGAATAAATAGCTAAAAATATTAGCTATTAATAGCTCCTTAGGTCCAAAAATAAAATCCCTTAGTGATACCAAAATAAGAAAGCAAAGGAAAGTCGGAGGTATTTGGCCTTCCTTTGAAAAAGGAAGCTAAAAATAACTATATATATATAAAAATCTCTCGTTTCTAGGGAAAGTCTCTGCCCCCGCATCCAGCTTTCACTGTTATATAAGACTTGAACTACATCCCCCTCTCCTCCGCGGCCGCTCACAACGCGCTGGAGCCGCGGCCAGATGGAGAAAGGTTCCGTCAGGAAAGTTTAACTCAGCGGGGAAGCTGCAGCCAGTGGAGGACACGATTCTCTCGCTGAACTCTCCAAAAGCCTTGGAAATCTTACAGTTGTGTCATATGCTGGTTTGGGGAATGCTAGTCCGGAGGCAGCCGCCAGCCCTCTTTCACTTCTTTATTTATTTATTTTCTTTCTATTTTTTTTTTTTTTTTCGCGTTGCACTGAGTTTAATTTGGGTAGCAGGATTCAGCAGTTTTAAGTTGGAAAAAACTTAGTGGAAGAAGATATTTTAGGAAAAGCCTGTCATGTGAACTAGCGGGAGCCGATCAAACCGAGCTATTAAAAGAAAGACATTGTATTTTTAAACGGTGCAGCCTAGGGCAGCCAACCTGTGTGCCCAGAACCGCGGGGCCGGGGCTGCTCCCCCGCGGCAGCTCCGCGTGGGAGGAGGCCGAGCTTTCCGTCGGGGTGGCCCATTCTCCGCTCGGCCCGGGATCCCCTTGGCACGGCCAGGTGCCCTCGGCTCCCCCCCCCGGCTCCTGGGCTCCCCCTGCTCGCCCCCAGTTTGCCCCTTCCCAGCTCTGCTGCACCGCCTGGAGCCCCGTCCCAAACGCTCCGTGCGCTCCCCAGTGCAATTCTCACAGGGATGCTGGGGTGACTGCTCAGAGCTGCACTGAGGAACTGGGGCCGTGGCGGTGGCAGCTGGGTTAATTAATTATTTCTCCCGACTAGTAATTAATTAAAATCGTTTTGCTCTCCAAGCAAAGCAGCAGCTTTGAAAAACTTCGGTTTCCCTTAGCTGTTCCCAAACAGGAATCTGGTGATTCCAATTCTACTGCTGCGGGTGGTGGATGCGCTCAGAGCCGATGGGGAGCTCAGGTGTGACACCTGTGCCGGGGGATGCTGGGGGGAGCTCAGGTGTGACACCTGTGCCGGGGGATGCTGGGGGGAGCTCAGGTGTGACACCTGTGCCGGGAGATGAGGGGGGTGGTCTCAGGTGTGACACCTGTGCCGGGAGATGCTGGGGGGAGCTCAGGTGTGACACCTGTGCCGGGAAATGCCGGGTCCGCCTGCCGAGCAGCGCCGGGGCTTTGCAGGACCTCTCTCATTGCTTCAAAGCCTCTCGTGGAGAGAACTGTGAACGGGAAAATCCTCCAGGTACGAGCCTGAGGGTCAGGTGCAACTTTTCGGCCCTTCTCCTCCATCCCAGGGCTCGGGCAGGAACATCCTCAAGGGAGAGCGGGCCGGAGAGGAAAAGGTTCCCCGAGAGCCGAGGGGTGCGAGGGGGTCTCTCTGCGGGGGCTCGGGGGGAGCTGTGGCCGGTGGGGTCCCCGGGCCGGGGCTCCCCCTCTCCCCCGTTGCATAACGGGCCCTCGGGGCTGGGGAAGGTATTTCCGCCCCGACGTGTCCAAAGATGACAAAGGATAGGAAAGTGAGGTGCGCTGAGTTTCCCTGGGCTGCCTGCAGTTGCTAGCCTGCAGGACAACAAACCCGAGCAGCAGAAAGTTTGATTGCGATACCTCCTTCGAGTCGATTTGGGGAGCGAGGGAGTGAAAAATGGAAATGCGGGGCGGGTGCCAGGCAGCCCTCGGCGCTCACCCGGCCAAGCGCGGCTGCCGTGACTCAGCCGGGGCTCCGCTGACCCCGCGGCTCTCCCCGAGGGGCGGCAGAGCTGCCCCCCTCCCCGGAGAATCCTTCGCATCCGTGACCTCCTCATCCCTGCTGGAAGGAGCTCTGTGCAAGTGCAGTCGCACGGAGATAGCGCCGGAGTGAAAGGCAGATGCTCTTCTTTTCACACACCAGTGAAAACCATACATTGTGAGACAGCCGCAGTTCATGACATCCCCGGCTTTATTTTCCTGTTTTCTTTTGCTTTATTTTCCTGTTTATACATAGGACATGTAAACACACACGGGTTGTCTTGGTTTCGGAGGCTTCCTTGGCTATTTCATTCTTGCTAAGCTCCACGTGTATCAGTGGAAATCCATGGGGTTGCTCCTCTCCTAAATTGATCTAAAATTAGGAACAGAGAGAGGTTTGTGAAATGCCACTAAACAAATTCACCGTTTCTTAATTTTTCTTTTCGTCTTTGTATGAAGAATTGAGCCAGTGGTAATTAGAAGCCAAAACCTGTGCCAGTAACAAGATGGGTATTAATAGAGTGCTGCTGAATTTAAAAGACATAAATATAAGCTGGGGACTTCGCTTTTCTGAATGATTTATTCAAAGGTAAAAGCAGCAGCAGCCTGAGCTTGTCTCTGCTGGGAAGAAGGAAAACTTCTGCACAGAAGCCCTGTTGCTTTGAAAGGCTTTGCAGTTCCTGCAAGTTTTGTTTAAAAAGCACACACTGGGATTTTTAACATCATCCATATTTCTTTCTTACTCGCTCTCTAACTTTCTGCTCAACAATTAAGTGCTTGTGCTGCAGACTGAGAAAGCCGCAGAGCTGCCTTGGCCCGGAGCTGGGAGACGTCATGGATTCCTGAGTGTGAAGTTGCAGGAAAGCCCTCAGTTTGGGAGATGGAGGCGATCCAGGGGTTTCCATGGCACTGGGATAAACAGGAGGAAACAGTGAGGGAATCCCGTTATTTTACAGCATTCAAAGACTATAAACACTCGGAGCAGGGAAGGAAGTGGCCTTTCCCTCTCTAGTAACCCTCATCTCAGAGCAGAGAACTGACTTCACTTCAGGAACACGCTCAGCTCAGCTCGGATCCCTCTGTGCACCTCCAAACACTTACTGAGGAGGCGAGCAAGAGGGGTTCCCTCTCTCCGGGCAGCACTGGTTGAAGATGGTTTAAAGGAGATTTAATTTTTTTCCTTTTTTTTTTTTTTTTTTTTTTTTTTAAATATTTTTTCTGCTATAGATTTTTTTCTTTTTTTTTTTCTTCTTTTTTTTTTTTTTTTTTTTTTTTTTTTAAATTCCTGATGCAGCGAGAAACTGCCTGCAGGCTGGTACACTACCACCACATCATGAGGTCTATGGATCAAGGTAGGGTGTGAGTGCTGCCTGTCTGGGTGCTGTGTGCGTGTCCGTGTGTCGCTCCCCCGCCGGGGCTCGGCGGGTCCCCCCCGGGCCGGGTTCGGACCGGGCTCCAGCAGGCGGGGTGGGCAGGAGGGGCTCACGACAGGGACCCTCGGGGAAGGGACCGGGCTGGCTTTAGGTTCGGCTCGGTTTGGTTTGAAGCGATCCGCCACGGCGGTACAAATCTGTCTGGAGCAGCCTCCTTTAAACTCCAGCCAGGGGGACTCTCCTCTTCCAAGCCATCACCCCAGGAGTCTCGCTGACTAACCCGGCCGCTTAACCCTTGCACCGCCTGCCCGGCTCGGGGGCTCGGGGCTCCGCGGCGCTGCCCCGGGCCCGGCGGAGGCTGCGGCAACGCGGCCGGGCCCGGGGCTCGGTACCCGGGATGCCCGGGGGTGCTCGGGGGTGCCCGGCGGTGCTGGCCGGGCTGTGCTGCGGGCGGGGGTCGGGGCTGAGGGAGGAGGCAAGAGTTAAAGGCGGCGAGAGGAGGAGCCAGCCCCGCTGTCAGCCCCGTGCCACCATCCCGGGGACAGGGGCAGCCTTCCGGGGATGCTGCAGCTCCCTCGGGCATCCTCCGGGCTGCGGGCCCGGGGCAGGGCAGGGCAGGGTGCGGCCGGGCGTGCGGAGGCGGAGGGGCTCGGGCTCGCACGGAGCGGGGCACGGGGCCGCTCTCCGGGCGATGCTGAGCTCCGGGCACGGCCGTGCCGGGCTCTGCGGGGCCGGGCGGAGGATGCTCGCTGCCAGGGGCCCGCAGCTCCGCTCCTGCATCGAGCCCGAGGAGCGGCGAGCTCGGCTGTCCCGCAGCCGCGGTGCTCGGAGCGCTGCCCCTCCGGGCGGGGGGCTCGGCTGTGACAGCGCTGCCGGCGCTGGGAGAAGGGGCAGGAGGAGCAGGAGGGGCAGGAGGGAAGCGCTCTTCCATCCGGCCGCTCCATCCCCGGTTCCCCGCCCGCGCTGGCAGCGCCGCTCGGCCGCTGAGTCAGAGCCGGGGCCGGAGGCTGAGCGGGCTCCGGGGGACGCGGCGAGCGCGGCACGGCCGCCTTTGAGAGCCCTTAGGAGCGGCTGTTTGTTTTCTCCTGCCGGAGAGAGCTCTGCGGGCACCTGCCAAAACACACTCGTTAACACCTACACCCAGAGGGGATCGTCCGAGAGCTCCGATTCTCGGACAAGCCAATGGAAAGGCTCTCGAGCGGCTTTATACCGCCTTAGGATCAGGCCATTGCCCTGCCTCGTGTCTCCTCGGCTTTCTCCAGACAAAACTCCCTCTCTCCTGAGCGCTCCAGCTGCTCTTAGTCACTCTCACAACAGCCCGTGGAAGTTATTTTGCAGAGCAGCAAAGGGAATGAGGAGGTTTCGTGCTGCTGTCAGCGATCTCACCTGCTGCAGCACAGGGACAGCAGTGCATCAAAGCAGCGGGCAGCACCGGGGGCAGCAGCACATCCCCTCCCAGTGCCGGGCAGCTCTGCTTTCCCCAGAGCCTGCAGCCACAGCACAGAATGAAAAGCACTAATTTATTATTTTTTGTTTCCAGATCGAATAATTGATACCACAGTAGCCAGTGGAGCAGTGCAACCAGTTGCACGACAGAGCCTTGAGGTGCTCCAGAAAGAGCAGAATGTATTTTTGCCTTATGCAAATTCCTGCTCCTGTCAGTGCTGCAGGGGTGATCAGAGCAGTCTCTGCCCCCGACTTGCTTTTGTGTCATAAGGCTGCTCCCAACATTTCCACGAGGAAAAAGCAAGACGAAACTGCAAGGGGTTAATAATACAGGGCACTTTTGGGATCCAGTCTCTGCCTTCGGGAGGATTCCTGCACCCACAACAAAGTGTTAGAGGCTTACTAATGCAGGGTGTGTAAATGATGATGTGTTAATAATTTTAAGCCCTTTTCCCCTTTCATGATTGGAGCAGGCTCAGGATGAGGAATGAAGGCTCTGCACAAACACCCTGCCAGCAAAAAGCTGCTTCGGTGCCTTTGCTCCCCGAGCTGGGCTTTAGCAAGTCCCAGCCGCGGCAGAGATCTGCCCCTGGGTCCCTGTGTCACCCTGGGGTCCCACAGCTGTTAATTCTCTGCCCCTTGCCCTTTGTCTCCTGTGGGACACCAGCTACAGTCAGCAAATGATTCCAGAGTCTTGCGTGCAGGGCAGGAATCACATTCACAGATGGGACACTGACAGAACTGGAGCACTCTTTTATAATATTCCAATAGATATTCTAAGTGAAATTTCATCACTCACTTTCTTAAAAAATAGCCAAGGATAATAATATCCTAGAACTTCTTTTCCACTACTGGCCTAATCTATTTTTTTTTTTTAACTATGATATGTGCATTCCTTTGGTTTGCCCAGCAGACTTCAGAACTTAATGGGAACGTGGAGATATGAGCAATTTTTCCATTGTCCTTTCTTGCCAAACCACTTTAAGCTTGAAATTGGGGGGTAATATCTCTGACTCAACCTGACCCCAAAATTGAATAGTGTGTGTGCCTGTGCCTCTCAAAGGAACTACCAGATATTTCTCCCTTCTCTCTCCCTCCTTTTTTTTTTCTCTAATAACACTCCCCACACTCCAGACCAAGCAACCAGTCACTCACAGTCTGAGCTCATTTTAAAGAGCTTGGATTAAGTCCATGTGCAAGTTTTAGTTGCCTGTTAAATTTCTAATGCCTGCCACATACACCATTAGAACACTTAGATTTTTAAGACAGCATTGACTCATATTTTCTTTGGGTTTTAGCAGCTAAATAGACATGCAGCTTTCTTAATCCACTTTTCTCTACCTCTTCTTTTAAAAACTTTAATGTGAATGTATTGAAGTATTGGAGATATCCAGAGTAAATTATGTATCATGTGGGAGAAATAATAATTAGCACAGACATTTCTGAGATAAAATAAATTTATTCATCTCAGAGCATCCTCTGATCCCTTGCATTAGTGAAGTTATTGGTGCAGGGAATACAGAGAGGCAGTACAAGCAGAAACTGAAAATAGTAAATGAGAAGTTGCATTGGCAGTGCATTTAAACACTGAGCAATATGTTAAGTGCTCTGTAACTCTCAGTTTGTATTACACTAGAAGTGCTCTTTTTTAGCTTTGTTTTTGGATTCCCCGTCCCCCAGTGCCTAGGTAGTCCAGTATTCACATTCCTCTAAAGTTTTATTAAAGTGCAGCCCTGCCAAAGGCCAGCACAGATCCAAGTATGTGGAAAAGGACTCCTTCCATCCTGCAGTTCCCTGAAATGGCAGCACAGTGGATTTCCAGCTCTGCTCTGTGTGGAGCCTGCTGCAAGCATACGTGGCTGCAATTTTTGTTAATGCTGCCAAGGACAGCCTTTGCTTCAGTCCTTGAAACACCTTTTTGGCTCATGAAAACAGCTTTATAGAAAAAAACCCGCAGTTAATGCTGACTTCCAGATCTCAGGGTGGGTGCTGAGAGCCCGAGCAGAGCTGGGACCAGACTCCATGATCCTGGACACAGGAGAAATGCATGGAAGATCCTCACAGAAAGGAAGGGTCTGATGTGAGAAAGACTGAGATTTAGGAAAACCAAGCAGTATTTCTGCTCTTTGAACACTCTATCCCAGCCTTTCACTCCAGTCCTAACAGAAATCAAGCTTTGGGAAGTGTCTGTCACATTGTTTGGGTTTTTTTCTTTGATTTGGAGATGTTCCTGAGTGTATATACTGAGCTGAAGAGCCCACAGCCCATTCAAGCCTAGGAGCTCCCCTGCCTTTCCTTCACCACTAGTTATTAATGACAAACTGTGGGCAGTATTTGTCAGTTATGTAGTTATTAACAGCTAAAACTTAAACAATTTATAATGTTTTATTTTCATTGTGGGTTCAAGAGCCTGTTTTGGGTCTAAACTAAACTCCACTCAGCCTTTGGAAGGCTCCAAAAACTACAGCTGTCATTTGAGCTGAATTCTGCAGCTGCCTGCACCTACCAGTGGCTTCATGCCCCTCTAATATTCAGGCCAGATCGATATTTTGTCCATTTGTAATATTTCTGCTAGAAATAACACACAAGTAGGTTCAAACCCAGCCTGCAGAGCATTCAAACTCCCATCTCTGTGCACTCAGGGCATGTCAAACTCTTGCTCCTGTAGGTTCTGAGCAGGGATCATATGGGACCAGTGTCCTCATGTGCCCTGAGAGCTGCAGGGGGAGCAGCAGGGACACACTCCATTAAAGCCTGGTGCCTCTTGCTCCTTGACATCTGTCAAACTGTCTGCTGGGCAAAAAAGCTTGAATCCTATAAGCTGAGCTAATTCCTGCGTTTCTCTAACACTTTTCTCATTGCTGTCTTGTCACCCTCATTCCTGGCCAGAGTCAGAATTGATGATTACGTGTGCTAGCAGCGAAACTCTTCTGCATGACACGGTCCTCTTGGAAAGCAAAAGGTACATTTTCCATCTGTGGAGTACTACTAATCCTGGGAGTAGCTGAGGATAAGTCTGAAACTTCACATGCCTAATGGATTGCAGGCAAGCTGGGAAGTAAAGGACGGGATAGAGCTTTAGCAGAAGTCGGGGTCGTCTCCCCGTGCCCTCCTGCCAATCACCTGTTTCTCACTTTAAAAGCCCAATGTTTTAGTTTGTGTCCTTTCTTTCTGTGGCTCATACAATTGATGCTCTCCCATCGTGCTCCTTGTGGTGTTAGCTGTGAGGATGACAGCTCTCTTTAGTGCTAAGCCAAGATCAGCAAGTATATTGTGTTTTTCTAAAGAATTTCAAATAGAAGAGCCAATGATAAAAGGCCAGTGCTCAGCAAACGGTAAGGATCACTGGACAAGAGACATAAACAATCTAATTTAATAGATGTTTAAACAATTCAGAACAAATCAGGCCCTCACAGAGAGCAGCACAGGTTCCCCAAGGGGCTGGAGTGCCTGTAAATACCTCAGTGAACATTGTGTCTGCAGGCTCACCTGCCCTTTCTGACAGCCACTTTTCCCTATTCTCTGGCACCTTCCAGCAGCAAATTAATGCCACAATTAATGTTGATTGCAGTGTGACTGCTGCCCACCTCACAGCAGGTTTGTCTGCTCCCTGAGTGCCCTTTCAGCCCCAGCCCTGTGTGGTGTTTCTGCTCACCCAGGGCTGCAGGGGGACCAGCCAGTACTGGTCAGAAACTCAGTGAAGAGCCTGACTGCAAACTGTAGGGAAAGTCTGAGTTCTTGTCCTCTGGACGAGCAAAGGATGGAGCAGAAGGGTGTGATGAGAGGGCAATTTGTCATTACTTGGCTGGACACATGAATGAGAAAGGCAGTAGGTTATAAGCCCAACTGCAGAGATTTTGGTTCATGTGTGCTTTAAAACAGACTTTCTGTGACCTTAGACAAGTAATGCAGAACCGGATTTGTCTTGTAGTTAATGCTGTCCTGCTGATAGGCTTAGCAAATAAAAACAAGCTGGAGTAAACACCAAAATACTTTAAAAATTATCTTGGTCCCTCTGCCTTTGCCTCCCTGTCCTGTCTACAGACTAGGAGCATTTTTCAAACCCACAGACCTGATGACAGCCATCTGCACACTCATAAAGGGCACCACACAAACAGGTAAGCGAGGGAGCAGCTTTCTGACCACAGAGCCCTGAGCACGCAAACCCAGGGTCCCCAGTAACCCACGGGTGAATTCCCTGCTGGCTGTAGCAGCCACCCCAGGGGCAGGAGGCTGGCGGGGGGCAGTGACCAGCACCCTGAGCAGGGCCAGGGCAGGATGGGATGAATGGAGTCAAGGTGGTGGAGGTGGCTGGGGGCACCTGGGCAAGCTGGCAGCAACCTGCCTGTGGCCAGCAGGGAACGCGGCGAGCGCCCATCCTCTGAAACGCTGCTTGTGAGCGAGGCAGGAGGAGAACAGAGCCTTGTGCACCACGGACCCGCTGCCCTTAAAGCTGCTCCAGCTACGAGAGGCCGTCCTGTGCTTACAGACAGCCGCCTGCGATGGGAGCACATGGTGCGGGATGTGCGAAGCCTGGAGAAGGCGAGGGCAGCACCCGCACCGCCGGGAGCGGCGGGGACCGCGGAACCTCCGCAGAGAGCGGCTGCGGGCAGGACAGCCGGTCATGCTTAACGTGGGGCCACAGGGCAAGGAGATGCTCGGCTAAAGGGCATCGTTTCTGGGGGCTCCCGGGCCGGGGATCCCCGCCGTTCCCAGCCCGGGTGCGGTGCTGCCGGGCCGGTGCCGGCTCCTCCCCGGGGGCGGCCCCGGCGCAGGTGGCTGCGAGGAGCAGGAAGCTGCCCCGCTGCCGCCCGTGCTGAGCCGTGCTGAGCCGTGCCGTGCCGAACCGAGCCGTGCCGTGCCCAGCCGTGCCGCCCGGGGCTCGCCGCTCGCCCCCTCCGTCGAGGCTCCGCGTCCGCCGCAGCCCCCTAAGCCAGGGCATTTCTTTCTCGGTGTTTCCTCGCTCCATCCCCGCTCCGAGCGCTCGGCTCTCGCTGCCGAAGGCACCGCCGGGTCGCGGCCGCGGCTCTCGGGGCTCCGCCGCCCCCCGGGCCGCGATGAGCGCCGCGGACCCCGGGCCCGGCCCCGGCCCCGACCCCGGCCCGCAGGACCGGGACCCCGGGCCCGGCCCCGGCACGGCCCGGCCCGGCAGCCCGCAGGAGGAGCTCGACTTCTCCATCCTCTTCGACTACGACTACCTGAAGCCGATCGAAGGTTGGTGAGGAGCCCCCGGAGCTCCTCGGGGCACGGCGGCACCGCTTGCCCGGCAGGTGCTCGCCCTGGGCTGCTGGCACAGAGTGGCTCCGTGTCCGTGCCGGGATGGAGTGTCCGGGACGGGACGGCCGGGGGACATCGCTGCTGTCCCCAGAGCCGTGCAGCCAGCCGGGGGACATCGCTGCTGTCCCCAGAGCCGTGCACCAGCCGGGAGGAGCTGTGGCAGGGAGGGCAGGGGCTCAGCCGCTCGGCCGGGCACTCGCTGCCCGCAGCATCCTGGCACAGCCCTGCGAGCTCCAGGGTAGTCACAGCATCCTGGCACAGCCCTGCGAGCTCCGGGGGCAGCCGGACCATCCTGGCACAGCCCTGCGAGCTCCGGGGCAGCCCGAGCGCTGGGGCGTGCAGCCCTGGCATCCACCGCCTGCCCTGAGCCCGAGCGTCCCGCAGGGGTGGCACAGCTGGCTCCAGCCTGGGGACGAACACGGCCAGCTGAAGTTGAATTTGAGGATAAAAGAAAGATTTGCAGGCTGTTCTGCTTTTCTGAGCTTATGCTGGGATACTTTAAAGTGCAGTGGCAAGTGTTGCCTGGCTTTATAAATGGTGATTCTGTCTGTTGATGGTACTGAACAGGGATATTTCCTATAAAATATAGATTTGTGTAAGCCAGAGTGTGGTTTACAGATTTTACAGGTTTATAGATTTGTGTAAACCAAAGCTGGAAGAGAGGACCCAGAGGAGTGATTTGTTGGGATGTTGTCTCTAAGACACGTTGGTTTTGATTCTGCACAGTGGAGAGTGGTGTTTCCCTGGGGCATCTCAGAGATGTTGTGTTCCTCTGAGGGAGGAGACCTTTGAGGCCTGAATCTTGGTGTCATTAATGAAATGGAGAGTTGTTGCTGAGTTTTATTGTCTCTGTCCTCGTTTAAGTGCACCAGCATGGAAGCTGATTGGGGATGGTTCATACCACCAGATGGACAAAGCTGAATTTTCTTTCAAGGTTTCGTGTAGATCAGAACATGCTGCAATAAATGAATAATTGGGGAGGGGTTAATGGTTTTAATGAAAATACATGGAATGTCAGTGAAAGCTTCAGATGTTGGTGTGCTCACATCTTTGCAGTAGACAGTGCTGCTGTGGAGCCTTAAGTGGGAAGTTCCACAGAATATAATCGTACGTAGGTGGGGGTTAGAAAGTTTAATCTTCAAACCACATAAATGCAGAGCAGTGTGTGCTTGTTGTAGAAGTAGCTTCCTTCTTGAGCCTGCTTTCTTCACTTTTGAATGACTGGAAACCATAATTAGTAGTAATTTTGTTCCAAAGATGGAAATCATTAGCTTAAAAAAAAAAAGAGAAAAAAAGAAAAGATCCCAACCATATATATGAGTATTGTAATCTGGAGAACATTCTGCCTGGCTTTGAAAAGGCACCAGCTCCAGTCTGTAAGCAATCCAGGATACATCCGCAACCTTTAATGTACAAAAGATTAAAGTGTGTTTACATGAGAGCAGAGAATGATCAAATTCTGAGCAAGGGCTTTATGCACATGCTGCTGGTAACTGATGCTCATTGTTCATGTGCAGCTCTGGCCCCATCTGAACTGCACTTGGGCAAACAAGTCCTGTGCAGAGGAGGATTCAAAGTGGAACCAAAACCAAAGGAGTGGGACCCAGCACTTCAGCCTGGTTCCTGCATTTGGAGTCCTCCCAGCCTGGTCTGCTCCACCCACTGCTCATGACAAGTCCTAAAATAACAAATCTATAAGCATGCTAAAAGGGATTTTTTTAAATTATAAAAATATGGGAAAATGTTAATGTTGAGCTCTAGGAATGGATTGGGGTGAATGTTTATTCCTGATAAACAATTTTTTAAGAGGCTGGACTTTGGCAGTATCCATCCAAGGTTGTTTTAAAAGTAGGACCTATATCTCAACTTGTTGTCATGGGGATGCCAGAAATATCCTTCCTGAAAGTGACTGGCATTCAGTAGTGCTTGTGTGTGCCTGGGCCAACAGGAACATGGACTGCTATAAAAGCAACAGGGAAAAGAAGGGTCAACAAAAATCCTGCAGTCAATATTATTAATATTAGATGTTCCTTTTGAAGCCAGCCATTTCCAAAAGCTTTTTACCTTTACTCGCCAGACTTTAATTAGCAATCTTCTCAGGGTTTGCAAACAAGAAACATCTGCTGAACTCAGGAGCCTGCCCAGGTGAACAGGATTTGGGGAGTGTGGGCAAGGCATACATTGCTTTCAGGTGGAAGCAGTGATTTCATTTGGCCATTGAGGATGTTTTCTGTCCTTTAAACAAAAAAGTGTTAGATGCATTCACTGCAGAGTTCTGTGCAGGTGTTGGCAGTGGTATCCCAAATTTTAGCTCCTTTCAAACGTGGCAGGTGAGTTAATGAGCATTTCTAAATGAACTCCTACAGCAGGGCTCCCAGAGGAGTAAGCTCTGCTAAGTGCTGTGTGTGTTCTTCCCTAACACCTGCTCTTGGCTGCCTGAGAGACAAAATACTGAAATGCAGACAGTGCTGTGCTCCAGCAGCTCCCTGCAGGTTTGCTGGGCACTCACTGTGTGATGATCTGCTGAGAGGTAAAGCTGCCACATCATTTTTAATGTTTGAGGTCAGCCCTTCTGGGAGCTGATCCTCTGAGGGGCGTTCTGCAAATCCAAACAAAACCTGTGTTTAAAAATATTCCAGATGAAATCCTGCCCTGAGACAACAGGTAGAAATGCAGATGGGAAGGAATATTTTCTGTAGGCTCAGGCCCTTGCTGTAGCTCATTAGGCTCAGACTGCAGCTGGTGATATGAATCTACAAGGTCTGTGTGTGTGTAGTGTAGAGAGGGGAAGCAGGGAGCATCCATAAATATTAATATTCCTCCAAATGCTTGTTTGTATGTAGACAGGCTCCCAGGGACATTGCCACGTCTTGTAGGTGTCAAGCCCTGAATAATTTGCCTCGTTCCTTTTTTTCTCCTCCCAGATGCAAAGCTATTAAAAGGAAAAAAAAACTGAAAGTGCATGCAGTTGGGTCCTGGGGCTGGCTCAGGAACACAGGAGGCAGTGTTCAGCCCTGCCATAAGGAAACAAATATGCACATCTACCAGAGAATTCCAGATTTCACTCAGGAAACCAGCTCTCACTTGGAGCTTCCAAGCAGTTAGTGTAAATAACAGACAACTCAGCTTTTGAAAAATGCAAAGAAGCTCTGGGCTGGCCCCTTCAAATGACAATAAGCAAGTTAATTGAAAACGAAAATCGACTCTTTTACTTATGCAAATGAGGGACTCCAGTTAAATCCTGGGAGCTGCAGCCAGAGGATGTGAGGTCAAAACCCATCTTGTGCCCCTGGCCTGCACAGGGCTATCTTTGGCTTTTCCTAGAGGATGGTTTGCACAAACCCAGCACGGAATGCAGCCTTTATTCCCTAATTTCATGCTAATTGGCACGGTCCCATTTGGCTGAGTGGCTGCCTTTGAAGTCGCTGCCTTGTTTTAAAACAGGGCAGGGTGGCCCTCACCAATCCACGTGTGCTCACCCTGCTATGGCCCTGGGCTTGGGGAACCTGGGCAGCCTCCTCCTTTCCCTTCAGACATGTGTGAAAAGGAGTTTGGTAAATCAAGGGTCAAGTCCTTGGAAACCGAAATCCCCTGATTTGTGATTCAGCTGTCCCTGGGTTCTTAGGGGCACTCCTGAGGGTCTGTACCTGGGGAGGGTGCCTGGCTTCCAGAGGGTTGATGGAGCTGCCTGTGCCCAGAGGAACTGGCCTGGTGGTTATTTGCAGTGCAGGAGCACCCAGAACTCTGCTGTGATAAGAGAGACAGTCGTGTGGATAAAACCTGTGGAAAAAAGGGGCAGTGAGAGCTGGCAGCTTGGGTGGGATCCCGGAGGGCTTGGGGGGTCAGACTGCTGTAGGAAGAGGAGCTGAGTGACACAGGGAAGGCTGTTTGCTGACAGTGAAGCTGACTGAGAGCATGGGGAGATGCCAGTGCTGCCTGGTTGTGAAATTCGCGGTGTGTTAACCCCTGTGACAGCAGAAGGATCTTTTGGTCCTGAATCAGAGGGTGAATCAGCAGTGAAACCTCAGGCTGGGAAATGCTTGAGTGCAGGGAAGGGGGGAAAGTGCTGGAGCTGCCCGTGCTGAGGAGATGTCTGTGAGATGTCCATCAGAAAAGAGTGGAGAGGACAATCCTTTGCTGGAGTATCTCAATCTGTGTTCTGGCATGCAATATGCAGAAATGGATGAACTCTTGCAGGTGGCACAGCCTTGGGAGCAAAGCTCTATCTCCGAGGCATCTGCACCGAGGTTTCCAAGTTGCTTCATTTCCTGGGAAACACCTTTGCTGGTCTCTCACGCAGCTGTTCTCTTGTCAGGGGGTGCAGTGGGCTCTCCCTCCTTGGGGAGCCCAGCTGGAGGGGGTGGCAGGGCTGTTCCCCCCTGTGTGCCACCCCCAGTGTGGCAGAGGGCCAGCAGTGTGAGCCTGGCTGCCCTGAGCTCCTGCAGCCCTAGCCAGGCTCGCCTTGGCAGCTCAGGGAGAATTTTGGGTGGTGCTGGGGCCGTGTGCCTGAGCCATTCCCGTGCCCTGGGCTCTGTGTCCCCGCTGGTATCTGCAAGGGCAGAGAGAAAGCAGCTGGGATGCTGGCGAGCATCCTCTGCCCCTGGCCAAGGCAGGGCTTGACGCTGTTTACAGAAGCAAACTGCTGCTGCTCCTCTCCTGGGGCTGCTGGCTCTGCTCTGCCTTTCCCTCCAGCAGATTCCTGACCCCAGGCTGGCCGGGAGCGGAGCAGCCAGTCCTCTCCTACTGAAGCCAAAAAGCAGAATTCCTGCTGATTTCCATGGAAGAGGCGTTTATTCGCGGGAGCAGCACTTGCTGCTTCACCCCGGTGCCCCGCATCCCTCCCCGCTGAGGTCAGAGCTCGCCTCGCAGCATCACCGGCGTTGCCATGGGCACAGACCGCGACATCACCGGCGTGGGCAGGAGCGGCCGGGACAGTGATTTCATTGTACCCTGCAGCTCTGCGGGGTCGGCGGAGCTTCCCCAAAGCCCGAGCCGGGCTCCTGACGAAGCCGTGCCGATGAGTCAGGGCTGTAGGCTCAGCCCTGGGCATCACCGCTGCTGCTCCGGGCTCTGCTCAAACCAACGCCGGGTTTGTCTGCAGCCCTGCTTTATTGACGCTTTGCCATGTGGGGCAGAGTAAATATTGTTGCTGCACAGAAGGCTGTGGGTGTTTTCTTGCGCGGGGGCTGTGGCAGGGGCAGGCTGGGGCTCGCCGTGTGTGTGAACGCTGTTATTCATACCTGGAATTGCATCCTCCGGGAGGGGCAGTGCCGGGGTGAAAGTGCTCTCTGAAACGCAGTATTTCAGGGATGAGCTAGGAAAATGTAGGTTGTCTGAAGCCCGGTTTTTGAGGGGTGTGTTTGTTATTCAGCAGACTTTTAAAGTGACACGTGCACTTACAAATAAATACATTTGCTTTTCCCTTACTCCTCAACGTGGACCTCCCCCCACTGGCTTTGCAGCTCGGTGTGTTGAATTTTGGTTCTGTACCTGCTGTCTGTGTCTGGCACACATAATTCAATTTAATGTTTGTGGTGGGGCAGTTTAGCTGAAATGCTCACCTGCTCCTTGAGGTGAAGCTGTTCAGCCTGGAGAGGCTTTTCTGCTCCTGCTGGCCATGGCACAAATGCTGCCTCGAGCCTGGCCCAAGCCTGTCTCTGCTTGGTGCTGGTTTTGCTCGCTGGCATCAGCTGGAATTGGGGAGATTCTCCCCAAAGATTCTCCCCAAAGCAGTGGGAGCCATGGTGCGAGCCTCTGGGTTTGTGTTACTCTGCTCATTCCAGAGACTGACGAGTTCTGCTCAGAGGGAATCTCAGCAGCAATCTCGAAGCTCGATGTGTCAGACCTGAGTGATGGGGATGACACACTCGCTACTCCTGGGTGCCAAAGCTCTGAAATCCACGGCGCTAAAAATATGTTTGGCTCGGAATTCGGTGACTCGTTGCTGTTTTCCCATCCCCAAAACAGCTGTGTGCTGGGATTAAAAGCCAGAGGGGAACCTTAAGCAATGTGCAAGGCTGGACTGTCCTGTGCAGCTCCCCTCCTGTCCTGGACATTCTGTGTGTTGGTTTGTTTGCTCGGCTCTTGGGGTTTCCCAATAAACACGAATGCTCAGCAGTTCCTAAAAATGAACAGAAACCCCCTGAGAATAAGTCCAAATCTCTCTGCATGTAAAAGTTTCACCAGGAACTTCTGCTACTTTTGCAGAAAGCACAGTCAGCTCCTGCCTGGCTTTCTGTGTGATATTTTCTCATTGGAATTGCTGTCTCATGTCGTGTAGGAGTTAGAGAAAATGCTGGAACAGTAATTTAAATATTTAAATGAAACCCTCTGCCTGTGGCATTTGCTGATCAGTGCCCAAAGCGAGCAGATAGTGTGAATTAATCCAAAATGTGGAGCTGTTTCAGGTATTTCCTGGATACACTGAAATCTTAAAAAACTTATACAAATCCTGGTAATGTTTTGCATGTTTTTGTGTGATGACAAATATTCTTCAGCTCCAGGAGCTGATGTCCATGGGAACACCTGCCATGGCTCTGGGATGCCACTGCCACTGCACCCCCTTGGCTGTGGGACCAGACTGGAACAGGGTCCAGCAGTGCTGGTGGGAATTCTGTGTTCCCTGGAAGCATCCCTGTGCTCTGCAACCTGGGGGTAGTTTGTAAAATGGAAATCTCTGAAAATTGAGGACTTTTGGTACCAGCAGAGAGAGGGTTCTACTGAACACCTATTTGTTATTGTGTATTTTATAATTCCTGTCTGAAAACGTTCCTTGGGCTGAAATTGGAATGTGATTGCCCTTTAACCACAGGGCTGGATTCTTTTCCCCTCTCTCTCTTCTCTAACAAATATTTGTGAATGTGTTTTCTGACTCACATGAAACCTGTCACCAAACTTGCTGTCATGATAGAGCCAAACAAATCATCACACAGAACTGCCTTTTCAATTTAAGAGTTTGAGCTCAGCTTTGGCCATGAAGCCTTTCCTGCTTGGGTCTGGCTGTGTAAGGAAGGTGTTTATCCCTCTCCAAAAGCTATTCCTCAACATTTGGTTTTAAGTAGATGTGTTTGGAAGCGATTTTGTGATGTGCTGGTCTCGGTCCAGCTCCTAGTTGGCAAAATGTGACTGAAGTCACAGCACCTGAGGTGCCACTATGGGGTGTCCTTGCCAGGAGGGCAGCCCTGCCGTGGACAGAGGGGCTGACCTGTCCAGGGATCCCTCAGGTGAGGCTCAGGCAGCAGGAGCCTGCCTGGAGGTGTTTGCATTGCTCCTGTCCATGCTGCACCTGCCTGGAGCACTTGAGCTTCCCTGGCTCTTAATCCAGTATTTCTCACAGGCATTAACTGCAGTTAAAAAGAATGAAATAATAAGCTAATATCAGATCACAACCAGTTTATAAATATGCAATTTTTTTAACCCATGATTGCTCAGCTTCTGTAACAATATTTACAGTCTTAAAGAGACCCTTCTTTTTCCAGAAGAACCGACTCCACATAAAACCACCAGCCCACCCTCTGGAGTTACATACGTTCATGATGTCTTGGACTGTGGCCTCAAGCCATGCCCCCTGCCTTTTCCTAACCTTTCTGCAGACCCCATGGGCAGATATGGACAGCCAGATAGCATAGGGCCAACACCTCCACACCCTGCCAACGCTGCAGGGGCCTCTGCTCCGAGCCCTAGGATTGAAATAACTCCATATCATGAACTGATTCACTCAGGGGGTCCCTTCCGCAGCAGAGACACAGATGTTCTTTTGGTAGAACATCAGTCCAACTCAGCCACCACTAGCCCGAGGGTTACCCTGCCTGTCCCTGGCTTTGAGGGCTACAGAGAACCACTGTGTCTGAGCCCAGCTAGTAGCGGCTCCTCTGCAAGTTTCATTTCAGAGACAAATGTATCTCCTTGCACCTCACCATGTGTTTCACCAAATAATGGTCCTAGTGATGACCTTTGTCCACAGTTTCAAAACATCCATACTCATTATTCTCCTAGAACCTCTCCAATAATGTCACCACGAACAAGCATCACGGAGGAAGCCTGCTTGGGACGCCACTCACCATCACCCTGTCCCAACTCAAGGTCTTCGTCGCCAGGTGCAAAAAGGAGGTACTCGAGCACTGGGCTCTACAGCTCCCAGCTGCCCCCCAGCTCTCCTCGGCAGTCACGGACCCCCTCTCCACAGCCCTCTCCTCGCCTGCCCCCGAGAGAGGACACCTCAGCAGTCACTTACACGCCGCTGCCCAGCGCTCCCCTGCCCATGGATGCCATGAGCAGCCTCCCCACGGATCCTTCCTGCGGCGTCCCCACGAAAATCTGGAAAACCAGCCCCGATCCTTCGTCCATGTCTTCCCACAAAAACAGCATTCCGTGTCACGTCTTTCAGACTGTTGACTTCCACGGGCCTTGTGAGCAGGAGGACAGGAGAAACTCAGCCCCAGAATCCATTCTGTTGGTTCCTCCGTCCTGGACAAAGCAGCTGGTGCCTGCAATACCAATCTGCAGGTATGTCATCCTTCTCGTGGGTGTGTTTTCCATGTTCTTTTCATGGTTTGGTGTCCTCTGTCATGGCTGGTGATCCCTAGGGAGTGTTTTATTGGGCAGGTCCTGCTGCAGACCAGAGCCAGGTCCATTAGGATTCTGAGATGAAAAAGTCAGGGTTTTGAAGAAACATCACCAAAGAGGCTCATTGATAGCACAGTACACTACAAATCCAAATTTCCAAATGATTTGTCTAAATAGCAGATTGCAGACAGCCTTTGGCATAGGCTGAACACTCTGGTGACATCCTGCTGCTCTTAAAATGGTGGGATTGCTTTTCTAAAGTCGCTTACAAATTTCCATCGAGGATGAAAATATTTAAATTTATTTTTATTTAAATTTAAATAATGCCTGATTCAACACAAAGCTCACAGCTCCAGGTCAGACTGAGCATTCGGTCACCTCCAGGGACTTAGTGTTGGTTGTTAATTTGCCAGTTGTCCCTTAGCCCAAATCTCAGCCCTCCCTTGTCTGGCTCTGTGGCATCTGCCAGGACCGAGGGTGCCAAGTGAGTGACTCGGCTCCTAGTCGCTGCTGGCACCCTGTCAGTGCCATCCTGCTGGGCACAGAGGTTGTCCCCACACTGACGTTATCCCAGGGTGTTCCTGACCTGCAAACACAAGCTGTGAGTGACAGGGCACGGGCTGTGACTTCCCTTGGCTCGTCAGACCGGTCCTGGCAGCAGCCACAGAGTAAGAGTGGTTTAAAATCCAGCGCAGGCTTTAGCTGTACACTGCAGTGTATTCATTTCATGCCATAAACCCTTATGTATTTTCATAACAGGAAAACTAGTATCAGGTAAGAATATTTAGCATTTTATTGATGTGCATTTTAATATTTATGGAAATCATAACGATTATTAATTTGCACAACTGGCAGATAATGACAAAACGGAGTTAATATTTCAAAATACGTATTCTGTGATCTCCAAGTTGGTGACACATAGCAGAAGCTAGATAAAAGAGGGCGATCTTTGAAAAAATGTAATTGCTACAGATATTTCTGTTTGAGAAGCAGAAATACCTTATTCTCTTCTGCAAGGAGATGGGCCCACAGAAACTGCCATCATCTCAGCAGAGATGTGAGCAGTGCAGCAGAACCCCACGGGAACTCCCGAATATTCCCGGTGGGGCACTGGGAGGAAGGAGGGATGGGGGAGCTTTGAGAAGCCACGTTCTCAGGAGTGTCCCTGCTGTTGTGTCTCCGTGTGTGTGTGTCCCAGCTTGCCCGTGCAGTCCCTCCCACCCCTGGAGTGGCCCCTGGCCAGCCAGTCTGGCTCGTACGAGCTGCGGATCGAGGTGCAGCCCAAGCCCCACCACCGCGCACACTACGAGACCGAGGGCAGCCGCGGCGCCGTCAAGGCTCCCACCGGGGGACACCCCGTGGTCCAGGTAAGGCACTGGGCATCCCCCTGCAGGAAAAAGAGGGGGGCAAGGTCATCCCTGAATTGTTTGCTGTGGGTTGTGTCTGGAAGAGGAGCAGCCTCTGAGCTTTTGGATGAGCCGAGCCTTGGGGAAGGTCAGTTTGGGTTGGCTTCTGAAAGCTCAGAAATGTGGATGATGTGTTTGCTGCATTTTCTGGGCTCTATAAACCTCGTGTGATCCCCTGGGGGCAAGCTCATCTCTGAATTTTTTGCTGTGGGTTTTCTCTCAAAGAGGAGCACCCTCTGAGCTTTTGGATGTGCTTTTGGGTGAGCTGAGCTTTGGGGAAATCCAGGACTTGGGGAAGGTTGGTTCTGAAAGCTCAGAAATGTGGGTGATGTGTTTGCTGCATTTTCCGGGCTGTATAAACCTCGTGTGATCCCCTTACAACTGTCATAAGGTGCCTGGGGAGTCACTGCTAAAACAAGTGAGCAAAATTCAGGCTGCCAGTGTGGAGAGAACGAATTCGTCCCTTTGCTGACCTGAGAGGTGAATGAGCTGAACCCTTCTTCTGTTTGGAGTGTGAACAGCTTTTCCTTCACCTTTCAAAGGGTGGTATGAAATACTGGCTGAGTAGCTGCAGTGTAGCCAAGTGGGGGCACATCAGTCATTTCCCTCATTTCCCCTGTTTTCAGCCCATGTTTCCTGAAGGAAAGCCAAAGGCAGGCTGTGCTGTGTCAGGGGGAGAGTGCTGGAATGATGTGTGGGAGCTGAACAGGTCAGCCACAGCTACAGCCTTCACTGAACAAAGTTGGGCTGCATCCCACAGATGTTCCTGACACACTCAGGGCTTGCAGGAATCAGGAAAACATTAACATTTATGTGTAATTTCAAGCATGTGATCAATACCACTAATTTCACTGGCTTGATTTATGCTTAACTTCAAACACATGTTCAATATTCCCCTGCAGGCTCACCCCCTTTTAAAATCAAGCCATAAATTGGTAAATCAATGAATTTGTTTGCTTTGATGGAGCTGGACTTACATGTATGGACTGGGTATTTGAGTAAAGGGTGCAGGCTAATATTAACCAGCAGTCACGTTTGCCATACCTCAATAATGCAGGATTTTGGTTTGGGTCTGACAAGCTCCTGTGGTGTGTTTGAAGCTACCTGGATGCAGGAATGATACCAATCAGCACTTGCTCCTTTCTCAGTTTTCTTGCAACTGCAGTATCACTTACCTTCCCAAGGTACTCCTATCAACAGGCTCCTTATTGCACTGAAGGAGTTTCTTGTGACATGGGGAAATAGAATTTGTTTCCTTCCTGCAATCAATATCAATCAAAGAGGCATTTCTATTTTCTGTCGAAGACAGGAACCAATATTGCTAGTTTTATCATAATTTGCCATCAAGCTTCAGGATCTAAGGCTATAAATTCAAATGTCCACTTTAGTTCCCCGAGCAGATGTGCCTCTGCACAGCTGTGCCTGCATCTGGGGAAAATATGGACAGATTCTTTCTGAAGGTTTATTGTAAAGCTGGGAGTATTTGTTGAATTTGTGTTCACTTGAACATAACCAGGTTCATCTGGATGCCAAGCAATGAGATAGTTGCACCTGTATGGTTTATGACATCTCAGACTGGGGGAGGCTAGTAAAATCCAAAGTTTTCATGTCAGAAGTTGTTTGGCTTCAAGGGATCTTTTTTTTTCCTTCTCCTTCTTTCCCTTTAGTGAAGTTTAACTTTTGTGCTCTTGTCAGATGCAAACAGAGTATTTTTCTAAAATGCAATCTCTTTTGAAACAAATCTGATTTTAAAAAAGCTTTCAATTAACTCTCCACGTGACTAATTACCCAGCTGAACCTGCTGGCAGAAGAGATCTTGGCTGGTTTTTGCAGCACCGTGTTGGCCTGCAATATTTATTTTTCTGGAAAGTGCATTTTGCATGCAGATTTCTTCTTTTGGGTGCTCTGAAGCTACAGACCAGCAGCTCTCATATCCTCCAAGCCTTATCTTGTGGTTTATCTTTCTGATGCTGCTTCCTCTTCTTCACGTGTCGAGCCCCGCGGGTTCGTGCTCAAGGCTCTGCACCAGTTGTGCACTCCGAGCATGGCAGGAGAAGAGTCTGGGTGGTCAAAGCCTCTGGGGAGCTGGACCAGGTGGGACATGGGCTGTGCCAGGAGGAGGGGGAGAAGCCATGGAATGGTCACATGTCTGATTCCAGCACCACATGGAGGAGCACAGGCTCCCAGCTCAGGTGTTTGAGTCTCTCTTGGGAGGAGCCTACAGATTGTGGTAGCTGGAGAGAAAGTCAGGTTTTAGGGATGTGAGCATCCCCTGGACGTTAAGGTGCTGAGAATAGCCAGGAGATGCTCTGTAGCAAGGACAAAGCTGAAGTTTTCAGGTTCCTTCCATCCCGCAGGTCCCCCTGGTCAGTGACACCACAAAGGAGGGGGAGGCACGTTTGGTTCCCAACTCTTCTTTCCCAAAGCTGCTGATTTGTACCCATCTGCTCCAGTCAAGGCTGTGGAACAGCCTGGGCACTGGGAAAGGCAGTGGCTGCTCCCGAGGATGTGGCTGGGATAGAAGTGGCAGCCCAGACACAAACCTGGAGGGTAATGGCAGAGGTTAAATCCACGACCCAAAGTTTACCCTGGGATAACATCCAAAGGAAGAGCAGGGCTGCAAAACCCCAGTGCTCAGGTGAGGGCAGGGGCAGGCACAGGCACCCCCAGCCCATCCAGCCCTGTGTGCCAGGCTCCAACTCACTTCTCCTCTCCAGAGCAGGAAAGCTGTACTGAGAGGGGCTCCTGTTCAGCACAGCCTGCCCAAAAAACTCATTCCCCTGGGTTCTAACTTCGAAAACTGTGGTGACTTTCACTGCCTCTTTTTATTTTTCTTATTAAAAAGAAGCTGGAATGGCAGAGTTGTTAGTGGAGCTCACAGGAGCTGCTTTACAATAACAAACGTATGTTCCACTTTCCTTTTATATTTGAATTTTGCCGTCTGTGTTTTCTTGTGGTTTCGCAGTCAAAGGAGACATTGTTTCTCAGCCTGGGCTTCCCATGGGGCTCTGACTTTTAACTGTATGTGACTTCCAACATTCAGCTAATTCATTGGTGTGTTAGTGAAACCAGAGCCTTTGATGGAAACTCAAACCCAAATCCCAGCTCGACAGGGTGATTCTCACTCTCACACGTGGGGCTGGGCTGCTGCTGGAACCCCGGCCAGCCCAGGGGGGTTTGCTGCCCAGGGCACATCCCAGCAGTTCAGTTTGTCCTTTTCCCACCTTCCCGAGGCCCCCGTGCAGGGAATGCACCCGGCTGGTGCTGCACAACATCTTTGTGCCACCATCCCTTGCCTGCTCTGGGGCTGGGTTTTGTCCCCAGCTCAGTGTGACAAACCACCTGCACCTTTCACACCTGATTTACCTGCAGGCCTACAGGGCTTGTTTGCACAATGGGATGGCTGTAGGGGCCTCTTGAGCTTTGAGCTCTGGGTTGTGGGTTTATTTACTGCTGGTCCGTGTGCAGTGGCCAGAACAGAGATTTTAGCTGCATCTGGGAAATTCTCTTCAGAACTAATGTGCCATCAAATGCAAGGGTAGGACAGCAGCCCTCAGGCTGTGCTGCAAGCATGGCTATAATTCTGAGGTGGAGGTGAATGAAAAGCTCTCACTCAAACTTTTGAGCCTAATTCAGAATGCATTGCTTTTAATGGAGAGGATTTTTGGCAGAGGTGAGGGGAAGCAGAGTGTACCAGCTGGTTTGAGGGGGATGCCTGTGCTGGGCAGGTTTTGTGGGTTAGAAATACTCCTGGATGAGGCAGATGCAGGATTTAATTCCTCTTTCCTGTCGGTTCTCACTGCAGGACTGTGCATGGGGGGGTCAGTGTGCTGTAAAGCAAAGCTGGAATTTCTGGCTGAGTGTCACAGATGTGAGCACAGAGCTCACCCCACTCAGGGCGTGCTGGAGTACCTCACCCAGGGTGGGCAGTGTCCTGGAAACTCACACCAGAGCTCTCTGCTCATGGGCTTCCCTGCCCAGCTGAGCCTCCAGTTCTTCCTTTTTCTCTCAGGACTGATGTCTGTGCAGTGGGAAGTGCCCTGTGCCAGCTGAGGGCTCCCAGCCAGGGCTCCTGTGCCATGGGGAGTGTCCTGTCCTGCTCACCAGGGCCAGGGTGTTCAGGGGGGACAGGGCTCCTCCTGCCTGCTGCTGCTCAGGGAAATTTATCTGGGGTCTCTATTTCATGCTGAATGAACTGTTGAACCCTGCTGCTTCCAGCAGACCTGAGTTGTTCTCTCTGACCATGCCTCGTGTTGTGAGTTTCAGCATGAAAGAAACTGGGGAGGGCAGAGGTTCCTGAGCCATGCTATTTTTTTATTCTTTTTTTCCCCTTTTTTTATTGCAAAAATGCTTTTTGGCAAAGATATTTTCAAGATCTGGCTGACATTCAGTCCCATGTCCAGTGCCTGAGCCAAGGCCATGGTGGGTTCCTGGACCCCAAAGTCACCTTGCCCTGGCAGAGGGCTCAGCTCTGGAGATTTGGTTCTGTGCAATCAAATCGATCACTTTGGGTTGGGATTCATCTCCAGGATGCTCTTGGTGCTGCCACCTCTTGCCCCTTGTCACAGTAAGCTTTGTGCCACACCTGGGTTTCACAGAGGGATGCTCCCGGGGAAGGATGAGCTGAGTGTGGCAGAGGAAGGTGAGGTTTTAGCAAAGCCCTGCCTTGGCACCCTCTGTTCTGCTCCAGCTGGGCTGGGGCTGGTTCCACAGCTCTGACAGCTGGCAAGGGCCTGGCTTTGCTAACTGGTGCCAGACCCCCGTGCTGAGGAATTCCCCCAAGTGTGATTCTATCAAAATCGTCAAATTTTCACCCTCTGATTTCCTCGTGGCACAGCGAGTTCTGTCGTGCTGGGGAGGTTTAGCTCTCTTGTCATGATGTGCATGGAAGTGCTTTAATGGCACAGTTGGTTTTCTTATCCAGCTGTGAAAATGAGATCTCCAAATCCTCCTCCCTGTACATTGCACTGGACAGATGCATTGTGCCTCTTCTTTAAAACTGTCATCTGAGATAGCCAAAGCATCCTGAAACAGGATCAGCTCTTCACAGGGGCAGGGAAGCTGAAGCCCAGAGAGGAAACAACTTGCTTACACTGTGCTGTGAGGTCAGTCAGGGGCAAACCCTCCTGACTGCTTTCTCCCAAGAGCTGCTGTCTCTCCAGACCTGTATTAACCCCATCTGAAAGCAGAAATCCCAGTAAGACACTGGCAGTCTGGTTGTCATTTACTGTAAGGAACAGCAGAGCAAGTGAGATTCAGCCCTTGGAATTTTGACAAAGCTGTCACCAAAATAAGAAACACTTAAAACTGAGTATCGTAAAAAGTCATAATTTATCAGAATCAGATGTTCAAAGGATTGTCTTCAGAGGCTTTTTTAGACAGCTTTGGTAGGGAGCAAAAGGAACTAAGGCAAAGACTTCCTTCTGGTTTGCGTTCTTTTGCAGTGTCCCAAGTACATTAAATTGAACAAAAACATGTGAGAAGATTCAGCTTTGTTGCTCAATGTCAGCCCAAAGTGGAGCAGGCAGAGGAGCTGCTACATGATACAGTGGCTGGACGAGGTCTTTGTTAAATTCCTGACAGTTATTGATATGCCCCTCTCCCTGAGACAATGCAGCGACATTTTCCATCTCGCTACGAGCATTGTTGAGCAAAGACCTCCCCAGAAAAAAAATTCCTTGACATCGCTGCAGTCAGCGGTTATTAACGATGGGGATGAACGCTCAAATGCGAGGCTGGAGCCGCTTGCAGCAGCAAGGGGGGACAGGAACGGGGCTGTGGGCTCGGAACATCATCTCGGAGGGTCCGAAAGGCACGGAGGGCAGCGCTGGTTTGCGGTGCCGCGGCTCCTGGGGGAAGGTGGGCGGGGGGCAGCGGCCCCGCTTATCTCCGGCACAGCAGCAGGAAGGGGAGCCCGGCAGGAAGCGATTTCTCACGGCTTTGTGCTCGCTTCTCGTTAAATGCTGCTCGCCCGGCTCTGTTTTCCCTCTCGTCGCTGCCGGCCGGGATGGTCACACATGTACAGCCCGGTGACTGCGGGGGACACAGCCAGGGGTGCTGGGGACACAGCCAGGGGTGCAGGGGACACAGTCAAGGATGCAGGGGACACAGCCAGGGGTGTAGGGGACACAGCCAGGGATGCTGGGGACAGAGCCAGGGATGCAGGGGATACAGCCAGGGGTGTAGGGGACACAGCCAGGGGTGCAGGGGACACAGCCAGGGATGCAGGGGACACAGCCAGGGGTGTAGGGGACACAGCCAGGGGTGCAGGGGACACAGCCAGGGGTGCAGGGGACACAGCCAGGGATGCAGGTCACAGCCCAAACCCCGTGTTAGGCTGGGCTCAGAGAGCTTCGGAGCAGATCAAACCCTCGAGCTGAGTGAGAGAATCCATTCCCCACATTCATATTTCTCCTCCTGGCCACGGTTTGCGTTGTCTAGACAGGAAGGTGCTTTAAAGATGCAGCTTTGTCCATCCCAGGGAGAAAGACCGAAATGCCCGGCAGGCAGAGCTCTGCTGGGATGAATGGGGAATAAATTATTCCCTTGTCCTCTCTAGAGCAGTCGGTCTCACACAGGACCTTACAGGGGCTCTCCAAAGACATCAGGAACATTTGCAGATGCTGCTGCTTTCGTTGTGCAGAGCCCAGCACTGCAGGGAGGATTTTGATGTGCAGCAGCTAAACTAGAAATCCCCAAGGAAATTTCACTCTGCAGCCCAGCAGTGAAAAGGCAAAGCTCTCGATTCTGGAAACTGGGAACTGAGGTGCTGCAGCTGCTGAGCAGTGCCTGAAGTGCCAGTTTGGGGTTCAGGACAGGGTCAGAATTCCCTGGCAGGGTCAGAATTCCCTGCACCAAGGCATGTACACCACAGGTTTCTCACTGGGATTTGGCTGCTCACCCCCTGCAAGACCTGGGAAATCACTGCCCCTCTCTGGCCTGGCTTCTGGGTGAGAATAGAAAAAGTTACCGTATTCATTTCCTGTGAATCTCTCTTTTTCCTGTTAATAATGCTAATTCTGCATAAATTATAATAATATTTAAATTCAAGAAAGCGTATCCCAGATTGAAAGAGCTAGTTTTCAAAAGTTGCTCTGAATTCTCCCTGTACAGAGATGTTGTATCTGTAGGTGACTACCTACAGAATTTTTAAAGAATTACCTTGCTTTCTGACTCTGCTGTCAATTTATCCTTTGATTTTTAGCGCAGTTAAGCAGTTCTGCAGCCTCCACCTGTGCAGACTTTTTGTGCAGCCCAGCAGAGGTGACCCTGTGTGTCACATCCCCCCAGCCAGGGGCACTGCCAGCTGCTTGGGTGCAGGGTTTGGATCATCTCAGCACTGGGCTTAGAATGGAATTAGAATTGCTTAGAAGGGAATTAACAACTCTGGCATTAAGTGCTGTGTGTTTGGAGCTGGGGGTCTCAGTTTGTGAGGAGTTTTGAAAAGTGTTCCACGTGGCTGATGTGTGCTCCTGATGGCTGCAGTGCCAGGGGTGGTTTTGGGTGTGTAACTGAACAAACCCAGCAGCTAAAGGCACATCTGCTCATTTTTTGCATGGACAATTCCACAGGTGCCTTCCTGCCAATGGCACTCAAACCCACCCCCTTTCCCAAATTTGACTGGTATTGATCTATGGATGGAGTGCAGGATGAATTTGGTTTCTGCAGAGGTGGGATGATGCTTTTAATAGTGCCACACATTTCCATTTTGTTTAGAAACCCAATCATAGCAGCAAACCAAACAAGAAAAGTCTCCTTGTTTTCTGAATGATGTTATTTGTTTATCTGCCAAAGTGCTTTGCATTTCCTCAGGTCACAAACCAGCCCATGTCTGGATCTGTTAATATTGTAAGAGTTAGGCAAAAGCAAAGTTTAAGAAAAATCTGAAAGAAAAAAAAAGAAAAAACTGAAAGAAATAGGATCTTAAAGTCCCAAAATAGAGTATGGAAAGGTACACATCATGTCTGGCTTCTCTTTCCCCTTGTGGCAAATGTGACTCAAAGGAGTTGGGTTTTTTCCAGCTCGATCTGTATACAGTTTGGGGGAGTTTTATTGTGAATAGGTCACCTTATAATACACAAAAATATTTCCTCCCAGAATTCTGTATTCATAAATCTTTCTTGATCCTCGCTCTCTTGAGACTGAAATCCAGATGATTTTGTTTTCTTCATGGAAAGAAGAGTGAGAAAGAGTGAAGGCACACCTTGATGTGCCCTGGAAGGGCTTGGAGGGAACAGCTCTGATGAGCAGAAGAACAACACTGAAACGCTGAGATTTTAGAGCAGCTTGGTTGTTGCTAAGGGAGGAAAAAAAAAGAATTTCAAAGCTAGTATTTTAAAAAGCATTTAAAATCTTCGCTTCTCAAAGTTTGTTTAAGGGTCAAATTTATTCCGCTTTTGCTTCTCCAAAGAAAAGATCAGTGCTTTGGTTAAATATTAAAGCAGCTGCCTGGCATAGTGGAGGTGAGTGTTTATTGACAGTGACAATCTTTAGCAGTTCAATTTTAAGAAGAGCCATATCTCTGAAGCATAGCTTTGATGTGTTCTCTCATTCCAGCTCCCAGTGAATTTTCTCTGTAAAAAAGCAGCACAAAAACTCTGTCCCCTGCTGAGCAGGGTGAGCATCACTGCTCCCTGGTGCAGGTAGAGTTTGTGGGAGAGCTGTAGTGAGGATGAGTGTAAAACTCTGATTTTAAAGCTCCTGGAGTGTTTCTGTGAGCTGTTCATCTCCATTTTTTTTTGTTCTTCAGGCATCCTGCTGTGTTTGTAGCGAGTGAAAGGTAGATGGTAATGCTTATGGTAAATGATCACTTATATTAGCCCAGAAAATGTAATCAATGAGCTCAAGGATGAACCTTTTTAAATGGGACACTTGACTCTTTTATGTATATTTTTTCTCTTTGTATTTGCATTTTATAATGCTATTCTGATTTTACAATGATGTCATCCCACAGCATTGCCACAATACCATAAATTACAAAAAGTAAAAAGTAATTTTCTTCCACTGACCAAACAACTGATTTAAAACCTGGTTCTGTGGAGGATCAGGAGGCTTTTACTGTGTGTTTTATGCCCCCGGGCCAGCAGATAATACAGACATTGCCATATGAACAGGGAATCAATTCCTCTCTTCTTTAAGTCTGTGTGCATTTATACAAAACACACCCACAGACTTGCACATTATTGGACAACCATGAACATTTTTGTCTCGGGAACTCATTCTGTACATGAGCAAACACCACTTAAAATGACTTTTAAAGGTGGCTGTATTAAAGCGTGTGTATGTATCCAGTTCTGTTACAGCTGCTACTGACTGTGCTCACTGGGGGCAGATTTTCTTTTCTAATTTATGACCTGTTTTCCTCCATTTCAGTCTCCCACCCATAACTCTGGGATTTTGTTCTGCCAGGGCAGAGGGGAGAGCAAAAGCTGCTTTGCTGTCACTGTAATAACCCCTCCTGTCCAAAGGATCCTCTCGTTGTTGTAGCTGGATGCACAAAGAATTACCCTGTCAGACATGACAATAAACACTCAGAACTTTAAAACTGCTCTTCCCCCTCGCCCCTTGTGAGGACAGGATGGCTTTTGGTGATACAATAGCTTTGCACTGAAGGGCAGGAAATGTTGGGTTTTGAAAGTCCCATACTTAGGGTGAGTTTCTGTGTGGCTCTGGGCTGTGGATCAGCAGGGGCTGATTCCTCCATCAGTGCCCGTTCCCAGCAGATCTGTCATTTCCTCTGTTGCCTCCTATCTCCTGTAGGTGTTACCCATCTCTAAACGTGCCCATGGCTGCTGCTGTGTTTATTTATCACACTCCTGGCCATGCTGTGTTTATTTATCACACTCCTGGCCATGCTGTGTCTCCAGTGCCAACCCTGGTGCTCTGAGCCCAGCTCCCTGCTCCTCCCCTGGCTCCCAGAGCCAGCTGAAGGCTTGCACAGAGCCCCCTGCCCCATTGCCCTGCTCCCCATCTCCTGAACCCTGGTGCCAGCGAGGGATGGGCTGTGCCTGGGCTGGGCTCTGCACTTTGCTCTTGCACAAGCCTTGCCTAGTCCTGGTGCCTTCAGTGGAGCTGTTGGTGGAGCTGCTCATGGAGCTGTTCATGGAACAATTGGTGGAGCTGTTTATGGAACTATTGATAGAGCTGCTCGTGGAGCTGTTGGTGGGGCTGTTGTTGGTGGAGCTGTTGGTGGAGCTGTTGGTGGAGCTGTTGTTGATGGAGCTGTTGTTGATGGAGCTGTTGTTGATGGAGCTGTTGTTGGTGGAGCTGCTCATGGAGCTGCTATTGATGGAGCTGTTGGTGGAGCTGCTGTTGATGGAGCTGCCCATGGAGCTGTTGCTCATGGAGCTGCTCATGGAGCTGTTGGTGGAGCTGTTGTTGATGGAGCTGCTCATGGAGCTGCTCATGGAGCTGTTGATGCCAGGGAAGGCTGCTCACTCCTGCCTTGGCTTGGAGGGGTCCCTGGGGCACAGCCCCTGTCTTTCTGTGCCTCCAAAGTACGTGCTGGATGAGCAGTGATAGCTCTGAGTGGGAGTGTCTCCTTCCATTTGCCATGCTGCAGGAAGGCTGCCAGCACTGCATTGATGCTGCATGTGGTCCCCTTCCAGGGGGGAATTAATCCTTCTGTGCAAGGATACCTCCTGCTGACTGGTGAAAAGGGAAAAAAAAAAGATAAAAAACCCTGGTTTGGCCATGAATGCCATTAGCTTAATCTTCCTTTTCTCTGATCTTCCAGTACTATTTGCTTTGTATGGCTTCATCAAGGTTTAGTATGTGGACAGAGTAATTGAAAACAAATTTAGCATGTCTCAGACCATAAAGTTCCCTTTCAGCTCAATCCCTGGCTATGTGGTAGATAAATGTCTGGTTCTCATTTTTGGTTTTGTGAGAAATTTAGAATGGTTTGATTTGTAATTTTGAATGTTAATAAAGAAGGAGAAATTTCCTTGTCTCCTGGTCTATGGAGGCATTCTGGTTTCCTTGCAACAAATGGTGTTTATAAAAAAAACCAAAAAAAAAAAGACAGAAGAGTGTGTGTCCTTGAGGCATAGAAACCCCAGGCTCTAAGGTCAGCTAAGCCATCCTTGTGCTGTTCAGTCCCAAAATGCCATCTCTACCTGTACAGGTGGTGTTTTAATGTCCTGCAAGAGGAATGGTTCAAGGTGAACCAACAACTGGGGCAAGGATGAGTTTCAAAGAGCAGCAAATCAATGCCACATTTATCTATGTATGTCTACAAATCTTGGTTTCCTGAAGGCCCAGTGTGTGATGGCAGGTTTTCAATGTCTTGCCAGCTGCATGGGTACATGGAGAACAAGCCCCTGGGCCTGCAGATCTTCATTGGCACGGCAGATGAGCGGATCCTGAAGCCCCACGCCTTCTACCAGGTCCATCGCATCACGGGCAAAACTGTCACCACCACCAGCTATGAGAAGATCATTGGCAACACCAAAGTGCTGGAGATCCCCCTGGAACCCAAAAACAACATGAAAGCAACGTAAGTGGGTTTCTTTTTATGAGCAAGGTTGAGGTGGGTTGTGTTGGCTCTGAAGTTCTTTTTTCTTCAGAAAGGAGTCACTTAAAAGAATAATGGTGCTCTGATGGACTCCCCTTTGCAGGAGGTTGGGATGGTTTATCAGGGCAAGACCCTTTTCAAAAACCAGCTACAAGCACCTGGGTTAAAGCTGCTGGAATAGTTCCCATCCATCAGGTGACCACGCAGGCACTTCTGCTCTGTATTTCAGTTTCTGCAGTGACTGTGCTGTAATCCCAGAATGGTTTGGGTTGGAAGGGACCTTAAAGCTCATCCAGTGCCATCCCTGTCATGGGCAGGGACACCTTCCACTGTGCCAGGGTGCTCCAAGCCCTGTCCAACCTGGCCTTGGGCACTGCCAGGGATGGCCAGTGTCTCACTAATAATCCATCATCTTCACAGTCACAATGGGTTTGTAGTGCACTCAGGAGAAGGAGATTCGAATCTCAAGTCCTTGAGCTGCAGGGACACAGTGAGGAACAAGGCAGCAGACAGAGGAAAGGTGTGGGATGTGTTTTACAACATTTATTGGAATACAAAACATCTCTTCTGAACTCAGCCAAGTGCTCTGGCCGGGAAATCTCCTCTTGTAATAGGCTAACAGAAAAGCAAGTACAGGCACATCTTGTCTGTATTACTCCTTCCAGTTTTATGGAGGCAGAGGGATAAAGTGGGCACCAGTCTGAAAACTTCAGGCTTGAATGTGTGCCAGGCATGAGAGTGATTGCTCTGCAGAGGGAAGAGCTGTATCTCCATCCTTCAGAGGATCCTGACAAAATTGGTAGAACAGTTATGTTTTTAAGCCCCCCTACTTCATCACAAAATCCACATTCTTTTTCATATTTTTTTAGAAAACATACCTCATTCCTAACAAGGAACCCTGGAATAATAAACCCCTGCACGTTTGCAAGAGCAAGGAACAGTGTGGGTGTAGGAAGCAGCTTGGGGCTTCTACCTCCACAAATGTGATTTTAATTCATATCAAAAGAAGAGAAATGATGTGTTTTTAGAACTGATATCAAAATGGGCTGGCAGTGCCTGTTTAATAGCAGTGCTCACTGCCTGCTCTCAGAACTGCTGCTGAGCTTGACAAATAATTGTCACATTTTCCTAACACAGGCATGTTTGCAAGGTTACACTGGACTCTGGAGAAGCCAACCTGCACTTACACCAAGTATTAAATTGCAGTGCTGATTTAAGCAATCCTAATCCTTTCATTGCTGCTCAGCCCCATCCTGCTCCCTGCACTTCCCCTTTGTGCAGGGACACAGTGAATGGCAGAATGAATATCTGCTCTGCCAGGCTCTTGCCTTGCCTGGGAACAATGTCCCAGGGCTTTGGAGGGTGACACAGTGACCTGGGCCAGGCTGCAGAGCCCAGCTGCTGCAGCAGCACCCACACCATGCAAAAGGAGGAGACAGCAGTCTGGCTCCTGCTTTGGAGCTGAATTCCACATGCTTGGGTGGTGCAGGAGTGGGGATTCTGTCACCAGCTCAGCTGGCTGCCAGCAGAGCTGCTGGTGGAGGCTCCTGCCCTGGGGTGGGCTCTGCACTACTGGGGGAAACAAGATTTGGGGTTTTAATGCTTGGAGAGCAGCTCTTGCTGTCACCAGAGAGTGAGGAGAGTCCAGCAGCAATGGGGAGAGTCCAGCAGCAATGGGAAGAGTCCAGCAGCAATGGGGAGAGTCCAGCAGCAATGGGAAGAGTCCAGCAGCAATGGGGAGAGTCCAGCAGCAATGGGAAGAGTCCAGCAGCAATGGGGAGAGTCCAGCAGCAATGGGGAGAGTCCAGCAGCAATGGGGAGAGGTCCAGCAGCAATGGGGAGAGGTCCAGCAGCAATGGGGAGAGTCCAGCAGCAATGGGGAGAGTCCAGCAGCAATGGGGAGAGTCCAGCAGCAGTGGGGAGAGGTCCAGAGCATCCCCATGTCCTGCACATCTGGGACTTCTTCCTGTCGCTGCTGAAACGGGAATATCTGAATCCTAACGGGAGCGAGTACCTAGAGCTGCTCTGAGGGCAGAGAAGCAGACCAGGAGAGCAGAGGTGCTGACCTGGGGCTGTGTGTGCTGTGTGTGCTGCAGCATCGACTGCGCGGGGATCCTGAAGCTGCGCAACGCCGACATCGAGCTGCGCAAGGGCGAGACCGACATCGGCCGCAAGAACACGCGGGTGCGCCTCGTGTTCCGAGTGCACATCCCCGAGCCCAGCGGCAGGGTCGTGTCCCTGCAGGCGGCCTCCAACCCCATCGAGTGCTGTGAGTATCCCTGGCACCTGCTGCTCTCCCTGCTGGCACACCCTGCCATGCTCCCTTCCCTTCCCTTCCCTTCCCTTCCCTTCCCTTCCCTTCCCTTCCCTTCCCTTCCCTTCCCTTCCCTTCCCTTCCCTTCCCTTCCCTTCCCTTCCCTTCCCTTCCCTTCCCTTCCCTTCCCTTCCCTTCCCTTCCCTTCCCTTCCCTTCCCTTCCCTTCCCTTCCCTTCCCTTCCCTTCCCTTCCCTTCCCTTCCCTTCCCTTCCCTTCCCTTCCCTTCCCTTCCCTTCCCTGTTTAGGGGGCAGGGAGCTCTTCAAGGTGCTCAGAGCTGGTGAGAGCTGGTGCCTGGAGGGGTTGATCTGGAGCAGGGACGGGGCAGTGAAAATAATAAACCAGGTATTTATTGAAAGGATGCACCTTGGGCAGTGCAAGAGCCTGGCTGGGGCTACACCCAGGATGGATCCTGGTCACGAGTTTTTACACCCTTACAAGTTTTGGTCCATTCACACATTGGGGTCAAGTGTCTAATTACAGCTCCAGGTCATGAAGTCTCAGCCCCCATGACTTACCCCCTTTCCTCTGCCATTGTTTCTGCTTTTGGGGTATGGTTATCCTTGATTCTCCATCTGGGAAGGGATTGTTGTATCCAACTACCCTGTGAAGAGAACTTACCAACACCCAATGTGAAATTTCAGAGTTACACACCAGTGTGTTTTTTTTTTTAGAAAAGCTAAAACTTAAGGCATCACAGCAAGCTCCAAGTTTGAGGGTTTCTGCAAAGTTCATTTATTAGCATGTTGCTGCTGGATGCTGCTGGCTCTCGGGTGTTTCCTAGGAGCAGTGGGGGGTGTGTAGGGACACACATGCACTGTCCCTGTTGGTAAAGTGTGCAAGCTGTCTGCTTTCCTGGCTTTATTTCGAGTGGAGCACAAATCAGAACTTGTTTCCCACAAACTGGCAGGTGGCTGGAGGTCTGAGTTCACACTGGGCCAGCTCTGAGGACTGTGGCCAAAGGAGTGACCAGAGTCCTCTGCTCTGAGCTGTGGCAGGAGCACAGCTGGGATGGAGGGACAGCTTCGATTCTGAGGCTCAGGTGCACTCAGGTCATTGTTTTTTTTCTAGCTGTCAATGCCAAGGGGTGCAGAGCTCAGGAGGCTGAGGCAGGGAAAGCACAGGTTGTTCTGGGATTCCCCTGAGGGACAGAAGAAAACTGGCAGTTTTGATTTCTGCAGTACAAATCCCATAAGTGTGTGAGCTCAGAACCTGCACCTCCCACTCATTATAACTGACTGGATCCTGAGAAAGAGAGGCTCTGATGAGGCCCCTCGTGTCACAGTCATTTCTGGAAGGGCTCTGCCCACTTTACTGCTTCCTGTGCATCCTGTGATGCTTTTTGTTGTTCGATGGTGCCTTTTTGGTGGTTTGGGGATTTCACAAATATGTAATGAACAGTTTTCCTCTGCCTTTGCTGAATGACTCACCCCTTTAGCAGAACCTGCCTTGCCATAAGTCATGTGAAGAAAGCCATTGAGTCTCTCATGTGTGAATTGTATTTACTGAGATGCAGACTTTGCTTAAATACAACAGCTTAGAATGAGAGGAGCCAGTTCTGGCTGGGAAACCAAACTGCTGGCTGGTGAATTATGGATGGCAGCATTTTAAAAAGCAGTACAAATGAAATAAGCAAGGCAAGGCTGGGAGGGGATGATGGCTCTGAATGATCTCCTGGCAGTGTTTCTGAGCAGGTACCAGCTGTCAGAGCACTTTAGGAGCTGAGTGAAGTCTCTGGGCACTGTGATGGGGAAGGGACAGCAGTGGGAGTAGCCACCACCTCTGTCCATAGGAAATTGTCCCGTTCCTCCGTGGGAGCAGATGGCTGAAACAATAGTGGCCTCCACCCCAGCCGTGTCCCTGCTGAAACAAAGATCCATTTGCTAAAGGAAGCGCTCAGTGAGGAGCTGCTGGGGTGGGGAAGCTCCAGGTGTGACTCCTACACCCTGTGGGCAGGAGGAGCTGGTCCTGGATCCCTCAGGGAACCCCACACATCACCCCCCACCTACTCAAATTCTCCTCAGGAAAAGCAAGCATGAGTCAGCCAGGCACTTCTAGAGCCCTTCCACAATGGCACGTTGTATTTGTGCCCATCGCTGCATTTCAAGCAGAAATCCAGGCATGGTTTGCAGAATAAATCACATTTTTTCTGAACTGTGTGCACACACCTAATTTGCCTGTGCAGTGGCTGCTGTGGCAGAGCCTTGGTTAAGATGTTGAGGCATTTATTCTGAGATGTCTTTGCACTGATGAGTCTTAGGGGCATAAAAAAAGCCAAGAGTGGAGATACCAGTATAAGTGGCTTATTGTTAGTGTTTTTTTTTTTTTTTTAATAATTAAAGTATTAAAATGTTGGCTGAATAGAAGACAGCAAAGCTCTTACAAGAAAAGAATGCATTTGATCCCCAAGGAAATAAAGTAAGAAACTTTTATTTTTGGAATAGTGGATATACAGGCAGTTTGGAGAGATATAAGCACTGTGCTGTTCTGAACTGAAGGAAGCAGGGTATGAAGTGATCTGGAGTAACAATTTAGTTACTCTGCCATTTAGTGTGTATATTGCATATTTAGCACTTTTTTTGCATTTCAGTAGCACTTCCTGATCTCAGCCCTGTTGTGGGAAGTTAAAAACATCAGTGGGCTCAGGCAGAATTGGCAATGCAACTTAAATCTCACTAGAGGTGGAAACCAAGCTCAGCTTGTCCCAGACAATCAGACCCCCAGGTAACCTCAGAGCCCCCAGGTAAGCTCAGAGCCCTGTCCCCAAGAAGGGACACTGGGGCTGGGGGATGTTTTCTTCTTGTCCCACCATCTGTGCTGCTGGGATTCACTTTTTCCCCCTTTGTTTTCTGGTTTGTTTGGGTGTTTTTTTGACCTGGCCACCTGAGAGCCCCTTATCCCCAGGGGCTCTCCTCAGGATTCCTCCTGTGTGGCAGCAGGAACGATGTCCCTGTGGGAAAGCCTTGATGAGCAGCAGCTCCAGGATCCATTTCCCTGCCCTGGGCTGCCCCTGAGCACTGTGGCTACCAGCAGAGCATCCGAGTGCTCTCCTCCCCAGAAGCTGATCCCGAGGAAGTCCCACCAGTGTCAGCAGATCATCAGCTGCAGTGAAGCAAGAACTGTGAAATAGCTGCTTTTCAGAGGGCTGCTCCGTTCCACCTCATCTGTGTCACATTCAGCACTTGACAGATTTTCGGAGGGGATTTCACAGGTTCAAAGCATCATCCGGAGCGAGTTCCTCCCCAGGCAGCTGCGTGGGAGGACCGAGGGGGTGATGTGTTGTTAAATGATCACTTGTGCCTTAAAATGCACCTCAGACCCAGACAAGCCTGCACAGTTCAGCAGGTTTTTTTTTTTTGTTTTTTTTTTTTTTTCTCCTGCTGCCTGTTGATTCATCCTGATGCCACTGAGGAGGCAAAGGCATTTGAAATGCCTCTGATAATTGCAGCAACAGGCCATTGCTCAGTTAGCTATGGGAAACCACTCTCTCGTAGGTGTGTGCTGGAAAGGTGAGAAAAATCCCTGGCAGATCATTCTCTTGTAGAAAGGTGAGAAAAATCCCAAAATCCCTTCTCGTGGTGTTATTCCACAGTGAGTCAGTAAGCTGCCAGGGAGATGTGTGGGATGCAGAGCCCATGTCCTGCTTGGCCTGGCTCCCTGTCCCCTCCCTGCTCAGGGCTCTGTGTCCAGGTGTCCATCCCTGCTGGGACAGGGATGCTTCAGGCATGCAGCAGCTGCTGCTGGGGCAGGTCTTGCTGGGACAGCTCTGTGGCAGAGCTGCTGGTGACATGGCAGGGGAGGGCTGAGTGTCCCTTCAAGCACAGCCACGTGGAAAATCACCCCTGGAGAGGTTTGACACTTGCAGATCGTTGTTTCTGAGCCATGAGGATGATTTCTGGAGCATCAGTTGCATTCCTTTGCCGTTCACCACGAGCTGGAGCTCGTTTCTTGGGATGTGGGTGGTCTCTGGTGTCACAGAAATTGTTGGCACTGGGCTGCCTCTCCGAGAGATGGGTTTGCCATCATCTCTGGGGACTCAGGCTGGGTGCCCCAACATCTGCAGTTGTGTTTCCACTCCTGGACTGAAGTATCCTGGAGCAGAGGAGGAGCAGGATGGAATCCAGGGTAGTAGGGCAGCTTGTTCTGCTTGTTCATGCTGCCAGCAACCAAAAACTGCTTCATGCAAATGCCCGAGTGTGAGGCTCAGCAGTGTCCTCCACTGTGCCCCAGTTTTTATTCTAATGAATCCTGTTAAAGCTTCCCAAAGTCTGTCACAGTTCTGGCTTTGTAGAATCCGTGTTTGCTGACCCTGAATCTCTTAAAATGCAAACCTAAATTGCACTTGGCACGAGGGAAGGACACTAAAATCTTGTTCTTATAATAGATGTTCCGAGGTGGTAAAAAAGCAAAACAAACAAAACTTATTGCTAAAGAACCGTGTGTCCATCTAGAGGAATTTAAATAGTTTCTATTATTGACTGTATTTTGTTCCGTTAAATTGGGTCAAATTTCTTATTTCCCTTTAATCAATTTCCCTGGAAGTTTCCTTTATTTTTCTCTCCTTCTAGTAGATTTTCCCATAATATTAGACAATCTGAGCCTGTGATTTGTGACACATTAATAACTACAGAGGAAAGAGCTAGTCATGTAAAAGAATGTTGTCTTGGCAAGGCAGCACTTGCTTTTCCTCAGCTGGGAGTTGTGCTGCTTGGAACACAGCAGCAGGCAAGAAGGAGCTCTGCTTTATTCAGATAGAAAAGCAGAAACAAATGGTCTCTTTGCCCTTGGGAGATACCTATTTGCAAGTTTAACCATAACCATGATTATTATGGCAGTATCATGATTTCCAGTTGAATTAAATGAATTTTTCCCCCTTTCATTTCAACTTCAAGACAGTCATGCCGTTGGCTGCAAGTGCAGCTGACAGAAAAACTGGTGCTTTCTCTAAAGAACATTTTCTCTCTCTTGAAGCAGACAATGTAAAAGCTAATTCTGACAACATTTGCCACTTTGAGTGTGCAACCAAAATATTTCAGTGTTTAAAGTCAGAGTGAGAGCAAAGGGAATGCCTGCCCCTCCTGCAGGCTGCCAGCCTTGTTCCAGGGGTAAATTCCTGCTTACTTCTTGTCTTTGGTGCTGCTGGTGATAAAAGCAATCCCCCAGCACAGCACATAGAGCCAGGATTGCTGAGCAGGGTTTGGGCTGAGCAGGGTCTGGGCTGAGCAGGGTTTGGGCAGAGCAGGGTTTGGGCTGAGCAGGGTTTGGGCTGAGCAGGGTTTGGGCTGAGCAGGGTTTGGGTTGAGCAGGGTTTGGGCTGGGCTGGTCCCCTCCAGGAGGGATTGGAGGGAAATGCTGTGTAGACCCAGGGATGACTGACACAGAAGTGAAGCAAGGCCATGGTTTTGCTGTCATTCATCACACCCTGCCTTGCTGAGCTGGCTGCAGTTCATAGCGAGTGTCACACTTATCTGACACTGCTGCCATGGCTGCTTGTCACTCCTCTTTTGCGAGGACATCATAAATTATCTGCAGAGGAGGAGGTGCAGAAAAGCTCTCTATTTTTGGTGCTTTTTGCTTGGATGGCTCTGCACAAACTGCTGATTAAGTCTTGCTGGCAGCAAATTAGAAACTGTTGTCAGTCACACTGTGTTCTTCTTTTCAGACTGTTTAGACCACATTTTCAAGGTTTCCCCACGAGGGCTGGAAATTAGCTTTATTTACTTGGTTCATAGGTCTTTCACTGCTCCATACTCCTTCCAGGAGGTAAATTATCCCATCCCTCTGATCAGAAATTTCCTTCTCTCTAGAGTGTCTTGCTGATGTCTCCCTGGTGCTGGAGATGTCTCCTGCCCTTGGTCCTGCCCAGCCTTTGTCTTTCCTCCCACTGCAGAGCTCAGGATGCTTCAGGGAGTGATGGAGGGGTTCAAAGTCTCTCAAACATGAATGAGTTGGATAAGTGTTGAGCACAGCAGCTCTGCTCCTATCAACCCTGCCACAGGCAGCTCGTGGTAAATAAACCCAGTGTGACAGCAGGAATGAAATATTTTCTTTGGCTCATTGAGGTTTGCACTGAAGTGGAAGAATTAATCCCATAACAAATTACACCTCTGCTATTGCTTCCAGGGGTCAGGGGTTTTTTAGCAGCAGACATCCTGCTCTATCTGCTCTTCTCAAACCCAGCAGGAATCAATGGCTGGATCAAGAGCCTTTGGGGGTTTGGAAAGACATGTCAGGGGTGGTGAGTCCCAGTTTGAAGGCTTCCAGCAAGCTGGGGTGAACTGGGGCTGCTCTGGGCAGGGCAGGGACAGAAGTGTCCAGGGAGGGATCTGAATATTTGTTCAAGGGTGCCAGTTGTGAGCCCACCCCTCTTTAACAGCCACATTTTTGGTTTATTGGCTTGTGAGTTACTCAGAGGTAGCAGTGGCTTTGTCCTCACTGAGCTGCATGTGAGTCCTGCTCCTCCTGCTCAGGAGGATCTTTATCACAGGGATAAAATTTCTGGTGCCTCATTGTGAGCAGTGGGGCCAGCAGAGAACATAAGAGTTCACAGAGAGCTGGAGCCAGTGCTGCAGGTGTTGGACAGAGCGTGGAGGGGCTTCACTCTAGCAGTTCATCACAGAATTACAGAATGGTTTGGCTTGGAGGGGACCTTGAAGCTCATTGTCCCCAGGACACTCACCCAGTGCCACCCCCTTCCACTAGACCAGGTTGCTCCAGCTGAGATTGTCCCTTGTCACCTCCCAGCAGCAATGGGTGACACTCTCATGGGGGAGATCTGGAGCTGGAACAGACTTCTCCAGGTAATCAGTTTTGTCCAAATACCCCCTTTTCCCCCCCTAAAAGCCAAATCTCCTCCCTGCTGCAGGACAGGTGTGGATATTGTGGGCAGGTGGGGAAGCAGGACCCAGCTTTGCCTGCCCTGGCACAGTCCCTCAGGGTCAGTTTGCATCCCATGGGAGCTGCTCAACCTGCTGGCCCAGGGATCTGAGCCATCCTCAGCTTCTCTCCAGGGAGGGGCTGGAGGCTGGAGCCCTGAGCAGAGAGGGTCAGGGGAGCCTGGGTGGGCTCTGGGCAGCAGGGGCTGCTCCCTGCAGGCTGAGCTCATGGAGGTGCTGCAGGGCTCTCAGACAGTGGCTCCCTTTCTGTCCTGTGTCACTGCATGCATTGTATTTCTTGGCACCACGAATCCATGACATCTTTGATTTGCAAACAGTCAAATAAAATAGAAAAATAATGTCCCCTGTTAATAGGTTGACACACTGCTTCAGGCCAAGTGTGAGCATTTCTATAGCATTTGCTTTGCTGCCTTATGTCAGTAACTGTTGCTATTGAAAGTAAACACCCCAACTGGTTAAATCAACAGTGTTTTGTTTATTCAAAGCTCATAAACTCCAGTAGCTGTAGGTCACTTTATGAAGTGCCAGCCCCTGGGGGAAGAGAAGGAATAGTGTGAAATTATTGCATGCAGTGCACCCATCATGAGCCTTAGAGGAAGGGGATTTATTAGCAATTAATATTTCTTGCAGAGGAAAAAAAATAATCCTATTGAGGGCAGCTCCACACTGAACCTTGAACCTCTGTACTGGTGGAAATGGGGAAGGGGGTGAAGCCTTCTTAAGTGCTTGGGTGAAAAAAAGAGACCTTGGAAAATGAAAAGGGGCTGGAGTTTTTACCATTAGAAAAGGATTTCAAACCACCCAAAGAGAGGAGAAGAATTCAGGTGGAACAGGGCAGGGGAAACCCTTCAGTGTGGTGTGTGCACTGGGGAGCTCAGCTGGAACTCCTCCAGGTGGGATCATTCTGCAGCACACTTGTCTGAGGGCAAGCACAGCTCTGGGGATGCCCAAAGTCATCCAAAATGCAATTGAGATGAGTCAGAGTCACTTCCAGGCTAAAATTTGTCCTTCCTCATCCCAAAGGAGCCTTGGAAATCACTGATCTGGGATGGCAGGTAACAAGCTCTCTGTTAACACAGTGCAGCTGGAAAGACATGTAGGTTAATCTGGAATTTTGATTACTTGGGATGTTTTGGAAGTGAAATTTGGTGATTGAATCAGAATAGAGAGTGTCCAGGGCAATGCTTAAATACTTAAATGTTTTCTCTTGACTGTTGTAGACATGCTTTTTGATGATTGCTATTTCCTCTTAAGGCTTTGAGGTTATAGATCTGTCTTTGTGATTAATCCAATTAGGAACTCATCAAAAATGTTAGTATTTTGGGAGAGAAATTAATCCCACAGCCATGTGAAAAAAATTATCAGCTTCTTTGAAAATAATCTGAATATATATTCTTAACTGGCAATATATTAGCCCAGATGTTATATGCTTGAAAAGAACAATGAGTCCTAAGGTAGTTTTAAATGGATTTCAAAACTGCCTCTCAAATGGCATAAGGAAGTCACAACTATTGAATTACCTCTGTTCTCTAATAAGAGCAACATCTCTGTCTCGTGCCTGAAGGGTTGAGCAGAGCTAGAAAAGTTGCTATGAAAGGTTTAATGCTTGAGTTTTCTCACCAAATACTCCAGCATTTTCTCCAGGTGACGAGGGGATTTGGTGTTTGTGAGGGCTGCAGAGCAGTGCCAGGTCAGGTCACAGCCTGCCTGGCTGTGAGTCAGGGCTGCACTGCACATCCAGCATCACATTTCCTCAGCTCTGGCTCAGCCCCCAGCCGTGTTCAGTGAAGACACAAGTGCTCAGGGTCTCTGTCAGGGAGAGCTAAAACCCAGCCAAGACAGCTGGGAAAGAGATGAGCAGGATCCTCTGGAGGCCTTTCCAGTTGGGCTGGATGGATCTGGAGGAGTTTGAGTGCAGGTCATGAACTCACAGTTCACCAGCCCCAAGCTGCTGCCCACCTGGGCTGCTCACAGGGAAGCTCCTGATATTTTCCAGCTGTCTGTGTTGTAGGGAACAGTTCTCACATCTTCACTTTCTTCAGCTCCTGCTGCTGGACAGCAAACAGTTGGGATGGCTCTGCAGGGATGGGGACCAGGGTTCCCAAAGCTTTTCTCACCATGCAAATGGCTGTTTTATGGCATCAGAGCAAAGGAGGTGGAGAGATGGTGCTGTCCTGGTTTTCTGGCTAGGGAAAGAGAGAAAAACTTGTTAAAGTCATGCTCCAAATCCATGGCCAAGACCAGTAAAGACCTTAGAAAGCTTTGATGATGTCGTTGTCCATCTGGATCCCACCCTGCCTTTCCTTCCCTTCCTTTTATAATCAGACTCAGTCTGTGACACGGGGCCCTGCTCCTCAGATGTTCAGAACTTCTGCAGAACATGCTTGGAAGCGCCCTGGGCTGCAGCAGTCCTGGTGTGACCCCTCCTGATCACAGCTGGGGCTTCGTGGCTGCCCCTCCTGCGAGCCCAGGTGCCACACATGGAGATGGAGATGGAGCCACCCCCTGTGCCAGGCCTGTCCTGTGGGAGCCACTGGGATTTTGGAAAAGAGTTCTTTTTTTTTTTTTTTTTCCCCCTCTGAAGGAATTCAGTGTTATTCAGTGGAATCCTCTGTGCAGGTGGAATTTCTGGGCTCTGGGGCTGTAGTGTGCCTGCACTTGAAAATTTGGCTGTTGACTTGGAAACAGGCATGGGCAAGTTTCAGCTCATTCATCCAAGCTGTCCTTTCTCAAGGACAAGGAGCAGGGCCAGCACAGCTGAGCCACTGCAGCCAACTCCTGAACGTTTCCAAATAAAATGCCTTGAGTAAGTTTATTTTTCCCTCTCAGACCTAAATTTAGCACCTTGGAGAAGCTGCCTTGGCAGTCAGCGGATGGTAACGATGACAAGATCAATCTGTGGATAGTTCTGGGAAGATTTGGAAAGTCCTGGTAAAACAGAGTTGGTTTCATTCATGTTTGCAATTTGTCCACAGCCCAAAGGTCTGCCCATGAGCTTCCAATGGTTGAAAGACAGGACATTGACAGCTGCCTGGTTTATGGAGGACAGCAGATGATCCTCACTGGACAGAACTTCACAGCAGAGTCCAAGGTGGTGTTCACAGAGAAAACATCAGGTAAGGCAGGTGTTTCCTAACTTTGCCTAAGGGGACAAGGCAGATCTGAAGTGCCAAATCTCATAATTAGATTTGTGCTCATGATTAACTCTACTCAAGTGAGGTGTGCCATCCAAGTTCATGTAAGTAAAGCCATGTGAGTAAAGTCAGACCTGGGAGCAACTGTTTGTGTTGTTGCTTCATAAGAATTCAGTCTGGGAGTCAGCAGGGACAGGATTTGTTATCAAAGAAACGAGATGAGCACTACATGTTCCTCTCTACTTGTTTAATCTCATGTTTAATGAATGCTGCTGGAGAAATTATCATTGAAATGAACATTTTTTTTATTGGTGTGAACTACAGGCAAAGATTGTGTTGTCTTCCCTATGGAAATCTGTGGAGAAAAAACAAACATAATGTAAACTTTGTGCTGTTAAGAAAACTTGGTGCTTGGAAGTTTTCTGTCAGTGAACTGAGGCAGAGGCATCTTAAATGATATATCCAGTGACTTGCAATGAGCTTGAGAGATTGCATTGCCCAAGTGAGCAGCATGTGCATGATCTAAGGGGTAATGCCATTGGTAAAAAGAGAGAATTGATCCAAAAATGAGTGTACATCCACGAATGTACATGGGCACCAGCTGGTGACGTGGGGGGAACAAAGCATTCAGTGGCTCCCAGCTCCTGCCCACACCAGCAGCAAGCCAGGCAGTTTTTGCAGGTATGAAAGGCTCTGGAGAGCTGTGAAGGTTCAGAGGAGCCTGTGCAGTCACAGGAGTTCTTTTGGCACACTCTGTTTCCTTTCAAGCCCATGGATTAATTCCTTCCCACTGTGCTGCCACTGTTCCACCATGTCAGCACCTTGGGAAGGTACATGGGAACATCTTGGCAGCCTGCAGTGCTACCTGTCCCAAAAATGCACAGCAGCAGCTACAGGAGATGATCCACTCAGAGGAGAGGAGCTCCTGGTGCCATTTCGAGGAAACATCCCAAACGCCCTGCCCCTATTTCCATATGAGAGCAGAGGAGGCTCTGGCTGGAAGAGATATTAGAAAGTAAAAAGAGCAACAATATTTTCCACACTAAATCTAAAGCTTTTCTTCCCTGCTGGGGAAACTGCAGGGTTGGTTTTTTTTTTTTCCTCTTTTTTTACCTCCTGGTAGGGGAGAGACACGACTTATCCCAGAGGCAGTGCCCAGTCTGGAGCAGGGATTTGCTTGCTGGTGTTCCATATCCTGCCTCCCCCCCTGCCCTCGGCCTCTGCAGGCAGTCTCAGCCTGCTGGACTCTGAATAAATGATTGGCAGAAGGGCAGTTTAGAGGATGGGAGGCCCAGAGTCAAATCTCTGGGCTGAATCAGGAGTCTGAGTGCTTTGCACTGGGTTATCTGGGGGTCTCTGTGCTGAGTGCTTCTGTGTGTGTTCCATAAAGCAGCAGCACCTCTCACAGAGGTGCCTTCAAGTGCTTTTAGATGAAGATTGCTTGATTTAATAAGTGTATCCTAAGGTGAGGAAGGTTAAAAAGCTGAGCTGGACGTGCAGATGGGCTGAGTCCAGCTGGGCTGGACATGCATGGACTGAGTGCAGCCAACTGAGAATTCAGTGTCCCAGCTCACCTGAAAATCAGGACCATGTGCAGCTGAGACTTTCAGCCTCCCCCATTTCTGCACCGTGGACAATTCCAAATACCTCTGGGCTGTCTGTTCACTGTTGCCATTGCCTTGGGCTGCAGGAGCCCGGAGCAGTGAGCCCAGCCAGCTGTGCAGCCCCAGATGTGCAGGGAGCAGTGCTGGGCTGGAAGGAGGAGGAGCAGCTCACCCACGGCTCCCCTGCCCTGCACAGCCCATGCAGAAAGTGCTGATGAGCTGCTCAGGGCCAGGGGAAGCCACAAGCAGCATTCTGGGGGTGGATGGCAGCACAGCTCTGCCTGACCCCAGCTCAGCAGGCTGGGTCCCTTCCAGAGCCTGTGAGACAATCACACCTTTGTCAAGGCAGGAAGATGCAGCAAGCTCGCAGGGGGAGCTTGGTTTGCTTAGAGTTTCATTTTAACAGCTCACAAGCCTTGTCTGTGCTAGTAAGTGATGCTGGGTTTCCCACTTTTGCCTCTGATTTTTGCTGTGCTGGTAACAAGGGTGAGAGCAGTGGTGTATGTAACCATCCCACAGCTTTGGGCTCCACACAGCTCCTTGCCTTGGCTGTCCAGTGTTCGAGGTGAGAGTGGCAAGGCTTTTCTTTCCCCCCCAAAAAAAATCTTTCTGCAAGTATTTTTGTGCAGCCAGGAGAAAACAAATCCATTGTTCCACGGGCTCCAAGCTCTGGGTGCCCCTTGGGTGTGGGGTCTGGGTGAAGCTGGTGCTGGGAGGCATCAGTCCTACAAAACCAAGGGAGCTGCAGTTTAGGGTCACAATTGTAAATTAGGTTTCATCCCTCAGGGGAACACTCAGAACCTCCTTCCATTTCCTCTGGATCTTGTAGACAATTCTTTACCCACCATTAGCAGTGCAGAGGAACGTGGAACTGGTCACATTTGTGGCAAAAATACTGTGACAAAAATGTGTCTCTGTGAGCAGTAATGAAGAGGTTTTATTTGTCTTTTCACAGATCTGCAGATATATAAGTTTTTTTCCATAGAAATACCTGGACAATAAGGACAATTCCCTGAATTGTGGGGGGATGTCACTGTGGAAGTGAGTGTCCCGTGTCACACGAGCTGGGGACAGGGCTGGGACAGTCTCAGCTTCGGCTCACGACAGGAAATGGCAGCAGGAAACAGAGTGAAAGGGCTGGAGCTCGGTGCTCTGAGGGGATAAAGCTCTTGTGTTTGAAATGCTGATGCTTAAATAGCGTTAATTTTTCTGAATGCTGAAGTTTATCGACACGCAGGGCATAGAAGTCTGAGTTCTTCTCATGGTTATCTCTGGTGGATGCAAGATGATAAAATGTAGCTGCTGTGAGCCAGGGGAACTCATGAATTCCCTAAGCCCAGCACACAAAAGCAGAGTTTGGCTGATGGGAGTTTGAAGATCTGAAGTTGGGGACATGTAACTGAGCCCAGCTAAATTAAAGTAGGTCAGGAGAAGCAGCTAGATTGGACTGGGTTCTTTTAATTTTGATCTGGAAGAGAAAGCTTGAAAAGCAGTCTTGGAGCTATCAAGGACTTGGAATAGGGTGAAGGTCAAGGGTGTTAGTGTTTGGTTGGGGCCCAGATCTTACAGTGCAGTTAAAAAAAGAAGAGATTTGGAATTCCCCCTTTTATTTATTTTAATTGTCATGTAATAATTTGCAAGTCAGATGCTGGTTGCATTGTGTTTACTCCCATTTGTGTACTGGTTACAGTGATAGAGGAGGTTCGTGTTTCTCGGGGAGAAAAGTGCAAATGGACTCAGCTTTCCCCTGCCAAACTCTTCTGGTGGCCACATGGACATGGTGAATCATCTCTAGGACAATGTGGGTGGTGGAGGAACAACCCAAACACAGCGTCCATCCTTGGAGTGGCTCCAGCATAAATCCTTGGGCCAGCAGGGTGAGGAGGGGAGGTGCTTCCTGTGCCCTTGGAACTGGGGCAGCTGCCAGGGCCCCCAGGTGTGAATGTTCACAGCCCCTGTCACCAAACCCACCTGTCTGGAGCCCAGCACACCTGGATGTGTCCTGGCTGCAGGACAGCTCAGCCAGGGCAGGGTCAGGCTGTGCTGTTCCCCCTGGGGGTGCTGGGTTGAGGCTTTTGTCTTGCACAAAAAGCCCAAAATGCTGCACCCCACATGCTGGAAACGTGGAAACTGTGCCAGGGGATTCCTGCAGGACAAGGACACTGTGGTGGGATGGCACCAGGGCAGGTTCAATGTGGAGAGAAGGTTGCTGCTGTGCTGGTTTGATGGCAGGATTGTGCTCTTTTTGGGAGAGGTGAAAGGAAATCCCAACACTGCCCACAGCAGTGTTCCCCTTTTCTGCTCAGTCACTTCCTCACCGTGCTCCAAAAGGGAGCTTGAATCCCTTTTTGTAGGGATTTAGTTTCATGAATGATCCAAAAACTCCTGGGGAGTGCAGAAAATAACAAATTACTTTCAGGAGTTAACTCTGTGAACTTAATAGTGCAACATTAATGATGCAATTTTCTCAGGTAAATTCAAGATAAAATAGACAGAAAGATTTAAAAAAACCAAAACTCCAGTGTTTTCCCAGGTTCATTCAAAAGAGGTGTTTGCTACTCGAACTAATGTACAACTTTAAATATTGAATGTGAGGGTAACGAGTATGAATCGGGAGGATTGGTTTTTCTGGTTCTGCTGTGCACATTAGAAAGTTTCAGGGTAATGGGACACCTTGCTGCTGTAGCTGCTGACAGCCAGCAAACCTTTCTCCCCAGAGGTTTCCCCCTGGCTGGAATGTGCTGCCTGCCTCAGGTGCTCTTGTAATCCCACGGGGCAATCACCCCCCGGGGGATTCCAGAAAAACACTGCAAAACAGGAAAAAATCTAAGGCTCACACAGAGAAAAATGCAGCAGAGTGTGGCTGCAGAAACGGAGTTGCCATAGCTGTTAGAGACTCAGCGAGACAGGGTGGAATCCAGTGTTTTGGAAGGTTTCCCCGTATGACACAAGATTTTGGAATTTTACAGCTGGTAAATCCTTATTAGCACAGGCAGCCACTACTGGCCTGGATTCCCTGGCTCACTGTTTACTATGGGGGCGCCTGATGGAAGTGTGCCTGGTCCTGATTATTCAGCTTAATTGTTTAGGGAGAATATTAAAAAATAATCATAATTCTTGGCATAAACAAAAGGCAGAGAGACAAGCTCCCATCACCTGTTGACAGAAAATTGATCATGAAGAAAGCTGGCATGGGGAGTGGAATTCCCTGTTCTCCCACTTAGTCATCGCATCCTGGTGTGACTCATTTTATTACATGGAGGTTCCCAGTGGTTTTATTTTGAGAGAAGCTTTTGTTTAATAATTTATACACACACACACACACACACACAAACACACTTATAATCTTAAAAATACAACAAATCTATTCTGATGGATTGGCATAAGGAGTCATTTGGAAGAGCTCTGCAATGAAATACTGTTCCTTCCTGCTTCGCTGTTCAACTACTGTATTGATGTTTTATTTTAATGGGAATTGAATTCCTCAACAATAGATGGGGAGAATTCGCCTCTAGACTTGTTCTCACTGTGCAAAATGTCAGATTTGGGGCTGGGCTGGCTGGTGGATGACTAATCCATTGCCCTTTTACCTCCCAGACCTTGCCTTGTATCTTTGGCCTTGGTGAGTCAAACTTCTGTCCTCAGAGCAATGAAGGCACTGGCCTCTGCTCCTAACAAACAGAGCTCCATTAACTGCAGTGGGCAGTCTTGCTTCAGAAAGAAAAAAGAAATCCATGAAAATGAAGCTCAGGAATAAATGTAATAGTTCTACTTTTCATGAGTTTTAAATACATTCATGCTGTGCGTGCTATAAAGTTTGAAATTTATTTTGAAGAGCTTAGAAGGAGACAGATGCTCAGGACCAGATGCTGAGCAACCTTGTGCTGACTTGAAGCAGAGTAACTTCCCAGCTGAAATCAGAATTTGTCCCTGAATTTGTCTGGAATTTGTCCAGAGCAGCAGAGATTCTGAGTGAGGGTTCCCCATAAGGTTTCTGCTTCCCAGAGTGGTTTTGTCCTACTGGAAACCATTCCCTGCTCTCCCTTTGTTCTTGGGGCAGCTCTAAAAACCCTTCTTTGTTTTCCAGAGGTGTCTGTCATGTGCTGATAAAAGCTGACAGAGATAATTGCTGTGCTTTTTTGGAAGAACTTCCAAGAAACCGAGTGGATGGGGACAATTCCCTGCAGGTCCAGGGGAGCTGTGCAGAAATGTGCAGTCAGAACCTGCCCCTCTGCTCCTCAAGGCTGGGCTTCTTTGGGCAACCAGGAACAGGTTGTTCATTAAGTCATTTGTGTAATGCTTGACTGGAAAGCAGTGTACATTTGCAGGCCTAAAACCACAGGCAGGAGTGGAATCCCATCCAGAATCAGCACAATAGTATATTTAGTCTTCAGCTGCAGAGAACTGCAAAGGACATTTCCTGAGCCTCTCAGTCCATCAGTCATGCTTGTTCAAATAAAGCAGTGAGTTTGTTTCTCTGCTAGTTTCTGACCCCAAAGTCATGAGTAAGGGATCCTGAGTAATGTGTAAAGGCTGTAACCGGTTCAGAAAACCTTTAATTGGCTAATTAAAAAAAGTCCTATAAGGGGCTGCAGAGAATCACCCAGAATGTTCCTAATGCAGACTGACGTTTTGATTTCCCCCAGTTTGAAGCGAGACTTTTGGTATGATGGCAGTTTGACTTAGAAAGGGTAGAATTACTTTCTTCCAACAACTCATTCATTCCCCCAAAGAGTGCTGACACAATCAGATCTCTCATCGGGGTTTAATGCTAAGTCTCATAGCCCTGAAGCAGCACAAAAATCTCTATTTCCTGAACATTTCACTGACCTGTGGTGTTAAAGACTTGCCAACTAAGACAAACCATTAAATGAGCAAGGAACCACAACAGTAAAAATATTGCATGAGGCAGCCATGGCTGGTAAGACCTCAGGGTCTAAATCCAAGAATATTTTATCATCTTGAGTGCAACTGCTGCCCTTTGCAGAGGCAGGGCTTGAATTCCCTGTGCTGGAGGTACAGTTTGAAAGGCACCACACACGTGGACCTGGCACTGAGAGTTCTTCTGCAGTTTTCTGTCCTGTCCATTGTTGAGGAAGTTTTAATTCTGTGCAATAAGCAGCAATTGTAGACTTTAGATTAAATTATTAATCAGGCTGGGGTTTAGTTCTCTCAGTTTCCAAGCAGGAACTGTTTGTCCCGTTTGTGGCAGGACAATTTTGGGGTAATTAAAGGGCAGCAGGGATCTCTGGAGGGTCCAGCACAACCTCCTGCTCAAAGCTGAACACACTGGGCTCAGGGTGTGCCTTTGGTGTGGCAGGTTTTGTACTGGGGGCTGTGCTCCCCTGTCACATCAGCCTCAGGGTTTTTAGTACCTCCTTACAATAAGAATCCCATTTCTGTTCAGGACTTTCTTCAAACATCCACTTTAATTTCCTCCTTAAAAAAAAAAACAAACCTGCATTTATGCACCTTCTAAAGGTGATAAATGTGTTGACAATTTGGTGCAGGTTTTCTCTATTCAGAATTTCCTGAAATGATCCTGAGACTTCTCAGTTTATTCCTCCTGCTCTCTGTTAGCTCCCTGAGTGTGCATAATCAAAAGTTTTCTTTTCATTACCAGGAAAAAGAATAGGTTAAAGTAGAGAGAGAGAGAGAGAGACTTCTGAATGCAGTTGTATTTTTCATTTTCCTCACAACCTCCCTCATCCTCCTGCCAAAAGCTCCCCATAATGTGCATATCCAGAGCAGTTAAAGGAAAAGCAAATATTGATTGTCTCGAGCTAAAGTGAAGCAGTGAGACAGATGGAGCCACATCATCATATTTAAGCATAAAGGTCAGGGAGTGAACTGCAGAGTGGTTAAATTCACCAGGGCTTCAGTGCTCAAAGAACAGGGATTGCTGCTGCTGACAGATTTGTTAGAAACCTGTTTAGCTGCCACAAATATGGAATTTATCCAAACAGAAGCATCTATCATTGTTGGAATGATAACCCCAAATACAATTCTTTCTTGCTTGCCTTTTCTCATTCTTACTTTTGACCCGCACAGACTTTGGACTCAGCCTGAACATCATTTGATTTTTATGGCTGGCTTCATTAGCTTTTAGTGCAATTTCAGTGGCTCAGTCACTAAATCACATCCCCTGTGGTTGTGGTTGCATGTGTTCCACAGGCTTCTTGAATGTGGCACATGACTTGGAGGCCCATTTCTACTTTAGTTTATGCATTTTGGACCAACAAATCCTTTTGACTTCCACCTTCTTTGTGAATTTAGTGCTGTTGTATCTGCACAGACTGTTTGAATTTAGCAGTACAGAAATGAAGATGAAAACATTCTGCCTGGAGCAAAACCAGTGTCAAATATTCCTGCTTGGCTGTCCTTGTTGTCAGGACATCTTCATGTGGCATTGCTGAGACAGCTCTGATGTTCCTGTCAGAGCTCTTACTTCATGATGTGTTTTCTTGTTTCCTTTTCCCTCCTTTTTTCCTTGGAGAAATCTAAAAAATTATCCTTTGGGGTGTTTGGGAGTATGGGGAGCTTCCTGAACATATGGCGATGGTTGCTTTCCTCAAAAATCACCCAAAAGAGGCATCTCCCCGTTGAGCATTTACTGCCTTGTAATCAGACAAGGATTTGCTGGATTAATCTCCCAGGATTTTGGCTTCTCCCTTGCCTGTTTCTGTCCCAACAGCAGCAAGGAGCTGGCTGCATTGACAGGGGTACAGATTGAATATAGCACTGGATGCTGATGCTGAATGGCATTAAATAATGGAATATTTTCCATGCCTTTGCAGCAGTCCCTTGGGATGTGCTGGCTCCAGTGCCACAGCTTTGCTGAGCCCCATGGTAGGAAAGACAAATCACTCACAGGGGGGAACTTAACACTTAAAAAAAAAAAAAAAAAAAAAAAAAAAAAAGAGGGAAAACTCTCACTGAGTTGTTCAGAGTTCCCTCCCTTGCAGCAGGAGCAGCTGGGATCTCCTGATGGAGCCACACTTCCAGCTATTCCCTGGCTGCCTCCAGTGCCCAGGGACGATGGGGTGAGAGAGCCCAGCAGGGCTGGGAGCCCCCCTGCCCCACCAGGAGCCCATCCCAAGGGAGGGAGGGAGGGATGTGAGCCCTGACCTCCAGGAAAAGCTGCCAGGTGTCCCAGGTGTGCAGGGCTGGGCAGGTCAGGCTCTGTCCCACAGAGCTGGGACAGGCAGGGACCTGGGGCTGGGTCCTGGCCACTGAGCCCAGCTGGGGAAGAGCCTGCACAGGGAGCCCAGCACATCTGTCAGCTCATTGTCTGGGCCCAGCACAGAACAAAGAGTACAACAACAGAAAAATGCAAAAATGCATTTAAAAATACTCTTTCATTTCCCTTTTCGCCAGAAGCAGAAGTGCTTAAATAACAGAGGACAAAAGCAGCTCTTGCAGAACTTCCAAGAATTGGGAAAAATAAAAAGCCCTGTGAGAAGGACTGGGTTGAGGAGATTTTTAGGAGATTTTCCCCCTCGTCCTGGCCAGTCTGGGGAGCCCCCAAAGGAGGCAGCAGCCCCCTGGCTGCACATTCCCAGGCCATCAGCTCCTTGGCATACCTGTCCCCTGGCCACTTGAAGACCAAGCTTTCAGAAAGATATGAGCCAACTTTTTTCCACCATCAGTACTTTTCTTCTGCAAGTTTCTTGGATAAAAGGCTTAATGGAGTATGAAAATCAAAGGGGTAAAGATTAAAATCTAACAAAAAATAAAATAAGGAAAGCACTGCAAAAAAAAAGTTTGTGTATTTAAGGAATACTTGTAACCAGAGGAAGCACCCAGGCTGTAAATGAATGTCCTGTCACTACTGATAGACTCTTACAGCACAGGGGTTATTGTGGTGGTATTCCATGCAGGGGGATCACATTTTTGTTTTCCTCTCTAAATAGAATTTTGTGTAACTCAGGATGGAGACAAGCTGCATGGATGTAATAATTAAGGGCAGCAAAGCTTGCAGTGGTTCAGGGTAGAGGCTGTCCCACATGCAGTGAAATGTTTTTGCACTGAGTACAGTGAATATTTGGTGCTTTAGCACAGCTTTAGGGCTGTCAGTGGCATTCTCTGGGAATCCAAGTGGTCTTGGCTTAAAGCAGCACAGAGTTTGCTGAGCTGCTGACCCAGTGTGACCACGAACAAGTTTTGTGACCTTCTGGTGCCCTCCTCCAGTCAGGCTGGCTGGACTCGGGCCTGGTAAAAAGCAGATGTTGCACCTGTGCTAAATATTTAATTCCTCAGTTTGGCCAATTTCTACATAAACATTTAATTTTAATATGTATGTAAGCTCTTTCCTGGCAAGAGAAGTGTTCAGTGATGTGTTTAAATGAAATGCTGTTGCTTTTGGTTAGGATTGGGAAGGTGCTTGAAATTAAGTCCATTTTGAGAGCTTTGCTAACTTAATGCCCTTGATTTGCCTCTCCTTTTTTTTTTTTTTTTAATAAGTTCTGTGATTAAAAAAACCTCACAGTGATGTTAATGTTGTGATATTCTTCTAGATGGGCAGCAGATCTGGGAAATGGAGGCAACAGTGGACAAAGACAAGAGCCAGCCTGTAAGTATGAAACTCTGGGTGTCCTGTCCTGCAGCTGCTGTGCAGCAAGTTGTGTTCAGGGGGAGGCTTCCAAAGAGCAGCAATGCCACAAAGAACAAATGCCAAATGCTGCAGCAGTGCCTGTGCTGCAGAAAGGGTGGATTCCTGCAGCAAAACCCCAGCAAAGGGGGCACTGCTGGGTGCTGTGTCCTGCGGGGCCAAGGTGCCATCCCAGGCTCTGTAGGAGATGCTGACCCCTGTGCCAGCCCTGGGGGCTTTGTCCTGCAGGATTTCAGGTGGACACTGCTCTGGGGAGGGAAGGAGCCTCTCTGTTCCCTTGGCTGGCTGGATTTTGCTGTGGGCAGGCAGAGCTCTGAGGAGCCAGCAGTGACACTGCCATGGGAGACAGCAGGGCAGCTGCCATGGCACTGGGGTCTGCCTGTGCATAAATAAAAAACCGACGGAATAATTAAGTTATTCTGATGACAAGAGAGAATTCTGCAGTGCCCACTCCTTTATCAAGCACTGTGGGATTAGCAGTGCTTCTGCATTTGTCACCATTTTATGTGTTTTACTTGTAGCTGAGAATTCTCTCTCCAAGTTCAGGACAACACCAAGTGCAGGAGGGATGCAGTCCATAGAAACCAACTTGCCAGCACCAAAAATCTTCTGGTCTTTCACCATCTGTCCCTTTTTTCTCATACCCTTCTTCATGGGGATGAACAGGGAGGTTCCTCCTGTAGTGCCTGGAGGTGTAGCAAGGGGAGCTGCACACAGAAGCCCTGCTCAGCCTCAGGTGCTCATTGCTGGTTGTCCCTGTGTTATTCCAGAGCATGCTTTTTGTGGAAATACCCGAGTACAGGAACAAGCACATCCGCACAGCAGTGAAGGTGAATTTCTATGTCATCAATGGCAAGAGAAAAAGAAGCCAACCCCAGCATTTCACCTATCACCCAGGTAATTCTCAGGGACAGAGCCACTTGGTGCCTAATTTCATGAACAAGATTTGATTTTCTGCTCTGTTGTTTTCTTGCCATTCTTTGAGGATCTAAATGTTGCTGATTTAATTTGGCTCAGCACTCGACAGCTGCTTGGTTTGAAAGATGTCTGTGATTTGTGATCAGGAATTTCCATCAGTTTGAGGTGTCAGTTTTCTGTTATCTTGGCCATGGGCTGATGCTGCCCCGTTCACTTGGTGGAAGTTTGCCAGGAGCCTCAGTGGGAACAGGCTCAGTGTGGGACATGATGTGACCCTCTGAAAAGCATGAGTGTTGCCTTCCCTGACGTGTCCAGCAGTAAGAAAACATCAGATCTGGGAAAGGGCTTGGGATGGAGGAAGACAAGCAATATATATTCTTCAGAATGAGGCTAGTTGAGAAAAACACCAATGCTTTTCTGATGTTCTTCCTCTGGGGGATTGGTGAGCCATGTCACAATAAATGCAACAGGATTACTAATGAGATTCCCAGAATTTCTCAGCTTTGGCTGGGGGAAAAATGTTGTGAGAAAATCAGAGTATTGTGTCTGTGGAAAGCAGAAAGCATGAAATAACAGCACCAGATTTTATGCAAGCTTCAAATGATGTCTTAATTTGACTTGTCTCTAAGGAGGGGCACACATTTATTCAGACTCTTATTTTGGTCTCCTCCAGCCTGAAAATCTCTGGTCCTCTCCCTGAAATTATGAACTCTATAGGGTATCACCAGGGGTTTGCACAGGTGCTAAATTGTTCTGCTCTGGAATAGTCTTGAGAAGCACACTTCTACCTCAAAACAATCCCTAAAATAGACCACTCAGGAGAAGGAATCTCTACTTCCAAAAAGGAATTTTGCATGACCATTGTGTGGTTTCCATTGTATGATGTTTCTGTAGTGAGTTTTGGGGAAGATTTCCAAAAAATCATTGGGAATGTAGAGGACCATCATTTACCCAACCAGGATTCATACAACTCTTTCTAAATCATGGTCTTTTAAATGATGGTGTCAGACAGGTCATCAGCTCTGAGGAAACTTCGTGCAGCAGAGACAAAAGCTCTAAACGAGCTCAGCTCTGCCTTTGGTCACTTGTTAAATGTTTGACAGAAAGATGGGGAGTTGTTTTTGTCCTGGGATCTCTACTGATCTCTTTGAGATGGAAGTGCTGCACGAAACACCTATCTATGACTTCTTATTTTGTCTGTGTTTCAGAATGGCCCTTAAATGAATTAAAACAGGAGTTGAATTTTTCAATTTTAGCAATTTGTGATTCATTAGTACGTTAAAGATTTTTCAAGGACCTCTTAGCACAGAGTGCTTTGAACAATTTTTGCTGTGGTTGCAAGTGGGTGATGTATTAAACTCAATGCTTGTGAGCTATGAATTTATACACAAAAATCTTGTAAAAGGCTTAAATCTCTTATTACTTGAAGGAAAAGCTCTCTGTTTGTCCTCAGCTCGTTACAAATAACGTCCTTTGCATGCTTTATTCTAGTACCATCAATCAAAACAGAGCCCATTGATGACTATGATCCAGCCCTAATCTGCAGTCCAGTGCACAGTGCTCTGGGGACAGTAACACAGCCTTACTATTCACAGCACACAATGGCCACCGAGTCCCCCTCCTGCCTGGTGGCCACCATGGCTCCTTGCCAGCAGCTGCGCTCAGGCCTCTCCTCTCCTGACTCACGGTACCACCAGCAGAACCCAGCTGTGATTTACCAAAGGAGCAAGAGCCTGAGCCCCAGCCAGCTGGGCTACCAGCAGCCCAACCTGATGGCCACCCCAGTTGCCATTGCAGATGCCCACAGGTCGGTGCTGGTGCACGCTGGCTCTCCAGCCCAGAGCTCAGCCGTGCTGCACCAGTCCCCGGGCCAGCAGCAGCCTTCTCCTGTCATCCACTACTCTCCAACCAGCCAGCAGCTGAGGTGTGGCAGCCACCAGGAGTTCCAGCACATCATGTGCTGTGAGAATTTCACACCCAGCGTGCCGAGGTCCAGCCAGCCCCAGGCCAGCCAGGCACAGAGGCTCAGCCCCAGCTCGTACCCCACGGTCATCCAGCAGCAGGCGGCCCCTGGCCAGCGGGCAGCCAAGAATGGGCCACCAGGGAGCGAGCAGAAGGAGGTGCTGCCAGCAGGAGTGACCATCAAGCAGGAGCAGAACCTGGACCAGGCGTACCTGGATGATGGTAAGTGCTGTGCCCCTCTCACTTTGCTGCTTTGTTGGAGGGAGGGGCGAGGCTGGGGTTCTCAGTCCCCTGTTATATAACTGACTTCTGACCCTGGCCCCCCAAAAGAACACTGGAGAAGGCTTCAGAATTTGAGTGATAGAGTTAAAATCACTGGGGTGTAGTTGAATAGAAGTGTGTGGTGTCTCATAGTGATGGATTTGGAATTTGGGGTTTTTAGAATATAGTAATGGACAAGATGGAGGTTCTTGGGCATTGTCTCTTCCTTCTTCATGATTTCAGGCAGTAATTTCTGGTTGGACAGTTAGTGCTGCATTATGGGTCACAGCAGTTTGATTATTGGGTCAAAAGTATAAATAGTATAAGTGTTATTTTTCTTTTGGACTGTTTAGCTTTAAGAGACCTTGTAACCAGCTCAATTCACCTCCATTGAGGTGGTAGATGCATTATATACAGAATAAATTGTGTGGCCCCTTTGGGGGTGTGGGCATTTGCTGTCAGGATGGGTTTGGGTCTTTCACTGAGTGCATTTTTGGTAGATAGCAAAGCAGTTTGGCCACTGGCCCACAGGAACCCTCTGCTTGCTCTGTGCCAGCTGAGCTGGTCCCATTTTGTTTCCCTTTGCCAAAGGCTCCATTGCCAGTTTGGAAAATGGAGGATCTGAAACGAAGCGCACGTCTTCATTCTTTTATTATATTATTTCATATCAGGGCAAAGTCCACTTTGTGAAATGCTCTTGTACATTTTGTACCAAAAAAAAAAAAAGCCCATTGAGCAATCTATCAGGGCCTGTAATGAATGGGGCAGTGCTGCAGGCAAAACCATTGCAGATGTTCTAGATGAACAGTGGGACATTGATAAGTAAAACAACGCTGTTCCTTTGTTGTGAGCCAGCTGATTTAGCTTTTAGGAATGAACAGAAGTTGGAGTAAAGCTTTCTTTGAACATATCCTGCTTATTCTTAGGTAGGCAGCTATTGGCAGTCTGGTTGATTGGTTCTTTTATTAAAGCATGTTTCTGGCAGGAGGAAATCAATGCAAAATTAATAGTGCAGCTGGACACTGCAATCACAGAGAGCAGCAGCAAACCCAACATTGATTTTAGTGGGAGAAGAGTGAGGATACTGGAAATATTGCTGGAAATGCAGGATGTTCTTGTGCAGGAAGTCCAGACCCGATTGTCACAAATAGTAACTCTGCTCTCCTCTCAGTGCAATTCCAGGCTTGATCTCCTGGATGTGCACTGGGACATGCTCTAAGCACCCATTGGTTTGGGATTTTTACTGCACTTACCTGAGCTGTGAAATTGTGCCTGGGAAAGTTTTACTTTCCTCAGCTTGGGTCCTGAGTGCTCTGTATGATGTGCAGCCTTCCCTGCTGGTTTGTGGGCACAGTTTGGATGGTTTCCTCTCTTAGCTGTGTTTGCAGGGTGGTGGATGCAGCTTTGGTGCCATGGCAGTAAAATCTGGAGAGTTTTTACTGGTTCCCTTCTCTGAGCAGGAGATTTAGGAGTCCTAAATTTGACTCGGGACATTCGCTTTCCATTCAGGGAATTGGGCATGATAATAAAGCAAGAGAATCTTTCTGACAGGAAAATTAAACACTTATTTAGGGTAACTTTAATATGAGAAGCTGAGAGATTCTTCCACATTTATAAAAATACTTGATGCACACCTTGTAAAAGAAAGAAAAAAGAAAGCATCTTGGAGTGAAAGCTAACTTCAGAATCAAGCTTCAGAATCCACTTAAAGAACTCCCATGGTGGAGTGCAAAGTGAATTTTCCTGAGTTTTGAATCAGGCCAGTGACACCCAAGTGCAGCACAGCTCACCAAGAATGCACTCAGCCTCCCTGCTAAGGGATTCCTCAATTCCAGCACTTCCTCATGAAATCCCAGGCTTCTCCTTGGATGACTGGATCATCCTGAACTGATTTCAGCTAGTTTATCTGCTTTCATTACTTTATCAATCATGCCACCCAAACCAGGCCAGGCAGGGGCACATGCAGTCTCTTCACTGACCTCAGTGAGTTTACATCAGCTGGAAGTGTGACTTGGAGAATTGTGATTTACTTTAGGGCTTTGCAAAGCATTTCATTCTGAAATGTTCAGGACTTGAATTGCAAAGCCACATTGTTTGCTGCTGGGGAAAAGTGACTCAGAACATAACAAAAGCCATGTTTTTCCTGACTAGAAAGTTTGGGTTTGTGCTTTATAGTATTAAAAGAAAGCAAACCCAAAGGATTATGGAGGCTTTGCCCTCAAATCCCTTTTATCCAGAAAGCTCTTGTGAGATAAAGTGAGCTGTGAGGTCTTGCAGTGATTTTCATGGGCAGACACAGAGCTGGTGCTTCCCCAGGCAGGCTTGGCACGAGCCAAGGGCTGCTGCTGCTGCTGCCCAGGCTCTTGGGCAATCACTGCTGCTGCCTCTCACTTCCCTTCACTCTTCCTCCCTTCCCCCCTCTTCCTCCTCCCTCTGCCTTGTTCTCCTTTCTCCAGAGCTCTGCTGACACTCCAGCTTTCGTCCCTTTGCTGTTGTGGCCTCCTCTCATCAGCTCTTGGCCACTGCCTTCATGGTTAACACACTCAGCCTGGCTGTTCTGGGCTTCGTTTCTATTCTGGGCTTTGCCACAAACTCCTCTGGTGACCTGGACTTGCCCCAGGCTGGTGGTTCCTCATTCCTGGAGCTGGTGCCTCTCAGATTGGGGACACTGAGAGTGCTCAGGCTGTGCTGGCAGTGACCAGAGCACAGCATCCCTCAGCTGGCACCGTGGTTATTCCTCTTCACCCCTCTCATCTTCCTCATGTCACTGCTGGCAGGACCCCTCATGGGTTTCTTCTCTACCCTGCTGTAAAAATATTTTATTTGTTCTTCCTGAGAGCGTGGTTTGGTTTTGCTCAGAGCTTGCACTGCTCCACAGGGCACAAAATACTGGGAACTCAGCACACTTAACCTGTCCACCTCTGCCTTGAAAAGACGAGAGCTGTTCCCCCTCTGCAGGAGAATTCCAGTCCTGTGGGTTCTTGAGGCTGAGTGCAGCCAAACCAGCCTGTGCCCCAAGGCAGGTGGTGGCAAGGATTTACCATCTCAGATGGGTTTTGTTGTGTGCCAGGAGTGCTTTGTGCCCTCCCCAGCCCCTTGGTGAGAATCCCAGCAGATCTGTAGCTGGTGTCTGACCCTGCTGCAGATGTCCTGACCTGCCACTTGCTTTCTTCAAGGAGACATTGGCCCCTCTCCCCCTCAGAGAGGAGCCTGTGGTGCCCTCCTGCAGCTCCCCAGCCTTCCCCTCCCAGCCAGGATTACAAAACAGAGTTACAGGAAGGCAGGCTCCACTCCCCAGAGAGGGTGGATTTGGATCTGCACCCATCAGGGACTGATGCAAATTCAACATTGCCACACATGAGTGCCTCCATGCACATACTCCTCCATATTTCTCTGTGAAATAGATCTATCTGTAACTTTTTGGTAACTTTTTTTTGTATTAAATACTCTGAAGAATCCCCAGAGGAAGGGACGATTCATGAAAAATGAACAGAGAAATCTTTATTACACACAGATCTGTGCCTCAGAGGGGCATTACTGTTGGAATGGCTTTGGGAGTGGCCACACCCTGAGTGCCAGGAGATCCTGGAGGATGCTTCAGGTGCCCAGGCTAGTGCTGGCAAGCAGAGATCAGCCTCAAATGCAAGTGAAAGCCATGGGGTGACAGAGTGATAGGCTCCTTTCAGCCGAGGCCCCATCTTAATAGTATTCATAACCAAACCACCCACGATGGTAAAAGTTACCCAAACAACCACATAAATATGTTGACAAATAGAATCTTGTTCCTCCTGCGCCCTCAGAGCACTGAGATTAACTCTTTAAAGCACGAAACTCAGGTCAAAATGTAGTTCTTTGCAGCACTGTGTGCAGTGCCCAGGTGGGGCAGGATCAAAGGGGTGAGCCAGGGCTGGGGGCACTGATTGTGCCCCTCCTGCAGAGCCAGAGGCTCCTGTGCAGCCCTGGGGAAGCAGCTCAGCTGCCATGGGCCAGTTCCCCATCTGGGACACAGCCACAAGGCTCAATTCCACACACACAGATCATGGTGGTGCAGCTTGGGTGTCATCAGCTTGCCTGCCTTAGATTGAAATCTTTTCAGTTCTGCTGCCAGGCTGAACTTTACAAAGAAAAATGATTGTCATTATTCAAATGATAACTGTCTAACCACATCTGACACTCAAGTGTCCGCTGGATCCAGCAGCTCGAGATTATTTTTGGTGCCCAGTAATCTCTTTTGGGGAGGAGAAGAGCAAGGCAGATGTTGTGTAGTGGTTTATCAGGCTGCTGATCAGCAGAGATGTTTTATAGTGAGCTCAGGTATTTCGCAGAAAACTGGAGACACGTCAGATATTTCTTTAGAAAGTGGCTGTGCAGGATGTGCAGTGTGGTCCTTGCACATCACCCAGCACCTCAGATCAGCTCCATGGCAAGCTGAGTGTTCATTTGTACAGTTCTGCTCAGAGTGTGTTACATCCCTGCATTTCCTTCCTGTGTTCTTTCCCTCAACGAGAAAACCCTCAGTCTGTCCCCATGGTACCACAAAATTAAATTCAGATCCCTTCTTTCCTTCACGTTCAGGAGGGAGCTGTGTTTTCTGGCCAGCTCTGTTGTCCTTGGGCAGGCAGTACCTCCAGGAAGCCCTGGCTCTCCTGGGGCTGTCAGAGCCCAGAGTGCTGCTCCAGGACAGAGCTCAGGGCTGCTGGGGAGTCCTGGGGGCTCTGCTTGATGCTGGCACATCCTGAGCATCCTGCTGGCCCTGCCCATGGATGGAGGGGGTGGCAGAGCCAGCTCTGGCAGCTCCTGCTGGCTGAGCTTCCACTGGGAACCCTCTGGGCACTGGAGCTGCACTGGCAGGGCCAGGGTCCTGCCTGTCTGGAGAAAAGCTGCTTTTCTCTCTAAACACTGCCTTGAGCCCATGCACAGCCAGCACAGAGCATGGTGGCTTTAGGGACAGATTTTAGGTTGGTTTGTAGTTGTTTTCATCTTGTGTCCATGCATAGAGTTCAGGAGCAAGACAGGGCAGAGGGGAAATGTTCTTGTTTCCTGGCATTTTAGACAGGGGTGAATTTGAATCCTACAAACGGGCTGAGGGTCAGTTTTGAGCAACAATTTGCGTCTAAAAAAAGCCGTGCTCTGTTTTTAATTAGAACTACTTTTCATAGAAGGTGTGGTCACTTCTGCTCAGGCAGAGTTTGACTAAGAGTGAATCCTGTATGTTCTCCAAAACATTTTGCTCAAACACTCTAGCAGATCTACGTATTCATTAGGCTCATTCCTGAAGCTCTGACTCACATTATTTCAGATTTTCTGTTCTCTGCTGGGACCTTGCAGCACTCCCTTGGTACTCTGCAGCTTTATTTTTGGATCACTGCTCTTGTGGGTTTATTGTGTTAGGATCTCCGTGCCCCTGTCCTGCGTCTTGCTTTCCTAGAGGCGATATAAAAAGAGAACAAAAACGTGGTTCTGCTCCCAAAACCCTGAAGTCTGTTGGCAGGAAGTAGAGAGATCAGTCCATTAGGAGGAAGGTCTGGGTTGAGTCTGATCTTGGTGTTTCAGCAAAGAATTTAACTTCCCTGTACTTCCCTGTACCATTATTAAAAAGTACCTTATCCTTCCCTCTTGTACAGTTAGGCATTAATTCATTTGTGTTAGTAACACATACATGGATTCTCAGAAAAAAACCTACACTGAATGAGAGTTATGTATTTGTATTGCTATAGCAGGCTCCAGCTGATCTTCTTCTTCACCTCTAGAAACAATTCCCTGTTAAAAAGTTCAGAGCAATCCAGCCCCATTGAAGGCTGCCCTTTCCCCAGCAGCCTCAAAGCATGCAAACCAAAACAAAGCCAGAAGAAGAAAAACCCATACATCCCAAATCAGCAGTAGAGGAAGGAAGAAAATGAATTGAGTGATTAAAACCATCGTTCCTCTGGCACCTCTTTGTTCTGGAGCTCAGGAATCTTTAATTGGTGCAGTAAGTGCCCACAGGCGAGCTGTGTCACAAAGCGTTTCCTGTGCAGGGACATGAGGAGCCCAGAGCTGCACTGGGGCACTGCAGCCTCCTCTGGGAGCAGGATCCCACCAGGACCTGCTGCCCGAGCCAATAAACCCCAATTGCAGGGAGCTGAGGTGGAAGGCAGGTCCCCCTTTGGGGCTGGCTGTTATCAGCTGAGAGCTCTCCGTTTTCGGGAGGCATCAGGCAATTTTCAGTGAGGGTTTTGAAATACTGGCAAAGAGTTACTTGAGAAAAAAAAAAAAAAAGAACTTGTTCGTGCAGTTGGGAATTGAAAGCTTCTAAACCACAATAAAGTCCTTTCCCAGACTTGCTGTCCATTTAGTCCAAGCTCATGGCATTCCTTAGACAGTCTGAATCACAGGCAGCAGACAGCTCTTACAAAGGAGACCATAGACACCCATCTGTTGGGAGGCATCTGCCAAAACAGACCATACATTTACTTTTATTCCTTCAATCCACTTTCAGTTTAAAGGGATAATAACAATAACATTTTTCACTCCAGTGCAGAGAAATGGTAATGAATTAAAATTATTCCACTGCAGAAAGAGGCAGGCAGGCTTGTCCCCAGCTCTCACAGAGGGGTGAAGTGGGATCAGAGCTTTTGAGGGACTTGGCTCCAGCTGAGGTAAAAAGTCTGTGGTAGAATTGTGACTTTCCTGGGGAATCCCAGACTTCCATGTCCTCCTAGGTGTGCAGGTGGTTAAAACTTGCTGCACTGGAGGGAGGGACTGGCAGAGCTCCTGTCTCCTTTCTCTCCTTTCCACAGGCTCACTCCTTTGCTGCTGTATCTGCCAAAGAATTGTAGGTGCTTCCCAGCAGTGAGCACTGATGGCTGATGGTCACTGGGGTCAGGTCTGCCAGAAACATTCTCATTTCTTGGGGACGAGTCTGGAGACAGAGCAGAGCTGTTGTGTCAGCAAGTGCAGGGTGTGAGGAAAAGGGATCTTCCTACAAGCTGGGAGTGACTCTGGGGGCTTCACACAGAAATCCTTTCAGTGCAGTCAAAATCAGAACAGTTTGGACAAACAATTTTTAAGAATGGGGACTTTGGTGATGAGAGATGTGCAGCAAGAAAATGGTTTATAACAAAACTGTGCAAGGCAGGAAAGGGGATTAACTCGTTCTAGTGCTAAATTCTCCATTTTGTGTTGAACCAGAGGAGAGCTCTCTGGAAACCTCGAGCAGGGCTTGTTTTACACTCCAGCAGCTCACCACAGAGCTGTGCTGGTTAAGGTGGTTGGGTTTTTTTAAATTTTATTTTGCTAACACAGCTATTATGGTAAAAACCCTTGTAGAGACACAGCTCTGCTGGTGTAAAACCCTGGAATCAGCAGAGCTCAGGCCAAGCCAGGGCACCACCAGCAGCTCTTTCACTGCAGGGATTTGTACTGGGGTGACTGCACAGGCAGGGGTCTGAGAGAATAAATATAAATATGAACATAAGGGGAAATAGAAGGGATTTTTATGTGACAGTAATTGCATGAGCTCAGGTCTGTTGATCACCTCAGGATGAATGCCAGTAATTCCCAGCAAAGGTGATGCACTGAGCTGGATCCATTTCTAGGACCAGGCTTTGCTGAGGGGAGTTGTACCTGCAGCAAGGTGTGAATTTGCCCTCACAAACGGGGAGGAGGGGGATAAAATCCTTCTGGCTCCCCTTCAGAATGATGTGAGTGAATATTCATCAGTGAACTAGCTCACATCCACATGGCAGCTCGAGGCTTTTGCTAATTCTTTGCAATTTCATTGCAGTTCTTGGAATATTAAATTGGAATTTAAAAATCCCTGTGCAGGTGACTTTTCTTACTGATCTTTTCAAGTCCGATCTAAGAAAAAACCAAAACGTTAAAAATACAAACCTGGATGTTTTGGGCTTTCAAAATTCAGACAGACAAAAATGATGCAACTTTGGGGGCGGGAGGTTGATTGCATGATTTAAAAACCAGTCTCATGATTGTTGGAGGCCTGACTCATGAACCCTGAATAGGTTTGGCATTGCTGCTCCTCACAGTTTCATTTGGTACGAATTGGGTTAATGTTAGCAATGTGCAGAGGTGGGGAAAAGGTCTTTTCTCCCCTTAAAGCTCAATGTAATAATTGGGAGGGTTCAGCTCCTCCTGCAGTGGCTTTTGAAAAGGCAACTCGAGTCCTTTTTTGAGCTGCACTTTGAAATGTTGGGAGCAGCTGCACAGAGCCTTGCTGCTCGGAAAAGTTTGGAAAACATCTGCACATTTTTTTCACTGTTGTGAAATAAAGTGCCTGGCAAGAATAACCATCTTAAAGATCTACAATCTTTTTATGGTGCAAACTGAAAGGCAGTTAGAAAGTCTTCTCCTGTAGAAAAATGCCTGGATTCTCAGCATTACTTGCACAAACAGAACTTTCTCAGCTCAGGTCATGTCCTGCCAGGGAGCAGGGATAGTTGGTGGGGGATTTTTTGTCTGTATAGACCTCTTGTCTCACAAGAATGAAGACCTAGAATTGATTAGCTTAAAATCCATTTTTTTCCACCTGTTTTGCATAGTTTGTCATAAATAATAATGTAATTATTTATTTATAATTAACTATACATATAGAAACATAACAATCATTTATAATCAGTATTTATTGATAAATCTCTGTCCATTTTTAAATTAAGAAAATGAGGATGAGTCATCTCAATTTCCCGTCTGAGTTAGTTTTCTTATGAGAACTCAGAGCAGTGAGAGCTGCTCTTGTGGCCAGCAGAAGCTGGTGTGGCCTTTACACTGCCCAACCATTGCATTGCTGTTTCCTCACCAGCTCCAGGAGACTCCTGTGCTCACATTTGGGTGCAGTGAGCCCTTAGAGGCATTTCTAAAGCAAATGGGCAACCAAATCCAGGGCTGGCTGTGAGAGGCACTCGATGACCCAACAGGTCACTGCAGCTTCTCTGGTGTGAAAAGCAAGCAGCACATCCCCAGCTGTGCCAGGGAGAGGCAGGGATGGGGAAGAACAAATGCTTGGGGACCATAAAACTCCTCCAGCACGTCAGCTCCCAGTTTGGGTTTCCAGGCAGGTGCTGGCTTTCACACTCTCTCTCTCTCTGTAATATAACTTTTTCTGTGTTTACCAAGAAGAGACCTAAAATGTATAAATAATGCAGTTGTGTCTGAATCATCACTCTTCTTGCTTCAGTTTTGCAAACTCAGAAATCTGGGCATGCATCCAGCTGGGAATTTCACAGATGACTCCTCTCTCTAAGAGGGGTCTGCACAAAAACCTGAAATCCAAGTATTCCCAATTCTGCAAGAATTCATGTCCTCTAATTTGTGTGCACATCTCCAAGGGATGCTGCAGTCTGTTTGGAATTAAAACACCGATCTCTACAAATTTGCATGACTAATGGTCTGCAAATGACTGAAAACTTGGCCTTGAGTTGGATTTAACTAGTGTTAGGTATAAAAGAGTTAAATCTACAGCTACTGTTAACTGGAGTCAAAGCACTGAGGATCAAAAGGCTTCACCATGAGCAGCTCTTACTGACCCAGTGACAAACAAGGCTGGCACTCCCCATCTTCTTACAGGTTCTCCTAATCCACATAGTTCCCATTTTGATCAAGCCACGTCCTTTTGTGGATTTTTAATTTAGAAAATTTGCACCCCAAAATATAAACTAAATTCTGCCTTCAGCTGAACCAACACTTCTTCTTTAGAGGGAGATTGCAATTAAGATGAGATGTAGTGAGAAGAGGATTATTGACGTGTGTCTGTGGATGATGGAGTGCTAGGCTTCCACCTGAGGGGGAATTTTTCCACGTGGACAATGGTCAGGCGTGGAATGAAAGGTCAGAAGGGGCTGGCTGGGGGCTGGGGGCATTGGGAAGGGCTGGTTGTGCTCTGCATGACCACAGGAGCTGAGACCCTGCACAAACTGTGGGGTGGTGTCCCTGCAAAGTGCCAGCAGCCTGCTCCTCTCTCAGGGCTGACTTGCTCTGACTCTCTGCAAGGAGTAACTTGGGCCAGGGCACAAGCAGCAGTAAATTAGAAAAGTGTGAGTTTGCAACCATTGCCTCTGATCTGCTCTGCCAGGGGAGTCTAGTCAAAGATTCCCAAATTGTGGGGTGGTTTGGTTTGGTTGGTTTGGTTTCTTAATGATGAATGACTTCATCAGCCATGAATGAACCGAGTCAAATGTAGGACAAATAGTGAGACACATGAATGACTCCTGTGACATTTGCAGAGTCTCGATGGGTGCTGGTTTATTTAGGTGGTTTCTAAGTTTCTTTGGAAAGAGTGAGAATGACTAAAAGAAAGGGGAACCACCTCATAAGTATGGGGGTCAATGGTGAAAGTTGTGTGACAGTTAAACCTCCCTGGGCTCAGCATCTGTCATTATGAGCAACCCAGTGTCAGTTCTTTGCTATGATCTGGCTTCCAGGAGACCCCACAGCCACTGGGGGATGGATCAGACATTGCATTCCCTTTGTGGTCAGATACCTCCCAGTGCTGGGTCTTCATCAGCCCCTTGTGGGCTCCCAGTCCAGCCCAGGAGGCAGCAGGGCTGTGCTGCTGAAGTGTCCCTGGCCACCAGGGAGGGATCCTGTGCTTAGGGCTCAGGGAAGTGCCCCAGGTCAAGTCCCTGCAGATGGAGTCATTATAACTCTGCACAAATTGATGTTTGCAAAGGCTGGAAATAGTCTGGACACGCCAGGCATTGGCTAGATCCAGGCTTAAATCAGGGCTGAGGCAAATATGAGGGGAACTTTTAGCAGCTGCATCTTTTAATTGTAGTTTGGATGGTGTATCTTTCTTCCTTAAAATCACGTTACATTTTCTCTTATCTGATTTCTTCTGCACCCTTGTTCATTTGCTTTGAGTGGGGTGGTGTCTCCTTCCTTGGAAAGGAGCCCGAGATTGCAGCAGCTCAGACTCCAGCAAGTAGACCCTGATTTTCAGCTAGGTAGGCTCTTCTGAGGTCATCCTGCAACTTCAGACCCTCAAATAACTTAGTGGTGTTGTAAGATATGTTTCCTTTTTTTAAAAATGCTATTGATTTTTATACAAACTTTTCTTCAGGACAGTTTTTATAGGCTATTATTAAAACTCGTGCTATGTCTGTTTTAGAAATCTCTGGCCCCTTTGCCTTGTACTTGGTTACACTTCGTAGCTCTTCAAAACCAATGCAAAGTTTAGATCAAGATTATGACTTCAGAGAATTTCAGGCTGTTCAGATAACAGTCGTGGTTTAGATGCAGCACTAAATGCTCCTGCAGTCTGCCATGCAGAAACACTTCTGTGCTTTCACAACCTGCTGCCGAGCACCAGGGGCTGGAAGGAGCCTCTCCCACGGGGGACATTCCATGGCAGATAATCCAGCCCTTAATCCCAGTGAGGCTGCAGTAATTCCTGGGTTTCTGCAGTCTGTGTGAATAGAACAAGCCGTTCATTTCCCCCCGAGTGAAGCACACGGTGCTGGCTGGGCTTTGTTGCCCACGTGGATGCAGTGCCTGAGCTGAGCCTGGGCACTGTGACAAACAAGGCTGGCACTCCCCATCTTCTTACAGGTTCTCCTAATCCACACAGTTCCCGTTTTAATCGAGCCGTGTCCTTTCGTGGATTTTTAATTTAGAAACTTTGCACTCTGAAATATAAACTAAATTCTGTCTGATCCTGTAGGATAAAGGGTTGGCAAAGGGCAGCTCCCCCAGCCCCTCAGTGCCACAGGGCACCCAGGAGCTCTGTGCCCACCACACCACGGCTCTCAGACACTCCTGGGGAGTCCCTGGCTGTGGCACAGAGGCAGAAATGCTTTGGCAGAGCAGCGAGTGAGGAAATTAATTTCCTTGTGTTTCGAACAGAGCGCGGCCATCACGGCTGGACAGATCGAATTTGTTATGATAGCAAAACAAGTTCTATGGAAACCATTGTGAGCCTGAGCAAGGCTGCCCAGGAGAGTTGGGGAAAGCCTCTTTTGTTTGTTGTGCTTGGCATCGCTCTGCTCTGGATGAAGATGCTTTAATTTTGTGGGGAGACCCAAGAGAGCATTCCTCTTTTTCCATACCAGAAAGCCTTCCAAGCTGGCATAAGCGTCCCCTCTTTCCAGCTGCTCCTTTCCAAACACACTGTGCCTCCTAAAGATAGTCTTTACAGTGGCTGGGGCTGGTGGAAAACATGAAGCCTGCATGGATTAGCAGAGGAATTCATTTGGGCTGACGAATTGGGTTTCCCTCTATAAACAGCAGTAGTGTTTTCATCTTCTGGACAGCACAGCCAACTTCACGTCCTCCTGCTCCTCTGCCTGTGTCCAGCCCAGCTGGGAGCACAGCACAGCCTCTTGTGGGGGATGGAAAGCAGCCTGTGTTCAACGAGGGGTTTGCAGCTATGTCCCCTCTCACACAGGTGTTTTCTAACCCTTAGAAGAGGTTATTTTGTTGTTTTATTTTTTTTTTCCTCCAGTTTATTTTTCTTTCCAGGTAAAAGGGAAATTAAAGTAGTCCCTTCTCCCTGGCTTCGTGACCTTACAAGCAGCCCACACTCTGTATTTTATTTTCTGCTTTGTTTAATTTTGAGTACAATGTACAGGAGCTGGGGATTCTCTAGAGAGGATTTTGCCTCCCTTTTTCCCCCCCAGGGCCCTCCTGCCCCTGCCAGGGAAGCACTCCCAGCCTAACACTGCTCCAAACACACTTTCCTATCACTTAGACTTTCTTTCATAGCTTACTCAGTAAATACAATGATGAGAGGTTATTAATCACCCCACAATGTTCCCGTGCTTGCTCAGGGGTGGGAAAGATGTGAAGGCCAATTTCGTGATCAGGCTGCACTTAGTGGTGGTTTGTATTTACCTGACTGTTCAGTGATGGATGATTTTATCCATGTCCCTGAGTAACTGAGCATGGAATTGGAGTTGTTGTGGATAAAAATGGGGCATTTGGTATTCAGCTGTCAAATGGAAGGCTTGTTCAGGTAGTAAAGCTCTGTTCCTTAACTTTACCTAATCACCATGTTTTCACATATATAACCCCCACCCTGTTAAAATTTTTTTCCTTGGAAATAAGTCTCAGCAAGGCCCCCCCTCCTCATAGCACTGCAGTCTTCTCTGCCCTTTCAAGGCATTCTGATCCAGCCTGTCCTCTTTCTAAGTCATAGAAAGCATTGACTTTTCCCATCACAAGGTGGGATTTTAAAAACCCAGAAAACCAGAAAGTGGATGGCAATGCTGTAATAGTTTGCAGTTTTATTGATGAGTACAGATTTGTGCAGTTCCCAGTCTCCACACTCCCCTGGTGTGACTGCAGGGGGGTTTATTCCCATTCCCATCAGGAATGATGAGGAGGGGGGCTGCCCAAGGGGAGCCCCAGGGTGCTCTCAGGACAGGCTTTCATCTCTGGGTCCTCCAAGAAACTCACTGGCTGCCAGGGGTTTGCAGCTGGAGCATCAGCCACACGAGGCAAACAAAACCCAGCAGATTTTCAAAAGGCTGACAGCTGCATGCAGATGACATTCTTGAATTAAGAAAAAGAAAAGCCCAAAGCAGTTGCTCTCTGGCCCCTTTTCCATGCTGGGCAGAGTGGGCATCTCACAGCACTGGGAGAAAAAGAAAACAACTGGGGTGTTTGTGGGCACCTAGAAATGAGGAGGGGAGTCCCCACTGGGGACAGCCACCCTCCTGAGCCACAGGAATTGCCTCTCCTTGTGGCCAGAAGCTGCAGCCCCGTCTCTCCTGAGGGTCATCCCACCCTCAGCCAGGGTCAGCAGTGACCAAACCCTCTGGAGACTGCTCAGCCTCTGCACTCCCCGTGGTGATTTCCAGCCCAAAGATAAACTGTGTGATTATTGTCAGTGCCGATTAGTCACACTGAGGGGTTGCTTATGGTGCTGTGGAGGGGACCCCAAGGAAAGCCTCGTGGTGTGGCCTGTGTGTGACCCAGCAGGGCACAGCACACTCCCAGCCCACCAGCAGGATGTTGGCCATGAGACATAGCCCAGCTCTGCTTCAGGGGGCTCTCCCAAGGCTCTGCTTGCTGCCAGCCAGTTCAAAATGGGAAGTTCTCCATTCTGTGATGCTCCTCCTGCCCTCTCCCAGCTCCCACTGTGGCATGAACTTGTTCTGAAGTTGCCAAGGCTTAACCACCCTCTTCAGCTGGAGAAGAGCTGTTCCCTTAGACCATCCCAAAGGACCCTCCCAGTCCTTCTCCAGGACATCTCTGTGCCATTCCTGGACACCCCCAGTCCTTCTCCAGGACATCTCTGTGCCATTCCCAGTCTCCTTCCATGCTGTCTGTGCAGGAGGTGTTGGGCACAGCAGTGCCACCTCCCGAGGGTGACATGTGCTCGTCCCTGGGTGTATTTGCTGTTTGGATCGTGGCTGGCAGTCCAACCCCAGTGACCCAGTTGGGACTGAGCTACCAAAGCCCCTTTATGACTTTAGGAACGTGGTCTTGCTGCTGTGTGTGGTGGCTCTGTGTGTGTGAGCCAGGCCAGTTCACTCCTGTTGGCAGCCACCCTGCTGCCAGCCCTGCTCAGGAACACTTTGGGGACCTGCCCACGGCCCTTCTGCTGCTGCTGTGTGTTCCAGCTGTCTGTGGCTGGCTCCCCACTGTGGCACAAACACTGTTCCCATTGAATCCACGTTCCCCACTGCTGCTGGATGTGTGCTGTGCTCGATGAGATCATGTCAAACGTAAGCAAGTTTTATCTTTATTTTAGGCAAGAGGGTGTTTTATCATGCTGTGCTTCCAAAGCCGCTGTTGTTAGGTTGGAATTCTCCCAGGAAGTGTAGCAGTGCATGGTTAAATGCAAAGTAATGGCTTCAATATGAGGCACAGAGCTCTGAGCTGGCTGTGCAGGCTCGTGTTTAAAGAATGTGGTTACACAGCTGGTGAGAACTTGGGAGAGGTCAGGACGGGCTTGCCAGGTAGCCCAGACCTTGCAGTGTGCCCCTGGGACACTGCCCCGAGCACAGGATTTACCTCCTGCCTGGGCTGCGTGGGGATGCACGCAGCTCCCAGACCTCACAGCTGGAAAATTGGGGATGGCTCATCATTAAATCCTGGGAAGGATTCCCTGGGGCAGTCTCTTTGGGTGGTGGTTCCTACATCTTGATCTGGGATTGGGATATCTGAAATAATTGAGGGAGATCTGGAAATAATTGAGGGCTGATTTCTGAACAAATGTAGGTTATTGCTGTTGTGGTGAGGTTGGGAATTGCCCAACCTCAGCAGTATGGGCTGCACTTCAGCTAAAGGTGAACCTCCACTGGCCATGGAGGAGCCCATTCTATTTCTGGGAATTGATAGCCCTTCTTTTCTTTTTCCTTTCGCCCTTTTTCTTTTCTTGCATCTTCATATTGAGAACAAAAGTTTTCTCGTTCATGCCATTGATTCAGATTGAAAGTTTGAAGGCTTTGGATGATGCAGATAACATTTTTTTTTTGTTCTCTCAAGCTGTTTACTGTCAGATGTTCCTGGCCTTCTTGAGGCAAGATGTAGAAGCAGTTACAATATCTGCTCCCCATGGTGTTTTGTGCTCCTTTTTCCAGTTATCCGTGTCTCTTATAATTAGGTCTGTCTTGTGGTCTCTGATTTATACATATGCCCCACAGTATTATATAGTATTTTTATTAGTACATTATTTTATGGTAGAAACCCCAACACTCTGTTGTGGCAGATGCTGCTTTGACTCCAAAGTTTAAAAAAAAAGCAGCTCCTCCCTCAAAGGAGTTCCAGTCAAAGTGCAAAATAAGAGCAAGCAGCTGGATGTGGGCAGACACACAGGATCTTGTATGTGGCACCTCCTTGACATGATGAGATGTGAATTGTAACACTCTGTCAGTAAGCAGTTAAATATTTCATGGTCTGGATGCTTTCCAGCTGACTTGGGAGCAGTAACTGCAGCCCCCAAGTGCTGGACTCCTGCTGCCAGGACCTGCAGAGCTGCTCCCATCCCTGCCCCTGCCCTTGGAGGCAGTTCCTGAAAAGTTCCTGAGAAGGGGAACAATCTTCCCCCAAATATTCATTTGTGGAAGGATGTGGAGACACAATAGAAAAGAAATCTGGGTGTTAAAGTGATTTTGTGTGTTCCCCTGCTCAGTGTGGTGCTACTGCCCATAGTCCTCCTGGAAATCGAGCAGATGGAGCAAATGCCTTGTGCAGGCTGGGCTGGGGCTGTTTGTAAATTGGAACTGCAAACTGGGAGATTTGCATGTCTGGCCAGAGGGGAGCTGGGTTTGCTTGGCAGAATTGCTCACTCGTGCATCTTCCCCATTACCTTAGGACAGGGATTTTCTGCTGCTGTCCCCTGAGAACCAGGCTCAGGATTCAGGTCAGACACGTCAGGAGGGAGAGCTGGTTTGTGGAGAGGCTCTGCAGGAATCCTCAGGCCCTTCAAAGGGGACGTTACAGAGTGAAGACACAGCACAAGATGCCAGAGAATCAGAGCCAGTGAATAGTTTTGTGGATTAATAGACATAAGCACTAGAGCTCAAGGGAGGGAAACAGATTCCATTATTGACTGTTCATCCCCTGCAAGACTGCCTAAAGGGAAGGCTAATATGGTTTGTTTTCCCTTAATTAAACATTTGTTAAATGGTTTGTTTCCCCTCAATTAAATATTTGTTCTGGTTGTTCCTTTGTGACAGAAATAAAAAAGCAGCAGCATTGCCTATCTTGTACTTTCAGCTAATCCTGAACGTGCTGTAACTGTTCTTCTGTCCTCCCCCCCAATTATTTCCTGTAAAAAATCGCTTTCTCTCATCCATTTTTTGAATCACTTTGCTGAATGACTCATCCTGCCCCAGTAAATAGGTTAACTCTGGGAGAATGATGAAACTGCACAGTGACATGTGGATAGAGTTGCTGCTCTGTGCTTTCCCTGCAGTTGCTGTTTTAGAGGTGTTGTGGTACCCAATACCAATTTCATCCGTTTTTAAACCATGAGGTGCTGCTGGAGGGAAAAGTCACCACCAGCCTCCTTTGGCTGTGCTGGTTTTGATCTGAAAGAAATATGTCTTAATACCCAATGGCACTGCTTATCTCAGCAGTTGTGGATCAAATCCATCAGGTCCAAAGCATGTACAATAAACCAGACACCAGCACACTTCACCCTTGTGCTTTGCAGCAGCAGCAAGAGTCAAATCAAGAGTTAGCAGTGACAAAATGAGCACTCTTGCCTTGTGTTTCTTAAGCTTCAGTCCATCAGTCTAATATTTCTGTGTGAGTTTAGCCAAGTAATGTGGTTTATAAAATGAACTCCATCCCCTTCTGGTATAAGTTTTTGTGTATTTATTTATTATGTGCTCATTCTACTTGGAATATTTTACTTGGTCTCGTTGCATGTAAACTAAAGCTAAATACAAACTTCATCTTTTCTCAGTAACTCACTAACTATCAACTGGAGAGAGCCAGCTCCATGACTCAAACACGTGTCCCTTCCTTGCAGCTGCAGCCAAAACTCTCTGGCATCAGAGTGCTGCAGAATGAAAGTCATATCTAAATATATGTGAGCAGAAAGAAAGTCAGTTAAAAAAAGACTTTGTTATGGAAAGCTACTACAAACCAAATCCACGGTGGCCTGGAGTTCCTCATCACACCCAGGCTGATCTAGTTTTCCACTTTCAAGGTACTTTTCCCAAAGCACTCGTGGAGGAGCTGCCCAGAGCCAGCTCAGCTCCCTGCAGCCCCTCTCTGCCTCCTGTGTGGTGACTGAACACACTCAAGGGGTTTACCTGATACACCTCAGGATATTTATCACCATCCTAGCGTGCAAGAGCTTTTGTTTCATGCTCATGCAGTTCTGGCAGTGATACCCAGAGCCAGTCCTTGCTCAGGTAATCTGGGAAGGACTTGGGCAGTGCCTGGCACCCTGAACACCATCCTTGGGTTTGGTTTCAGTGCCTGCAGTGCTCTGGACTGGCAGGAAAAGGCTGCAGAGACCGAGATTTAAAGAAAAGGAAACATCCCGGTTTGCTGGGGTGCCTCTCCCAACTCTGCTCCAAGTGTTTGACACAGCCCTTCTAAACTCAGCTCAGGGAGTCTGAGCCTGCACAGGAGCTCCCAGGGCTGCCCATTGCTGCAGCCTGGTGGGGCAGGAGGAAAAAAAAGCCATGAAATTGTTCCTGAAGGTGCCCCTTTCTTCCTCCAGTCCATGTGTAGGCAGGCCTGGCACCTGTCTCAGAATGGTCTGATGAAAAAAGTGATGACTAAATACAGAAATCCATCAGCAAACAGGAAATCTCTCTGGAGCAAAACCTGCTTTGTGTGGCTGCTGCAGCCAACAGCCCAGGATAGAAGCCCAGCTCCATGAGTGTGTGCATGTGTGTCCTGCAAATGTCACACTTTTCCATTGCCTGGGGCATGGAAAAGTGCCTGGAAAATTTAACCCACTGATTGCCAGTAGATTCAAACAGGGGTCAAATGGATGGAATATCTGAAAGCACCACAAATGGCACCCATCAGCCTTAGGACTCTTAGCTCGATTTGGCAGCTGTTTCTGCAGGAGAACTTGGCATTTCTGCTGGAATTCTCCTCCTGCCCGAGTGGGCTCAGCACCTCGTGGTGCTTTGAGATTTAAAGGATCTAAAGTCCTACCTGAGGGCTTTAAAACTGCCCTCAGGGACTCTTGGGACTTTCTTGCTCTGCACTGCACCCACCCGTAGCAGAGTGGATTTGCTGTAGGGTGTAGCTCATTGTGTGCAGCTCTTCATCCTCCCAGGCTGTTTTCTCTTAGCTGAGCCCGGATTATTGGAGTTCCACGAGTGTGACCTCACAGCCTTTGTGCATTTTTCAGCCCAGAGCAGATCTGGAGCAGGTCTGCTCCTTCAGGGATGCTTTGGCCATGTGGCAGGATGATGACAGAGCTCCAAGCCCTGGGGTCCCCCCAGTCCCCTCCAGGTCACACTTTTTCCTGCCAGCTTTGAGGTCGTGGTGTTGTAGTGGCTGTTGATCTTTTCTGGAAGTACAGTGACAATAATGAAAGTGCTTAGAGAATCCTCAGCGTTTCTGAGGTGGTGTCACAGACAGATTTGTGTTTTGAGTACTTCCTTCCTGCTAGTTTTGATCTACAGTGCGTTTAGGGCATTGCATTTTTTTTTTTTAGCAGAAATGCTATCTTTATTTTTTGCTCTTTTCTTGCAGGCACACCCAGCTTCCTGTTAAGCATTTTGGGTAGGACAGTACCAAAGATTGTTTGATTTTTGCACCTCACTCTGGCACTGAAATATAAGGGAAGGATATTCAAATGTCATGAGTGCAATCCAGATCCTGTAAATCCAGAGCAGTTCGGAGATTCATTTCAGTTGGGATGGGCTTTAGCCAAAAATATGCATTTTATTTAAATTCTGTTTTCCATCAGATATCTGTATTATGTTGCTAAATTCATGGAAAGATGCCAATGGCTTTGGAGTCTATTGATACTCCTACAGCAAAAATGCATCGTGGGACTGGAGTTGCCACTTAGTTTGAGGTCAGAGCCTCTTCCAAGAGTTTGCTTAATTAAGGAGATGACCTGATTGCTGTTGGGCTGGGGGGTGTTGAAAGGTTCACAGTTCACACAGACTCCACGGGTTACAAGCAGGACAAGTAGAAAAATTGCAGGCTGCATCTCTTCATTATTTCAGTGAGGAAGAAACCCTGGTTTCGATGTGCAATTAAACCTTTACAGCTGAGAACATCTCAGTGATTATGTGTCCTCATTTCACAGGAAAAAAAAATAAAAAAAGCCTTTAATTGCTAAAACAACCCCAGGACTTTTCCCCAGCACAATTTGTTGGGCTTGGGCTCCTTGTGCCTGATGCACCCAAATTGGTATTTCCCACTCAAGGAGTTGCTGTGTCTCGTGTGCAAAAGCTGATTTTCCAGGATGCCGAATATAAAATAGGCTGTGTACTGAGTGGGAGGTTCCAGGGTATGAAACGTGGCTGCCCAATCCTTGGGAGCCAAGTAAAATACTTCTTTTCTATATATAGTCACCTGAAATGCAGCAGCAAAAACACTTCTGAATCTTGCACTCAAAACTTAGTTTTTAAGAAGCATTTTCTGCTCCTTAATATTGAAATTTTTTCTCCTTTTATTTTTTTTTTTTATTTTTTTTATTTCCACATGGTTCTGCAGGAGTGCCAAATGCTTTCACGGTGAATTCAAAAGAAATCTAAAAAGATGATGAAATTAAAAAAAAAAAAAAGGCATAAAATTTTAAATACTGCCTTTTCCTGGAGAAAATAATTCACCTTATTTGCATTTGAAGCAAAGACTGTAACTTTCATAATCTCTTTGCCCAGATCTTTCCTGTTCTGTACAATGAAGCAAAGTCTGATTTTCACAGCCACTGTGGTTGGATCTCTCAATTAGAAGGGACTGACTTTGGATGTCAGGAATGTGTTGGATCTTACTTGGGCACTGGGATGAGGTAAAAGTGAATTTTGTAAAAGGCAGTGCCGAGTCTCTGACCTGACTCACAAATCATAGAGACCCCCCCCTGTGCCCCTGGAGTCTCAGATCAAATTATCAGCTTCTCTCCTTTTGTCACCACTTTAGGAGTGTAAGTTTTTGAATATTCGTTTTTAGATTATATCAGTGGGGGAAAAAAAAGTAAAATCTAGTGCTGGATCTGAGCAAACAGAAAGGTCATTGTTTGAATTCTGCCTTATGTGTTGTATATGCTGAAATGTCCATTTATTCAATTAACCCACAAAATGAAAGAGTAGCTGAAAGCTGTAACACTTGGCCATGCAACATAGGTCAAAGGTTACCTTTTTTTCTCAAAAATGGTTTTGCAAATCTTTTTCAGAGCTGATAGATACACACCTTAGCTGGATACAAAACATTATATGAAAAAGAATGACTGTGATCTTTGATCCAAGCAATCAAAAAGAAAGGTAATTGGTATTTTTCTGCCTTTTCTCCAGCTGTGTGTTTCTCTTAATCTTTATTTATTTATTTTTTCAATTAAAAAGTCATGCCCCTTTTTATTTGGCGTAGAGGGTTTAAAATATTTTATTTTATTTAATTTTTGGGGTTTTTTTTCATTCTTTTTCTTCCCCACTTGTGAAGCACAGAGCTGTCCTGAGGTGGGCAGGGAAGGAGAGGTGGGGCTGTGCATGCTGGGCTGAAGCATCTGAAGGATCCCATCCTTCCCAGGCAGGGCAGGGCCAGGTTTGGGGGCACTCTGCAAACCCAGGGGCAGCTTTTCCTCCATCACTGCCTGCCCAGGGCTTTGCTCTGCATGTCAGAATTCCTCCTGGGCATGGCAGGACCTGGAATCCTGCAGGGAGGAGCCCCTGGGGCTCAGCTTTGCCTTCTCTGAGAGCCCCTCCCTGCTGTGGGACATCTACAGCATCCCTGATACCCAGGGAAATCTGGGAAATCCGTGGGATTGTCCCCAGAGGGTCACTGGGGCTGTGACACATCCATGGCATCCCTGTTATCCATGGGATCCGTGGGATTGTCCCCAGAGGGTCTCTGGGGCTGTGACACATCCATGGCATCCCTGTTATCCATGGGATTTGTAGGATTGTCCCCAGAGGGTCACTGGGGCTGTGACAGATCCATGGCATCCCTGATACCCAGGGAAATCTGTGGGATTGTCCCCAGAGGGTCACTGGGGCTGTGACACATCCATGGTATCCCTGTTATCCATGGGATTTATAGGATTGTCCCCATGGGGTCACTGCCACGTGTGGGGCTGTGGGACATCCCTGGGGATCCCTGGGGTGGCACAGGTGCAGAGGGATGTGAGTGTGGCACCCTCACAGGTGACACTGCCACCTCCAAGGGGCTCCTTTGGGCTCTGTGCTGCTGGGACAGGGCAGTGTCACCCCTTGGCACACACCCCCATTTCCAGCTGAGGGGATGTGAGGCAGCCTTGGCTGGCTGTGGGGTCCCAGCAGAGGGGGGCACAGACCCCCCCCATAATTCCAGCAGCCTCTGGGACACCTCCCTGGGCATCTCCAGGGCTCTGTGCCACTCCTCCAGCAGCAGGATGTGACACAGGACACACTGCCAGGCGTTTCTTGGCCTGGGTGGCTGATGGCAGCTGTAATTTCAATTTTTTTTTTTTTTTTTATGATTTAATTTTTCATTATCTGTGCATGTGTGCTTGTGGCCTCATTTAATCAGTTCTCTCTCATTAAACGGATCAATAACGCTGTGCTGCAGAGCAACCAGGGCCAGGCACCTTAAATAACAATGTTTTATTTCTTAATCACATTATCTGCAGTTCCTCTCAGCTAGAAACGAGCAAATAATGAGAACTGATACTTGAGATATGTTTTAACCATGCTACCAAAAAAAAAAAGATAGCTGGGGGTTCAGCAGAGCAGGGTCAGCACATGCTCTGGGCTTGCTCTGAGCTTTAGGCACGGCTTAGTTTGCTGATTTTGTTCAGCCTCCTGTTGAAACCCAGGTTTTTGGATGACACCTGGGTCTGGGTGCACATGCCCAAAGGTGTTTGATTTCCCCAGGCTTGGGCTGGAGGTGATTTCAGGCTTGGAGATCAGTCCATGCCTCGGGATCCGTTGCTGCTCATTTCCATTTCCATGGGGTTTAGGGACTCTGGTTGTAGATTTTAGTGTTGGACCAGCACTGACACACATCAGTGATGCCCAGCTGGACCTGCACCCAGCACTCCCCTCACCACCTGGATTTGGGGGACATTCAGGGTGACTTGGGGACATTCAGGTCAGCTGATAACAGGGAGTCTTGTCACCCAGGTTCTTAGGAAAAAACCCCAATTTTCCCCATGGAGGAGCTGTCAGGGAGCAGTCCCAGGGGTGCTGTCTGTGCCCTGCAGCCTTTCAGCCCTGTTCAGGCTGCAGCCCCCTGTCACCTCAGCCCACAGAAGCCACTGCTGACCTCAGGGGAGGGAAAGTGAAGTTTGCAGCTGAGTCAGCATTTCACCACAGCATCCAACCTGCCCGGAGCCACCCCAAGCAGGGGGCAACCAAATCTGGGCCCCTCCAAGCCTCTCCAGTGAGCTCCATTTCATTATCTGCTCACGTTTCATTAATATTTCACCCTTCCTAAATGCAGATGACTGTTGGCTCTGGTGTTTCCATGGTTGTGTTAGATAAAAGGAATAGATAAAACTCAACTACATTTTTTTGTTAGTTTTTTTTTTTGTATTTATCAGCACAAAAGTGTTGATAAATAAATCTCCTGCAGCCTCAGCCCACTTGTTTCTGGGAAGGAAATGACCCTCTAAGAGTGGGTGCCCACTTCTTTTACCTCACTGCTATTTTTAGCTGGGGCTGTGAACAATTTCCATTGAGGACCTGCTCCTGTCATTTCCTGGGTAGAGCAAGCAGGAAGCTGTGAGTGAGCAGGAGGTTCTGTCCCCAGTGTGGACCAACCTCCCCTCCCTCTGGCTGCTGCCTTGCACTGCACAGCAGCACTCTCTGAGCACCCAAATGTTCTTCCTTTGCCACAATTCACCCCAAATTCCCAGCTGGCAGCGGCAGGTTGGGATGCTGGGCAGCAGTTGTGCTTTTCTTGCCCAAATCATCTCCTGGAGGAACCAAAATCAGGCATTTCCCAGCTGGAATTAGAAAGAGCTGAGCCACGGGCTGTTACTGGTGGGATTTTTGAGTGTGGAGTTCCTGGAGTACAGCCCCCCCCACATCCAGTAGCAACATGGAGCTTTGAAAAAAATACAGATTTTACTTTCTCAGAGACAAATCCCAGCATGCAGAGAGGAATGTGATTCCAAACCATGAATCATAACTATTAAAAACTAATTCATGTGTTCCCCTTGCCAGAGACTTGCCAGAGACTGGGCACCAGGATTTTTACACAGGGGGAAGTAGTGGAATACTGTGTTAATTAATACTATGTTAATTAATGTTAATTGGATAGAATATAGAGGAGTCTTACAGCTGCAAACCTGAGGATAAATCAGTCTTGGGTGAGGGCCTGCTTTGGTTTGTCCTTGTTTCAGCCCTTAAATATCCACAGGGAAAAGTTTTTTAGATCTGGGGTCTGAAGCTTAGAAAATTTTGTTTTCTGGTTTTAAGGCAAATTTGTCAGAGTGACTAAAGAGTTTCCACACCATGATGAGTACAGCACCAAGGAGCTGCAGGTGAAAGGGAGCCCCAAAAAGGCAGTTCTGGAGTTCTGCATCAAAATATTCATGGTTTAGGATTCCTCATCAAAGTGCAGAGATTTCTGCTCTTAAATTCTAGGGAGCAGCTAAATTCTAGAGAGGGAATTGTTGTTCCAGGAGGTGCCAAAGGGTGCTTTAGGAAAGTGAGTGTGAAAAGTTGCCAGGAGATATTGGCTGTTGTAAATGAAGTGATAGTGACTTTTAGACAGACACCAAAGTTCTTCAGTGTCTTCTCCTGAGCTTTGTTTTTATTAGCAAGCCTGTGCCAGCCTCTCACAGTGCCCTGGTGCTGCAGGCAAGTTGTTTGTGTTTATTTGCAGTCTGCAAATAAATGGTAATAAAGATGTAAAGCAGGTAGAGTCTAGAGTGGGATTAAAAAAATACCAAACATAAACCAAATGCAGACTTTTTCACCTGAATTGCAGCCTCTGTGTTTTCCTCACTGTCCATTATATTTCCTCCAAACCTGGCCTTTTTCCTCTTTGGAATATTTTTCTTTCAGCCTAGTGAAAATGTTCAAATGCTTAGATTCCTAGAGATGTTTCTTTCTTTTCCTCCCAGTGTGTGTGGCAGAGGGGATGTGTGTGAGGATGTGGCAGGTCCTGGGCATGTCTCTGTGGGTTATGGCACCTGAATCTCACCGAGTACAGTGGAACCCCCTCTCTGCACTCCTTGCCTTCCAAAAATGTGTGATCTGGGCAAACAGGACCATCTAGATTTTAATCAAATTAAGTTATGAATGCAGAGGGGATGTTTTCAGCTTGACTGCCCAAGAATTGCTTTTACTTTTTACTTGTCGTGATGTTGGAAGTGCTTTAATGTTTCCTCCCCTTTCTTTTATTTCCCAGTTAACGAAATTATCAGGAAGGAATTTTCTGGACTCCCTGCCAGAAGCCAGACATAGAAGAAGAGATTTGTGAGACAACTTTTACCGAATCCTTCCACAAGTGACCTCTTAGATCCTTCCAGTGCCCCTGCAACCTCTGGCTTCCTTTGCAGTTCATCTCCAGGCAGAGACTCAGTGCAAGGAACAATGAATTGGCACCAAGTGACAGCCTTGGCTGAGCAACTCGCCACCTCTGTGTGTAAACAGCACGAAGGACACCCTTCCTTTCATCCAGAGATCACATTGTTCTCCTGGAACCGAGCATCTGTCTGAGGAAACACTTCAAGCCTGCTGCAAACCATCTGTCTGTGTGTCCATCCATCCACGGGAGGCAGGAGCTGTCCCCTGGGCAGGGCTCACTCAGAGCCTGGGGGTGGAACTGGGGGTGGGGAGAGGGGGGACAAAGAGTAATTAATATATTCCATGGGAGAATAGCACCGACCTGCAGGGCACTCGCTGTGATTTGCCCTCCTGAGAAATGTTATTATTGTAGGAAACCGAGGCAGCCCAAACTCACTCAGCCTTCATCCAGTCTGGGGTCAAAAGCCAGTTTGCTCTGAGCACTGGGATTGGTGTTTCAAACAGGAGATGTCAGCTGAATCCACGAGTTTTCTTCGTTTTTCTCCTCAGACTGGATAGGAGTTTGAAGGAGAGGGATTCTCAAAACAAACCAGTGAAAAGAGCAATTCAGCAGTTGCAATGCCTGTCCCAAGGTAAAATAAACCCAGGTAAAACAGAGATTAATATATAGGAGTCACAGTAAATCCAAAGACTTTATGATTGATCCTTACTAGTATTTAGGCAGTGTATGAACACATCTTAGATATTTTCTCTCTAACAAATTGTTGCTGTTTCTTTTCATGTAGAACCTGCTCTTGGCTCGTACCTTGTCTCATTTAGCAGCTGGAACATTTACTCACCCAAAGCTGCAGAGTAAAAATAATTGCATCTTACAGAAGCCATACATTCGAGAGGAAAATATACATTTATTTATATTCACCTGGCCTCTTTAGCTTTGCAAAGCTACCAGCATTTCCTGGAAAGGTTACATTTCCATGGGAGTTAGCATTTTGTTATGTTTTGCTTCGTGTGTTAGAATATCCTGTCCTGACTCCTGCTTAGCACATTCCAGGTAACCACTGCCACCTGCAGTTGTAGAGCTACAAGTCAGAATATTCAGGGGAGCCAGGGCCTCCTCAGTGGGATAAAAAGACTTCCTGAGTGGGTGATCAGTGTACAGTAAAAGATAACCATAATATTTTAGGAGTTACATAATAATCTTTCCGGGTTTTATAAATAAGGAAACGCTGATATTTTCAGGAAGGCAGAGCCTGAGCTCTGCTCTAGAAAGCACAGTGAGGTTATTGCAGTTTTCAGTGGTGTCACAGTAAATTTTGCAGAATTCCAGCGTGCCCACTGCTGCCAGCAGGAATTAGGGAATGGGAATACAGCAGAGCAGCCTCAGAATTGGTTCCCCAATGTCTCAAGAAAGATTTTGCAGAGTCCCTGCAGAGCATGTGCTTGGTCCAACAAAAATCTCTTCAAGACTATCAGGAAGAATGTATTTCCTGCCACTAAAAAGTGATGCTTAAATTCTGCAAAGTCTTGGGGTTTAGAGTGGGAAACAGAAGCATTAGGTTCTTCAGGACACCTGACCTGGGGCTCAGCTAAAATTTGGCTCTTGAACAGAAATCTGAATTTTTGAGCTCCAGACTCAGCCCCAGCTCAGATCCAGAACCAGAGCAGAGCCCTGCACATCCCAGCCTGGCACTAATGGCACAGCCTGGCTTCTATTTCTGTTTTATGAGATTCAAATCTTTCACCCCAAAATGAGTTCCCTGTATCCCAAAACCCAAAACTCCCTGGGATGCCTCCCTTTGGTGCTGTCCCTGTGAGCTCTGCCCTGCAGGTGCCATGGCCAAGCCTCAGCCTGCACCTGCAGAGGTGAAAATGGCCTTTTAAAATGTAATTTAATTTAATTTTTAATGCTGACTTTCACAGAAACAAAACAGAGGCCTGGCCTTGCTGAAGAGGGGAATTCCTGTCAGACAGCACTCAGCAGGACTCTGAGTGGCTCACATTCCTCAAGAAGATATTTTGGATTGTTATAAACTGGCAGAGGGCCAGAATCTGACACATATGAAGGGTTTTTAGTGCATTCTGATGAATTAGACAATTTTGACATATTCTAAATGCCAAAAGTTGCCTGTCAGAAGTTCTTTGCTGTAGCTGAGTAAAAGAACAGACCGAATGCATCTCCCAGTTTCACACTTGGATATATCAAACATTTTCCATGATCCAACATGTAAAGTATAAGAGAAATTTAAAAAACAACCAAAAAAAAATTATCCTCATATTCCTGGTAGAACCTTCTCTCTTGCTGGATTTTAAAAGATTTTAAATAGAAGCTCAAAGAAGCCCAGGAAAGTCTTTTCAGGTCTGTGATGTGCTGCTGCTGCTCTGATTGTCTGCAGCAACTACTCATTAATTGAGGAGAATAATTTTTTTTAGATATTTTAAAATATCTAAAAATATGTATTTTTAGATAATGCCACTTTAGAAAAGGGAAGGAGGGAAGTAAAATCTAGTGCTGGATCTGAGCAAAGAAAAAAGTCAGTGTTTCAGTTCTGCCTTCTAGATTGTAGATGCTGAAATGTTATTTTAATAAATTAACCCCTAAAGGAAGGAGTAGCTGAAACCTTGGGTTTGGAGAGCTCTGCCACCAAAATACACCAGATTTCCACTGTGCTTAGGTGTTCTTCAGTCACTTTGCTAGAGAGGGGGAGAGAGGCTTGGGTTTTGATTTACTGGATTTATTTTTGGGAGTTATTTTCTTTTGGGTCTTTTTTTGTTGTTTGTTTTGTTTTGTTTTGTTTTGTTCTGTTTTGTTGGGGTTTTTTTTGAGGATTTTTTGGTTTTGTTTTTGTTTTTTTGGGTTTTTTAGTTTTTGGGGCTGGGGTTTTTTTTTGTTTGTTTGTTTGTTTGGGGTTTTTTTGGGAGGAAGGGGTATTTTATGTGCTACAGGTGCTCTAGCCATGCTTGCCTTGACTGTACTCCTTTTCATCTTTAATGCATAGGTATTCATCTGTGTACATAGACAGTGTACAATGTAATTTATATAATACACCCACACAGAGAGGGGCTGCTGGTGCCAGGACAAAGGGGAACGGCTTCAAACTCACAGGGAGCAGCTTTAAATCAGAAATTAGCATAAAAAAATCCTCCCTGTGAGGGCCTGGGATGGAATTCCCAGAGCAGCTGTGGCTGCCCCTGGATCCCTGGCAGTGCCCAAGGTGGGGCAGTGGGGCAGTGGGAGGTGTCCCTGCCATGGCAGGGGTGGCACTGGGTGATGCTGGAGGTCCCTGCTCTCTGTGGCTGTGTTATTTTATCCATGGTTAGAAATGGAACACCCTGCACAGAGCTGCCTCCCTCAGCAGCTCAGCCTGGAGGCTTCACCCCATGTATTCTGTATTTTAGGGGTTCAGGCTGTGCTGCCCCATCTGCTTTTCCATGCAGCAGTAGTTAAATAATTCAGCTTCAACCAACTTTGTATTTATTTCCAGAGACAAGGAGCATCCTCAGACATAATGTTGTGCATTGTTGTCTCTTTAAAAAGGAAACTGGTATGTTAAAATTATATAGCTAGGCTGAAGAATTTCAATATATACAGTACTAAATTATTTCCTGTTCTTGCTGAGCAGTGTTTTTCCAGTATTACAATTTCTGTTAATACAACTTTCTCTCTGTAGAAGCACGAGCTTAACCTTGGAAGAGCTAATAGCATTTTTGTGAGCAATTTGTTCTCACTTTATCTGGAAGATAGCCATATTTGCACATGAGGAAATTCTGTCTTTCCTCAGTTATCTGAATGTTTCACCACAGTGCCTTCCTGCCATTGTACCAAAGGCCTACAAATATCTTGTCTGCAGGGTGAACAACTCTAATGCATTTTCCATCGAAGTTGCACCATGTGAAGTTCATGGGGCATGTTGGAAGTCGAAAGTTCATCTCTTTTTGTTTGTCTTGTGTGTATGTGTGTGTATGTGTGTGTGTGTATTTTTTTTTTTAACTTCCATTTTTCCATCCGAGCTTTGGCTGCGAATACAGGATGAGCTTCTATAAACTTCTGCATCAAATATACATAGAATAAAAATCATCATTCATGATATGTAAACAGTCTGAGAGTGGAATGGGAGTGGGAAGATATCAGAAAGATTTTTTTTATTTTTTTTTTGGCAGTTATGAGTGTTGGAAGTCGAGTTTGCCAGGAGGGGAATTGCTTGTGAAGATACTTGCAATGAAATACAAAGTCCTGGTTTTGTTTTTCTCCATGAGAATGAGCAAAATGTAAGATCTGAGCAACAGTGAAAGTGTCTCATGTATGTTGTTTTTATTGGGAGAAAGAATGTAGAAGAGTCATGGGTTTTGCACTTGCTTTATTTGTATCCATGTAAATACATATCCCTCCATTCTCCCCATAGGAATACAGCATTTCCTGAATGTAGAGGATTTCCAGAACCAGCACTATGTTATTCTCTATTGTATAAAAAGCTGCTGCTTCATAACATAGCTAAACCAGTTCTCAAAGTAGCTAGCATGTTTTTTAAAGTGTATTTTGTAATCCATATCTTTACAACAAAAATGACTGTGCTTTTTGTCTGACCAAATATGCAACAACTTTTGGATTAAGGTTTGTATTTATAAAGGAACAGTTTTCATTTTCTGAATGCCTTACTTTTCTATGCAATTGTTGTTGAATTGTTGTCCTAAAAAAAGATGTATTTGATAAATTTCCCAAAGACTTCAAAGACAGCTTTAAACACTTAAGAAATATGTTTCTAAATATTTCAATCTGACTTTTTCCCCTGCATTTCTTTCCAAATTGCTACTTAATAGGGAACAATGATCTGCCAGATGGGACTCAAGAAAATGACTGTCTTAATTTCAAATCTTAAACTGATTCAGATCCTCATCATTTTTGCACCACTTAAAATCATCTGATGTCCCAGCTTAGCTGCAATTCTGAGTGTTTGTTATTTATGTTCCATATTCCTGTGCAATAGGAAGTGATACCACTGCTGGGTCTCGATGGGGTGAATTGTAAAATTCTCCAGAAATCAACTATTTTCCTCATCATTGACGTTGCAGTGGTTTCTTTCCTGTGAGGCAGCACTCTGCCATCACACGTGGAAGGTTGTGATCCTTTATTCATCTCAGTTCAGAAGGAATAATTCACCTTTTGGAACGTTTGACATCAGATTGGCATCTGTGTCTTTAATATCTGCTGAGTTTTAACTGCAGGGGTCACAGCTTGATAGCAACTTCTCCAACTGCCAGCCAGTGTCAAACCACTCTGGTCTGTTTAAGGTTTGTTTAGCCATTTTCGTTGTTTCAGGGGTACAAAAATAGAAATCAATACCTGCACATTGCAATAAACTTCACCTGAAGGTGCTGATGCTGTAAAAGGTGATCTCACCTGGGGGGGGTTGAGTTTCCTCCTCTAACTCCTAAAATAGCAACATTGGGTAGAAAGCTCCAGAAGGACTGAGTCTCAGAAATGAATAATGTTTGTCAAACCCAGGAGCCCCCGGATGTGCTGTTGGAAGCAGCAGTTACTGCTCTGGGCAGGGACTGCTCTGCTGTGCTGGTGGCTCCTGGGCACAGAGAATCTCACCAGTGCTGGCCTGCCTGGCACTCACATTTTTGTTTGAGTGTGTAATTGTGAAATGATTCCCCCCAAAGCCCTGCCCTAGATGTTCAGGTAAAGCCATATTTTAATAGACACACGAGTGAGCACTTGTCACTCACATCATCCTAACAGATGTCTTTTGAATCAAATTGCTTGTTCAAAAACCTTACTGTCACAATTGAAAAGGGGTTTATATCATTCACATTCCTACAACAACGTTGTTAACCTCCAATGTAATGATTTTTTGCTATCTGTAAAGTATTTTTATATATTGCCTGTACTATGGTAGATTAGCAATAAATGAAAGGGCATCATCTGCTGCAAGAGTGTTTGGTCTGTTCTTAAATTCCTTTACTGCCTTTGATAAATGAGTATCAGGGGTCTGAGTCACCCACTTGTCTTCTTGTCCTTGTCACCCTCCTAAATACTCAGCAATGGGTTGTGCAGAAGGATTGCAGAGTTTGGAGCTTTTCATCATTAAAGATCTGCCCAGCTCCCCTTTGGGTCAGGATCCCACCCAGGTCCTGTGGTGACACTGAGTCACACTGAGACTTCTTCATTTCCTCTCGGTGTCTCTTTCCCTCTTTTCATTTTCTATTCCACCACTCCAAAAAAAGCCCCAAACAATCCACACCAGCAGGTACTGCAGAGCCTTGACCTTAATAAAGCAGTGATTTCCATCCATGTAAATGTCCTTCTGCTTCAGGAAATGCTTTTTTAGAGACTGGGGATGGACTCCATTTCACTTTTTTTTCATCTAAATCTTAATTCTGCATTTCTCTACAGGAGACACTAAAAGAGACATTTTCATACTGCTGTGCTGGAGGAATGCCCAGAGCCCATTATGACCCAGTGAGAGCCGAGTTTATCCAGCGTTCAATTAAAGACATTTACCTTAACAAAATCAATATTATCCTTTGCATTTAAACCCAGAGAATTCAAACCATATCCCGTGCATTTGTTGGCCATGGAGCAAGTGCTTTGCCTTGCTTATTCACAAAAGCCTCAGAGCAGGGGCCATGTGGAAGTTCTTAACTCCCAAACCCTGTACAAAGGCTGGGAGCCTCATGAGCCAGACAGGCTTCGCCAACAAAGAAGCTGTTACTGGCTAGGAGAGAACATTTTATGATGAGCAAATATATGGCACACAGGATTTCAGCTTTATTCAGCAACAGGAAAATTTAAGTAACTTAACCTGGAAATTCCACAGCTCTGGTCTGAGAACTTGAGCACCTGAGCTGATCCTCTGGCTTTAATTTATGTCTTGGGGCCGAATTAAAAGGACTACAACAGTACCCCAGATTTTTCGTCTTAACGGGAAATTTCCTGGATTTTGTAGACTTAACTCGCTCTTTTGTAACCCTTCAACATAGCTGACTTTTTTCCCAGTTTTCAGGGTAGCAGCAAGGAAGAAAAATCCATGTTTCTAATGAACATCTGGGTCTCGTATGAGCACTCGCGTGCTGCGCTGTGTAAATATGCGATTTACAGCTTCTTTTTCTTTTCTGAAATACAAATGTAATTTAGTCAATTTAAGGAGCTGCCATTCTGCTTCAGAGCAGATTCTTTTCTCAATACATCACCACTGGCTTGCTCAGGTGGCCAGGCTCAACTGGGCTGCTCCAAGGGAGCTCCATAGGGGAAGAGGAGCTCCCAAGCTCACACCATCCTCATCCTCCCTGTCCCTGTCCCTTCTTTGGGCTGGCTGCTCCTCTGAACTCAGCATCTCATGATCCAGAGGGGCTTGAATTCATTGTATTTAGAGAAGGCAAAGCACAGCAGGGGATTTGAGCTCCCGCTGACCCAAAGGGCAAAACTGCACAGAAAATTGCTGAGGTTCTGAGGGATCTCTTACCCTGAAATGCTGGGAGAGGATTTGGGAGAGGCTGGCAGGAGCTGCCCTGCACAGGAGTGGGTGACAGGCAGACACCAGAGGTGACTGCAGCACAAAGGCACCTCTTCATTCCACACACACCAAATTACAGCCGAACCCAGGAGGGCAGGGCTGCAGCCACTGAAGGGAAGCCACTCTGAGACAGGCAGCAGAAGGATGCGTTTCCTCAGGGTGCTGCAGCACAGGGTGGCACTGCCATCTGCAGGGAGCTGAGCTCAGCTGTCCCCAGGCACAGCCCTGAGTTCACCTGAGACCCCTCCCGAGGCAGCAAAGCCATGGTGGGGACAGCAGCTGGCACTGGGGGGACCCTCCCTGGGCTCTGCCCACCTGCAGGGCTGCCCAAACCCTGCTGCCCTCACTGTGCCACCCTCTGTGTTTGGGCAGTTTGCAGCATCCCTCAGACACACACTGAGAGTGTCACACCAGTGTTTTCCCAAACCTTCCCTCCTCACTTAGCTGCTAAAGGACAAGAGGGGGAATAGGGAGAGGAGTTCATCCCATGAAGTATATTTCTTGGTTGCTGAGAGACTTCGAATCTCCCTAATGAATAAACACAGCGCACTTAATTTTGTTTATGCAAACAGACTCATTGTGATGGCAAAAAGCATGAGTCAGTGGCCGGGAGAGGGGAGAGCAGCAGCTGGAGACACTCACCGAGGAGCAACGCCTCGGAAAGCAGAGCAGCTCTCCTCTCCTGCCCTGCCAAGAGATGCAATTCCTGCCCTAACACAAACCTCCAGGACACGGCGAGTGGGAGGAGGCTCCTCGTGGCCTGGCTGAGCAATCCGTGGACGCTGCAGGTCAGTGAAGGAGCAGCAGACACTGCACAGCCTGAGCCCAGCTCAGCCAAGCCTGGCTTTGGGCTCCTGGCTCAGAGCCAGAGCTGCTGCTGGTCCCTCACTGAAAGCAGCAGGGTCACAGGGAAGGTGAAGATCCGAGACCCTCGAGGGGGAGGAATTGCTGGCTCCACAAAGCACATTCCCATTATCCCTGCATCCCTGGCCATTCATTTGGCTTGGACAAAATGAGCCAAATGATCTGAAGCTGTTCCTGTGCCAGGCTCCACACGAGCAGGTGCAGCAGGAGCATTATTCCCTTGAACTGATTTTACTGCCCAACAAATGTCTCACCATTGGATTCACATCCCATTTCCCACCTTCCAAAGGGACTCCAGTGCCCAAAACACCCAAGGAGCCCTGAGCTGTCACTGTGGCACTGCCACCAGTGACCCTGCAGGGCCAGGCTGGCACATCTGCCTCTGCTCCTCAGCACAAATAACCCCACTACAAATAACAAATATAACAAAAAACAAATATAACAAAAATAACAAATAACCCCACTACAAATAACAAATATAACAAAAAACAAATTTAACAAATATAACAAATAACCCCACTACAAATAACAAATATAACAAAAAACAAATATAACAAATATAACAAATATAACAACTATAACAAACAACCCCACTACAAATAACAAATATAACAAAAAACAAATTTAACAAATATAACAAATAACAAATTACTCCACTACAAATAACAAATATAACAAATATAACAACAAATATAACAAATAACAAATATAACAAATAAAACAATTATAACAAATAACAAATATAACAGATATAACAAATAAAAAAATAACTAATAACAAATATTTAAAATAACAACTTTAACAAATCTAACAAATGTAACAAATTAAAAAATAACAAATATGACAAAAATAACAAAAATAAATATAACAAATATAACAAATAAAACAAATATAACTAATAACAAATAAAGCTAATAACAAATATTAAAAATAACAAATATAACAATTAACCCCAGCCCTTCCTCAGCCCTGGGCCTGCTGTTCCCTCTCTCAGTTGCCCTGATGCCAATCTGCACGAGGGATGAAGGATCCTCAATAAGGAGCCTCTCAGCCAAGTCTCCCTGGACAGAGCCCCTTTGTGTGCTGGGGGTAACACACAGGGCTCTGTTCAAACAGAATGGGCCAGACACAAGCTCAATGCTTTTCCTTCCTTCCTTAAAAAAGAATTTTATAAAAAGGAACCCGTTTTCGGAAGGCCAAGCATGGAGGAAGGAAAGAAATTTCAATTAAAAAACCTTAAATTTCAATTAAGAACCATAAAAAGCTAAAATTGTTCATCTTTCATTGGTAATGCCACCATATACACCACAGGAGACAGGCCAAGCTCTCCCAGCTCCCTAAAAATGTCCCAAAGACTGAGACAAGCAGAGCTGTAAAATTCTGTGTATTCCCCTTTCCACATAAGGCAGAGAGGAGCCTGTCCCTGCACTTCCAACCTTTTTGATGGCAAAAAGACAATGAACCAGAAAGGAATGATGGATTTGAGCTTGTTCAATACTAAGGGCCCTTTTAAGCTTTTGCTATGCAGCAGAAAGAAGTGTGGGCTCCTGCAGGCTGGGCTTTGCTCTACAAGCACAGAGTTATTATTTTCAGATTTTTAAACCAGGTCTCTGACAGCCAAACTATTGCCTGTCACACCTGCTGGCAGAGCAAGGCTGGGGCTCGTGGATTTTCATCACTAAAGCCTGCACTTTTAGCCAAAAAATCACCAGCTGTAGAAAATATAAATCACATGCTAAATATAAATCACTAGCTACAGAATAATAATAATAATATTAAAAAAAAAAAAAAGAAAAAAAGAAAAAAATATTTTAAAAAGGAGTGGGATTGCAGGAGACTGGAAGGTCACATTTATCCACATTAAAAAGGAGTCTGGGACCCCAGGAGTACCAAGGGCTGTGTGGGTGCAGGGTGTGTGATACACCCCGGGTGCCCAAGGGGGATTTTCCCACTGATTTTTCAGTAACTCACATCAAACACAGGCACTGAGCAGGGAGGTGTGGCTGTGCCTGGCTCACAGTGCTCTGCTGTGCTCCGTGGGCTGCTTTTACCTGTGCTGATATTTCTTTGTGTGATTGATGTGCTCCCTGCCCCACTCAGGGGAATCTCTTCTCCCAGGGCTTACTGCTCCAGCAATTTTCAACAGTAACTGCATGCTCCACTTAAAGAATTATTTTCAAATTGTGCTAAGTATCAAATGAAGCCCTGGATAAATAAAGGCCAGCAAGCAATACCAGAAGTTCTTCTGTAGCCTGTGTTAGTTCCAGGCCAGAACTGCCATAAAAGAGTGAAAACTCCATGATCCAAAACCTTCTGTTGTTTTCGTTTTTGGTACCAGACTTGTCCCCTAAAGCTTAAGCTGGTTGAATCACAGATGGATCCTTTTCCAGCTCCTTTGAAGTTCCTGATTAAACAGTGACTTTCCATGGATCTTCAGTACAAAGCCAACTCCTCATCTGCCACAAGAGCACAAATGGAAGAGGATGTGACACCAGCCCCAGCAAAGTGCCAGAAGTTTCATATAAAACCTGGGACAATTCCTCCTCTGGTTCTCACACGAGTTAAACTTTTCAGGGTCCCTGGCTCCAGAGGATGGAGCAGAGGCAGCAGCTCCCCAGGAGCATCCCTGGTGCCACGAGGACCACTGGATTTCCCACTTGCTGTGCCCTGGTACAGGGAGGTCTTGGCCCTTCTTAATATACAGATAATACTACAAAAAATAATGCTGGGTAATAATTTCCCCATAAGATCCATGTGAAACACTCTATATTCAAAAGTACTTATAATTCAGGGGGGAAAAAATATATTAAAAACTAATTCTGTGGTACTGAAGTTGGCTCAAACCAGCCCCTTTAAAACAAACAAAAAGCCCTCCCTGAGCACTGTAGATTAGTTGGCTTCTCACCAAGCAGCTCTGATTGGAAATCAAAGGCAGATGTGAGGAGCAGAGCAGCAGTTCCAGCTCTCCCTGTGGCTGGCACGCTCCCCAAAACCTCCCAGCACACTGGCACCCCCCGAGCGTGGCAATGCCATGGCCAGAGGCTCCTGCTGCCCCTGCTCTACAAGCCCAGCCTGCTGCAGCCCACGGGGCAGCCCTGAGGCACGGGAATCACCGGGAAAGCTGAGATTCCTCAGCCCTGGGGGCTCTGTGTGCAGCTCAGTGGCAGCAGGTGAGGTTCTGCCTTGTCCTTGAGCATGGGGAGAGTTTTCCTGCACAGGGGCTCCACCAGCCCAGGGTGCAACCAGCAACCAGAGACCTGCAACAGCCTGGGCTGGAGCAGCACTGAGCAGCTTTAAACTCCTTTAGAAGAGAACTGAACAAGAGAGAGTGTGATGATAAAAGAGGTTTTGTGCTGTGCTGGCAGAGGAGCAGAATTGATGAAGTGATGAGTCAGTTCCCTCTCCAGCATTAACAACCCTCGACATCCCTCTTTCCAAAAGCAGCCTCTGTTCAAGATCCCTGGCTCCAACATCATCCTTGGGACAAGGATCTGTCTTCTCTCAACCTTTGAGTCAAGTCTCAAACTTGACTCTGATTTTGGGGGAAGACAAAACCACCACAGCACCCTGAGCAATGGTTCCAGGGCTGAGGGGATGCCTGGCCTCTGGGCAGGAGAGAACATTTGGTGTCAAAACACATCCCATGTGAATGATCCTATTTATGGCACTAATTCCAGCCCATTCTAGCTTGCCCTACCCAGAAATGCTCAGAGAACTGAAATTGAAAATTGAAAATCAGATCTACTTCCACATGCAGAATTGAACTTTGCAGGATTTTTTTTTAAGTTCTTCCCACTGGGAACACTCCCTGCTGCAGGATGCCTGCAGTGCCTATCACACATCAATGACATTTTGTCTCTGGGCAAAAGATGTGCAAAATGAGACCTGACTCAGAGACCTGCTCACCAACAGCACTAAAAACTCCCCTTGAAGTGTCCCAAAAAGCCGAGTGAGGAGGTAAACCCCTGTCTCTCAATTAGTTCTCTCTGGATAGTGAAAACTTGGAATATCTCTGCAATACTGGGCAGCAGTGTGTGAGCCTGTAATGACAGAGAGCCTCAGGAGCGTTGGTTTTACTCATTTTGTTCTTTTCTCTGTAACAAAATAATGTGAGAATGGCAATGCCATTAAAAGAGAGAAGGTGGAAATCCGATTCTTGCTAAGACACCATTCACCAGCATGGCCACAGATAAAAGATCAGCTCTGCTTCATGACTCATCTCTGAATCTACAGTGGTTTAAACACTCAACTACTTTGAATTTTATGTGGTCACAATAAATAGCAATAGGCAATTGAATTGACATCCTCAATGTGCAATATTTGGTGAAGGGGAGCTCTCCACATCACCATCTGCTCTCTCTTCCTCCTTCCTCTTATTCCTGCAGCATGTTAGATTTCTACCTCCTTTTTCTCCCAAGAGAGCACAGAACCCTGAAAAGCACTCCCAGCATTGCAGAACCATCTTGAAAGAAATGAGGAAATAGCCCAGGAATCCTTATGGGAGCAGCTCTCACACTCTTTACACTCTGTCACCTGCAGACTTGGGGCACTGGGGGCAGGATCTCAGTGCAGGACACTCCATGCTGGTCCTTCCAGCAAGGAAACACACACTGGCTGCACTCAACAATAACAATAATTAATAATAAATAAATAAATAGCGACAATACCCGGTCTGACATTGCACAACGAGCACAATCCATGCTGGAAGTGCAGCCCCTGCACGCACAGCCCTGTGTTTGTGCCTCTGCACAAAGGCTCCCATTTTGCTCCAGCCCTTCCCTCAAGACAGAGCTGAGCTGGACTCCAGCCCAGCAGAGCCCTCAAGGGAAGCAGCTGCTCATGGGCAGTCTGGGCTGGGAATGGACACAGTTCATTAGTGGCTATTAATTAACCAGCACATCCCAAAACCTGGGCAATGCAGCTCTCCCGAGCCTGGTGGCTGCTGGCCTAAGGAACAACCATGACTGCAGTGGCAGGAACTTCAGCAGAGCTCTCCAGAGCTGGGTTTGCAGCCTTTCTCCTGCTGCCTGAAAGGGTTTTCGTGCAGAACCCAAAGCTCCCAGCCCCTCTCTTGTGCAGCTCTGTCTGCACTGGGGCTGCCCCAGCCAGGAACAATTTTTGCCAGCAAGGCTGGGGTTCCAGGCAGGACACTGAGGTCCCTTTCTGCAGCACCTGCAGCTCTCACCTGTTTCCTTGAGGACTCAGTGCCCACCTCGCTCAGCAGCTCCCCCATTTCTGTCACAGTGTGCCCACATGGAAGCACCTGCAGTTCCCAACCCGAGGTCGCTGTGGGAGGACGTGTGTGGGAATTTGGATCAGACATGTTTCAGCATTAACCCTTACCAGTCACAGGCACCTGGGCTCCATCCCCGGCTCAGACACGGACACAACGTGCATTTGTTCCCTGAGCTGTTCTCCGAGGGATCTGGGACATCTGCAGTGCATTACAGCCTTCTCAAAGAAATGTTGTCTACATTAAGTACAAGTATTTAATTAGCACTTCATTTAGAGCATGTGGTACAGCTCACAGCTCCAGTTTGGGCCAGAGATGATTTTCAGGGGTGGGTGGAAGCAGGGGGTGATGCCAGGAGAGCAGAGCAGCTCCCAGCAGCCACTCACAGGCTCTGCATGAACCTGTCCCTGAATGGAACCGGAGTGAACACAGCTCACAGGAGCCACTGTCACAAGTGCCATGTAGGAGGTGACATCCCTGCCCTGCTTGGCACCTGTGGGTACTGCCAGGCCCAGGGCAGGGAGGCTGTTCTTGTTCCTGAGGTGTGGGGAGCTGGAAGCTGATCCCATCATCCCTGGACACGCAGCAGGGCCCCGAGCCCAGCCCTGCCTCACCCTGGGGAAGCCCCGATGATTCAGACACCCCTGTGAGTCACCCTCCTCCCTCCCTCCTCCTCCCTCCCTCCCTCCTCCTCCCTCCCTCCATCCTCCTTCCATCCTCCCTCCATCCTCTTTCCATCCTTCTCCCTCCCTCCATCCATTCTCCCTCCATCCTCCCTCCCTCCTCCCTCCCCAGGGAGAGGCTGATGAGCTGCTGGCCAAGCCCAGCACCATTTGGGCTCTGCAGAGTCCCCAGCCCAGCAGGAGCTGTCCCCTCCCCGTGATCCCTGCTCTCCCCAGGATCCCCACCCCAAATCCCACCTGCACCACTTGTCCTAAATCATTCTCCAGTAACACCCAGTGGAACTCGCCCGTGATTCTGTTGGTTCCTCAAGGACTGGGAATTCGAGTGTCCATACTGACCTAAATATTCCCCCTTGGAAGGAGAGCCAAAGCCTCGAATGTGAGTTTCTTGCCAAGGTTGAGAGCAAGTCAAAAGGCAGCTCAGAGGCAGAGGAGCAGAATCCCTGCCCCAGAGCTGCTGCACGGATCCAGCTCTGTATTTCACACCTCTCAAGCTGAAGTCTTGATCTGGCCAACCTCAGATTTTTGCATCTGCTTGAATCCCCAAATCGGGCTACTTTTGTAGTACCTACAAAAAGCACAAGCAAATAAAAATCCCTTGGAACATGTAGCAAATACACTGTAATATTATCAGAATAAATCTCCAGCAGACAGACCAAGCAGCTGTGGTTTTCTGGGGTTTTATACACAAATGCAGACACATCCATCTACTCATGTATGTAGAGATCTATAAATACAGCTATTTGTGTATATATGATAAAAAATCTTCCTTGACAGCACCTAAAACTGCCATTAAATTCAACATGACTGTGGGGAATACACACATAAAACCACTGATTGTCACTTCTCTGGTTTATGAGCAGTGTCTCCACACTTTCCACTCTGCAGCCATATCCTGTGCTATCTCTGCAAGAGTTCCCCCTGCTGCAAGGGGCACCAGTAATCAATTTTTCACATTTAATTTTGTTAGAGTATTAATTTTGAGTGTCACACTCCACCAGAATATGGCCATTATCATCCAGTTATCACTGGGGACAGCAAAGGACACAGTTCAGGGACAAAGAGCACTGCTGCTGTTTGATGGGAGACACGCAAAATTTAAATGTTAAAGGGATGGAAAGCAAGACACGTCTCTGGAGCAGATTTCTGAGTTCCAGAATTCTGTCCTGTCACTCTAGGCAATTGTAAATAGTCTCTGTCCATCTTTTTTGTGGGTACTGCAACATCACAGTTGGGTCACCCCAGAGCTTCTCCTCTCCAGGCTGAGCAATCCCAGTTCTCCAGGATGGCTCACCCAGGATCTCACTGAAAATTCAAAGGTTGGTCCCAGTGTGACAAAGAATCAATGCAGAGGTGCTTGTCCTGCTCTTTGCAGTGACTGTGACACGTGTCTGCCACAGGAAGAGCAGCTGGAAAAGGCTGAATTTGCTTTCAGCATGAGCTGATTCCCACTGTGCTCACCCCAGGGCTGCACCCAGAGCTCAGGAGCTGGGGCTGAGTCTCGGCAGATGCAGGAGCAGCACTCGAGCTCTGAGCACCTCTGGCTGCTTCCCTGCCCTGCAGGACAGGAGGGAGCTCCGTGCTGGGGAGAGGCAGCACAGGGAGCCTCTCTGGGGGGAAGCAAAGATGGGGAGAGTGAGCAGAAGGAGCAGGGATCTCCTGGGGAAGAAACTCTGATTTACATTGTCCAGAGGAATAGAAACATAACGAGGAGACAGGAAAAATCTCAGGCTGTGATTCTGCTGGCTCCCCTTCTCCTCTCTGCATATTCCCTGGAAGTTTTCCTTGTGGCACAAACTGCTTCATGTGCATCTTGTTTACTTTTGGCCTGGATCACTTCCTCTGGAGCCAGCCCAGCCCCTGTTGGGAACATCAGATAAATCTGGATTCATTTGAAACTCCCTTTTGGAAGAGGCAGGGTTGTCCTTGTCAACATGTCAGATTAGGAATGCTCCATTTGGTTTAATGGTGCTGGCTTTTGGTTTAATCCAAAAGACTCCATAAACTTCCATTGTAATTTATGCTCCAAAGTTTACAGTCTTCAGAACTCAGATTCCCCCCTCCTTTCCTTTCTGTGGTTTTTTGGAGGTAGTGGCTTCCTTTCGAAGTTGTGTTCCATCAGATCAATTGTATCCACCAGAGAGGCTCCATTTATTCTGGTGTAAGGAAGGGTTTTTATCAATTTGAAAACAATGCCATTTTTATGATCTGCAACGTCAAAAAAAAACGCATTAAAGAATGAAAGGAAACCGAGGAACAGAATATTACAGAAGGGTACCTGAAATCACTGCAGCATCGAGTGGGACCAGATTTATTTCTCCTAACAAAGAATTCCCAGCTGTTATTGGCAAGTGATTTCAGACACAATGGAACAGCAACTTCTGAAAAGTCTCTGTAGTTGTTATTTTGCTATTCTCTTACCTCATAGATGGATGAACTCCTCCATTCCTAAAGGAGATGAACAGGACAGTAAAGGCATCTTTTACATCAGTAAATTGTAGAGTTCTCTGAGGTGTCTCTATGGCAGGAAAAATGTTCCAAATGCTGAATGAATCAGAAAGATTCTTGCATTTTTGGGAGGATGGATAACCACGAATTTAGTGCTGAGCTGGCACTCGGGACATCTGGGTTTAAATCCCATCTCTGGCATCTCCAGCATCTGGCACCCACACATCTATTGTGTGACTTTGAATGAGTAAGTGCCTGCCATTCCCAGCCCATGGAACAGGGACAATGACACTTCCTCACGCTCCTCTTTGCTCTGTCTCATCCACTTAGGTGAAGAATTAATCAGCTCAGAGCCTGTCCTTCCACAGCCCCTGGACAGTCAGAGTGGGACTCGGAGTCAGCAGCATTTGGCCAACACGAAATGTTTTTTAGGGATGGTTCAACCCTTTTGAAGGAGCTCCAAGGTTGGAAGGGACCTCATTCCCACCCCCTGCAATGGACAGATCCACTATCCCAGGCTGCTCCAAGCCCTGTCCAAGCTGGCCTTGGACACTTCCAGGGATCCGGGGGCAGAAACGATGCTGGGAAAGCTCAGCACCTTGAGGAGAACATTCCCCACAACCCTCAGAGCTGGCACAAATAAAGCTGTCAGACATTTTCAATATTTCTCGGCTATTTAAAATGTGAATATTCATCATTCTTGCAAACCAGAGCCTAATTAGAATCATAAATTATTGCTTCAATGTAGAAGAGAACAGCAGTTTGTGTTCTGCAGCTCATTTCGCCCCGAGGAGCTCCAGTTACACCTCGTGTGTCCCTGTGCAGGGCAATGAGGCACCAAGCACAGCACAGGTTTTACCTTCTCACAAAGCATTAAGGGGCAACCCCAAATTTCCAAGCTGGATGGCTAAAGTACATCTTGTACTCCCAGGAAGGCTTTTGGAGAGGATGCTGAGCAGCAGGAGTGGGTGGGGAGGGTGTTTGTCCCAGCAGGGAACAGCTCAGCCCTCTCTGACCTCTCCCGTGCCCAAAGGCTGCTGGGTTCCACTTTCAGCGAGGATCTGAGACCTCTGCAAGTGTTATCTTAAAGAAACAAAGCTCTCAGAATCACAGAATCATTTGGGTTGGAAAAGGCCTCCAAGCCCATCGAGTCCCAGCTCTGACTGATCCCCACTTTGTCCCCAGCCCAGAGCACTCAGTGCCACTCCAGGAATTGCTTGGGCACCTCCAGGGATGGGATCCAAACCCCCCTGGGCACTTCCAAGCCCTGCCCACCCTTTCCATGGGGAAATTGCTGCTGAAACCCTGCTCAGGGTGGCAGGGGATGAGCACAGGAGCTCCCCAGCCCTGCGTGGTCCCTTCCCTCCCGGGGTGTTTGCCGAGCTGGCTGCAGGAGCCTTCTCTGGATGCGTTTGTTCAGGGGGAGAACAAACCCTGGCTGCACCCCTGGGTGGGGCTGCAGCTCCTGAGGAGCCCCCAGTGAGCTCAGGATGTGCCCAATGCCCGTGGGCTGAACACAGCGAACACATCTGGAGACGTTCCAGCTGCAAACACATGTGGAGTTGATCCAGCTGCAAACACATCTGGAGATGTTCCAGCTGCAAACACATCTAGAGAGATTCCAGCTCCAAAAGCTGCAGATTTTCCTGTTGGGCAGGACAAAGAGGAACACTGAGGTCCCTGGTGGCACTGCCCTGGGAGGGTCCCTCAGCCCCAGTGAAAATCAAAGTGGTATTGGTGGCACCAAGTGCAGAACAAGGCCAAAGACAGGACAGCAAAGCAGAGAAAAATCAGATCCCCATCAGCTCTGGGTACTCACACAAGTGCTGGGAATTGCTCTGCTCCTGCTCTGCCTCTCTGATCAATCCCATTTCCATCCCATTTTCAGCTCTGCTGAATAGATCTGCTCAACATAAAGGAAAAATGACAGGGTTTAGCTCCACGAAGTAATAATTAAAAATGAGCAGTTCTACTCTGTGTGTCAAAGCATTGGGCCTATTACATGCCATTTTAAATAACAGTAGTAATAGTAGCAATATAATAATAATTTTGATGATTTTAATAATTTGAAAATCATACATTTCCCTCAATAGAAAAATCTAGAAATCAAAAAGACATTGTTTATATTCAGATTTTCATTAGATAAAATACTTCCCCTTTTTAGCCTGTTTTTAGTATAAAAAATAACACCAAGGTAAGAACCAAAATCTAAATTTGTACTATTTGTGTTAATAACAGTTCTAATTTCAGGCTGCCTCTTTCCTGCACTACATTTTTCTATATTTCCTTTTGAGAGTTGTCCAAGATCTTAGCCTTGAATCCAAAACTTTTACAATTTCCTTGTAGGTCCAGCATCAAATCCCAAGGATTAAATTATTTCCTGGAATTTAAGTGTCTCTGCAATAGATCAAATATATATTTAAGAAAAAACCCTTCAGATTATTTAATATGTGTGTTTTAAGAATATGCAAATATAAAGGGGAAATATGAAATAATAACAGCTTAGAGTGAGACATAAATTAAACACCAGCTATTTTAAATTTTATATAAACTATTTATATATTCTCAAATAGTGCATCACTGCTGCTGATATTGTAAAGGAAGTCAAGGGAGTAATTCTCCAAGAAGTTGGACAGTTAAATGAGTAAATGTGCTTTACTTGGAGTAGGAACAGGGAGAAAAGGAAATTCAGTGTATTTGAGTTTCAGTACATCTGTGCTCAATGAGAGGTCCTTCAACACTGAGAAACCAAAAAGGAACTGAAAAATCAAGAAAACTTCTCTTCTTCTTGCCATTTCTGCACACAAATGAGGTGTGAGAGGCTGAGTCCCCTGAGCTCCAAACCTCTGACAGACAGTGATGAGAAACAAGCACTTGGCTTTGGGGAAAACTCCCTTTGCTCCATAAAAGCCTAATTTTAATTTTAACTTGTGCCTCTGTGAGCTTATGGCCTCTCTTCCTGATGCATCCAAAGTATTTCAAGACAGCTTTTAAGTAATCATTTTAAGCTGCTGTTTTTAAAGCTTTTAAATTGAATTTCAGGTTTTATTCAAAAGCAGTTTCACACCAACTGGAAGTGAAAGCAGGTGTCCTGTAAATAACAGATGCTTTCTAGCATTTCTAACCTAATAAAAACAGAAAACCTGCTCGTCTGAATGGATGCCTCCTGATTTACAGAATGGATTGAACATTTATCTATCAGGTCTCCTCTCCAAGAGCAGACTTTATAGAGCAAAATAAATCCAACACATAAAAGTCAACATTTACTAAGAAAGCCTTTTAAAAGAGCAAATGCAAAACAGCTTTAAATCCGTTCTTCACCTCTAATGCTTCTGACTGTTGATATAGATCATGACTTTTAGTTGTTATTTAAATAACTTCAGTCAATTCCCTTCAAATATTTCCCTTTCCCTGAAGCAAACAGGGCAGAGGCTGCTGCAGCACAGCTGGCAGGGCTGTGTGCTGGGCTGGAGGATGACCACAATAGAAGTTATAATTCTATCACTTATTTATGTTCCTCCACAGCTCAGGGAGTGGAGAATGCAGTGCAGAAAATGCCATTTTCTCTCGCAGCCACGAGAGGGGAGCCTTTTCCTTCTGCAGCTCAGGGAAAGTCTCTTCAACTGCCCAGCACATGGAAAGCATTGGGAGAGGGCAAGGCAGCTCCTTGGATTCAGCAGGGAAGTTTGGCATCGTTTTCAAAGTCAGTCAATGCATACATCCAGTCAATTAAAAACAATCCAGCCAGCTTCTAACCACACTAATTATTTATGTGTGTGTGCTGAAGACTCTTTGTTCCAGGGCTTTGACATGAAATATGAATTTCTATAGGAGCTCTCAGTGCTTCTCCTCCCTCACACAGCCCCGGGATTGATTCCCTGGGGAATCCTGAGGATTCTGCTGAAAGGCCACAGGGTCCCAAGTCAAACCTCCAGTGACAAAGGACAGGCTTTGCTGTAGGCTGGGAGCTCATTAATTAATTGTGGGCTCAAATGTCACGCCTACTATTAAATCTCAGCAGTTTATTGTGCATGTTCTCATTTCTGTGGCCAGGTTCATTATTTGGAGATGAGATTTGCACCTGCAGGACCAGCAGGGGTTTTTCTATTGCTTAAAGGCACAGGTCCAAACCTGCACCCAGCAGGTGAGAGGAGTCCCTGGGGTGGCTCAGGGAGCCTGGAGCAGAGCTGGAGCACTGGGACACCCCAGAGCCAAGCCCCAGCAGCACTGGAGTGAGAATTTAACAGAGGAGTTGTGCAGATGTACAGAAAGTTCTGTAGGAATGAAAGCAAGGTTTGATACAGAAGAAAAGCAAGGTTTGATATAGAAGAAAAGAATTGCTGAGCCAGTCTGACTGGGTAACGAGAAGGCAAAGAGCAAAGTGAGGTGGAAGGGGCTTTTATGGCTTAGAGCAAAGGATAAATCCACCTCAAACAAAAGATGTTTCTACCAAACAAAAAAAGATTTTCACAGGCAAACAAGAAAGCCAATGCTGCAAGTAGAGAAAAGATCTCAGAAATTTCCACGGCAGAACAAGTCCCAAAGTTTAACATGTGACCACTAACTCCAATGACTGGCTAGTCACTAATATAATATGGTAATTTTAGCAGTTTGGATAGGTTGTATGTAAATGGAAAAGGTGTTGTGTGTGATGCTGATTGATGGCCATGTATTAAGATGCTCTGTAATGAAAAGTTTATAATGAACTGGAGGGGCTTCAGGACACACAGCTTGACCCAAGACCCTCAACCCTCATCTGTGCAATAAACAGCATTTTAGGAGCTGGCTGGAACCCTCAGTCTCTCCATCAGGCTCTTACACTGCAGGTGGCCCTGGGGCTGTTCCTGGGGTTATTACCCAGCAAATCTCTGTCCTGGAGCCCAGGGAGGTGCTGAGGTGACTCTCTGGACAGGAGCTGGTGGCAGAGGAAGGCTGATGTCCCACCCCAAACACACGGCTGGCTCTGCTCAGTAAGGGATCACAGAACCCAGAGTTCAGGAGGGGCAGGGTGGGATTTTCCCCCCTGGCCCTGCTCTGCTGTCCCCAGAGCACAGGTCCAGCAGCAGGGTCCCCAGCAGAGCCTGCAGGAGCTGGGGGAGCTCTCGGGTGGTGCTGGCAGGGCTGGCTGACCCAGAGCCCATTCCCTGCCCTGCTGCAGAGCCCCAGGCACGGCTGCTGCTGGGGAAACCCAGGGCATTTCCAGTTTTCACTGAGAGTTTGGGAGCAGAAATCCTGGGCATGATTCAGCTGCTCCTCCACCTGTCCCAGCCCTCACTGGGACTCGTTGTCCCCTCACCAAACATCATTTTCATGGGACACCAGCATCCATCCTGGCTGTCTGTGGACACACACATTCACAGAGCTGGGGAATCACAGCTTGGAAATTCTTGTCAGGCCTGGATTTCTCCTGACTCTCAGCTCCATTCCCAGGCTGACAAGCTGACTGCAGCTTCAGTTAGGGAGGAGTCTCCCAGGGTGAGAACATGGTGACAAACAGAGTGGAATTCATCACCAACATTAACCCCTGGTGTCTTTCCCGTGGGACACATCCTGAGGTGCTGTCCCAAGGATGTTTTTCCCAATTTTCCACTGAGCTCCTGTCCTGTCCTGGCTGCACTAACACACTTTAAATCCGGGCTGTCTGTACAATAAATTGACCTTTTCTCCCCAGAGAGCTCCGTGTGTGTTCTGTCCTTTCTTTCTCTTTGCAGTGCAGTCACCACAGCTGTCCCTGCACACCTACAATCCTCTCATGGGCACAGAACCCACGGCCCTGGTCCTGCCTCCTCAGAATTCAGGGATTCAACTCACCCAAGGGAAGGAGCACTCCTCACTGCCAACATGTTTTGTTTTCAGAGAAGAAACTGCATGTAATAAAAAAAAAATCTTCGCTTGAAACAGGTCCTTGAAAGAGCAAAATGATTGAGATGATGCTCTTTATTTATCACCAGAGAGGGATAAGGTTTTAAAGCTGTTTTGTTCTTCTTTACAGTTGCTGTCAATTCTGACCTTTCCATGTAACTCGTCAGCAGTCTCTTATTTCTCCTTCTTTAAATAAGGAGAAAGAAGCAATGAATTTTAACAAAGACTTCTTTTGCCTCAGCGGCTCTCAGAAGTCTGAGTTAAAGTAGCACTAAGAAAACCCAAAGAGCTTCAAAGTGTTTGAAAAGAAATTCTCACCCTCACCATTGATCAGCCCTTCTTTTCACGATATTTCTCACCTCATTACCCGTAGGTTCTCCAGTCATTTTGGTAGAAAGGACTCGATATAAAAGTAAAACAGAAAATGAAATAATTTAATAAGTTAAAATGTTTGAGGCTTCTTTAAACAAGTGTCATGGAGTACTAATGACATAATTTCACACCTTGCAGAGTTTCTCTCATCAAGAGAAATGTCTTTGCTGGAATGACTGAACCTCTCCTCTTTGCAGTCCCACCTTTCTCCCGGACAAAGGCTCAGGCTGAGGGGGGGTCGTGCTGTGATTTATCCCTGTTTTACCTCTGGAAAGGCAGGGAGGGGAGGGTGCACAAATGAGATTTCAGGGAAAAGCAGAGAGCTGGATGCCCAGCAGCTCCTCTCATGCATTGCTCACTCACGAGCCTATTTCATTTTTCCTCAAGACACTTGGTATTATTTATTTGAGCAGACAACCAGGCCAGCAGCTGGTGTGGCAGAATCTCCCTAATTCACCTCTTTCAGTCCATTTCTGTGTATTTAAATTTCCAGAATAAGTTGGGTAGATACTGAAAACTTTGCTTGCCTCTCCTACCCAAGCAAAGCAATCTCAGAACTTCACTTTGTATAAAAACCAACGAGCAAAGCACTCTTCTTCTCTGGTCACCTCAAGACAGAAAATCCCCATTCATGCTATTGGTTTGTCACTTTTACTATCAGGTCAGAAATCCCTGCTTCTAACAATATTTCACTCTATTTAGCAGTTTCTGCCTGCAGCTCTAACTGGAATCAGGCACAAAATTAACAAAACCGTTTGGCACTTGCAGAGATTTGTGGGGTGGGAGAAACTGCCCACCCTCGGAGAGAAACAAAGGAAATCTCATTAATATCCATGTCTGCAGGGAGGCAGAGGGTTCTGTTTCTTTGGATTTAGCCATTAATCTGTTTTTATTACTTTCATTAGTATTGTCATCCATGCTTCTGCTACTTTATACTTTACCAAGTTAATTAATGCTAAAGATTAAAATGTAGCTGCCTAAAACATCCTACCAGGACTCAAGCTGGAAAAAAACCTCCCAGAATTCTAGAAATAAAGTTTTATGAAAGAACCAGCTCTGAAAGAACTGGTTGAGCAACTTTCTTGGCTTTTAGGAACTGATCTTCAGCAAGGTCTAAGATCTCATCTCATTCTGAGACAGATTAGGAAAAACAAGAAAAAAAACAGATTTTTTTTTTTTTGTCTTAAGGACGCTCCCAAAAGTGTTTCAATTACATCCATACTTGGAAATTTTACCAGGGAATATGAAAAAAAAACAAAGGACCCCAGACCACTACAAACCCATGGAATTTTTTGCCCAGGAAAAGCAGAGCCCAGAGCAAAATCCCAGTGGGGCTGGAGCTTCCAGGCTGGCTGTGGCTCACCCACCCCTGCTGTTTCCTGGCTCAGACCTTTCCTGGCTCACAAAACCCAGCTCTGCCTCCCATTTCAATGTCCCAGAGCTGGAGATCTCCAGCGTGCAATGGTGAGGCAGCAAATGGAATGGGGCTTGTGAAAGCTCGCTGAAACAGAGGTTTATAATCTTATTTAATATTGAAATCTCAGCCTTCAGTGATCAAAAATGGTGAGGTGAGTGGTTAAATGAGGATAAACCTCCACACTGCACTAAAGACCAGTTGTGCATCTGGGAAGAGATGGGTGAGAATTTGTGAGGCTGCTCTGGAAGAGCTCACCAGGCATTTGAGCTGTTACTGAAACACAACAATCCTGAGTTGCTCAAGGGGATGGGGGAAAGAAGAAGAAGAGGAAAATCAAAAATGCTGGGGGGGAGAGCTAAATGCATAAATTGGCATATTTGTGCCGATTTCCATTCTTTTCATATTTCTGAATTAATTTGGTCTTCATAAAAAAATAATGGCAGCCTTAGAGGGAGCTGCAGAGCATTTCAGGCCATGGCACAGAGCAGAATCACACCATGGTTTCTGGAGGGCACATTAAACATCCCCAGTGCCACCCCTGCCATGCCAGGGACACCTTCCACCATCCCAGGTGGATCCAAACCCCAGTGTCCCACCTGGCCTTGGCCACTGCCAGGGATCCAGAACAGCCACAGCTGCTCTGGGAATTCTATTCCAGGGTCTCCTCATCCCCCCAGGGAACAATTCCTTCCTGATCTCTGATCTAAACCCCCTCTCTGTCAGACTGAAGCCTTGTCCTGTCTCTGTGTTCCCTTGGTTTGTAATTGCAGGCAGGGAGCTGTGGATGGACTCTGGAGCTGGCAGTGGGGCTCTCCATTAGGAGAAGAGGGATGTGAAACGTCTCAGAGTACTTAACTCCAATTAACTGATTAGCTGGAGGTAAAACCCGAGCAAACAGGAGGCTGTTTGATGTCTGGAAGTCGAAGACTGCCAGCTGTCTCTGTTTGGAATCCAGAGACCGTCTGGGCTTTCATTGTGGTGTGGAATTTGGGATGGCTGAGGAGCAGCTCCTGTGCTCAGCCTGCCATGGGAAGCTCCTGCACCAAGTCCCAAAGATCTGTGCTGCACAAAGTCCCAAAGATCTGTGCTGCCAAATCCTCCCCTTGGGGTGCCCTGGGTGCCTGAGAGGGGGATGTGACTCCAGGGAGAAGAGCTGGAAACGTGGGGCTGTGGGTGAGAATTGATGGAAAGGGATCAGTCTGGCAGGAAATTGTTAACAATAAAACCATCAGCTCCCTGCTCAGAGATGAGGCTTTTCCTCCACAGCTCCCAGTTATTGGGGATGTTTTCAAGGAGCAGGACAATTTCACAGCTCCGTGGGATAATCTGCTGTCAGTGCCAGCAGCAGCCCCAGCCTGGCACTGCCAAACCCCTGCCCTCCCTTCTGGGAGCTCACCTGGGCTTTTCCTCCTCTCCCTCCTGTTTTTCTTCCTCTCCTGCTGCTCCTCGGGTTGGACTCTTGATCTCCAAGGTCTTTTCCAACCCATGCTGTGGAGCCATGGGTGAGTTTGGGGTGGGGCAGCCAGGTGAGCCCACACCTGCCCGGGGCAGGTGTGGGGGGTTGGGGACAGGGATGGCAGTGCCAGGCACCAGGGACTGTCACCTCCTGCACAGAGCCCAGGGCAGGTGTGCCCACCTGCACAGGGGCTGTTCTCACACCTCACACCACAGCTGAGCAGTGTTTTGAGCAGAGAGCAGCACACAGAGCTCTCCAGGAGCTGCCAGCAGATTTCCCTCCCCTCGCTGTCCCCTCTGTGATCTGTGTCCTGCAGGTTTTCTGCTGTTCTGGTTAAATACTCCAAAACTCTCCATCTCTGCACCAGAACCCAGGCCTTGGCTGAGGCTGGGACTGTCAATTCTCATTCCTACATTTTTCTATTAAATTTGCAGTCTTGTTTCACTGCTTTACCTCATATGACGTTTGTGCTTTTCCTTCCCAGTGCTCTTTTAACAGCACTATTGATTCAAATGGATGCAATAAATCGTTTTCAAGGAACGTGGTCCTGTTTAAGATCAAATCAAAACACTGAGCCAAGTTAATTGTCTTAAAAGGTGTGCTTAGGATCAGTGGAGAAAAGTTTCCTTATTGGATCAGATTCTGATCACAGATTTAATGAGACTTGCATGGACAAATCTGGCCTTTAATATTTACAGTTCTCCAATAAATCCTAACCATTAGTTTTTAAATAGCAGCAGCAATATGCACACTATTACTTACTGTGAAAGCTTCAAGCATTTAGCAGAGGATAGTTTTCCTATAAAAATAACTTTTAAACTTTGATTGACAAAGACATTAATAAAATACTAAAAATACCTTCCTATAGAGAACATAAATGTTATTTATCCCAAGCCACCCCGTGTCCAAACCATACCATGTCCATGTGCATCAGAGTTAGATATTTTCCATACATATTTCAAATTTATATACAGGCTACATTAGATTGCTGGGATGACAGGGATCCAAGATGACCCTGATATAGAAAAAAAAAAAACAGAAGAGAGCCTGTCCTGCCAAATAATTCCCACCAGGCAACACCCACTGCAGCCACACAGCAAACACTGCTGGACACAATCCCAGGGAGATAAACAATTTCCAAACCATCCTGCTTAGCTGGGAAGCAAACCCATTCAGAGCTCAGAAAATTATGTTTTGGGCAGCAAATACAACCTGTAAAATTCACAAAGTGCTGCAGAGTTTCAATGCAGAACTCCAGGACAGCTCCTTGTGCTCCCTCTGACAGTCCCCAGAGGACAGGCTCTGAACAGGCCAAGTCAGGGCTCACAAAAACTGGTTTTGAGAACATTCTTGTTGGCCAAAGTCCTTAAACCTGTAAAAACCTGCCAGGACAACCTCTGCCCCACAGTTCCAGAGTAAATCCCTCTCCAAGCAGAAATAACTGCTGTGCCACCCCTCTGGTGCCACAGCAGGCTGGCACTGCAGGGGCTCAGTGCAGAATTCCAGAGGGAGGAGGCTGATCTGCTGCTGGCAGGGCTGTGTGACACATCCTGTGTGTGCTAAAGCTCCTCAGCCACGGGAATCCCTCAGCACTGCCAGGACAAGGACACAGAGCTCTGTGTCTGCCACCTGCTTCCCAAGCCACCAGCATCCCGAAAAAGTGCTGCTCCTCAAAGATTCCAGTGGCTGGAAGGTGCCCAGGAGGAATTTGATTTCGTAATTCAAAGAAAAAGCTTCTTAACAATTTCACTGCAGTGCAGAGCAGAAGCCACTGCTCACCTGCTCCATGTGAATTCCCTGCCTTTGGAGTTACCCCTGCAGGGAGCACAGCACACCGAGTTAGGGCTGGAAATAGAAACACACCTTTCTTTTCTATCTGAAGGAGACAGGGGCTAAAGGGTGTTCTGAGAAGATATTCCTCTGCACTGGCAGTTCAGCTCCTCTGCTACAGGGTGGGATGCAGGGACATCATTCTCCTCCCCAGGCCTGCTGCACCCCAGGCTGGCTGAATTACTAAATCTCCCATTTGTTATAAATTTCTACCTCCTGGCTCCTCTGTGCCTGTCTGTAGTGCACAGGAGCGTTTTAATGTGTGCAATCCTTAAATGTCAGTGTAATGGGAAGCAGATGAGTCTTTGATGACAGCAATTTTTCTTTCGTTTTTCCTGCTAAAACTATGCAGTGGGAATAAAAAATAAAAAAAAAAAAAAAAAGATTTAGATGGTGAAAAGTGTGGTTTAGATCAGACATCACAACAACCCTGCCTTTAGCCACGTGAGGCACATCAGTGCAATGAGGCACCAGCTCCTTGCAGAGGGCTGAACCCATGGAGCTGAAGGAGAATTCCTCATTAATGCTGCCCAGCCCTTCTGCTAAGCAGGCTTTGTTCTGGAGTCAAGTTTGGGCTGCTGGAGCTGCCTCAGCTCTCCTGGGCACGGAATTAGGAAGCTGATCCTAACTCAGAACTCCAGAGCTGAGGGACAGTGCCTGCCCAAACAGCAGCATACCCCAGGCTGCAGCAGCGGGGAGGAAAAACCATTTTTAAAAAACCATTTTTATCCTGTTCCTCCTCCTACCTCACTTGCAGAATTTTGTACGTGGCACTTGCAGAGCCTGCAGAAGGAGCCTGGGATTTAATGAGCATTTGAAAGTTAAATAATTTGTAGATGTGACTGTTCTGAAGCCTCTGTTTGCAGAGAGCCGAAAAAAGCAAAGTCTCTGTATGCAGAGTAAGTTGAACCTCTCTACTCTTCCCAAAAATCTCTTCAGAAGGTCCTGGAAATGCCAATTGAGCCAGACAGGCACCAGCTTGGGAAGGCCACAGACTCAGGACATGTTCTTGTTACAGCTGCTAAAGGATGATAAAGGAGAGATCTGAAATCAACTGATATCAGCTCCCTCCTGCATGGGGAGATGAAATAGATTTTCTTTGCACCCTTTTGAAAACAACTTTTCAAACATTTATCACGTTGTTATTCAGCTGAATTATATTAAAGCCTTGAGGTGTTTCTCCTGCCAGGCTGAGGCAGCACAGAGCTCACAGTTTAAAGCAAAATTGTAACTAATAGCATTAAAAAGAAAAAACACACACAGGTAGTAGGGAAAAAAAGAATGCAACATTTCAGCAGGTTAGATCTGACTTGTGAGATCACCTGGGATGATTTTTTTTCTGTCTGGACAAGAGATCCACTCCTCTGGTGGAGAGGGGAAAACTCCCTGTGCTGAGGTCCCTAAGAGAGCTCCAGCTGTGCCTTTCCCCCCTCTGGAAACATTTCTGCCCATCCCAGCAGGTGAAGGCAGAGCTGTCACCATTTCAGCATCTCAGCTCACACCCCTGCTGAAAAAGTTCATGAAACATTCCCTGAATAGTAACATTCCTTGTCAGGGAAAGTGGGAACTGGCTCCTGAACCCTCAGCAACCTTTTCAAATCCAGCTCTCAGACTAAGCCAGAAGTGCCCCCAGGTTTCTGCCCTGCTGGTGCCTTGGTGATTCCCCAGCTCTGAACCCCAGTTTGGGGTTTTGGCCACTTCAGAGGCCGCTTTGGCCAAGGACCACGAGCTCAGACTGGATCTGAGCCTGGGTTTGTTGAACATCTCTTAGACCAAGCTGGCAAGGAGCTGTTCTGGCCCTCTGCAGCTCACCTGGCTTTGATCACAGGATCCCACACTGCTCTGCAGGGCAGGTCTGGTCTGAGGAACTCCAGGTCAGCTCATTCTGACCAGAGTGTGCCTCCCAAATCTGCTCCTGGGGACCTGCCAGCACTCACAGGGACACCTGGCAGTCCCCAGCCAGCCTGGTCAGGTCACACCCATCACTGCTGGCTGGGCAAGAAACCCAGAATTCACCAGAATTCTCCAGAATTCACCCCTGCCACACCAGCACTGTGTGCAGACAGATCCATAAACACCTAGAAAATATCATCCTCAGATTTCCAACGTGTTTGAAACAAAAGCAGCAGGGTCAGGATCTGATCCTGGGTGTCCATCCTGACTTTTCTCCCAGCTCAGCTGAGGTTTTGCCACACAGATCAGTTCTGTTTGCAAGGTGAAACATTTCCAAGGTGATTTTGATGCAGTAATTACCCTGAGCTTTTCCACGTGCCCAGAAAGAAACTTGCCATGAAATTCCAAGTTTTGAGGAGGAGCAGGCAGGAGCTGCTTTGTCCATGCTCTGCATGAGGGAGAAGCTGCTCCCAGCAGAAACTCACCTGTTCTTCTGCTCTGACTACTCAGGAGAGCTCATGAACCACTTTGGGAGGTTGGTTCAACTCCTCAGGTAATCTTTTATGTTGCTGTAATTAAAAATCAGCCTGGAACTGAGCAAATCAGCATCAATCCTTCAGACTCTGAGGGAGAGAAGGACTCCTCCATGGCCTGATAATCTGAAGGTGGCTGATAAAGAAAAGTCATGAAGTTGACTTCACACAGCATATTTTTAATTTCCCCTGCCTTGTTTGTGACTAAGATCTTTACCATGCTGAGCCACCTAACTGCAGCATTATTCACATGCACAATTGGAACAAAGCAGCAAGCAGTTCAGATTAATTCCGTATAAAGGCAGAACAAATTGTATCATTTGCAATTCAAATGGAATTTCAAGCTTCATTAACATCTTCTTTAGGGCCTGGTGCCTCAGTCGTAGGACAGTGATGCTTCCCCAGCTCCCAGATTTGTGCCAAGCACCCTGGCACCCCTGAGCTCCTTCTGCCAGGGAAGGAGACACGAGCACAACAAGCAACAAAAGCCACCAGCAGTACCAGAGCTTGCTTTGCTCCAGTTTGAAAGGTTAACTTTCATTTTAGTGGAGTAAATTCCTGCTGCACCCAAACATTGCCATTTCTTCTGCCTTTGCTTAAATAACTTCAGATCAGGGCAGTGAACAGGGATGAAAATGGGAATTAATTTCCTCAAAAACAATCCAGACCCCTGTGAACTTCCTTTTACTCTCAGGACTGAAAATGAAATCAGATTGTGAGATAAAACCTTTGTACAAACGGAGATGTGAGATAAGAGCTCCAGGATTTGGCTGTTCTGGTTCCTCCTGTGCATCCCTGGTGCTTCCAGCAGAATCCAAACCCTGGAGAGCAGCAGTGAGCAGGGGGGTGTGGAACACCCAATTTTAGGGCAGGAACAAACTGTGCCCATGGCAGGGTCACCAGGACAGCTCCAGCCCTCTCAGAGCTCTCCATGGGAGGACCCTGCTGGCTGTGGAATGTTTAATATGGGGTAATTACATTTAATGGAAGATGGGGGAACAAACACTAATGGGCAGCTTGGAAACACAGCATTAGAGACATTTAAAGGCTGCTTGCAGAGGAAACTCTGCTGGTTGAGTTGGTTTGTGGATTCAAGCTGATGCAATTACACCAGAGCAGCTTTTCCTGAGGTATAAACTCTCTGTAATTGGGATATTTTCATGCACTCTTTAAACTTTGTTGGCATAACTGGAGAAGTCCTCCCTTGCAAGCAAACCCCAATGGAGGCTGAGTGGGGTTTGGGATTGCCAGATTTTGATGGAGTGGCCACGAGAGGTCCTGCTCAACCCAAAATGTTCTGCACCTTCCTCAGCTAAATGTGACAAAATGCAAATGAAAACATGCACACAGGCTGGATAGAGAGATGCACACGCTAAATTTAGGGAATGCAAATATTCCTGTGATTCATCTGCCCAAGGAGTGCCAGTGCAGGGATAAATCAGTGAATTGGCTCAGGCCACAGCAGCTCTGGGGTAGCCCAAACACCAACCGTGCCCAGGCACAGCAGCTGGATGAACACCTGGATGCAGACAGAGCTGAATCCCTGCTGTGTTTTATTCAGCCACACTCTTCCCTGGCTCCATGGCAAACCCTGAAGGTGTGAGAGCCCCTCGGGCAGCACAGAGCTCTGAGTGTCTGTCAGGAGCCAGGCACTGGCAGCACAGAGGGCACAGAGCCAGGGCACCTGGGGCAGCAGAACGCTGCCAGCAGCTGGGGCAGGGGACACCTGTACTGGGACACCTGAACTGGGGACACCTGCACTGACACCTACACTGGGACACCTGCACTGACACACCTGCACTGGAGCCTCAAGCACTCCCACCCAATGTTGTTTGCCCAGCTCACCTGGAGCTCTTCTGGGGGAACAAAATTCTGAATGGGGAAATAAAACCCGGATTGCATGCACAGATAAATATTTGCCTTTTCCTGTGTGGGACCTGGAGCAGCAGGGCTGGAGTTCAGCACTTTAGGAGCTGATGTGCTCCCTTAAAACATCCACTTTCCCAAAAAGGGACCCATGGTTGTTTTCTGGTGGAGAAAACTGAAAAGCTGAGCAGTTTTGGGTGGCAGAGCCCTGGGTGTGAGGGTGCTGGGAACAGCAGGCACTCACTGCTCCCTCCCAGAGCCCTGCTCTGACAGGTAGAGCAGAACAGCCTTACTCAGCTCCTGGTTTGCACCTTGAGTCATCTCTCCTTATTTTCCTGACAAAAGCAGCTTTTCCACTTTCTCAGCACTGCAGAACCAGCCCGGGGAGCAGATCCCCCTGCATGCAGCACCAAACGCAGCACAGCATCACTGCCAGCAGCTCCTTCTGAGGAATGGCAGATGCAGGGAAATAAGAACAGGCTGGGAGAAAAAGAAAGTCCTCGTGTCTCATCTGAACTCGACCTTTACCTCCTCGTCTGAGAGGTCCCCTTTAAATCTACACGAGCCCTTCCCAAATGCACACATGCCATTGCTCTAAAAACTTCTATAATCACATCTTGTGAACAAACATGAGTCATGAACAAAATCCTGAAAGCAAAAAAGGCTTCAAAATTGATCTACGTAATCATCACATTACCCTCAGTGCTGTCTAAAATCTTCCTATAACTCACTTTGGCATTTTACTGATGAAGATAAGGCACATAAAGAGTCCAAGTGGCCAAGCTGCCTCAGGCTATGGGAGATTATGGAAGGAGAAAAACAAACCATTACTGAGGGTCAGCTAAAAACGATCCAGTGACCTGGGGCAGGGAGAGGTGGAGAAAGCAGGGAAAGAAGGGAAAACTGAATCTCTTTTTTTTCTCCCAGAAAAATGTTTGAACCTGAAGCATCCACAGCGGGGGGGACTGCAGGAGATGGGGCTGTGAGGAGCCCAAAGTTCTGCCCCTGTCATTTCCCTGCTGCTTGAGTGTCTGAGCAAAGCCCAGGCTCTGCAGGCAGCAGACAGGGAAGGATGGGGAGTTGTCAGTGCTGGAACCACAGCCCCAGAGCTGGAGGGGAGGGGGTGCAAGACCTGCAGGGGAGAAATCTGAATCCAGGAGCTGCTGCTGCAGCACAGACACCTTGCAGTGCTGCTCTGATAGAAAACTCAGCCTCTCATCCATCACTTCTGACTTCCAGAAAGTGTCAATGTGAGCACACTCCCATCTCCACGAGGTCCCATGGAAACAGGTCACCACTTTTTTGTCAGATCATACCTAAAAGGCATTTATACATATATTTATTTCCATCTGTTTTATAGCCTTCATCACCATAGTAACTTATCCTCCTGTCAGTGCTGCTTCCTGCACCCAGGAGAGGTAAAATCCACTTTCCCTTATCAGCACTCAAGGTTACTGCACCATTTTCACAGGTGACCTCAGGAGCACATCCTGCCTTGCCAAATTCTGTGCTGCTGCTGCTGTTGACCTGGGCCTGGGGCAGGGAGAGGAAGTTCTCCCCCCAGCAGGGATCAGAAATCTGCACTGGAGCACAGAAAAGAGCACTATTAATCCTTGCATTCAGTCCCATCTCATGCCAAATCAACTGCTCTGAATATTGGATTCTTTTCTAATGCTTAAACTTAAATAAAATGAAAAAAAAAAAAAGGCAAGATAAAGAATATGAGTCCAAAAAGAGGCTGCAGGCACCAGTTGCTGCATATAATCACTGAAAGCTGTAGCACTGTGAATATATTTCTGATTGTGTTTCAGTATTTCATTATTAAAAATGGGCTGCAGTTGATTCATAGTTTTGCTGCAATCAGCTGAAACCCAATTACCATCACAGCACAAACCACTTCTGAGGCAGCCTGAGAGGCTGCCAGGGAGAAACACCACTGAATTCCCAGAGCACTCCTTCTCCCCTGGGGCACGCAGCTCATTTGTTTGGGAATTTTTCTCCACAGCTTTGTCCAGAGGAAAACCTGCATTGCCTGGGCTGCTGTATGGAGCTGGATTTTTCCTTCCTGCCCCTGAGCATGGCCCTGCATCCCAGCACCAGCAGAGCACGGATCCTTCCCCAGCAGGAGCAGCTTTTGCTGGGCTCCTGCAGAACCACCCACACCCCGCAGGGCCAAACCCTCCTCTCCTGCTTTCCTCTCCTCTCTCAAGTCAAACCTGCTCTCAAAGCTCACCAATTTTCATTAGAAACACCAAGGGGTAGCAGCAGGGTGGGGAACAGCGTTTGTGTTTTTGCCAGACGTTCAGCAGGAGCAATAATGGCTTGTCACTCTGCCCATCCCTCTTCCCTTCCCTCCCTCCAACCTCTCACTTTGCTTTGGGATTGCCCACGCAAAGAACCAGGAAATTACTGCCATTTTCCCTGAATATTAGACAATTCATCCGTGCTTGTACCTTTGGTGGATTCTTCCTACACAATTACAGCCCAAAGGGTGTTGGTAAAGTTGTAAAAAGAGTGTGGCAAGAATCCACGAATCATTACACCAGTCCTGTGTTCTACCTCTAATTAGAGGCAATTTGCATCTGCTACATGCACATATTGATGCCAAAACACAGCTCAGTTGAGAGGGAAGAGAGATCTGAGCATCACTTCAAGATACAGCAGGGGGAAGAGGGAAGAGGAGGAGGAGAGCAGGGATGGGGCAGGAGAGAAAACAGAGCCCCACTTCATGGTCCTGTCCTTCTTGGGAGCTTGTCAGTGAAGTCACATCTCCATTGGCAACATCACAATCGTCTCCACAGCAACAAATGTGATGCTGCAGATCGCTGAAATATCTATTTTTGAAAAGGTAGGAGGAAAACACAAATGTGGAGCATGTAGGGGTTGAACAGCCACACAAGCCTAATGACTATAATGGGAGGTGCACAAAAATACTGAGAGAGGAGCTGAGCAAAATCACCCTCTGAAAATTTCTTCCTGGAGGCCTCTAAATGGGCAAAGATAGGAAAGATGTCCCAGAGGCAGCCAAATTCCCTGTGACCCCCACGATATCCATCCCTGCAAAGCCAGAGGCAGGAGAGGAGCTGGAATGGGATCCCTGTGTGACCCTCGGGTGACAAGGACAAGTTTACAAGCCAAGTTAAAGTGTAATAACTGCTGGGAAAAACGACATAAAAGGGATTTGCATCCATAAAACATAAAGGGATTAAAGTGAAGGGAAATTTGTTTTCCAGGTCTAATCTAGATGTAGCCAAAGGCTGTAGCAGCACTGCCCTCAGGCTCCTTCAGCTGTTGTTAAAACTTCTAGGAAGTTTCTGCTATGATTTGTGCCATCCAAGGTTACAAAACGCCTTCAGGTTAACAGTTCTTGGAAATGTTTCTGACATTTTGGACAGAATTTTAAAGAGATTTTCAAATTCAAGGGGGTGTGAATCCAGAATCTCTTTGGCAAGCCCTTGTGCTAAACCTTCCTGCTGGGGTCAGGGCTCTGAGAGCTGAGATCCCATCACCTCCTTAGCAGAGTGGAGCACTGGAGAGGAGAGACAAGAACCCTTCTGTGCACCCTGGAGGAAATGGCCCCGCTTGTTGGGGAAGATGAAAATGGAAAAAAAATCATATTTATATGATTGCCTGGCAAAAGATTTTGAGAAAATGGAAACTATAAGCAAGATCGAAATGAAAGCCATCTTTGAGATACCAAACCTTAGTTACTGAACCACTAAAAAACAATAGTGTGGCCAACTGAAAATAATCCCCTCTTGATTGAAAAATCCCCTCTGCTTGCAGACAGGTCCAAGGGTCAGAGAAGACCCTGCTAGTTTGGTAAAGAGGGTGCAAAGAGTAGTTTTTAGGCTTTAAATGTAACACAGTATGGTAATGTAGTGATTCTTATAGGCTGTATGTAAATGCTATAACATTTGTATCTTGTATTAGATTAGTGAGTGAAAATTAGAATATTCAACACAGAAGAAGATTGATTGTATTGTAACGGGAACCTCGCTCTCTTACCTTGCTTATTTCTCTTACCTCACTCTCTTCTCTTACCTCTCTTATGCTCCTGCCTCTTACCGCCCTTGCCCCTCTTACCCCTTGCTCTCTCTTTACTTTTTTCCTCTTGCCCTCCTGTTCTCACAGCCTGCTCCGAGCTGGCAGCTCCAAGCAGGGCTCTTTCACCCACGCCCTTTGCAATAAACCACAAGTTCCAAAACCCGGCTTTAGAGATCTCTCAGTCCCGACCAGCAGCTCCTACAGCCGCTCCCAGCAGGAGCTGCCAGGGCCACGGATGCCGAGGTCAGCCTGGATGTGGGAGCTGTGTGAATAAACTCTTCATTTCTGAGCCAGCTCTCCTGAAAAGCCATTTCCCCACGAGGTGCCGGAGGGTTTGTCCCAGAAGGGGGAGGTGGATGCACCCTCTGCTCCTCCTGCTCCCCTCTGCATTTCCTGGGCTCGGAATTCCAGAGCTCCAGGAGCGTTTGGACAATGCCCTTAGACACAGGGTGGGATTGCTGGGGTCTGTGCAGGGCCAGGGTTGCATCAATGACCCCCGTGGGTCCCTTCCAGCCAGGACATTCTGTGATTGTGGGTATTTACTAAAGTCCCCAAGTGCTTGGAAAATGAGAGCGTGGGGTAAGAACAGACAAATGAACAGAGCTGTGATGCCTCCAAACCCCTTGCAGCACATCCCAGCCATCACTGCTGTTCCCTGCCTTTGGGAACTGCAAACTGTAATCAAATCTATGCAAAACAGAACCCTGAGAAGATGAAAAAGCTGTGTTTAAACTTCCTATAGGAAGTACAGTGCAGTAAATATTTTTAATTGGTGCTGTAAGTTATGTTTTATTCTGCTTTGGCTGTGCCCTGCTATGGTTTGAGATCCATAGTTTATCACTGGAGCTGCCTGATGGTTTCCACTGAATGCACACTAACAAGGACCAGGATATGAGAGCACCATAAATAGTGGAGAATAAATGGGAATACTTTTCTCTCCACAAATAATATATCTTCCTTCAAAATGAGTCTCTGTGCTCTGGCATGACAACAGAATTTGATTGCCTTTGGTCTGTTTGGGAAAAAACCCCAACCCTCAGAAAATGCCAATTTCTCAAAAAACAGAGTAATGGATCAATTTTTGAAAAGGGATCACCTGGAAACATTTTAGACCCCGGGAGGACTCTCAGAGAATTCAGGGATTGTGCCACGTCTGCTCTGTTGCCCAGGGCTGTCTGGACACACATCCAGACTCCTTTTCTCTCTGGACCAGCCTGGAGGTGTGCCCACACCCTGGGAAGGTTCCTTTGGCACAGCAGCTGCCTCTCCCTCAAAGCTTTGCAAGGCTTCAGCCTCACCTCCAGCACAGCTCAAATATTTTTTATGCCACAGCAAAACTATTTTTCTGGGGATGGGAAATCAATTTCCTTCCCAACTCCATTTTTAAACAGCAAGTCAGAACAAACCCACCTACTGTTTCCTTCGTGCTCTTAGAGGCTTCTCTTCCTCTGCATCTTGTAAAGACTGCAATTCAGAGATGAACAAGAAATGAGATGTGCCAAGGACTGCTCTGCTCTCTCAGCTGTGCCTGCATGGGGAGAGCAAAGCCACCCCCAGCAGCACTGACCCCATGAACATCCCAGGGGGTGCCTGGCAGTGCCCCATGAGCCCCACAGGGGAGATCTCTGCACCCAGAGCTGGGCAGCACATTCTGGAAAACTTGCAAACACGAAGGTGGGGTCACCCCCTCAGTCAGCCCAGGGTGAAAAGAGATTTTCCCATCCTGACAACAGATATTTAGAGATCTCCATCCCTGCTGGAGACATTATTTTATCTCTGATTTTTATATTGATCACAGAACATTAGCATGCACAAGTGCAATTAATATTTTATTATTTTCCTATCTCATAAAATATAGAAACTTAAATCACCAAGGAATTAGAGGAATGAAAGGAGCATTATGTTTAAGGAGCTACATAAAGTGGTTTGCATCATGTAATGGGATGTGTTTAATGCAGTTTTACACAGCAGCCTTTCATCATTTACATTTGCCTCTGGCTTAATAAACTGTGCCATTCTCTTTAGGTTTGTTCCAGTTGGATGTGAACATTTCCCAGGCAGCATCCCCCTGAATCACACCTGGAACATGGAAATTGGCAATCTGCATTTTCATACATCACTTCCAGCCTTCTGCCTCTCAGCCTTCAGGTTTAGGATTTAATTTAGGAGTGTGCCAAGGGCTCCAATGAGAATGGGCAGGCAGGACAGCAGAGTGGGAACTGCTGGGAGGTTCCAGCCTGGCTCTGGGGCCAGGAGTCATCGTGCTGGGGAGGCCACAGGGGCTCTGACATCTCCCTTGTTGTCACTAAAACATCGAAGTGCTCTTCTCTAAAGAAATTGAGGCCAAAGACTGCAGCAGAGCTGGGAATCACCACCAGCCTTGCAGGGGTTTGAGCATGGACAGCAAAGAGCTGAGATCCTGGAGGTGGCTGAGCTGGGAGGTCACAGGTCCCAGGGAACCCTTCCCTCTGGGCAGGACCCTGCAGGGCTGAGCCAACCCCCCAAAGATCCCACTGGGATGCCCATCAGAGCAGTTCCTCCTGGAGACGAGCAGGAGCTCAGCCCACGCTCAGCTCTCTTGACTCAATGTGTATTTTTAAGCTACAACCACGGGAAGATTTCACAGGACAGGAATTTGCTGCACATATCAGGAGACTGTCAAGGAACAGCCACCTTCACAGGGCACTGCCCTTTGGGATGGCAGCAGTGCCAGGGCTGGGAGCAGGGAGTGGAAATGCTGGAGGGGTCCTTTCCTGACCATTCCCAACCATCCCAGAGACAGCCAGGAAAAGGGACAGGAGATTGAGGAACAGGGACAGCCAGGAAAAGGGACGGGAGATCGAGGAACAGGGACAGCCAGGAAAAGGGACAGGGAAAGCCAGGAAAAGGGACGGGAGATTGAGGAACAGGGACAATCAGGAACAGGGACAGGAGATCGAGGAACAGGGACAGCCAGGAAAAGGGACAGGAACCTGGAGCTTCCCAGCCTCCAGACCTGGAAGGGAGGGAGATGTTGGGATCATTGTGGAGCCCAGGATGGTCCATGAGGAACAGGCATGGCCAGAGCTCTTCCTAGGGCCATCCCCAGGCACCACTGATGGGCAGAGAGCACCAAACAAACACAGCTTTTCCCAGCCTCCAAGTGAGGAAAATCTGTCTGGACACATTTCTGTGCCCCAGCCTGGCTCCTCTGCTTCTCCAGACCCCGAGGGTTTAAAGGACCACGGGTGGCTTTGGGACACCTGGAACCTGTGCAGCACCTGCAGGGAGCCCTGAGCAGCCCCTCAGTGCTCAGACAAATCCCACAGGGGCAGATCCCATACAGGGAACAGGACCCTGATCACAAATGAAGACACACGCCTTGCTAAACTCCGCTTTCCAGTGTAAACATGCAGCCAGGAGCATACAGGGAGTATTAGGTTTAGTATCCAATAAAACAAGAATAAACTTTATGAGGATTTCTTTAAAAATCACCTCTCACAGGCATTTTTATGCAGGCGAGTTTCTGATGTACAGAGGTTCACTTTAGAGATTGCAAGCACAGAGATCTCTGATCTCTTTCATCTTTTTTCATTAAAAATCAGCGGTTCTGTAGGGTTGAAAGTTCTCCAAGACTTTATTAAATTGGGCAATGCCGGAGGAGAAATAACAAATAATGTTCACAAGGATAAAGTTGTGCTCTCATTATAAACTTCACACTCTCCTCTCAAGGCTGGGGTTTCATTTTGCCCCTCTGGCACTTTATGGCTCCTGTTCATTTTGATGTTCTTAGTCTTAATTTAAATCTAGATGCAGTGTAATCTTTGTTATGCTATATCACATACAAATCTTGTTTGGGAGTTGCTTTTTTTTTTTAATAGGCATTCCAAGGCATGGCTTTCATAAAATTCTACCTAAAACGTTTTTCACATTTAAATAACAGAGTTACAAAGTCAGATTAATGGTAGCAAAAGAGGGGCGGGGGTGGAAAGAAAAAAAAGGAAATTAAACCAGCAATAAAAGAGATTTTCAGATGAGATTTGGAACCAAAAGCAGTGCCAGGAAGGCTTTTCAATGGAACTTCCCCCTGTGTTAGACACTGCAGAGGAGAAGGCTCTGGTGTAAACCTTACAGCAGAGTTGAGGTGTGCAGGCAAATAATCCCAGGCTCTACAGAAAAGCAGCAGGGCCAGGGTAGTTTGGGCATGAAAGAAGTGCCTGGAGAAGGCTCTGGCTGCACCCCTGTGGCATGTCCCTAAAGGAAGGGGCATGGGCAGTGTGTGGAGAGAGGCTTGAGTTCTCTATCAGGCACCAAAACTCATGGGCAGTGTCCTTGGGTACAACTAAATTCCATCCAGGACCTTATGAAGGTGGAAATTTAGCACAGGGGGATGTTCAGACCCTGAGCCAAGGGAAGGGAAGTCAAGAATGGCACAGCAAGAAGTGGCAGACACAAAACTGTGCTTGTGGTCTGCTCACCCTCTGGAGGAGGTGACACTGCAGGGATGGATCCCATCCACAGCAAAGCCATTTCATTCCAAAAAATTCCAGAAAATTGGAATTACCCCAGCTGCAATATCAACACAGGCACAGCTCCTCGAGGTGTGAGAGGGAGGAGCCCAGGGGCACTTCTGCAACACTCCTGCAATCACTGCAGCTATCCCTGAGCCCCTTCATCACGACTCATCAAGAAAACAGAGTTGATGAAATCACAAGAAATATGGCCTGAATAACTCTTGAGATGGGCTTGGAGATTTAATGTTATTAAAAATTACAGGCAAATCCTGATCACCTTCTAATAATATCAGGTGTAATAACCCACGTGCTTTTAGGCCTAACAATAAACAACTTTTCAGCACTTGTAGGATTAAATATTTCATATAATGGAAGAAGAAAATGGACACTGGCCCTACACAGAGCAGAATTCTCCTGGGAACAAACTTTCTGACAGAGTTTTATGGATTTTCTGCTTGCAGAGGCTTTGGGAGCACAGGTTTTTCTGTGGTAAGAGAATCTGCACTTCCAGCCTGGGTAGGAATCAGGACTCACAAAGAAATGTGGAAATAATTAAAGTAGGGGGAAAAGCTACTCGTGTTTTAATTTCATGCTTAGGTTCATTCAGAGTTTAAGATGAAGGGATGAATCACCAGATCTTATTTTATTCAAACCCAACCCCTGGAGAGTGTTAGATTACAGGGAGTTACAGCCTGTGCTCTGGCAGGAACCACTTTGGGATATTGGCTGCCATTTTTCTGATCTCTTGTCTTGCAGATTTAGCCCAAAATGCAGCAGCCCCGAGCAGAGTTTGTGTCACACTCAGCCCCTGGCAGTCCCAGCCTGCCCAAAAATGAGCTCCAGAGGCTCCCAGCTCTCTGTGGGGCACGCAGGGCTGAGCAGGGCTGCTCACAGAGCTCAGCCTTTGGGGTCATTGGTGGTGACAACCTGCAGGAAGCATTTCCAGCAGCACCTGAAGGGAGAAGACAGAGCTGCTTGTCTGCCTCAGCTGCCCCTGCCCCTCCCTGGGTGCCACCAGGGCCCCAGGGGAGAGGGAAAACTGCTGGAGGATGCTTGTGACAGGATTAACCACAGCTTTTCCTAAAACCCACGATTTTCCGACAAAACCAATTGTAAATGAGTGGGGCTCGGCTGTGTTTGATGTTTTTGATGTTTTGGTCTCTTCCCTCAGCAGCTGCATCAGAGCCATTCCCAGTGCTGGGCACGGGGTGAGCTCTGTTCATGGGCACACACTCCTGCCAGCCTCACCTCTTTCATATGCTCCTTTAAAGAATTGCTTTCAAAATGCACTGCAGGCTGGGCTCAGAAAACAGGAAAACAAAACTCAAATCCCCATTTTCAGTACCTTTTGTACCCCAGCTGGAGCTTGTGAGTGTCCTTTAAGAACGTGGCATTGGTTTCACTGGTTTCAAACCATTGCCCTCAGCAAACACCCCCTGATGGTGATGTTGTACCTTTCACCTCTCTGACCCCTTCAGACTTCCAGGGCCTCTATTCCTTATGATTCGATAATTAAAAATTATACGTGGCATTGACTCCATGCTTGATTTGTATCCAGCCTTGGTTAAAAAAGGAACGGTCTGACTCAGAGCCTTGACCAAGTCTCTCCATCCTCACAATAAAATGACTTAAAAATCATGGCCTGTTTAGTCCAGTCATTTAAGCAAGTCAGGGGAAGCAGAAGAACACAAAAAAATAATAAAATGCTGAGGAAGAACGAAAATATATTTAAAAAAAAATACTCACACCTTGCTTGTGGCTTTGCCAGCTCAGAGAGCAGCTGGTCTGTGTGTGCCCTGGTCCCTGGCAATGTCACTGCTGATGTCTGTCTGTGAGGGAACCCCAGCTGTGCCTCCTCATCCTCATCCTCCCTCAGCAGCACAGAGCATCAACCCATAAGCCACAACTGGGCTCCAATTGTTCACCAGTGCAGGATCAGAGCTGATGCTGCAGCATTGCTCTTCCTGTGGAGCCCATTTAGGAGATTCCAAAATGCCTTTTAAAACAAAGCTGTGAGGACAGCTCCAATTACAAGAAACAAAACCACTTTGAGGGTAATTTATGGTGGCTTTTGCTGAGGACTTGAGCTCTCTGTTGTGTCCCCGCATCTTTTGAAGCCTCTGTTGAATAAGAATTCTAAATAATCCCTAGCAGAAGTACAGCCCTCTCAGCCCACATGAAAGCTGGCAATTACACAGCTGCAAACGACGGGAAAAGCCTTCAAAAAATTGTATATCTACCTCAGTAACACCTCTGCCTTTCCAGGGGCTGCTGGCAGGGCTCACTCCCACAGGGACAGAGCCAGGGAATGACAAAGGAGCCGGGAAGGGATCGGCACCTGGGAGGGAAACACCTGGGAGGGAAACACCTGGACCAGGCAAGGGATCCAGGCTGTCCCTTCCCTTCCCATCATGTTGGGAAGGAGAAGGATTTGGCAGGGAGGTCTCACAGATGTGTGTGTGTGTAACAGAAAGATCTTTGAATGTAGAATCTGAAGAAGGAATAGAAATGAGAGCAAGTTTTGATAGAGAAGAAAAGAATTGCTGAGCCAGTCTGACTGGGTAACTAGAAAGCCAAAGGTAAAATAAGTTAGAAGGGGTTTTTATGGCTCAGAGCAAAGGATAAATCTACCTCAAATAAAAGATGGTTTTACCAAGCAAAAAGATTTCACAAGCAAACAAGAAAGCCAATGTTACAAGTAAAAAAAAGATCTCAGAATTTTCCACTGCAAGAAAACTGAAAAACAACTTCTAGCTTAAACTACTAGCTAAACTACTAGCTTCTAGCTTAACATACTAACTTTTTGTAATTAGAAAATAGTAACATAAATATAATAATATTAATAGTTACGATGGGCTGTAGGTAATAGAAAAAGTATTGATTGTTTGTCATGTATTAAGAATGTTCAGCAAAAAGTATAGAATGCATTGTAACCAGAACTAAAGTTGGCTTCAGACAAACCCACAGCTGTGACTGAAAGTGTGGGCTGGGCTCTTGTCACCCACGACCTGTGAATTGCTGGATCATCTGGATACAATAAGCAGCAGTACAAAAAGCGTCCCAGAAATTCGTTTTTCACTTGTTTTTCTCTTTCCTCTCTTACCCTCTTTTCCTCACTTCTCCCAGCTAAACATTCCCATTCCCTCCCCCTTCCCAGTGTGTTCACACATGAAATAATCCCGTAACGATTTCCCAAGGCCAGCCCTGCCATTCAGCACAGACACTCTGCCTCTCCTGTTCTGAATCAGAAGCACAGTAAAACAGGAATTCATTTTCATGTTTCCTAGAGGTCCCTACCACTGTTTTTGAGGTCATAGAATCATAGAATTATTTGGGTTCAAGGGGACATTAAGGATCATCTAGTTTCAGCCCCTAAAAACCTTCTTTCCCTTCCTTCTTCCCCTTCACTGAGAGCTTTTAAGTTGCTTAATTCTTCAGAGTTTTACCCTTTAACAGCAGAGTATTTTCTTCTGCTCAGCTTGAAAGGATAATTTTAACTGATTAACTCAGACATGCTCCAGAAAGAGAGATTTTTAATTCAATTTTTACATGAACATCGTGTTCACATTAGAAGCATCAATAATGGGGGGGAAAAGGATGATTTTTCAATAATTTTTTAAAAGACCAGAATTTCAATTAAATCCATGACCAGTAACAGGAAGGGAAAGAGAATCCAATTACAGCAACTCTTGCTTCCATCAGATGCTCCACGGGGATAGAAATGACCACGTGTGTGAATAGAAACTGCAATCTGAGATCCCACTTTAGGATGTTTTGGCTCTGAACTGCAGCTTTGATTTCCTGCAAGGTGCTCCCCCCCTAACTCACCCAAAAAAAATCACAATTTATCAAGAGGGGTTCTTTTGGGTTAAGAGTTACCAAGAATCCATTACAAGCATTTTGTTCTCCATCCTCTCACTGTGCTTTCCAGACCTGTGAATTTGCCATCAGCTCAGCTAGATCGTGATAAGTGGCAGCAGAATTGTGCCAGCCACTCTATAAATGGAATTTTCAAGACAGGGGGAAAAAAAAAAATAACATGAAACGAACCAAACCAAAACAATAACTAAATCTGTGCTGTTTAATAGGATGAGAGAGGGAGAAAATTCTCAATTGTCAGAACAACCTTGTCATTGTGGGGAGGAAAAGGATGGCTCTGCCCAGTATCCCTTGGGCCCAAAAACAAAGAAGCAAATAAATATTTCCCTTCGTTATCTGTCTCATTGCAGGGAAATCATCTCAGTGGCACAATTTGGGAGTGACACCTGAGTTGGGAGCTGAGGGGAGTGCAGAGAGCACCGAGCAATCCTGGCTGTGCAGTGATATTTACCTTAATACCCCAGCCAGGCAGGAAAGGCCAAACTGAGAGAACTCCTACACGGTGAAAGGGGTGGAGTTGAGGAGGTGATACCTGAGAATCAGCTGCAGTGGGAGTTTATAAAGACAGTTTTCTGCAGTGTGCACCTTCGTGCTGCCACCTGCACTCCTCTGCCGTGGGAAAGAGACACTGCCACTCTGCAAACACAACAGCACTTGGAAAAACTCTCCAGGGCTCAAATATCCTAGCTGGGACTCACCCAGTGTCACCCAACTGGGACTCCTCAGCCACTGTCACTCAGCTTTGCTACTCATCTTCCTCTGCTGGTGTTCCCCACACCAGAGCTGGAGGAGAAGGGTGACCTGGCCCGGAGATGCTGCCGTGAGCAGGTCAGGGCAGTTTGTCCCAGGTCCCCATCTCCGTGGGGTTCAGGTGACCCAGATTTCACCCCAGACCTCACCAGTGGCAGCTGGGAACCCCCAGCACCCCAAACATCAGCCAGGGACAGAGACAAGCAGGGCTGAGGCTGCAGCTCTGCGGGATCTGGGAGGCAGCAGCCAGGACTGATCCCATTTTCTGAGGTGTTTCAAGTCCCACTGTTCCATTCCCAGGTGCTAAAATAGCATCACTATTAAAGTCTAAATGCTGGAACACTGAGAATATCCTTTTTTCTGCAGGAAAACACAGAGGAATATTAACTAGACAGAATTGGTTCAGTCTGGAATTTTACCGTGAGAAGATTGACGCTCTGTGCACAAACAGCCACCCCTCCCCTGACAGAGATTTCACCTGCATTTCCTCTGCAGGGATAATGGACACACTCTTGGAACGGCACCTTGTGAATGTTACATTTCCAATATGACAAAAAGCTTTAATTCGGCCTTTATTCACAAATCCAGCGACTTCCTGAGAATGCGGCTGCACTGAAATAATGGTGCCAATTATACTCATATTTAACTTAGAGTGAAAGCCAAAAAAAGCCACTTTTACTCCTCGAATTCCCAGTTCTTCTGTGACTTTCTCTAAGCCAGGCCACAGTGACAGGGATTGTTTTTCTCTGTTTCAGAAGGTAACATGTCCCACCAGCTCAACTCCAGTATTGAAGCTCACCCAGCCTGTGACAGCAGTCACACATCTCAGCACTGACTGGAAAAGAAAAGCCACCGACCACCAAATACAAAGGACAGGGTTTGTTTTTTTGTTTTTTTTAAAAAAAGGGGAGTTATTTGTTTTTTAATAAGGACAAGTCATTTTGTATAAAAGAATAGGAGAAAATTATTGATTTGGTTTGACCCCAAATGACCCCATGCAGCTGCAACAAGACCTCAGTGGGATTTAAAGCATCAGGCAGAGCCTTTTACCTCCAGCCCAGTGGAAGTAACTGAGCATAAGCAACACAAATAGAGATGCTCAGATGTTCCTGTCCTCACTTTAACTCAGCACATGCTGTCAGAGGGAGAACATGCTTTTGGAAATGGTGGGGGGTTTCCCAAGGACAAACACACTTCAGAGGAAGATATCTAGTGCCACTTTTTTTGAAAGTATTAAAATGGATTTTTAGATAAATAATGGCACTGCACAATCACTGTCCTCATTTTCTCCTAGAGGTTTTCCCACTGATGCTAGGGCTCAGAAAATAAATAGCTGGAGAAACAAGTCACAAATCAGCAGTGGAAGGAAATGGAGATAGCAAAAAACTATTACCTGACAGCAGATAGCCACAGAGCTCAGCATTTTTATCAGTGTTTGAGTAGTGGAACTTCCAAACTGGGCACAGCAGAGAGGGGAGCAGGTCAAGGCCAGCCTCTGACACTGAAAAGGATGCTGTGACCAACCATGGAGCTGCCAGAGCCCCTCGTGGCCCCCAGACTCTCAGAAATGCCTGGCTGAGCACTGCTGCTCTCAGTGGCACACTGCACCCAGGGCCTGGCCAAAATCCAGAGAAACCAAAACAAACCTACGTTGTGCTTTAATGCACAAAACACACACACAGGTTTTACTCTCTTCTCCAAGAACCAGCAGCACTGATGGTTACTCAGTGTCTGGTTGGTTTTATGCAGCACCTCAAGCCTGGCCATCAGAGGAGCAAGCCCAGGGCTGGCAGTGATGGGCCAGCTCCCCAGGAGCCTGGCTACCACGGACAGAGGCAGCACAGGGCAGCTTTGGGCCAGGAGGGCGAGTCTGGCATGTGAGAAACAGCATTTTCTATTCTTCAACCACATCAATGCAAGTGCTGTGATAACACTGCTAAATAACCTCTTACCACTGCTGATCCCCTCCTGGGATCTCCATCCCTAAATTGCTACAGCTGGGGAGTTTAGGATGCTTCTGAAATGCTTTGATTGTCTTTAGCTTTCCATTTTCTTCCCTCATGCAGCTCTTCCCTCTTACTGAGTCAATAGAATAATGAGGATGCTGTTCTTAGGTTTAAAGCTGAGTAAGTGACATTTCTATCCATTATTTATTTGCCTGGAAAGTCTCATGAATACCACCAGTGATAATCACCTAATTCCTACCAATTTATTTCTAGATCACCATCACACACAAAGTATGCTGCAGGTAGCAGCTCAATCCAATATTTATGAAGTGATTTTTCTGTCAATGAATGCAGAGAGTCTCAGTGTAGTTACAACCACAGCTGTTCTTTGAAATTCCAGGCTGGGGATGCACTGAACAGAAACATCTCAGCCTGCTGGTACTCACACCATGGCTGGGAAACTGCAGGGTCCTGCACCAGAGCTGCAGTGCAGGCACTCACCTTGTGCTACAGGGAGCTGGCACTGAGTTACACAGGGTTATCCTACAGAGAGGTTACTCACACTGTATTACATAGTTAACCTACAGAAATATTATTCATGTCCTGTTACACAGAGTTACTCTACAGAAAGGTTACTCGTGTTACACAGAGTGAGCTCTACAGAAATGTTACTCATGTTGTTTTACACACAGTTACTCTACAGAGAGATTACTCACACTGTGTTATCTCTATCTCTCAACCCTCACGTTGGGTTATCTCTACAGAGAGGTTACTCACGTTGTGCTACTCAGAGTTAGCACAGAATTACTCTACAGAAATGTTACTCATGTCCTGTTACACAGAATTACTCTACAGAGAGGTTACTCACATTGTGCTACTCAGAGTTAGCACAATTACACGAAGTTACTCTAGAAAAAGGTTACTCACACTGATTTACACAGGGTTGCTTTACAGAAAGGTTACTCACATTGTGTTACCAGAGAGTTACTCTACAGAAAGGTTACTCATGTTGTGTTATACTGGGTTACTCTATGGAAAGATTATTCATGTCCTGTTACACAGAGTTTGCTCTACAGAAAGGTTACTCACATTGTGTTACACAGAGTTACTCTACAGAAAGATTATTCATGTCCTGTTACACAGAAAGGTTACTCACCTTGTGCTACTCAGGGTCGGCACAGAGTTACTCTACACAAAGGTTACTCACCTTGTGCTACTCAGGGTCGGCACAGAGTTACTCTACACAAAGGTTACTCCCTCTTGAAGCTGTGCTGTTCTGTGAGCAGCAGCAGGCATTGCTGCGGGCTCTGTGCCCTCTCTGACAGCCCCAGGGATATTTTGGAGGTGGCTGCAGGGGCAGCCTGTGCTGCTGGTGACAAACTCGTGGGCAGTGTCCAAGCTCTGATGGGTCAGACCCTGCTCTGGGCACCCTCGTGGCACCTCCCCTGCTGCTCCCAAAATCCCAAAAACTGCAGGCACAGGGTGCTCATCCACAGCACTCTCAGTGCCCAAAGCTGGGCAATTCCTGCAATTCAGGGTTTCAAAGCTTCCAGTAACAATTAAAGAAGACAAGGACATCCATGCCGGATTTTGCTAGATATCCTGGATAACTCCATCACATCCAGCAAGTTTTAACCACAGAACTTCATGGCTTTTGTGCTGTTTTTTTTTTTTTTTTTACAGCACTTTGTTATAGGTCACTGAACAACCACACACGATTTGGGATGTCTTGGTAAAACAGAGGGCAGTAACCACAACTGACATTTTAGACTGCAGTTACTGATAAAGAATGATAATGCATTAATAAAATACAACTCTGGGAAAAAAATGGGGCAAAGCCAAAGGAAAAACAGCATTTAATGACTGCCATGACAACAAGCTATACATTTTGTTCAAATCAAAGACAAGCAATTGCATGTGACTGCAGACTGAAAACCAGATTATATTTCTCACTACAGCCTCTGCCAATTCCACAGGCCTGTATAAGCCATCATTTTTTTTCATATTTTAAGAATCATCACAGGTCTCCTGTAGAAGGTTGGAGGTCACAGAGCACTCCCCTATCCTGGCTCCTGTAAGACAGAAACCTCAAAGCCTTTTGGTTCCAAGCAGGGGCCAAAGCCAAGCCCTTCACAATCTGCCACATTTCTCAGGATGTTTTGCCTTGCAGCCTTTGATACCAACATCATTCATGATCTAACACCACCCTCCATCCAAACCCCACGATTTTCATCTCCTCAATCTGCACAGCCAAAAGAATCTTGTTAAGACAGGTGGCTGAAAGATTTCAGGGCAGCTCAGGCTGAAATTGTGCGAGAGGATTTATGAGGTTTCAGTGCCATCTCATCTGAACTCAGAGGTGAAGCAAAGGCTGATGTAAATCTGAGAGCCAGCAGCTCTCCCTCCAATAGATCTGCTCTGCCCCTTCCCTGAGCCATCACCAGCAGCATGTTGTGGGTTATTTTCCTCAGAATCTGACAAACTTCGCTCTGACTCAGCCTGATCTCCATTCCAAAATAGGGAAGAGGAGAGCAGCCAAGCCGAGGAGAGGAGGAGGAGGAGGAAAGGGAGGAGCAGGCAGCTGAACTGTTTTTAGAAAGAAGAGCAAAAGGAAGCCCGGATGTCCCTGAATCCCAAGCACAAGTAGTATCCCATTGTTGATCTTTTCCTCCCCATTGAATTCAAGACTCACAGGGACCTTGGGATGAGATGAAGCAGAAAAGAATGGGCACAGCATTCCATTGGCACGGATGCAGAAGTAGTGGATAATTACACTAAAGATGTTTTTGGCACACACAGCCACCACCCATGAAGAGGATGATCAGAAATCCTGGCAAATGGCACAGGAAAAGATCTAAAGGGGAAAATTTCACATTAAGGATGCCCCAGCCTGTGTCAGGATCAAATGGGAGAGACTTTGCAGTCCTTATTTGATCATTTGCTTTTTTCTCTCCCCCTCTGAGCACATCACAGGAGTAAATCCTCCCTCCCTCAGAGTCATTTGTAGAAGAAAATCTCCGTGCCCAGCTCTGCAGCCCCTCAGCATCAAAACCTGGGACTGCTGTGAGCTGGCTCTCAGACTGCCTGGAACCTGGGAACTATTAGCAAGAGAAATGAACTAGAAAATAGCCATAATAAGCACATGACCAAAAATAACACCTAAAACTGAGAATGCATCCATCCATCCCCACAGGAAGGCAGGCATGGAACACGGTGTGTGCTCCTTGCAAACCCCTGAGCAGGCATGGGGCTCACTCCCTGGAGTTCTGCATTGAGGCAATGTCAGGAAAACACAGCAAAGCCTTGGAGCTTGGCTCTTGTGCCATGCCCACCTCTCACTCTGCCCCGTGCAGAGGTGCCAACCCTTCACAAAACCCTGTAAGGGCTTGGAACACATTTTTCTTGTCTAAATGCCAGAGTTACTGCTCGTGTTCAGCTTTTGCTTCCTTAGGACCAGATCTTCCAGGGACCGGATGCCCTCAGCCTTTCCAGGGCTGCTTCATTCCAGAAAAAGGACATGGAAAAGTCTCCCTTGGCCCCCTTCTCCTTGTGGGACCACAGGAAGTGTTTGTGAGGCAGCTGAGACCTTCCTTTCCAGGGAAAGCTGTTCCCACCAGAGCTACACAAGGTCACCTGTGTCAGTCTGGTGAGCCCAGGGTGGACAGGGCTGGATTTGTGGTCAGGGCTGGATTTGGGGTCAGGGCTTCCCAGGAGGATGGCTGGAAACAACTGGGCAGAGAAAGGGGAAGTGAAGAAAGGACTGTCAGAGGAAAATGCCTGGGCAGAACACAGAGGCAGGAGGGCAATAATGAGGTGAAGGAGCTCAGAGAACACCAGTGCAGATGTCAGAGCAGGTGGTGGAAGGACAGGCCATGACAAAGAGCTGGAGATGGACCTCAGGAGAGCACAAATTACATTTCCTGTCCTCCGGTGGGAAAGGACAAGCAAACCCCACTCAAACACAGCTCATGCCCAAAGACCCCAAACTCTGCTGAGCACCAGGAGCACGAGCCTGACCCCACCACTCCCCAGGGGATGTGGGGGAGCAGGGGGGACACAGGGTCCCCACACTGCCCTACACCCCACAGGAAACGGCCACAAATGGAATCTGTGCTGCCAGCAGGGCAGGCATGGCACAGAGTGTCACCTGCAGCTGCTGGCAGGTACAGACACAGGGAGAACAACAGGCACGGGGAGAACAACAGGCACGGGGAGAACAACAGGCACGGGGAGAACAACAGGCACGGGGAGAACAACAGGCAGAGCCCAGAGCTCTGTGAACACCCCAGCTGGGACAATGACCCCTCTGACACTGCTGGGCTTCACCCACTGCTCCCATTCCTCACCAGCAAACCCCGCTGGTCCTGACTGCGACTGGAATGATGTCTCACCTGCACCAGGTGATACAGAGACCTGCAGATGGTAAAAAAGGCTTCCCAAGGACCTGATGGTGTCCCCAGCACTCCTGGACTCGTGCAGCTGCTTTAATCCTGCTGATGCTGGGCTAAACTTCCAAATAACACGGTGTATTTCCCACCACCATTAAATGTAATTAATGGATGCAATTAGTCAGCCAAAGATAAAATCCTCTGGCAGAAAGTCCATAGCAATGTAAATTTTAGTCTATTTTTTTGGAAGTATTTTATTTACTTGGCACCTTTGGCTTTGTTTTTAATTCATCATAATCCTTTTATCCCCTGAAATCTGTAGTGATTCCATTTCAAACTCCACTCTTAATCTCATTTAATACATGTAGATGTTAAACTATTTCATATTCCAGTTGCCTGGAAAGTTGACAAAACCAGTTTTTTATAATCTCATTTTTCATTTCAATATTTTTTTCAAATTCTGTTTTCAGCACCGTCGCTCATCTGGTTTTCTTTATTCTGAGCCTAAATAAATGTGAATCATGACAAACACCTCTGATTACAGGGCAGTAAATACCCAAATTCCACCTGCGAAGAGCTGATTCCCAGATTTGTGTGTCTGATTTGGGACCTCTCAGGCCTCCACACGAGGAGACAATATTGGCCCTTAATGAGGCTCCTCATTTGTGTGCCCTGCATGCCTACAAATGGCTTTTTATTTTTTACCCACAGCAACACCACTTGTGCATTCAGTGCCATTAACTCCTCCTGTCGACTAGGCAAGGAGTTATGTGAATGTTTTACTGAAAAATGGCAGGAAAAAAACAGAGTGCAGGTATGTGAGCAATGAAGACTGATCTAAAAAAACCTGAATCCTCATTTCTCCAGCAGCTGCAACTTTCATTGATGCTCAAATCCAACTGAAGTCAAGCATATGAAGCAACAGCAAAATCATTTCTCTATATATTCAAAAGATTTTCATCCCAAGGGTTCCTAAAGAGCTTTTCCAAGATACATAATGAGAGAGGAATCGATGGATCTCAAAAGAGAGAATATTTCTGGGTTGGAATTTGATACATTTCTGTGAGAGAAACTTAGAAGGGCTGGGCAGAATATGTTGTGCATAAAAATTGCAATGAAATACAGTGCTGGGACATAGGGCTGATATCACAGGACTTTCAAAAGGCTCTTGCATTGCCACAGGATCCTGGGAAGGTCTGGATGAAAATAAAATATCAGCTTTAACCAGCTAAAAGAGCTCATCAGCAGAGCCCCACGTTCTCTGATTACTGGGGACAGCAGCCCATGAGGGCTCAGCCTCCATCCCTGCCCTCCTCTCTACAGAAATCCTCACCTGGGGCACGGGGGAGAGAAAAAATCCTGAGCTGGGAGCTGATTCCTGGGTAGGAAATTGGTAAATAATGGGCAGCAGTATCACCCCTCTTGGTGCAATGACATTTTTGGTCATTATCTATCATATACACCAAGTATATCAACAGTCTGTTCATCAGCAAACATTCTTGTAGAGAAAGGAAAAGAATCATGGTCAAATACCGTTATAATTGTGGGATGCATTTTCCCTGAATAATAATAATTCTAGATTTGTGCACTGAATATGGTGTGGAGCAGAAAGAGCTCAGAAACTTCAGGTCACAGCTTGGAGAGAAACAAAAATTTCCCCAGATCAATATCAGCAACCCATAAAACCCATGTCAGGTTTTGATTTTGCAAAGCCACTGGTAATCAGATCTAGAGTTCTTCTCATCTCAGACCCCAAAGTTCAAAGGAATATTCTAATATTGATTTGGCTCTAAATATCTCCCTTGGAACAGAAATCCCAACAGAAGGCACATGAAACCATGAAAATAAAGGAAAACCTTTCAAGAGAAAGTTTTCATTCTTACCAAAAAGAAGAGGAAAAACCCAACAAACAAAATAAATCTAAAAACCCTCAACAAACCAACCCAACTCAGTTGTTAAATCCCTTTCCAAATTCTGTCTACACCTCTACTTTGAAGATATTTTTGCCTTAAAAGAAAGAATTTTAATTTAAAATTATTCCATAGCATTTGCAGTCGAAATCTGCCTCTGCAAGGATTACTCCACAGTTCATCTTGAAGAGGGAGAATAAAATGCAAAGGAAATGTTTATTTCTGTAACATCAAAAGTCAGCTGTAATTTAATTAGCAGCTATGGCAGATTACAAGATTTGTGATTCCTCCAATAAAGACAGATTATTTTTTTTTAGGAGCAATTAACACAAGACCAGATGTGAAGCCTTGAAATTCAGAGAGAACAAAAGTGGGAGGTGGAGTTGACAATAAAAACACAGGAAGTGGAAACAAATAAGTTGTTTTCTAATTTTTATCACAGTTGTCCTTGCTTGGGGGGAGACAGGTTACTGTTACAGGCAGATCCAGTAACTAAAATTGAGCTTCCTCACGTTCAGAATGAAATTCCTGCTCTCCATTCCCTTCATTCAGAGGAAAGCTCTTGATTCATTAAAAAAAAAAAAAAAATTACTTGTAGCAGTATTTTGGGGGTTCGTGGACTTTTATTATTTGTTGTATTTAATAAGCACAGGGGGAAAAAAGGTCATGTCTTGACTGGAAGAGCTTGTAAGTGAATTTATCAGCAAAACACAGAAGCTGAAGTTAAAGACAATCCAGGTTTAGTTGCTGTATTTGATTGTTTTCCTTGTGGCTTAATAGTGTAAATTAAAAGAGAGCTGAAATGTTAGCACCACTGACAAGATGGCACATCCAAAATTATAAGGAAGCAAATAAAATGATTCATGTGGAATTTTGAAATATCTCAAAATATGTCAGCCACCAGATGTCACAAAACCTGCAGGGGATGATGCACTGCACCAAGAGAAGGGCAAGGCTCTGGCAGAGCACAGCATGGCAGGAAATTATCCTACCAGTCCCCATAAATCTGAGACCTGGGAAGGAAAGGAATAAAACACACCAAAGACAAAACAAACTGAGATTTTCTCTGCCACCATCTACCTCAAAGGAGAAGTGAAATGTTCCAGACCAGCATGGCAGAAAACAAGATCACCATAAAGTGAAAAAGAGCTTTCAGAAATCTCCAGGGCCAGTCTGACCTTATCCAAGTGTGACAAGGTCAGTGTGCTCAGCATCACCTACAGACCAGGCAGCTCCTTGGACTGCCAACAGCACAAATTCCCAAATATTGATTTTTATTCACACACAAAATGCAACAAATCCCATGTCAAAGGCACCATTCAGAACAACTAGAAAGTACTTTCCCCACTGGCCTTGCCAGTACATTTCCATGTACTTATGGAAACACGGGAAATGTGCATTAATTCATTCCTGTCCCAGCTTGATGCTGATAGCAAAACCCTCAGCCTAAGGAGTGATGCTCAGGAGAGAACTGGACAAAACCTGACCCAATTTGGCAGAACTGAGGCAGCAAAGGGTGCAAACAAGCATTTATCCTGTGCAGGAAAGCAAATAAACTCCGTGTTAAGACCCTTGAACATTCTAGAGGCCCTGCAAGAGCTTTATTCCTCCTGACTCTGGCTTTATTCACTCGGATCAGTGTCCAAGAGCTCTGGGAAAAGCATCACCACCAAACCAGGGCACCCAGGCAGGGATGCAGAACCTTTGGCACATGGTGCAGCAGAGGCACTGCAGAATGTTAGGGAAGGGGTTGTGTGCTCAAATTAATTAATCCAATTAAATGCCAGCAGTAAGAAAGGTTAATAAAGACAAAGATTTTCAACCACTTTGACCTTAAGTTGTTAATGAAGTGCAAATCCTCTCCCTAGGAATTGTGGCTGCTCGGTGGAAGCAAGACAGTCTGCAAGAGAACCTGCAGAACAGCCACAGCATCCTGTTTATCTCCTCCTGCTCGTGGATGCAGCCTGGGAATGTGGGGCTCCTCACTTGGAGCAGCTTGTGACATATAGAAAGGAAACAGAAGTGGTTTTTCAGTCAGAGCACCCACTACGTCCAAAATAACAATCCACCCTATCCACTGTGACAAAATAACACATAATAGAACTAAAACTGTGCTGACAAAAATAGTCTGTTAAGCTTCCCATTCCTCTGAGGCCTGCAGTCTATTTTTGCTGCTGAGAGCTGAAGTTACACACGCCCCACCAAAGCTGCCTCAGCTCAGCCCCTTGAAAGCAGCAGCCTGCAAAGCATTAATAATTCATCTGGTTGGGTTTAGCTGGCACATTCAGCAACCAAACTGCACCAAACTCTGCTGTGAGGAAGGAGAGAGGAGCTGCTGCAGAAGATATTTCCTGTTTACAGCACAGTCCTTTGGAGTTTTTGGTGATGAAAATCTGCCTAAGAGAAGAAGGTGCTCATGGAGCACCAGGTAGGAAAAGAAGAGACATGAAAAGGGTCAAATTGTCCATGTCAACCATGATCCACCAACCTAATTTATTTCTGACAACTCTGTGTCTTTGCTAGTCCTTCTGAGAAGTTATCCCTGGCATGGGAAGAGCAGCAAAGATCTCTGGTGCCATCCCTCCTTTTTCCACTCTAAAAATGAGCACAGCTGAGATGCAGCTCACACCTGGAACATGCCATCACTTCTGTGTTCATACAAGGCACAAACAGCTTCAAAAGGAAAGTCCCTGCTGCCACACCAGCACATCATTAATTTAGCCCTACATTTAGGTCCATTCATTTCACTTTCAAAATATTTTCTAGAAAATGGGACTGAATTAAACCTCTGGCAGCCTCCAGGTTTATTCACTCTATCGATTGCTCTGGAGATGAGTGGGAGTAATTATTTTGAAAAGGTTCATTCTCCAGAGTGAAGATGGAGAATGTTAAATGTATTCAAACTGGAGAATAACAGGCAGCTGAAAGAGAGGGAAGATGGAACTGTGAATGACTGAAACAAGTGCACAAAGGACTGGGGTCTGCAACAGCAATTTTGGAAGAGCACCATGGCACAAAGGGGATGTTGAGAATGCCCCAAAACGGAGAATCCTTCTGAGGTGAGATGGAAAAGGCCCAGCTTTATTCCCTGGCAGAGACTGGAAGAGTTGCAGTTTTCATTTTCACAAACAGTGCCCTGGACACCAAACCTTGCCTGTTTGAGCAGAGCTGGCACTAAAGCAGCCAGCACACCCAGGGCAGCCCCAACCCCACCCAGGAGAGGGGACAGCAGCTCCAGGGCTCGTGTGGTGAGGCAGGAAAATGAGTTGTTATCTAAAAGGATTTGTCCCAGTTTAGTTACAATATAGGGTTTTAATGTTTTGTAAATAACCCAGGTCCTGTGAGGCCCATAATTACTTTTTATATTACAGTTAAAAGTGTCAGGACCTGAGAAAGGGGATAATCCATGGGCATTCCTCATCCCAGCACCTGGGGACACAAAGCTCTGCAAAAGGCAGGGCACAAAAGTCTGGCAAAACACATCCAAGAGAAAATCCATGGGCTGAGGTTTCATCGAGAAGAGCTGCACCTCACAAATAACTCTGTGCTTTCAGCTCTCTGCTTATGTATAATCATATAGATATATTTATATATATAAGCTATATCTTAACAGATGGGGAAAATCCATAAATTAGGCCTTTCTGGCATTAATTTGCTGGCGATTTTTCATCTGCATGAAACCAACCTTAAGCAATTTGTGTTTAGGAGAAAAAAAAAAAAACAAGATTTCACCATATTGAACTTTACCATCTCATGGAACAGGTCGTTCATTGAATCATTATTGGATTATCTTCCAGTAATTAAGTCTCTTCAGTATAGCAGTTATTCATCTGAGTAGGTCTTAAAATACCACAGCAAGAGAGCATTAGCAACCACTTTTAGAAAAGTAATTCAGTCTAAAGAAGATGGAATATCATTTGTCCTTCCCAGTGTGTTATTCTGGCCCCCAAAAGCCTCAGGTCCTGCTGGTTCAACCAGAATGGCTCAGAAACATTTGCTCAGCACACAGGAGACTTTCTCTTCTTCCAGAAAATTCAGGATTTAAGCAGGGTGCTCATTTTCCTGTTTTTTTTACAACTGTCTGTGCCATGCCACTAGAGAATGAACAGATCTGTCCCACCCAGACTGGTCATCACTTTGATACCTTGTTAAAAAATAATCCACACTATGGAATTTTCCAAAGTTTCTTCAGAACGTGTGGAACAAGCCATTTTTCTTAAGAAAACATCTAATACATGTTGACTGATTTACTATTTTTCAAATGAAAAAAGTGCCCATGCAGGAAGAGAGGAATCTGATAGTTTGTCTGGGGATTTCCAGGCCTTCAATGCTGCAAATCCCAGGGCTGCAACCATCAGACAAATTGCTGCTGAGTCCAGCAGCACAGGACATACTCTGTAAGATAAAAACAAAGCCCAGTAAATCCACGAGCAGAGCCCCACCCTGACTCCTGCTTTCTATCCCAGTGGCCACATCCAGCCTCTGCTCCTGGGAGCAGCAGCTCCAGAGCCCCAGACTGGGGTGCAGAGGTGGCCCCATGGCCACTCCGGGGTTTGGTGCCCCCAGAGGGTGATGCACTCCCAGGGTGTGAGCAGCTCATTGCTCAAAAACAGATGAGTTAATAATTGTTATATGTAAAGCAAGGATTCCAGCCCAGAAAACAAAATTACGCAGCCAGAGCAGAAATTCCACGCGTGGAAAGAAGAAGATGAGAAAGGCTGGGAGGAGTTTTGGGTTTTGCAGAGCTCCCTGCAGGGTGGGCTGAGCTCTGGGCAGCCTGAATGGCAGCCACAAGGCAGAGGTACAGCCAGTCCTCATCAGGGTTGGACTGATTAGGAGGGGAAGCCAAATAAAGAAATATAAATTGCCCACTGCTCCCGACTGAATCCCTGAGATAAGCACAGGGAGCAAACAAGGTCCATGATGGATTTGTGTGCTCCTTGCCCCCCTGGCTCCCAGGGACACTGATGTGTCCCACGCTGCTGCCAAAGAACTCTCATGCCTGGGCACAAGGCGTTCATGAGGAGGAGAAAGTCACAGCTCACACTCAGGGACTTCTTTTACTTTCCTGTTTGTAATCCAGGCTGCCTGGCTGTGCTTGGTTCTGCAATTCCACCTCTCGATGGGCTGGTATTAAGGAGTTGCCTGGCACAAAGCCAGCATCATTTGCCTCCTCTCTGATGCCAAATGCTCTTGCTTTTTACATCTTGCAGGATCTCAGGCACAGCCCAGCACCATCTGCAGAGCTCTCCCCTCCTCCCCACAAGTTTCAATTATTTTGCCATCTAAGCAGCAGTTACTCAATGCCCAGGGGACTGCAGCTCTCCTGCAGTTTGACTGGAGTTCTGGCCAAGCTTCTCTCCCATTTTCTGGTGTGACTCTAATCAGCTGAACACCACTGGTGTCATGTAACCTCACAATTCCTGGACAAAGCTGTTTGGAGTCCTGTAGCTTCTTTCCTTCAAGACTTACAAATAAATTACTGCTCCAAGCACCAAAAGAACTGATAAAACTGATAAACACCCAAAAGGTTGGAGTTTTTTTCAGCAGCTCTTTCCATCCCAAGAGAGAGGGACTGCCCTGGGAGCTGCAGTGGCAGAGCTCTCCAGGGTGGTCTCCCCCTGTCCTTTGTTTTCCTCTCTAATTTGTCCTCCAGTTTTGATGTCTCCAGTCTCCCTGCTCACACCTGCCCAGCAGAAGGGGTGGCATGGAACCATGGAAAGTAAAAACTCATTATTGTGATAAGCAAAAAGTAGCATTTTGGGGGATGAGGGCTTTTGCATTTCTGTACTTATTTCAGTTATATTTTCTGGCTGGCACTGCCCAGATGAAGTTAAAACCTGAAGTTATGACGTATCAACACTGCAGAAAGTCATTGCTACAGAAATCACCAGTTCAACATTGTGCCCACCCACACAGAGCTGCACAGGCATGGATAGATTTGTGGGAGCATGTTTTCATCACCTTAACAAGGAAAAAAAAATTGCCAACCTCTGGTGCACCTTGGCAGATGATGCCACAGGCACTCAGCTACTGAACCCTGCCAGTTCTGCGTGCAGAAATGCCAAAGCTTCACCCACAAAAAAAGCCAAGTTTGTGAAAATAGAGCAGCCAAAGCAGTGCCACCCAAAAGCCAACCCCAAAACTAAGCTAAGTTTCTCATGATTCTCTAGGGACTTAAATTAAGTGCCCCATAAAGTGGGCAGCTAACCATGGAAGAGCTGATCTCTTCAGGGCTTTAATTAAATGTGACTCATCTAAGTCACAGCTGCCTCAAACTTCAGGTTCTCTTCTCAAGGGGGAAAAGCCCAGGTTATACAAAAGGAGCAAAGCTGGAAGTTCACCCTTTGGAGGTCAAATGTGCAGAGAAATGGATGACAAGGAGCAGACAGAATTCGCAGGCTGTGCCATGCAGCGGACATCTGCTTTCCTACCAAGGGGAGAGTTTCAGGAAGAAGAATTTTTCAAGGGAACTGGAAATTATAATGTACACAAATGTACCCTGAACTCCAGCCTGCTCAGGAACCAGTAATCCAGGCCTACTTCTCCATTCCAGAGGAGCAAGGCTTTTTTATTTCACAGAAACTGGGGGTGGATGTCTCAGCCTCAGCAGATGTTCTTTACTGAGCTTTTGCTTACAGGTGGACAGAGAAATTCCTGCCTCCTGCCCTCTGCAAATCAGCCCAGAGGGCTTGGGGGGATGATCCAGATGTGACAGTGCTTTCATAGGAAATCAGGACATCTTGGAACACAAAGTTTTCTGCTTATGCATAGTTTATTGCAGTATATTCTGATCCCTCCAGGCCTGTCTGTAGCACAGGCAAGGGGCTGAACACTGGATTTACCAAGCCTAGGACACTTGTGTCACAAACAACAATGACAATCAAATAGCTTCAGTTTTAAGAAGGAATTTAACTCAAGCTTTTAATTACAGCTAAACTGTCCCTTGTCTGAATTACTGCCTGTCCCCAGGCTGGTGAAGGTGAGTCCTCAAACACAGCACAGAAGTGGCTGCAATAACCAGCCTGCAATCTAAACACCTCCAAACTTGTCCTACATCCTGTTTTCAACCACCCATCCACGTTCCTTACAGCTCCCTCTCCCTGCCAGAACCTTTATGGGTTTTAAGACAAGGTAGGCAGCGATACTAAATAGAATTTGTGCAGCTGACACTCAGCTCAGGGGTCACTCTGCCCCTGACTGAAGCACAGATTGTTCTGCTGCAGGGTAAATCTGCACAAAATGGTCCCTGAGCAGCTGGGGCTGAGGAAAAGATCCATTTCACTCTGGGACATTAAACCACACTTGAACTTTCAAAAACCTAATTTTCTTGGGGATCAATATAGTCAATACAGGAGTTAAGGGGAAAAAGAGTTACATCTGCTGTGCTTGTGAACCCCCCCACAGCAACTCTGCTCTTTCGTGAATGCAGAGCAAACTGGTGATGCACAACTAGAGGGGGAAACCACTGACAGTGGGCACAGCCTTACAGGTGTCACAAGCTGTAATTATTCCCTCCAGTGACTTCAATCCCACTGCTCTCACCTTGAGATTCACTGAGTGAGGTGCTCTCCCTCCTCCCCACCTCTGCCTGTATTTAACAATTAATTTTCTGGCATATTAAACCAATGATTATTAATGGTACCCCAGCTGTCCATGTCAGTGATTTTGATCAGCTCAAGTTCTCTTCAGCTGATAAATATTTTTCTGTGAACCTAGCAACATTGAATTTATGGAGAAAACTGTCAGCTTCTCAGTGAAAAAACTATATCTTCTCAAACATTTGTGCAGTGTGTAGTAAAACATAACCTTGATCCAAATATAAAAAGTGTTTAGGTAGGAGATGAAAGGGGTGGTTTCTTGAATTAGAAATAATATCCTAGCCAGGAGTTATTCATGAATATAGAGTCTTAATATTTACTTAGGGCTTTCAGCAGCACCGATTTGCACTAAAATTTATTAACTTCTCAAATATTGCACTGAAATGTTCCCCACCAGAAGCAGGGTCTAGCAGGACAGTGTCTATTTTAAACATTCAGCTGGGCTTGATTCTGCTTCACCTGGAAGCAAACGTTTAAAATCCTCTTTTCCAGAATAAAAAGTATGGATTGCTTACAGACCAGAGGTGCAGGAAAAGCTCTCACAGAGACCTGAACCCCCCTGAGTGCTGTGGGTGCCTGTGGCAGGGACAGAGCCAGCAGCAGCTCAGAGGTCCCAGGGCTCTTCTGCAATGCCAGGACCCACTGGGACTGTTCCCAAAAATCCCAGGCACTGCCAAACCCAAAGAAGGAGCTGAGAAACCCTCAGGGAGCCAAGGCCAGGTGCAGCTCCACACATGCACAAACCACAGCAGAAATCATCTGCTGGTGCTTCTTTCTGCACGTCCCACAGCTGGGTGGATGGCTCCTGGTTCCAGCTGTTCACAGGATCCAAAACTATTCCCTTGCACCATGCACATACACACTCTATTTTATATCACAGTGATTGAAGCCCTCACAAGACACAAAACTCAAACAATTCATGGCATGGCACTAAGAAGTTTACTGCAAGCCTTCTCTCTGCTCATTTTGTGTGCAGAACGTCTATTTTAATAAATTTGGTTCTGAAAACACGTATCTAGCTGAAGGATTTCCCTAAAAAATAAAATCAGATGTTATTTACACAACAGAAACTGCCCATTTTTTAATGGCATCTCATGAACATGCTTGGAGTATTTGCAGCTGAATGGTGAAAGGGAAAAATGCACCAAGCGCCAGAGATGTGGAAATCTTTCAGATGGGAGCAGGGATCTGGCACATGGCCTGGCAAGAGCCAGTGCAGGTATTCCAAAAACACCAAGCTCATCAATAATGGATTCCTCAGAGCTGCTTTTCTCCCCCATTTAAAGTTTGATACAGCTTGTTCATTTTTCAGGAGATATTTTTTCCCCGAGGAGCCCCAACACTTTGTTGTCACAGCTCCTAGAACTTCTCTGCTGGCGCTTGGCCCAGACAAGTTGTTACTGAGCACACGCCTTTGTTATTGCTGAAAGACAGGAGATGTGACAATTCTGCTCATCAACAAGTGCTGGGTGCTCCAAGGGACACCGACTGCTCCCAGTGCTCCACACGATACCCTGAACATCTACAGACCTCCAAGCTGAACGTGCCACAATGAGAATTTCAAGGCAAGAAGTCCTCCCTCATCTTCTGCAGGGTGTGTGACACACACGGACTTCACACCAAGCGTGGCAGAGCTGCAGAAAGGCCCAGGAATTGATCTGGAAATGGTCAGTGCTGAGGCACTGGGGTTAGTCTGGGTTGTTAGGAACCTAATCCCGGGGTTAGGCTCATGCCTGGTCCCCTGTCACAGCCCTGGGCTGCTTTCAGAGCTGGTGTTTAGGTTGTGCTGTGGATTTCTGCAGTTTTTCCCCATTCAGAGTCTCACAGAGCCTCTCTCTGCTGTCACTTGGCTCAGTCCCACTGAGGTGTAACACCCCAGGATGACAGATCTCATTACAATTTCCAGATAGCCCAAATCCTCCTCATTTTGCCAACCAAAAACCATATGGTTTTTCCTCTCATGCCTGCAGACCCCACTGCAAACAACAGATGGGGCTGCAATGGATACCCTCCCCACAGCACCACCAGCAACCAGACCCCATCCAGCCTTGTCACATCCATCTCAGAACCTCCTGCCACTCTGGGAGTCCCAGAGCTCAGGGGCACCATCACTAAAGTCTTGCAAGCAGCCACTTGCAATGGCACTGATCAAACCCAGAGCCAGTTTCAGGCATGAGCCCAAATACAACACCCAGCTCTTTGCAGTTCAGGTGGAAGCTCCTGATGGAAAATGAAAATGAGAAGTTCAATTGCTGTGCATTTATGAAAAGATGAAAAGCTGCAGGCCAGCACTCTGAGCTCCCAGGCACATCCTACCCGAGGTTCATTATTTCTTGTTTACAGCCAGGAGAACATTCAGAGTCACTGCCCTGCAGAGGGGCTCAGCACAGAGCTGCACCCCAAGATCCCCATCTGCTCTGTGCTGGGGATGCCAGAGAAACCCTTCTCTGCCACAGAGAAGGCAGCACGTTGAGTTGTATATCTGTAACACACCTGAAAGATTTCATATCCAGGTTCAGCTTGAACTAATGGCAGGAAGGGCTCAGGACCCTGAAGTGATGGGAGGCTCTGACACAGTGACAGAACCTTCAGCAGATGGATTGGAACGAAAATACAAATGCTGGAAGAGTTGGTGGTGCCCTGGAACACAGCAGTTATTCTGTGCTTGCAAATACAGTCTGTGCTGAAGACAAACTTTTACTCATGTTATTGGTTTTGAGGTTTGGAAGTGGTTTTCAGCCAGAAGTCTCTGTGGGAATGGTTTGATCTGTTCAGTGCTGCTAAATTCCCAGAACCGAGTCAGATCCAATAACACGGTGCAACATGAAAACAGAATATTTGTTTCCAACCCATTTCTGAATGATTTTCATTATTACTATTGAAGATGTGAGGATCAGACAGCCATTGTACCAGACTTCAGAGGTGTTCTCTAAAGCCTAGGAAATTCTGTAAAAGAACAAGAACTTTACAGTGCCAATCTGAGCACAGATCTGAAGTGTGTACCAGCAAGCAGTAAACGTGCAATAATATCAGCTTTTGCAGGAGGATGGAAGGCAGAACTGAGTGCTGGGCAGGCTCATAAATTCAGTGTTGTGTAACCTGCAGGCAGAGGTGCTGGAGGAGTTAATGAGCAGCTCCAGAAGTGCCAAGCCAGCCCCTTGGAGCCAAGGGAGCCATTTAACCTGTCAGGAGTGAGGAACATCCCCCAGTGCTGCCTTTCATTTATGCCCAAAGGAACCCCCCTAGAGCGATGAGTGAAGGGCTTCCCCTCAGAGCCCCTTGTGCCAGGCTTTGCCCTTTCCATCCTCCTGCAAACCCAGAGTGAGGGCAGAGCTGGAATTTCTCCTGCCTGGCAGCTCCCCCCAGCTTTGGCTGACCTTTAGAGCGTTCTCCTCTGGAGCACAGCCTGAGGTCTCCGAGCTCTGGAGAATCACAGGAATCACTGCCCAGCCCACCCAGGAACTCCTGAACTCAGCCTTGCCTGCCAGGGGGGCAGGAGGAGGGAAAACATTCCTGGAGATGCAGGGAGCACACAAAACCTCTGACACACAATTCTGATTTAAAGTCACCTGCAGAGCACAAAGCTAAGCCTGTGCTTTGGACCCAGCCTTATCCACAGCTTTAAGCAGGACCTATATGGGAAATTAAACTAACCTAAGAGTGAGGTGTGGTAAAACCAGACCAAAAAGCTCCAGCATCAGCCTTTAACTCTCATGTCACAATAACAAAAGTACAACACAGCCCAGAGGAATGAGATCTGGACCATCTCCACCCAAACTATAACTCAGCATCTGCTTCATTAGAGGTTATTAAATGCATCATTTGGTACAAATTGAAAAGGTGCTCTTGAGAATGCTCAAGTGGCTTCCCAACTTTATTAAAGAGTTTGAGGATGGAAGTTCTTAATTGTCATGAAATCCATCTTCTAATACAACCAAGCTCTTGTCTAGACAGATCAAAATTAATAGTTTTATAGCCAGTGCTGACAAACTGCTTTTCTTCTGCCAAGACCAGGTGTGTGTTTAGCAGATGTTTTCCAAACACCTTTATGTAAACATTATTTTAAAAAAAAATGTGGTAAGTCACCTCATCCTACCAGAGGGAAAAAAGCTCAGTACCTCTTCATCATGGGGGAAATCATTTCCCTGTGCCCCACATGCACCTGACCTCATCCTGACACTGTTTAGTGCAGCTCTGAGTCTCTACACAGTTAACTTCCCAATCAAGCAATCACAAAAAGCATTAATGATTGCAATGTCTCATTAATTAGTGGTAAATACAGGTGAATCAGTCAGACCAGCCAACTCAGTAGAACTTCTGGTGCTTGCAGCATGTTAATACATTGTTAATTAAGACCATCAGCATTCCTTTTAATTAATATATTGGCTTTCTTAAGATTTAATTGAAATTTTACCAGCTCTCATTTTTCCAATTCAGAACGTGTACCAGGCACAGACTATACAAAAGGAAAAATGAAGCTGTTCCCTTCATGGTTGTGGAGATAAATTCTGCATTTCAGCTCCCAGCTCATTCCACAATCCAGGTTAAGATGGGAATGTGAGAGAAACCCAAAGAACATTCGTGAGTGTGTGCACACGTTCACACCCAGAGCTCTTTGGACAGGAAAGGAGCTGCTCTGGCTCTAGGGGTGACACCTGGACACCAGAACCAGAAGAATTAAAGATTCCTGGGCCATTGGTGCCTCTGAACCCACAGACAGACTCACCAACATCCACAGAGCTTTGTCTCCACAATTACAGATTTGGAGAACAAATCCTCAGGGGACAGGATCCCTTCAGCCTCCTGTCTCATGAAGTGCAAAGTTCCAGACAGACATTTACACCAGTGATTCGCTGATTCAATCTCCAAAGGCAAAAGGAGAACTATTTCTACTATACCACTGCATTTTTTAAAAACAAAAAGCACTCGGTGTATCCTCCCATCTGCTTTCTTCTGTGCTTGAATCACTTCAAGCCTAACAGAGCTTCTGAACAAGTTGTGTGTTTAACACAAATACCCTGAAGAGCTGTTGAATTGAGATTCAGAAAGTGTCAGATAGAACCTCCAGAGAATTTACCTGCAGGCAGAAGAGGGAGATGAAAAACAAAACTATTTCCGTTTTCCCATTGCTAGAAATATTTCCAAACATTGGAAAAAGATCTAAGTGGTTGGCATATATTAAAACTGAACAGGGAAATGCCTTTAAATTGCACAGAAACTTCAGTTTCCAAAAGTTACAGAGCAGTTTATCAATCCTTAAATCATATTCCCATTCCCACTTTAATTCCCTCTCTACAATCCTGGCTTCCCTTGAGGCTGAACATTTTCAGGAACAAGAGACTTCCAAGGAATAGGAGAGAGTTGCCTTTTCTTCCACTGAGGATGGAGCTCAGCACAACCCACACCCAGAGGAGTCCAGCTGCCCTTTGCCATTTGCTCAGGGACGTGGGATTCCTGTCTCAAAACTGCATTAAATCATCTCAAAACCACCACACACAGAGTTCACTTCCCCCAGCAGTGAGGCAGGATGAGAGGGAATTGCTCTGTGTGGCACTGGGGTTTGTACCAGAGCTGTACCCACACAAATGTGTCCCAGGACCCCTTCCCAAATTAATTCTCCTTGTGCCACATCCCCAGACAAAGAGAAATTCTCCCCAAAGAGCAAAGGCTCTCTAGAACCTGACCCACTTCATCTTCTAAAAAGAAAACAGCCAAAATTCTTCAGCCATGACATTTTTTTCCACGGGAATTCTGCAGTGATGGAGACACCCCAGGACTGCAATCCCTCCCAGTGTGGTGTTCCTTGAAGGGCTGAAATCCAAATCAGAGTGTGCCTGGGAGGGAGGATGGAGGGGGAAGGATAGAAATAGAGGCATTCAGAAGGACAAATATTCTGTTAGTAGGCAGGCTCATGATGGAAGGGGGATTATGATTAAAGAAATCTCCAGAAAACAACTTTAAAACAAAGAGAAGAACTGCCCAAGTTACAAGACCCAAACCCAAACAGAGCTGTCCTGGCAGAGGAGGCTGCATCTGCACGGGGCCCCTTACATGGCAAATCCCTGAGGAATCCCAGCCTTTGTTTGGATTTCGTGTTGCCTGTCAAGGCAGCACAAGTGCTCTGTACATCTTCGGGGTTTGCTCACATCTCCCGTTTATCTTAGGGAGTTCCACGTCGGTTTTTAAGGCCTTTTTTGGGGCAGGAAGCACAGCCTGGCTTGTGTCCCCATGGCTTTGCCAGGCAGCAATTCTGGGCACTGGCAGCTCCCAGGGATGCAGGAGGGGCAGCAGGTCCAGGTGGGCACGTCCTGCCCTGAACAGGGCAGAAAACATCACTCAGGGCTGAAACCTCCTCCCTGCTATGAAATGTGCAGCTGCTGCCTCTGAGCCAGCTGCTCCTTGCCCAGCTTTGCTGTTCCACTTTCAGCAGGGCACTGTGGGCTTGTGCAGACACAAACACCTGCAAATAGCACCATAAAACCATCGGAGATGTGACACCTCAAATTGTGCTGATAAATCAAATTGCTGCTCTGATTTTGCTTTACCCTGTCATGGGCACCTCTCGAGGAATCCTCTGCTCCCCCTCCATTACAATTCCAGCACCAGGACTGTGTTTGGAATGGAATTACTGGGCAGGAGTAAAAATGCATCACTGCCAGGTCTCCACCTGCAGATCAGCTACTTAACCAGTCACCTATTTTTAGCTCTGCCAGGCAATCAGGATGCTGTTCACAAACCACTTTACCTTAAAATAAAATCACTTTCCTCAAATGACATTGTCGGGTTCTGTTCTTTTCACATTTAGTGTGAAACTTCAAATAAAAGATAGGTAGTTTATTGAGAAAGGAAAGATTGTTCTTAATGGGAGAGAAAAATGAATGTATAATTGGCTAAATCTTAGTGATTATGGCTGTGAAGAGATGTTGAGATGTAATGGACATGAGATAAGGGGGAAGAGTGAGGGAAGGAGCAGCACTTGGAGCAGGCTGGCTTTGAAGAAGCCTTTCCATGGGCACAGCCTCAAACTTTAGAGCCTTGGGGGGTTTAAGGGTGATTTTTTCAGAGCCTGCACAGCTCCCAAGTGTTCTCCTGCCCTCAAAGGACTGCCCCCAGCTCTCACATCCAAAGTCCAGCTTCAACACAACTTCAACAGCAAACCATCCATGAGTTTTCTCTGCCAGGTTCTCACCTTTCCCTTCTCTCTCCCCACTTGACTCCTTAGATCCCACACACAAATTCACTCTCACTCTTTCCCAAGCTCTAAAAACCTTTTCCAAAGCACAAGTTTTTCTCAAGTTGTCCACTCTCCCCTGATCCCCACGAGTCTGGCACTCTCATCTTCTCAGGCTTAAGATGAACGAGACAATCTGAGGTTTCAAGAGATTTGCAGCCAAGTCCTGCTCCGGTCTCTGGGTGTTTATGTAAGCCCAGAGAAATGTCCTTTACAGCAGAGTCAGTGTGGGTGTTACACAGCATCCCCAGATCAGCCCTGGGCTGCCACAGGGAGACAGAATCACAGAGAGAGAGAGAGCAGGACAAACCCCAAAGAGCTGGATCCTGAGTGATCAGTGTCTCAGAGACACCAGCTGAAGAATGGAGTCACATTTGTGCTACCAAAACCCAGCATGGGCACAATTAACCTGGCAAAGTGACAAGGGAATTCTTTGCTCTATCACAAATCACCGTCATCCTCAGCACAGTTTTTGACTTTCACACAGTCCCATTTGCAGAAGGGATTCATCTTTATCTGAAACTGTAATTGAATGCCAGTAGTTACCTTGGTGACATTTAAAAATCTATCCCTGTGCTTTGCTGTCAACACTTTATAACACAATAAAGTGCCTCATGGAAAAAGTCAGAACACAGCTTAGGGAATAGTTCCTATGACAACTCCATGAATCAAGGGATGGCAGAGATCCCCAAATATCCAATGGACAACAGCACACAGGTACAGCAAGTCCAGCTGAAGTCAGTGCTGCTCCCAGCCCAGCTCCAGGCATTTCTGTAATTAAACAAAGCCTCCAATTCTCCAGGTACTCCCATTTTCACTGAATGCCAAGAACCCTAAAATTTGTTATGCAGTCAGCCCAAGTGATTTCAGCAGGAACTGATCATTACAGGGAGGGAGGGAGAACCACACTTCCTGTGAATGCTGTTTGTATTTGTTGTACTTCAGGTGTTAAATACAAGTAGGGAATTGAAATATTGGTCAAAATACAGGATTCCCGTTTTGCTTATGGCAGCACATCCTTTGAGATCAGTGACAGAGGCCATTGGGCTCACATTCCCCCCTGACATTTCCAGGTTTCTCATTCACCAGAGGCAGATTTGTCTCGCTGGCACTGCCCCACAGCTCCAGCTCTCCACGAGCAGCAGGGAGAGGAGCTTGGCTGAGGCTCAGGATTGCTGAGGAAAGGTCCCACTGCCCAACTCCACTTCTTCCTCCTGTGTTCTTGCCTTTCCCTTTCTCTTCCTTTAAGCTTTCCTGCCTTTCCAGCCTCTCCCAGGCTTTCCTGCTCCCTCCAGCAGCAGGTGTTCTCCTCCCCATCACACAGCCCTGGGCACCCCCATCACTGCCCCTCCAAGCCCATCAATCCCTGGAGCAGAGAATTAATTCTATTTTGTTGCAAAACTAAACTTGAGCAGCAGTTTCTTTGGAAAAGGCTCCAAACCCAGCTGTCCATGGCCTGTCTCCAACCCTTCCTTCTGTAGCTGCCCCATATCTACACTCCAAATCCTCAGTCCATTTCCAGGAGACAAAATCCAGCCTGGCATGGCCTGCAGATAAGGCTGAGCTTTTCAGCTGCCCTTGCACTATCAGCAGAAGAGTGCATCAGAAACCCAAGTTATTCATTTTATTCAAGAGCGTTTTCTACTCACACAGAATTGATGCACCCTGCTAAGCACACTCAGGCAGATACACGGAAAGTAAAAAGGGCACATCTCAATCGGAAAGTGCAACAAAAACTGTGCCTTTTTGGCACTCCCTGAAGATGGGAAAAGTTTCACCATTTTCATTGGAATTTCAAACAGAAGGAACAAAACATGAGCAGACTGATAACAACAACAGCCTGAGAAAGACAAACCAGGTAAATGAAGAGATTATAATCTTGCCCTTCAAGTAAAGTTCTTTTCACCTTAAATCCAGTCAGTGTGGAGATAATCTTGCCACTGGAGACCACAAAAGAAAAGTTATTTGCATACAGAATAGGCTCACAGAAAATTAAACTGCTGTGCAAAACTAGAGCTTATTATGCAAGAAATGTGATAAGCTAAAACATACAAAAAATCCTCCTCAAGATCTGAGCAACATGAGCTAAAAATATCTCTATTGCATGTCATTTACAAATTCAAAGAGTTGTTTAGGCTGTGTTTAGATTGTGATCAAACAACACTCATACATTTTTTCTCCACTTATGATTAAAGATAGTGCTGGATTTTAGGTGTTCTGATTGCTTTCCTCACTTCATTTTTATTGCTATTTTTAATTTGCACTTGATGTTCCCTGCACCCTTTCCTGAGAGCAAACAGCAGTGCTGGGAGAGCACCAAAGTGCTGCTCAGGTTCTTCCTGGCAGGACAGGAGGGATGGGCCAGGAGCAGCCCTGAGTGACAGTTCAGAGCTCCCCTGGTGTCACACCTCGGGTGGCATCGTCCCCTGCATGGCCCAGCACAGGGCAGGAATCCTGGATCAGAAATGCTGTGCAGGTGCATTAAGAGTCTCAGCACAACTCCTCAAACTTTTCATTCTTTCCAAAAGAACAGAGCTCAGTGCTGTGATGAAAACTTCTTGAACATAAATTACCATCATTTTTTCTGTTACATAATGTGATTTATCCAAAGCATGCACTGCACTCATTCCAGTTCCCACTGAAGTCAATAGAATTATAAAAGTGTTCGGCACCTCTGAAAAACCAGGACATGCTTATTCATGGCTATAATTTATGATACCCAAATTAGAATATTCTGTCCTTTAGTTCCCAGTGCAGAACTTCTTCCCCTTCTGTGGGGACATGAGTGGAGCAACACTGAAATTTACCCCCAGATCTTCAGTGAGATGCCCAGGACTGCTCACACTTTAAACAAGCACCACAAACACCTGAACTCCCAACTTTGGAGATCTCTTCTGCCCATCCACAAGGTCAAACTGGCTCCAACCATCTCCACATGAGCCCTTGAATCCATGAGCTGTCAAAAAGGACAAACTGCCAGAGATGATCAAGTACAGTTCAAGTTATGCATGAAGAGCAGCCATCATCTGGCAAGGACATGAGGAAAGACAAAGCAAAAGGAAATGAGTTGGAAATGTGCTGTACTGCTCATCCTCAAGGCCATTTTCTCAAGGCAGAAATTCCCCAATCCCTCTTTACTTGGACAGAGCCTTCCTTCCTTCCTCCTTGATTGTGCCTTCAGTCATTCCTTCACGATGTTCACAGCTTTGCTTGATCAAGGCTGGCAGTGAAAAATCCGCTGGATGGATTTTTTTTGTTTCTTCAGAGCACAGCAAACGTGGAAATCCCAACACAGCTCAGCCCTGCTGAGAGCCCCTGGGATCCATCCTGAGGCACTCAGCTGAGTGAGTGCCCATCCCTGCAGGGCTGAACCACCAGGGCTGGCAAGAGGCAGCCCTGCATCATCTCAGCACGCTGAGGGGTTTGGGATTGCTGCACAACCCAGGCATCCCAACCCTGCATCCCACTCCTGCCATGGCAGTCCAGCAGAGGCTGGTGTGGCCTCTTCCCTCACCTGTGACACACAGACAGAGGCAGCAGCGTGTCCAACACTGCCCTTCACTTCTGTCCAGCCTCCCCTTGCTCACAGCCACAGCTCCCTGGGCTGCTTCCTCCCAGGGAAGCTCCCAAGGGATGGGAACTGCCCCATGGGCTCTGCTCAGCAGCATCTGGAGAAAGCAAAAAGTCCTTTTTAGTGTCTGCACTGCTGAGCAGGACCAGAGCAGGGAGGCATTGGGTCAGCCCTGGCAGGAGAGGGGGCTGGGAGCACACCAGAGCAGGGGGAAGATGATCTTTCCCTTCCTCCAAATGAACAGATCTTGTTTTTCTCCAGCCCCTGGGCCCCACACAGAGGATGGGCAGATGGGTCCTGCCAATCTCTCCATGCCACAGCTGCACCACACAAATGTGCTTGAAGGAAAACTCCTGCAGCACCAGGAACAGGGATATTATATCCAGAAACAGCAGCTTGTGTGTTCACGTGTCTATTCCAAGTTCCAGATTTCTTCAGAAAACAGGAGGCCAGTCTAATTCTTTTGACTCTGAATCCCTCAGAGGAAGGCTGCAAGGAGACACAGACCTTGTCCTCCCCAAACCAGGCTCGTGCCAGGTCCATTCCACATCCCAGCCTGGAAGTCTAAAGGAGTTCTCAAGAGATCTCTTTGCAGGTGGTCAGACAGCATGAAATCCAGTGATTAAACAGAGCTGGCACATTCTGGGAAAGATAAAAGCCCAGAAACAGCCCTGAGTTTTGCATCGGCAGCATTTAAGTTAAAAATAATCAGACTAGTAGAATTACATAAATTCAAGTTTTGTACAAGTTCCTAAACATAACAGTCCAAGCTTCACCTGAACACAATCCCCCTGGAACTCCTCAGAGAGGTCATTTCTTGCCTTCATTCAAGCACTTCAGATAATCTGAGACTTTGTGCTCAAAGACAACCCAGCAGCAGTGGTGAGAACCCTCAGAAGGGGCACCTGCTTAAGAAACAGCATTTCTGGAACAATATCTCCCAAATTCTCTATTCTTTCCTTCATGACTTCCAGCCCTGAGCCCTCTGCCCACTGAAGCCACCTTTGCAACCTGCCTTCCCCAGCTCCACGACGGCAAAAACAAATCCTTTACCCCAAAGCTCCGTTTAGGGGATTTATTTTTCCTTGGAAATTCTGTTCAGCCTGGGATCAGAGTTTTCAAGGCAAATAAAGAGTTAACCACAGGGCTTAGCCCAGCACATTTCCAGAGCAGTCATCACATCCAGGCCAGTCCCCGGGGAGGCAACAGCAGAACCCTTCCCTTTGCACCTCATTTCCAGCACAGCCCACATCCCTTCACTCCTGGACACCTCCACAGTTCCACATCCTGTGAAACAATGCACATTAACTGCTTTATCCACCGCTATTCCAGGAACAACTCCCCCCTCCAGCCAACGACAGATGGCCCTTCAGCATCTTCCCAGAGGAAAGCCCCCAGGCTAGAAATCGGATGACAAAACTGGAAAAAAAGTTGAGAAATTTCTGAACCAAAACTTGTTTCCTAGAAGACTCCAGCCTGAAACTGAAAAGTACAATTAGAAAAACGAAGCTTTTCCACCTTTCAGCTAATTCAGGGAGAAAAGGTGATGGACTTCCTGACACCCCGCTTGTTGTCCATGAAACCTGGAGGGGCTGGGTCCTTCTCCAAGGCTCTCACTCCCCACGCGAGGAGCAGCAGCTGCCCACGGCTGCAGCTCGATGTCTCAGCCACAAGGTGACAACTCTGACCCTGTTTCCTGGGAGGAGATGTGGGGATGTTTTGTGGAGCTCAGTGATTCGCCAATGGAGCACAACCACAATGAGGAATTGTTCTTTCGCGTTTGCTAAACCATTGCTACAGCTCTGCAGCACTCAGAACCAGGCAGAAATAAACCCTTAGGGGACAGGAAATCCTTCCCATTGACCCCCAAGCTCAGTGAACCCACGGCAGCACAATTCACAGAGCAAAACCCCAAAAAAACAACTGAGGAACCCTGTCAGCTCACCCAGCCCAGCCCTGCCCCATCTCTGAGCAAGGCAGGCTCACAGTGCCAGGAGAGAGCTGGGTATGGAACTGCAGTGGGGTCACTGCAAACACCCCAAAGGTCCCTTCCAACCCAAAGGATTCTGTGGAGGAGCAGATTCAAGCCTCACTTCCTGGCAGCTGTTTTCTAGAACGTGACCCTAACAAAGCCAACCAAACCTTTCCCCCCAGTTTTCAAGTGCTGCTGGGAGAATCTGGGTGGTGCCCAGTAACCCAGGATGGGATTTGTGGCTTTTTCTTAAATATGAAAAAATTAAATCCACTGAAAACCAAAATTACTGATTTTCCATAAAATCTAGGGTCTCGACTAACACTTCAGGCACAGATATATCTAGAGTCCATCACCTCCTGCATAATACAACATTTCTGTTGCCTTCACTGCTGCTCGGTCTGGGGGTAGGCAATGCCAGCAGAGGATTTTGGGTAGGACAGGCAGGTCCTGTCCCTTCCCAGCTCTGTCACCCTGAGTACAATGATCTGTTTATTGAGCCAAACACACACGTGGGCAGTTCAAGTTAAAAAAAACCTAATATTAGGTATCATGTGTTACAAAGCAAACTTTTCACAGGGAAGATGTTTCTATAGTAACTAATGTTTTTCTAGCAACACATTTCACATCAGGGTTGCCATGGAAACAGGACTATAGAGATGTGTTCAGCAAATAAGTTGTCAATAGCTCTCCCCCAGCCCCTGCACTCTGCCCCTGTCAGCCTCAGGGTGAGCACAGCACCCTGGGGCTGCCTTGGGAGACTCCAGGTTTTTCTGGGAGCCTGGAACCCTCCCTGCCCACGAGAGCATCATTTCCCCCACACAGCCCCATGGCCACAATTTCAGAGCAAGTGAAATGCTCAGTTCTGGGCCAGGTTAGAAATCCAGCTCAGTATCTTTGAAAGGAGAATATCAGTGAAACATCTTCATGTGCAGAACAGTGAAATCACCCTGCTGGAAACCCTGAGCACTGAAACCTCACAGAGACCTCGGGGTGCTGCTGGGATGTGGCAGAGGGACAAGTGTCAGCTCAAGTCAGGGAGAAGTCTGAATATCCCTGGCTTTGAGCATATATTTAGGCTGAAGCATTCCCAAGGGCAACACAGAGACTCCCACTCACCTCCAAGGAAAGTCTGCAAAAAGATCACAGCTCTAATCTGGCATTTACATAGTAGCTGGGATTTTAATTACTATTTGTTCAGTACCTCACAGTTCATTCAGCAGCAGCCATTTGTACACCTTCAGCACTGGCACTGCTCCTGACCTTTGCTTTCCATTCTTTCCCACCCTTCTGTCTCTCACTCCTCTTGCCTGATTTTTCTCTCTACCCCTAGACCCCCAACCCACCCAGCAGCACACGTTAATATTCATTAGCAGTCCTTGCAGGCTGCTCTCTGCTTTGCCTTCCCTTTGGAAGAGCCTTTGCTCCTCCAGGCAGATTTTGGCACCTCACTGTTGGCTCAAACACGAGAAACCCAAACCCCCCCATGCAGAGATGGCACCTGAAGAGGCAGAAGCTGTGACTGACTCTTCAATCAGCTCCAAATTCACCAGCACACCTTCAGTGCCTCACAGCCCTGTCCCCTCCCTGTCTGTCCTGCAGGGAGACCCTGCTGGAACAGCCTGGAGCATTTTATATGGGATCAAAAGAACAATTTCCTCAAGTGCCATCAAGTTTAGGTTCCAAGTCAAAACCAGCTTCAGAAAAAAGACAAAACACTCATGATGCTGAGACCTGAAGAGAGTGTGACTGAAATTCCCTTGCCAGTGGTGGCCCCAGAGCCTTTAATGGGGCCATGCCCAGGCTCAAAGGGCAGCTGCTCAAACACTGCACAATTCCTGTTCCAAAGTGCTTCCAGTGCTGGTTTCCATCCCCAGCTTGTCCCTTCACCCAGGGAAAAACCAGTGTCAGTGCATTTCAGGGGCCCAGTGTCCCCAATGGAAGGGTCATTTCTGCTCCATTCTTCAGAGACATCTACCTGAAAATATCACCCTGAGGTATGTGATACAATCTGGTTTTTTCAAGCTCATCCTCCAATGGTTTGAGTATTTTAAATTATTTCATATTTCTGTAACTATGCAGTGGGATAACACTGAATATGACACTCTCTCTATTTCACACTCTGCCCCCTCCTACCTGCTAGGAACAGAAGGAGCAGCAGCACAGCTCCTGGTGCCTCATTCTGAGGTGTTACAACAAGACAGTCCAGATTCAAATGTCTTTAAGGAATAATTTCCAGGAGCAGAGTGATAGTGTCCTTGTTCCCATTAAAGACTCAACAGAATAACCTAAAACAAATTAATGAAATGTGGATAGCCCACAATTGGAATTTTGAAGAAGCCATGTCCCAGGCATGATGGTAAAGAAATATTTGAGCTTTGAAAAATATCACCAGAATTGCAAAACAGCATTATATGGGCCTGGGCAACAACTGGAGAGTGACCTTAAAACTCCTCTGGTGACAGATTGTGAGTTACAGTGAATTTCACTAATTCATATATACAGGTCCTGCTCACCCGGGCCTCTCTTGGCTTGCAAAGCCTTAGGCTGGAATCTGCTCGCACATGCACAGGAAATACTAAATATAAACTGGACAATATGAAGACAAATCATTTTTAATGAACTTTTTAGGTCAAGGTCCAAGTCTTCGTTTGCACCTAAAAAGCACCAAGGGGACAGTGATCACCTGTCCCAGGTACAGGTCCTGGAGCACTGCTGCAGCTCCAACAGCAACTCCAAAGGGAATTCTCACCAATGCAAAACATCCTAAATCTATAGCACTTCAGAAACAATTAATATCCTCACTAATAAAGGCAGAAAATAGGTCTCACTAGAATTAATTACCTCTTACATTATCACATTGCCCCATAGTTCTAAATCTCTCCTTATATCACTGTTTTAAAAGCAGATTTTCAAGGGCACTGCCTCTTGATGAACACCATTTCCTACACGTCCTTCAAACACACTTCAGATTTTTAATGAGTAGAGGAACAATCTGTAAATCAGGAATTGCAATGGAATCATTTCACAATAATCTTTTCATTGGGTGGACAGACTTTGGGTCAAAAGAGCCAAGAAGAAATTAAGTACAAGCCCAGAAAGGCACCACATTAACAGACTTCTCATATTCCAACATTTCCCAGCAAGCTCAGTTATTTCATTCAGTCCTAGACTGAATCTAACCCACGGAAATAAAAACTCCCTGGGATTACAACTAGGGCCTGTTTGCCTTCTCCTTTTCAGCTGTGTCTCAAAAGGAGAATACCTGCACACATGACTGAGGGCAAGGAGCCACTCCCCAAACTGAGAGGGGAGAGGAAAATCACTGGGAAATGCACATTTACATTTGAATCTCATTATGCAGGGGCATGAGCCTTCCCAAGGGTTATTTCCGTGGCTTTTGAGGTCACACTAATGAATAACAGCAGTAAAGGTGAGCACAAGATTTGGGTGAAGCTTGGAGTGGGCAGGAGCATCTCCCAGCAGAGATCTCTTGGCTGTTGAAGTTTAATCACCAAGGACCAGAGTTTAACTCTCAAACCAAAATGATCCAAGCCAAGGGCTGCACAACCACACGTCCCTTTAGATTTACCTCACTGATTCAGCTCTCAGTTAGAGGCTTTCAAATCCACATTCAGTCCCTTGAGATCCAACATTCCACCCAGAGATTTCAGCTGCTCTCACAGGTGAAGCTGGCAGGCAGGTCCTATGTCCGTGTTTATTTTGAGGACAGGCTGATCCTACTTTTAGATCTCTTTATTCCAAACAAGTAAAATTCTAAATACTTCAAAATTCCTCATAACCTCCACCCCAAACAGGTTCCACCTTCACCAGCCCCTCCTCAGGTTGGCACCAGTGCTGCCAATTGTGCTGCCATCCCCATGCTCTGGGTTTGGTCAGAGGGAGCAGTGCCCTGCAGACAAACCCTTCTTCTTCTTCCCTGGAAATACAGAGCACCAGGTTCTCATCCTTGCACAGACACCTCAAACTCACTCTTTGCACCCACAGAGGATCCCCAGCTCCAGCCCAACCCAATTTTCTGCTCTGCCACCTTTTCCCATCCACCAGCCCACTGGGATAATATCAGTGTTTGAGAGTTTCCTCAAGCTGGTGGAGGGTTTGGTGTTGAATTGTGTTCCAGAAGTTGGCGGTGCCTGAGCTGCCACTGATTTGCTCAGCTCATTAAAACAGGGAAATGAGATGGGGTCATTAGAGCTCTCCTTAACTAGGAACAATCAGGGCCTTACAGAACTCGTTTAAAAGCACAGAAGGTGCCCTTAGGAAAAGAGTGGAGTTTGGTGCTGGGTAGGATCATTCCCCTAAGCAAAGAGAAGCAGTAATGAACACAAACACAAAAAAAAATTAAAAATCCAGTCTCTCAAAGGCACAGAAATGCTTTAGAAGGGGCCCCTTCACTGCACCTCGCTGCAGCTGCTGCTCACCAGTGGCCAGGAGCAATTCCTGTGACAAAATTAGCTTTTCCAAATGGCAAAACCAGAAGGTGGCAAACTGTGACCTATTCCCAGGCTCTTACACTAACAAAACCTCCTGTAAGCATTTTTTTTTTTAAATTATTATTAGGAAAACTTTAAGCACACAGGCTGGAAAATGGTTACATTCTTGATATGGATGAATACTACCCTGAAGTCCAATCACACAAACAAATAGAATAATAAAGCAGGTGACATTTCCTATTAGCAATCTCCACTGGTTATTTTTGCAGCTCTTGAGAAGCCAGCTAATAAAGAATATCAAGCCTGTTTTGTTAAGACGGTGAATAAATTGGATGCTTGTTAAGCCTTGATTACTTCTTAAATATTTGGCTAGACGTGAATTTCTTGAGAGAAGAGATTTAAGGCCTTTTCAGTCTGATCCTGGGAGACCTGAATACAAAGCCCATCTTGTAAAACACCCTCCTGCTTGTGTGAAGTCTCACGGAATCAGCTTCATTACTAAAATTGGACTGAACTCCCTGTGCCACTGGGCTCAGAATCCAAACACGAAATGCTCCTTCAGAGTTGGGCTTCTCAAATTGCTCTGGACATTTCCCCCCCTACATTTTGATTTTTTTTCTTTTTTTTTTGTTTTAGTAAATTCCATGGCTTTGTTCCCTGCACCTGGATGATCCCAGTGATCAGAGGTCTTGGAGCTGCAGATGGATTCACCCTCTCAGCCTGCAGGTGTGGGAGCACATGCATGCCCTGCACAGGTTTTGTTCCAGGAAAATTGATTATCCCAAGCTCTGCCTTTTTCCATGGTCATTTTGCCCCAGCAGGCACAGGACCTTTGGAAACCCCTTGGGATGGTTGATGTTCAGAATGAGGAAAGAAGAGGGCAAACAAAACACTAAGAAAGACAATTTTACTCTCTTGCCAACAGAAAACCAGACAAAACCTCTTCACAAACTCCAACAGGCCATCCACCATCCCAGGAGCTGATCTGGCACCAGGAAGGTCCCTACAACTCCCCCATTTCACCCCGGGAGTGTCTGCAGCAGGGGGATGGCTGTTTCTGCAAGTCAAAAGGGTCTCAAACCCCTAAACCCAGCTACAAGCGTGCTGTCGTCATCACAAGAGCTATAAATAAATCCCAAATCACCAAAACTCTCCTGTCAGTATAATTTCAAGTAAGCTGGGACAGAAAAGATCAGCCTCTCTGGGGTTGTATGCTTGGTTCTAATAGCATTGACTGCCTGGTAACAAGATGAAGAGCTCTTCTAAAAAGAGACAAGCAGCAAGAAATTGTATTATGTACTAATACCCCCCTTACTGACAGCACTTATCTGCAGGACCGAGGTCTGCAGGAGAAAGGGAGTTAAAAGCTCTGTTATCATCAGCAAAGCTCTGCTTTCTGCACCAGAGGGATCCATGGAGGGTTTCTGCCTCCACTGCAGCCAAGAACAACAAGAGCAACATTAACTCCACAGGAACCAGGTCCCAGAATTGCTCTTGTACCCGTCCCACATGGGATAAACAGCACAGGGATAAACTCAGAGTGCTGGGAAGGAGAAGGATTTGACAGGAAGGTCTCACACGTGTGTGTGTAGAACAAAAAGTCTTTGAATGCAGAATCTGAAGAAGGAAGAGAAATTAAAGTTTTGATACAGAAGAAAAGAATTGCTGAGCCAGTCTTAGTGGGTAACTAAAAGGCAAAGAGCAAGTGAGTTGGAAGGGGCTTTTATGACTTAAAGCAAAGGATAAATCCACCTCAAACAAAAGATGTTTTTACCAAGCAAAAAGATTTTCACAGATAAACAAGAAAGTCAATGTTGCAAGTAGAGAAAAGATCTCAGAATTTTCCACAGCAAGAAAACTGAAAAAGAATTTCTAGCTTAAACTGTAACATACTAACCTTTTGTGATTGGAAAATAATAACATGAATATGGTCATGTTAGTAGTTATGACAGGCTATAGGTAACAGTAAAGGTATTGATTGGTTGTCATGTTTTAAAATGCTCTGTAATGAAAAGTATAGAATGCATTGTAACCAGAACTAAAGAAGCTTCAGATGAACCTGCATCAGAGCTTTGCAAGGAAACCCCCGAGTGCAGCTTTCCTGCAGAGGAGCCCAGCAGTCACAATCCCAGCACTCCCCATGCAGCAGCTCAGTCCTTCCTCTGCATCAACAACAGCCCTGCAGAGCCTCCCTGTCCTCAGGGACCAGCAGAGAGTTTGGCAGCACAAGAAAAAGCAGCAGCTCACATTTGAATTCAAGCTCCTTACCTGCACTGGGATGTCCTTCCCATTTCATCCCCAGAGTCAGCAGCAGTTTATGATTCAGTCTCTTCTTATGTGAGGAATTGAAAATTGATGGCTGGATGTGCTCTGTTCCAGAGTTCCTGGCTTGGCCTGAATTTTAAGTGTTGCTAGAGTTTAAAAAAAAATAAAAAAAAAAAAAAAAACCAAACCAGGAAAGTGAGACCAGCACATGGCATGGAGGAAAGCAGCACTGGGAGTTTTTCTGGGAAAGAAGAGCACATGTCCCCACACAGCAGATATTGCTTTCAGCTGCTCAGTGATGAGGGTTAAATACCCCTGCACAGCTACAGGTGTGAGCAAACAATGCACAAGTAAAATGCTGACTTTTAAAGAGAAATCAACATATTCTTCTGAAAAACAAAACAACTTTAAGCCCTTTTTCATGGGAATATCTTTAACCAGCCCTCAAAGTAATGTGAGGACTGTTGAGCCAGCACATGGTAGCTGGGAGTTCACGGAGCAATATCCTGCTCTCTTCCAGAATTTGGTTTTTAAGGTTGTCTTAAAGGTCTTAAGAAAAATTTAAGAAGCTGCTTTTATAAAAATATCTTTTCAAATTCCTGCTTAATCAGCTGGATATGCTTTGGATTGGGGTTGCCCTGGATCCTCTCTCTGACACGGTGCCACATCCCTGCCATGGGGCAGAGCTGCACCTCTGCATCCACAGGGGCATGGCTGGCAGCCCATCAGAACTGAAATACAACATTTTTGGTCCCTTTTCTCCCACAAATCCCCATCTGAGGAGCAGTTAGAGTGTGACTCTCACCACTAACCCAGCCAAGTTCATTAAACAAGAAGATATGTAGTAAACAAGGAAGAGAGAAGAAAGAAACCAGTGAAGTTTTACAGTTTAGAAAGCGTAATTAAAATAAAGCAACTCCTTTGGGAGAAACACTAGATACACATGCAGCCCTTTTGTATAATCTGTTGTTTGACAGCATTCTTAAACTAAGTAAGATCACTAAAAGCAACACTAAAATTAAAGAGCAAATATATGGGGCTGAAGTAGATTTCATGACAACACCAGGGAAAAAAAACTTAACAGGATGACAGGGTTTTGTTTAAGAACACATGCACTGCTTTGTAGCTGGGAGAAGAAAAATTGATTTTCCAGACACTGCAATAAAACATGCCAAGAACCAGAGCAAACCAAAGAAAACACAAGCTACAACTGGATCATAAAACATCCCAAATTTTCCACGTATGCCCATGTATGGCAGGAAGGAATTACCCTGCACTTAACTTTGCTCCTTCTGTCACAGGTTAAAGGACAAGAAACATGAATAGAAAGCTGAATTCAGTATCAGAAGCCCTGGGCATAGGGAATTATCATCAGGGAGGAGCTGAGGAGCAGCCTGGGACCAGCAGTGACCCCTGTGAGCCCAGAGGGATGGGATGGATTCCGAAAAACAGGAGAAAGAAAATTCCTTCTGGATGGAAACTCCGTGCTGACCACTAAGGCTGACCCGTAACTGGTGACAGAAAATATACTTCAAGGCCTTAAGTTCACAAATATAAAAGAGAATGACAAGGAAATACAATTAACTGCTTTTGTTTAATAAGGTTGAATAATTGTCTTATCCTTTCTTGGCTGTTTTTCATAAATTTTAAAAGCTGCAAAGAGAGTAAGGCTGCAAAGAACTGGGAAAACTGCAACTCACCTCAGCATGGCTCAAACATTTCCCAGCCTGGGGATTATTTTTGTCTGGATTTTCCAATCCTGGTATGACATCATGCTTTGAAGAGGTAAAAGACCTGGGGATGAAGAATGTCCTGTGTATTTTCATGAAACCACAGCCACCAATTCTCTCAGTGTAAACCAGCCAGTCACCTGGGAGGTGAAGATTTCTAACACACCTAATTAATGCAGGAGTATAAATTCCAGTTCAGAAGTGACTTTGTGTCACACAGTCAGTGTTGTGGAGGTATTAACCCTGGAAGATGCAGACAGGCACATACTGGAATTTTCTAAGGTATCTACAGCTCCATCATATACCAAATTACATCAAGTAATTCCCCTAATGGTGAGGGGAAAACTGACTGGAGCTGCTGTTGTTCTATTCTCCAAATGTGGCTTTCAGAATGGCTGATAAAGTATCTTCATTCTGATGCTGGCCAAAAATGTGGCATATAATTTAACACTGATGTCATCATCATTATTAAAGCACACACACATTTCAGGAAAAGCTGGAAAAAACAAAGTAATATGGAAAGGACTTGATGAGGATCTCCAGCACAGGGTGGAGGGAGGTGCAGCAGGAATTTTCTTATGGACATGGATAAGTTGGGCTCCAGTGTCCAAGTGTCCCCTCAGACTGACACTCGTGGCAATGTGCACTCACAGAGCACGGCTCCTGAACTCAGCCTGCTTCAATAATTCAGCTGACACGATGACAGTATTAGCCCAATTAATAATTCACAGGTGCCTATAAAAATATTCAGAACATTTTCATCAGCACCTCTGGCATGCAAACCTCTCCCATGGGTGACACTCTCACCTGATTCCCAGCATGGAAATACCCGCCTGGCTCCAGGATCCCAGAATTAAACATGGAGCATGTTCTCTTCCCTGGGGAACACTCTATGCATTCCAATATCCCAGGTTTTCTCTTCATTTCTGATCCTTTCCAGATCATTTCTCAAGCTAACAGCTCCCCAGTTCCACACAGCCTCAGTGGCTCCTGAGAGCAGCAGCAGGAAAATCCTGGGCACATCCATTGTCCTTACAGTGACACAGCCACTGGGCTCCTTCATTTCTATACAAGGGATCTCAAGCAAAAAGCAAAGAAAGAGGAAAATTTGGCTTCTGACACGTGGTAGCTGTTGAGCAGAAATGCCTGCAGTGGTGCCTGGACAAGGGCCACCAGGAATATACTCAGAAATAAACTCTATTTTCATCTCAGGTAAAATGGGCATGTAGCACACCAAAGCACTTCTGGCTGGATTATTTAGCAGCAATGGCAAATAGGAGCTGGTAAATTTGGTGTTCACTGAGAACACCAAAGTGTGATGACTGAAAAGAGACTCAACGTGGGAACATCAGACCCAGAAATGCTGCTGGCTTTGGGGTTTCCCAGCAGGTTTTACAGTGGCTGCCAGTCCCAGCTCCACTCCTCAGCCTGGCAGAAAGGAGGGATGGATCTGAGGGGTGGATCCCAAGGGATGGATCCCAAGGGGTGGATCCCAAGTGTAAAAAACACTCCCAATCCCATTGCTTCTGGTGGCTGTCACCTGTCAGAGATCAGGGAGATCCCAGGAGAGCAGCAAAGCCCCTGCAGCTTGGCCAGGGACGATTTTGGGACACCCCAGGTGAGCAGAGCACTGCAGGAACCTTTCCCAGGTGTGGAACCTCAGCTGTGCTTTGCACACCCCTCCCATGAGCACAGAGGTGCAGTGCAGTGCAGGTTTGTTGTTCTACACCTACTGATGCTGACAGGCTGTAAATAGGATAAAACAGAATTGGCTGAATGATTTCTGGAAACCCACTTAAAAATGTGAACCACGTTTGTTTTACTTTCAGTTTACATTCCTAAATAAACAAAGATTCACAGAATGTGCATAATATGCAGCAGTGCCTAAATCAACCTTCTTCATTTGCATCTTTTCCTTTCAACTTCTGAGGTACATTTTTATCCAGAGGGAAAAATCAATGTTACTTTCATTCTCTTTAAGCCCATTTTTGTACTTTTCCATGACAAATTATTCTTTTAATTTGGAGTCTGGGAAAGAGACTGAAAAGCTTTTTTTTTTTTTTCTAAAGGCTGAAACCTTACTGTCAAAGTAAAATGAAATCATCCAGTTCCACAAATCTAGAGTTTTTTGTAAGTATAAACCTCTAAAGAAATAGTGGTGGAGCTGTTGGTCAGAGCCAGTGCTCAGGCAGTGATGGTAACGAGCCTGCCAGGGACAGAACCAAGCAGAGATAATTTAGCACACATCTCTTTATTCTTGCTGTTTGAAATGGCCTGGTCTCTATAGCAGCACCACTGTGGATAAATACTGCCTTTGTTTCCTTTCCTTCTGTCGGTAAATTTACTTTTTCCTCTTCAGATAACAACTCTCCTCCTAAACTCTGCCTCTCGTGTGGGCCAAATTCACCCTGGAGTGAACATCTTACAGGAAGTTTAGACAGGAAAATACTGAATGAAGAAAAATGAAAGCAAACCTAAATCTGTTGTTATTATTATTGTCTTTAAACAGAAATTGTTACAGGCATAAGAAAAACAAAATCTATGGGCCAGTAAGACCAGAATCAGCCCCAGCCCTTCTGAACTCGGGCAGAATCTGGTCCAACATTCATTCCTCAGGTGTGTTTGTAACTCACCTGCCTCAGCCCTAAGCTGGAAGGCAACACTTTGCAGAATTTGGGCCTTTTGATATTGCCCAGCACATCTGGAGCTCCTCCTGCCCCCAGCAATGACTTTTCCAGAGCAGCTCTCATGCTCAGGGGATGACTGGGATGAGTCTGGAACCCTGAGAGGACCCGAGATCCAAGGAACCTTGTCCCAGGAGCAGCAGCTCTGCCCATGGAAGCGCTGAGTGCCTGGAATGCTGCTCAGAGCCCTGGAATTGTGCTCTGCCCACCCTCCCCTGGGGCAGCAGGACCAGGGACACCCCTGGAGCTGCTGGCCACACACTGGCTCAGCTCCAGACTCCAGGTGGTGCCTCCTGTCTCCTCCTCGCTCCATGGATCATCCCTCTGGCATCCTGCCACCTTTGTCATCACTGATTATCATTTCAGCTTGATGAAAAACTTGTTCTGAGTCATGGCAGGGAGGAACTGTATCATTCTAGAGTTTCATTTATAGCTGCCAACCTTCGGGCTCAGGGTGCAGTGAGAGACAGAGACAAACAAATCTCCCCTGCTGGAAACTTCAGATGTGCCAGGATGTCTTCATTTTATTATGTGAAAAATGTAAACAATAAGAAGATCCTGCATTCAAGAGGAGTGCAGGTAACTCTGGGATGGCTCTGTTGAAATAAGCTTTATTTACTGGGAAGGATTTTCAGGAGGAATTGGTTAAAAATGCAATAAACTCTGCTCAGAGCAGCACACTGGGAAGCTGGGCTAGAGGACAGCAGTAAGAAATCTGCCACAGGAGCACTTAGAGGGAGTACAACACAGCTTCCTCTGGAATTTCAGCAGGAGCTGGAACTATCCAGGCAGCACGGAAAAAATTGGGAAGCTTTTCCTGCCCAAAATAGCAAGAATTTGTGGTAGAATGCTGCAAGATTTTCACCAAGATTTTGGAGGGTTCATCTCAACAGAGCAACAGAGCAGGTGGGAATGGGCTGTGGGATGGACAGGTGGGAATTCTGTGGGATGACCAAGGAAGGAATTCTGCTCTTTCAGAGGGATGGACAGGCCCCAGCCCTGCAACTCCCCATGCAGACAAAACCATTGCATCAGCTCTTAAGGAATAACTGCGGCTCACAGCAGGACACAGAAGCATTTTCCAGGAATTAGAAAAGTTATTCATTGACTCAGAACGAAGTCATAGTCTTGAGTGCAGCAAATAATTGATGCTGCCCACAATGCAGCATCAGGGAAGTTTTTAACAAGTCATTATGTGGTGGCTTTCAGAGGGAGCTAATTGGATGTCTGCAGGTCAGTGCCTAAGTACTGCTGCTTCCAGCTAGAGAGGCAGAGAGCGCCTGTAATTGCTGTAATTAAAACGGAATGGGTGTGTGCTCAAGCCCAGCCTGCCAGAGCCCAGCCCAGCCCAGCCCAGCCCAGCGAGCTGTGCCATCCCAGCGCTGGGACCGGATCTGCAGCCAAAGCCAGGGCAGGGCATCAGAGCCTGCCTGCAGCTCAGCCTGCCTCGCCCCTGCAGGCAGAACGGCTGTGCCCCATCCCTGCTGTGTCCCTGTCCCCATCCCTGTCCCTGTATCCCTGTCCTCGGCTGTGCCCCTGTCCTCATCTGTGTCTTTGTCCCTGTCCTGTTCCTGTCTATGTCTGTATCCCTGTATCTCCATCCCTGTCCCTGGCTGTGTCCGTGTCCCTGTCCTTGTCCCTCTCCCTTTCCCTCTCCCTGTCCCATCCCTGTTCCTGTCTTTGTCCCTGCCCTTGTCCCTCTCCCTCTCCCTGTCTTTCTCCCTTTCCCTGTCCCACCCCTGTCCCTGTCCCACCGAGTTCCCATCACAGACTCCCCCAACCCACCCAGACCTGGCCCAGCCAAACCGTACTCTAGCCCAGGGCAGAGCAGGCTGGGCAGGAGGGGAAGGGAAACTTTGCTGGCCAAAGGGAATGGTTCAGGATGTCAGGGCAGCTCCAGCCCCTCTGGAGCACTGATGATTTATTAATTAACAGATCCCATTAGCCAGAGCAGCCCCTGTGAGCCCGGAGCTGCAAACAGCCCTGGCTGCTCTTGGCCTCTGGGCACAGCTCTGCCCCACAAGGGTCAGAGCAAAGTCGAACCCTGATGCTGCCCTGCAGTGCCTGTCTGCCCATAAACACACAAACAGGATTTCCACCAGAGCCTGGAAGAGAGCTGGACCCCAGCACTCCATCAGCTCTGGGTGTCCAGAGAGCCATGGACACCCTGGAAACTTGTTTTTATATTTTTCTTGGCAGGTGAGTTGAACAAAATGCCAGAGATGAGAAATAATAAACTTAAGCTTCCCTTTGCTGGAGACAATCAGCTTCAGTCTCACCTCCACTGTATTTCAAAAGCAAGCAGCTCTGGAAAGTGACTCTGCATATGCTGCTTGCCTTGCCAGAACGTGGAATTCTTACAGAAATGCCAGTGCAGCCTGAGCTGATTTATTCCATTTCCTCTTGGTTCTGTCTGTAATGGTGCATAGAGAGGTTGGACAATGCTAACACTGCTCCAATTTTCCAAAGTACCAGTAAAACCATCAACCAGGAGGAATTGAGACTGAAAAACAAACACAGACAGAATTCAGTACAAAACACCCCAAAGCATATCCATAAAAACAACTGCCTGAATTAATTATTTAAGTAATTTCATACACTCTACGTTACAAATTGCAAAACTACCTAAGTGACTCCCAGATATCCCCAATGAAGCACTTCTGAAAATCCCACACTGCAATTATGTTCTGTATCTCCTGGACATGAAACACTCCACGAGAGGACAGTTTAGTCACTTAGTGACAGACAAGAGATGGGATCTCTCCCCCACGCTCTGCTGGTGCTCCAGTGCCCATTTTCCAATTAAACTGGTCCAGTTTATCTTCCTGTATGACAGAAAAAGAGTAGCAGCCAAGAAGTCATTAATATCTTTTTATCAGAGCACTGCTAAGCTAAGATTCTATCAGCAAAGCAATCAGACCTTGTTATAGCTATGACATGGCATTGCAGAGGTTATTTAAAGACTGAAAATATGGAGGTTTTTCTTTTATTTGTATAAAATAAAACAAATCTTTACGTTTTGTTGTCCTAGAATGCCTGCAGATGCAGGGGAGCAGAGTGACCTTAGAGTGTATTTGTTCCTGCAGAGGAACCATCCATTTGTGAGTTATTTGTCAAGACAGTGCTGGTTTCTCTATTTTATGAGAGAAACAACAAATGCTGACATTGTTCTTCAATTCCCAACAGCCATGAAATCCAACAGAGAACTCAGTTGTTCAGTGCACACCCCCCCCCCCCCCCCCCCAGCTCCCCTCCTTTGCCAGATTAAACACAGAAGTGGCAAAAAGCACAGATTTATTGGGGTCATGCTGGAAAATTACTCTTTACTTGTTTTGTGGCAGCTTCAGGAGCCACAGCAGCAGAGCCCATCCCTGCTGCACGAGGACAAACAGAATTCACAGTGCTAATTAAACCTCAATTTGCTCACAATCTGAGCCAGAAAAGACACCAAGACAGAAGAACTGTGATCATCTGTGAACTTCCCTTCTGTCCACACTGTGCCGGCAGAGCAGCAAAAGCTGGGACCCCTCTCACTGAGGAACTTCTGACAGGAATTTCAATGGCAAAACCAGCAAAAGGTTGCCATGCCCGAGTTCCAGAGGTTTGCAGCTGCAGCTGCTAGGAGGGCTCAGCCCAACAGGAAATGCCAAAAAACACGGTTTATTTTTAGATAAATCCATCAGCTTCAAAAAGTTCAGTAAATGTGAATGGCTGACCCACAGTACACTGCCAGTGAAGAACCTGGTCTTATTCTTATGGTTTCTACAAGAATTATTCTCAGGGCAATATTTCATAAACTTAATAAGAAGAGAAAGAATCTTATTAAGCAGAAAGCTGGTCTACATTTTGTGGTAATTTTGCTGTAAGCAAGTCATACAGCTGAGCAGTAATTAGGTATAATAACTGCATTATGCAAGTCTTGCTTCTTGTATGGGTGGTTCCTTTTCTGAATTATAAGAATCACACATAAGTTTAACTTTGAATTTATTTATATTGATTTTTATCACCTACTAGGAAAGCTAAACTTCTCCATGAGATGTCTTACCTGGCCTCTACTGCATTTTCTTTTATCAACTGTTAATAGTTTCAGCAATTATTGAGTAATAATGAGATGAAATTAATAATCTGGATTTAGCGAAAGAGATGTTCAGATTCACCATACAGCCATGTGGAAGATTTATTTACTATTTTAGAAAGGAAAAAGTATTTTGGAGCTACATACTTTCTAAAATACAAGAGTTACACTGGGAAGTTTTAGAAGCAGGATCAAAAGCATTTCTTTCAGAGCTACGTACAGTAAAAATTAATGAGTTCCTTCATTATTTGCACTCCCAGGTTTATCTGAGACAAACACATTACAAGTTCATGTATGTGGAAGTTTCACAGAGCTGCATCTCCTTCACAGAGAAAGAACTGAGGGGACCAGAAGGAAACTCCACCCAAGTCCCCTCAGCCAAGCCAAGGGGCACTGGCACGTGGGAGCTGTAATTACACATTACTGTAATTACAGTAATGACTCGGAATTATCACAGCTCCCACCGAGCCCGAGAGCTCTCCCTGGGCCCCTCCCACCAGCCCCTGTGCACATGATTCCCTTCCCAAAGGGAAGCTCTCAGCAGGGAACATGTGCAGGTTTTGCTGTTGAAAATGTTCTGCTCTGCAGACACAACAAACGACAGAGGGAAGGAAAATCAGCCCAGGCTGGGCAGGAATTTCCCCAGTGCCCAGAGGAACTCAGATCTCTCTGTCCCATCTCCCCATGTCCCCTGTTCGTTATTTGCAGAAATACTGAGATATAAATCATCTCAATTCTACTGCATCCCCCCAGCTTTCAGTAACAGCAATTACAGGAGTTATGCATGATGACTTTTGCTTAATAAAATTTTTCCTTTATACTGTCAAAATCGTTTTAAAAGCTGCAACACAAAATATATTTTTGTATGAATCAAAAGTATTATGACTAAGATAATTATTTCCCATCCACTGAACGTATCACCAGTTTTAAAAATTGACTGAGCTAGAAAAAGAGAGGTAATGGAAGTTGATCTCCTCTTGCCTATATTTCTGAACAGAAATAAATGACTGAAAATTGTGTACCAGGTGACATTTGACAGAGTGAGTGATCTATCATCAGGGAATCAGTAGATTTCGTTTGGAATTAAGGACCCTCTTGCCCTTGAAGTGTTTCAGGTTCTGTTCAGGTTCTAACCTGAGGCAGATGCAGTAATGAAGTATTTAGGAGCATTATCCATTCTCACTCGCAAAGCTGAACAGCACATGCTTGGGAAAGCATTTCTCAGATCCTTGCAAGGCTCTTCCAGTTCACTAATCTGAAAAAAAATGTGATACGTTTTTGGCAGCCTGCCAGAGCCATGATAAATAATCCACTGGTCCTGATAGTTTCAATACAGCAGTTCCCTGAAACTCATTTCAGCCCAAGAACCTCCCTCTCCTGTAAACACTTTCCACTGCTCTTGTTGATACACGATGTAAATCAGTTATTTAAACACACTTGAAGTTCTGCATTTTACCAAACATTTTGGAATATAAATATTTTTAAAGCTGGTTCCTGGTTATGTGCCACAGTTACAATCGCATTCCTCGGCTGCAAAGGAATCCAAAGGGGCAAGAATCACCTGGAGACAGAAATTCTCCTGTTTATCCTTTGCTAGGATTCACATTCACATTCAGACTAGGCAGGAGTTATGCTAAGCACACAAATATCTGCGTGCAGAGGTTCCTCTCCTCACTCAGGCAATCCCAGGATTTTCCAGGGCTGCACAGCCAAGCACCTGAGATATCCCTGAGGAGGAAAAGCTGCACACCTGAAACCAGCCCCCATCCACACCTCTCTACTTGTTCAGACTAAACAGTTTTCTGCCCAATTGTACACCTGAGTTCTTTCTGTTTTCCAGCTCGTTTCCTGTTCATTTCCCAGTTTTTTTGTGTTGATTCTGTTGATCCAGCCCCTCCTGCTCAGACACGTTCCAGCAGCCCCCAGGTGCCAGCACACACCATGCAGCCAGGGGAGGATCCAGAACACCTCCCCGTGGATCTGCACAGGGAATATGGGGGAGGTTGGCAGCACGAGGCACTGGAGTAAAATCTCAAGGGTTTGTAAATTAATTTTAGTCGCATGGGGCACCTTGCAAACACAAACACAACATCCCAGAGCTGCAGATGGAGGAGGGATGTGTTACTCCTCGCTCCTCCAGTGCCACTAACACGACACAGACGTGCAGGAGCTCCTCAGGAGCTCTCCTGGGGGATTTGCAGCAAGGACAGACAGAAGCAGAATGGGAGAAGAGCCTGGTGCTGCCCGTGCACAAACACAAAACTCCCAGAAAACTGCACAAGGAATAAGGCTAAAGGAAAGCTTTTCTGCAAATACAAAAGCCTTAGGAGTTGGTTAATGATTAAAAGTGAGAGTAAGAAATCTGAATGTAATCCCCTCTGTGCTGCAGACCTCCTGTGATCCAGTCCAGTGGCTGCAGGTGGGATCTGCTCAGCAGAAGTGAACATCAGTGCCAGAATTCTGTAAAATGCCCTCACAGTGAATTGAGCCCTGAGTCACCCATTGAGACAGACACAGTTTATTCCTGGTGGGCAACCACATCAGCTCCAAAGCACCTCAGTGGCAATAAAGGGACCATAAGGAGTTAAAATTCATATTTACCTCCAGCAGGGCGGGTGAGGAAATCTTTAGCAAAATGCACCAAACCCAAACACACCAGAACCTGCTCCTTGTGCTCCAGGGGAGCTGTGTGAGAGCTTTGAGACCCACTTGGAACAGCAACTCTGAGGCTTTGGGGCAATTCCCTGTGGCTGGCAGAGCCCTTCCTTCCCTGGGCACTGCAGGAGCAGGGCCAGGTCCCCAAGCAGGGCTGGCAGGGCCAGGTCCCCAAGCAGAGCTGCTGTGGATCGTGGTCTGCAGGCAGGAGGGGTCTGCTGAGGGCTCATTCCAGTGCAGGAGGTGTGGGACACATATTGAGAAAGTAAGAAAATTACAGCCTGAAAAATATTCCAGGCTGGAGCTTCTCAGCTCTGTTCCCAGCCGATAAGCTGGTCCAGCTCAAGGCCAGGGAGAATTTCTCCCAGGGTGATAATTTGGTCAAAATAAAAAGGAATTAATAACAAGATAGAACACCTGTTGTGGTGTGTGCCCAGGCCCTGGCAATGGGGTGTCTTCTCTCTGAACCAATCACCTTTTCTCTACTCTGGGAGTTGCAGTCATGCTATAAAACCAAGTGTGTTTCTGAATAAACTTGGCTCTTTCTTCCTGTCATGACAGACGACCATGGAGCTGTGCATCTTATTTCTGCCGCACTTAAAGGGTTAAAACCCCTTTCCACGGCTACAAGGAGGGAATGCAGGGTGAGGGGAGCATGGAAATGGGGCTTGCTGAGACCCCCTGCTATTGCAGCCCTGTAGGATAATCCCTTTGGATCTGAGCATCTCTGAGCTCCAGCCCATGATAAATTGCTGGTTTAACTGGTTTATTTGTAACAAAACTCAGGTTTGGAGTCTCTATCCATAGGAAGGTGCACTCCAGAGGCACTGCACTAAGAATAATGGAGCTGTTCATGAGAAAAGACAAGAGAAGCAAGCAACAAAAATGCCTGCATAGGCCATAAATCAGCAAAGAAATGTATCACCATGTGGTGACAGGAGAATTGGGTCCACTTGCAGGAAATCTGCTCACCTTGAGGGGCCAGAGCTGCTCTCAGTGCAGTGTCCTCGATCTCAGGGGAGCTGGAGGTGGCAGCAAAATTGCAAAGAGCAATTACCACCCACCCCAAATGGTTCAGGCTGGCACAGCCCTCAGGAGGGCTCCAGTCCAGCACAGGGCAGGCTTGGTTGGGAGAGCAGACTTGGCTGCTCAGGGCTCAATCCAACGAGCTTTTGGAAACCTTTTGTCTCTCTGAAAAGCCTTTTGTTGGTCCTGGCAGCTATCAGGAGTCCCCAGAGCCATCTCTTCTCCAGGCTGCACAAGTCCAACCTCGAGTGTCCCAGCAGAGCAGGCACTCCCTGCACTGACCATCCTGGTGGCCCTCTGTGAGCACACTCCAGCCTGGGCATGTTTTCCTGCCCTGAGTGCCCTAAATGAATGCAGTTCTTCAAAAGGAAGGAATTTAGCCTCCTGAGTTGTATGGGAGGTGAGAGGTGAAAAGTGCTATGAAGCTGAGATTCCTTGTTTTGTTGGTAGCACTGCTCCTGAGTGCAGAACGATGCTGGAATTATCTTAAAAAGCCAGGGAAACTGAGAGAGCAGGATTTCAATGTCAGCAATCAAAGGAACAGAAGGAAAAGCAGCCACAGGCTATAAAAGTAATGAAAGTGGGATTAAAATTTTTCTGTGCAGCACTGCCAGTTCCTCAAGGAGCACGAAGTAGTTGATTGACTCTGGGAATCCTTGGCCAGTCCTCCATGCAAAGCTGATCTCTGCAGAAAAACTCCTGGAGCACTCCTGGTCACCCTCAGGGGCAGGGACCACCTCTGCTTCCCCCAGGAATTCTGTGCTCTTGAGGGATGTGGGTGAGACAAGCCAGAAGAGAGAAGAGCCCCATTTGCCAGAGCAAATTTAATATTGGTCACAGCCAGTGATCTCACAGCAACTCCTCACACTGATGTCCACAAAGTCCTTGATCTCAGCTGAACCTGCCAAGCCAGAGTCCAAATTAGGGAGGAATCCTACAGTGGGTACCAAGAAAGGACATTCATATTAACACTGACTACAATAATAACCATTTTCAGTCATTATTGCTCAAAACTGGACTTGCAAACTGCTTACTTGCAATGGAGAGTTCCACTCCTGTGTGTCTCCAGATGGAAACAGGATTCTGATCCAAACAGCACAGACATGAATGAGTTATTAAGTAGCAGAAAAACTCTGCATTAATCATATGGGGTGGTATGTGATCCTCCTGCAGGATCACTGAAACTCAATGGGCAGCCAGAACTCACAGGAATAAAGGCTGGCAAGTGAAAGTTGCTGAAAATCTCCCCTGCCCCAGGCATGGTCACAGCCAGTCCTGAGAGCTCTTTATCCAATCTTTTCTTTAAATCTCACTGAACAGATTTACAACCTCCTGAGATTCCAGCTACTCTCCAGCTACTCGCAGGGTAATAGTTTTGTCTGGTTGTTTGTTTATTTCCCTGATATCTAAAGTAATCTCCCTAATTGCACTTCGGCAAATTGCTTTTTGTCCCATCATTTGTGGTCACAGGACAAGTGTTTACTGTCATCTTTGCAAATGTGTTTATACATTTGAAGACAGTTGCTGAGTCCTTACATTGTGTTTTCTTTCCCAGCTCAAATAATGAATTCCAGCCTTCCACACAGCTTACATTTCCGATCCTCTTGCACTTGTGGTTGCTGTTCTCCTCTCTGCTTTGCCTACATCTGTCTGTAAGGGTGAGTGCAGTGCCTGGGACTGGTCAGAGGCTCCAGCCCAGCCTGGTTAGCTCTAAATGGAACAGAAATGACGCCCTCTGATGTCTCGCAGCTCCTCCTGCTCTGAGCGCTGCGAGCAGCACGGCAGCTCTGCAGCACTGCCCGGGCTCTGAGCGCTTCAGGCTCACAGTGTTTGTCCCTCACATTGGTCCTCGGACGTGGGATGTTCCTCCTTTGGGGCACACCACATCGCTTTTTCTCCTCCAGTGTCAATGTGCTGAGTTCAGGCAGGCTCTGCAGCATCCCGGGGTCATTTGAAATCTCAGCCTCGCACTCTATGTAGGAATCACTGCACGTTCTAAAAATGCCCTCCATTCTGTCACCCAAGTTATTACAGCGAACACTGACCAAAACTGTTCCCAGATTACTCCCTGAGAAACTCTACTTCATGTGTCCTTCCTCTTCGACAGCAAAGGCTTTTAAAATACAGGCTTTTGTTAGCAGGATTATTACAGACTATTGTACAAAAGCCCAAACTCTCGTACCTGTCACTGTGGCCAGAAAAACAAATCAGCTCCCTGCTGGAGACAAAGGCTGAGAGCCTGCCCAGAAACCTTTCCAAAGTCAAATAAAAATCCTGTGCAATATCAGGGAAAAGCAGCCCAAGCTGGCAGCCCCAGTCGCTGCCTGCCCTCACACCACTGCTGTTCAATAGTCAGCACGACTATTTCTGTGTGCCCACACAATCCTGAGCCACAGTCCGATTTAGTTCGGGGGGGGGGAAAGGTGTTTTGCTAAAATTAACATAGTTTAGATTTTTCATTTGTATTACCATAGCAACAAAGCACTTGGCTTGAAGTGAGACCCCGCAGGGCTCCGGGTGAAGGGCACAGTGCCCACGGGACAGACTGCCCTCGTCCCTTTGAGGGGACTGTCCCCACCCCGCACGGAGGAGCGGGACATCGCCTGCAGGAAAGGGGAATCAGAGCGCAGAGGTGTCGCGATCTCTGCACCCACGGGGGGACAACAGCACACGGGATGGGAGCGGCTCACACGGGTGACTCCTTAACCCTGGCACCGAGACTCTGCTCGCTGCTTTCAAACGGAGATTGCATCCACACACAGTAACTTCCACCCAGATGTCAAACAAGTGTCATTAGAAAGTAGAGCCAGGCAATATTCTCCGAGTGTGTGACAATAATAACCCCGTGTGCGGGTCGCTGCCGTGTGCTGCAAGGGAACAAAGCACGGGCTTGGCTCTCCTGGACCCTCTGCGCAGATCGGGGACAGAGCTGGCATGGGATTTATGCTTTCACGGACACTTGTAATCCCATTTCTCCCATTTCTCCAACCAAAGAACCGCGGTGCGCTCGGCAGGGGCACAGCACAGCAGTTACCGGGGCAGCCCGGGATGCCACCCGTGTGCGGGGCAGGGCTCCGGCTCCGGCTCCGGCTCCGGCTCCGGCTCCGGCTCCGGCTCCGGCTCCGGCTCCGGCTCCGGCTCCGGTTCCGCTCCTCCTCGGCTCCGGGAGCTCCTCCTCCTCCTCTTCCTCCTCCTGCTGCTGCTGCTCGTCCCGGCGCGGCCGCAGCTCCCGGTGCCGGTGCTCACCATGCGCGGGGCCGGGGCTTGGCCGGAGCGCTCCCGTTCCGCCCCCGCCCGCGGTGCCGGCGCTCGGTACCGAGCCCGGTAACGACAGCCCGTACCGAGAGCCCGGTAACGAGAGCCCGGTACCGAGAGCCCGGTATCGAGAGCCCGGTATCGAGAGCTCGGTAACGAGCCCGGTAACGAGAGCCCGTACCGAGAGCCTGGTGCCGAGCACGGTACCGAGAGCCCGTACCGAGAACCTGGTGCCGAGTGCCCGGTGCCGAGAGCCCGGTACCGAGAGCCCGGTACCGAGCCCGGTAATGAGAGCCCAGTAACGAGCCCGGTAACGAGAGCCCGTACCGAGCCCGATACTGAGCCCGATACCGAGCCCGGTCCCGACCGAGCCACCCGCGGGGCTCCGCGCTCCCTGCCCGCTGCCGCCGCCGCGGGCAACTCGCAGGCAAGTTCGGGCAACTTTGGCGGCTGCGGGAGATCCGCGGGGGCAGCGCCCGGCCGGGGGTGGCCGAGACCGCCGAGCCCCCGGATCGGGCGGGGCTCCCCTCGGCATCAGCAACAGGTTTTGTGTGTGTGTGCGTGTGTGTGTGTGTGTGTGTGTGTCCCTCCGCAGGGATGGAAGAGCCGTCATTCCCTGCCGGAGCCGGGCTGGCCGCGCCGCCAGCAGCGGGAGGGGCTCGGCTGCTCCCCGGGACCGCCCGGTTCGTTCGTGCCCGGCCGCTGCCCCGGCCCCGCCGCCGCGGGGGCTGAGGCGCTCCGGGCTCGTCCATCGGGTTCGCTTCGTGCTGCTCCGGGCTCGCCCTGGCCGCTCCCCGCTCCTGGGGCTGCACAGCGCAGGATGGAGGCTCGCGTTTCCGATTTCTTCCGCCTTGCCTAATCTGAAGGTCCTTTATAGCTTTTATTTTTTAAATGATTAAGGGATGTGTTTTATGTTGGTGTGTTTAGTGACTTCTGCTCGTTGGTGACTGACAGGCGCATCAAGTGAACTGTTCTTGATAGGCAATGTCTTTCCGGTAGATTTTTTTTTCATTGGAAAGGACTTGGGGAGGGGGTGAGGACAGGACAAGCATGAAAGAACTCTTCCATGTCTACATATCTTCATTTCGGTAGCAAAATATTTATCGATACGAGTAATTGACAAATCCTTTACTTTTTAAAATTATTTTTAAGAAATTGCTGTGAATGTGACTTGCTAAAATTTGTTGACATAAATATGTTTCACAGCAGGAGAGTAACTGCATTTATTAATCCTGATGTATTTCAGAACATTCTCCTGGGGATATAAGTTATCTGCAAAGTTATTTCACTTCTGATAATTATCAGTAGAATAAGGCTCAGCTTTATAAAACCAAACAGTAAGTTACATATTTGATATAATTCTATTTGTAGGTTGTCTTAAGATGCCACAACTGTCCAGCTCAGGGAGAGCAAGATAGAGATAGAGCATATTTTTTCCAGCTTATCTGCTTTTCAGGAGAGTTTTATTTTGTGTTATACATTGACTTTTCTAAGTTTTACTCTGATTTGGCTGGAAGTGCACTTTTGCAAGCGGAGTTGAAGTTTGAGATCTGTTCTTGGGCTGTAAGGAGCTGCAGGAATAGGGCTTGAAGTGTGGCAGGAGGTACCTGGCAGTGAGGTAGAGCACAGAAATCCTGTGCCAGGAGGGAGCTGAGTGTGGCACTGCTTGGAAATGCTGCCTGCTTAACTAAGGAAAGTCTAAAGGAGTAGGGATCATTAAATTGTTCCTTATGGAATTCTTTCCAAAAAATCACTTTATTCGTATTCAATCTGCGCTGAAATCTGAAACTTTTTAAATTTTTGTTTTTAAACTTAATTTAAAAATAATAAAAAGCAACGGAGAGGGTTTGCAGGCACTGGAATTGGTAGAAGAGACAAGGGAGGAGTTCTGCATCTTCTTTTCAGGCTTATTATCATCCAGGCACAACTTTGAATTGTCTGCACCGTGGAGCAGGAGCAGGACTCCTTGCAGGAGCTCTGATTACATCAGAGATGCACTGCAGAATTCAAAATGCTGCAGAGGACACTGGGGGGGGAACGACACTTGCAGTGGAATTTTATCATGTTTTTCATGAGTTCTATTTCTTTCCCTCAGAAGGGCATCTTTAATAATTCTTTTCCCATTGCCTCGGAGTCTGGCATCCTTCCTGACTTTTGGCTGCAAGTAAGGGCAGTACGGATTTCTAATTTGATTTCTTCACCAGACATAATGGATATCATCTTGTGCAGGACAGATTTTCGAAAATATGTCCTTTCTTATTTCCCATGCACAATCCACCCCTTGGAGCCACCCAGAGCCCTTGCCCCAGGCCAGTTATTCTGTGTTACTGCAGGTTCTAAAAGCCAGAGCCATTCCCAGCGTGGGTAATGGAGGAAGAGGCAATTCTTGCCCCCAGTAAATTCACAACGCTGCTCAGAGAGAAGGGATTTGCCCAAGAGGAGAGCACATTGTCAGCAGGGGAGCCAGGAAGCTGGAGTGGGCTTCAGGGAGTCCCAGGCATTCCAAGGGCTCAATTCTGCTCAGGAGGGCTTTTACCATTGGGCCTGACTTAGCCAGAGCAGAGCAGAGGATTTTACAGCAGATCCTTAAAGTTCATCTTGTTTAATTGCTGGGAAGGTTGGGGCTCTAGGCTGATGTGTTTGTCTGACCTGACATTGCAGTGTGTTGTCTTTACTCCTGAAGGAATTTCTTATCAGCTGTCCCCAGTGTCATCAGGCTGCAAGGGAGGAATAAAGCAGCTTGCTTGGGCTTTAAGCTGTACAGCAAGGAGTCCTTCCATTAATTAGATCTCTCTCATCCTAAAGCAATACTGACCATCATTCCGTCGAGGCACCCTCGGAAGGAAAAGAAGAAACACACTGAGAAATGGCACTGGTTTATTTTTTCTCCTTTCTCCCTTCCTTCAAGTCAGGCCACGTTTATTATTGTCCTTTATCTCCTCCTACTCTTCCCCTGTAGATATGATGCTGCGTGTATCTGAGGCAAAGAACATGAAAATAACCCATGTGGAGCATCAGATCCTACGTGGGATTTGTAAGCTTGCCAGCTCTGGTTATGGCAACCCAAGGAGCAACCTTTCCTAAGTGCAGGCACTCAGTGTGACACACAGGGGATTCATTTGTCCAATTTATGGTTTCACACAGGTCGAGGAGCTGGCAGGGAAGGAAGAAATGCCTTTCTCTTTGCTCTGCTCTTTCACAGTTGCTGCCTCGGGGTTGCAGCGTGTGTCTGACACACGCAGAACATTTACATTTCCCTCTCTCCATTTCTTCCCATTGTGTCAACAGTGGATGTGCTGGGAGATCAAACCAGTGACAGAGATGAGCTGCCTCCTCATTTTTCTTGGCTGAGATTCAGAGGATAAGTTGTTGCTAACCAACATCATCTGGTATTACAGAAGGGAAAATGGTTAACAGCTCCCACTTATCCATATCTTATATCAGTCATACTCTTCATTCTGTTTGGACCAGCCCTGCCTTAGACATGGCTGAGGCAGAAGGGAAAAGGCATTTTTAAATCAAACAGCAGTTGGTCTGAGGGATGAAGCCCTACACAAACATCCACCAGGCAGCCCTGGTTTCCATATCAAACCTTTAGCTTGTGCTCCAGTGGCATTTCTTCTGCTGATCCATGGCAGGGGGTGGCACAAGATGAGCTTTAAGGTCCCTTCCAACCAACCCATCCAAAGCTGCCCTGGGGTCACCTGTTTGTAAGTGTGCACAGAGCTGCTCTGTTCAGCACAAATCCTCTGGGAAGTTTAGGAGCAGGATGAGAGAGTTTTTATTTGAAGCCTTGCAAGTGCCCTTGCAGCAAGGAGAGCTCTTAAACTGAGGTGCAGCTGTGGTTTGAGACCTTTGCTGTTGTGTAATCATGGGGTTTTCTTCTCTGATAGGTATGTACCATTCCTGGTGTGGTTTATAAACCCAGCTTCTGAAAAGGAGGGTCCTGTGGCTCAGCAAGTGGCCCTAGCAGGGAGGATATCCCTGGGGTGCACATCCAAGGGGAGGTAAGTGCAGCCAGGAGAAGAACAAAACTCTGCTGCTACTGAAGCCAATCAACTGGAATATTTATTCCTTTCCTGTGAACCCGAGGCTAGAAAGCCAAAATACTGGTGCATATTTAATGTGTCTATATTGTACAATCTCCTTAATAAATAAAAACTCTTATCAAGTGAAACTCAGGGACTCCATGCACTAAGCTGAGGCTGAATGTCAGATAAAAGGTGTGGGAGCAGGACTGCACAACCTCCTGTGGAGGAGCAGATTCCAGGCTGACTCTTGAAGTGCAGTTATTAGTGCAGTAATTAGGCAGACAAGGAGTCTGGACATTTCCAGCTCCTGTGTTTGATACCCAGTTGATCTCTGCTCACTTCATTCCCTGGACTTTACACCAGTGTTGCATGAGATGAATTCAAATAGGATTTTCCAAGCTGTCATTAGAAATTTTTGGGTTCTTATAATCAGAAGTAAAGGCAGCTTGGCTCAGCTTACAGCAAGGACAAAGCCCCATAACTGCATGTAGGGTGTCAGTGATAACTGAAACAACATTCCAAGGTTTGCATGGAAAACCTGTATTTCTTTGCAGTCTTTTGTAAATGAGGCCATATAAAGGGAGTTGCCATGTCATTAATTGTGTATAAACTCTATACAAATGTTTATATGATCACCAATACAAGTGAGCTTTTTTCCCCCAAATTGTTTCCAGATGGCCTTTTAGAAATTAGTCTTTGAGAAGTGTGTATTTACTGAATTACAACATAATTGACTTCTGATTCTTTCTATATATTTCATAGACACTAAAATACTCCGAAGTTTTATGAGTAATACTTTAAAAATTATACAATTTCATTTCCTACAAAACACATTTGAATTCCGTGTCTTATTGTGATACTGTCATCATTTTTATACCTCCATTCTGAACCAGAAACATCTACATGGAGGAATTATTCCTGGTTTCCCTTTATATCTTCTGGGAACTGAGACCTCTGTATCTGAGGCAGGAGAAGCCTCCAGAGTGACAGATATGCCAGGCAAAGCTCCTGAACCGGGCACAGCCCTTGGTATGTGCTGGACAAACCCAGCCTGCCCAGAAAGGTCTCTGACCACACTCAGCCACTGCTGTTTTCTTTCCAATTGCTCTTATCATTCATAAACGCTTTTGAGCTCCAAACACCTGAGAGCAGCCTGCCTTTCCTCACCCCATGTCTGTTTTCTGTTCCAGGAGACACTTGCAGGAGCAGCGAAGGGATGCAAAGTTGTCTTCCAAGATGACTCTTATGCCTGGAGAAAATTCCGACTATGACTACAGTGCCCTGAGCTGTACTTCAGATGCTTCCTTCAACCACACGTTCTTTCCAGAGTCTGAAACCCTCAAGGGAGTGTTTTACCAAAGAGCCAGGCTAATCCACCCTCAGGAGGATCTCCTCAAAGGCTTCCACCCCGACGACCGCAAGCGCCACATAATTATTAACGTGGGGGGCATCAAGTACCTGCTGCCCTGGACCACGCTGGATGAGTTCCCCCTGACACGTTTGGGACAGCTCAAGTTCTGCACTAACTTTGACGACATTCTGAACATCTGTGACGATTACGATGTGACGTGCAATGAATTCTTCTTCGACCGCAACCCGGGCGCCTTCAGGACCATCCTGACCTTCCTGCGGGTCGGCAAACTGCGGCTCCTGCGGGAGATGTGCGCGCTGTCCTTCCAAGAGGAGCTGCTCTACTGGGGCATTGAGGAAGACAACTTGGACTGGTGTTGTAAAAGGAGATACCTGCAAAAAATGGAGGAGCTCACAGAGATTAATGAACGGGAGGATGACCTCCTAGAAAATGAAACAACAGGTGAAACAGTAGAGGAGACAAAAATTGGTTTGTGCATGAAAAAGTTGCAAGACATGGTGGAAAGGCCCCAGTCTGGCCTTCCTGGAAAGGTGTTTGCGTGTTTGTCTGTTTTGTTTGTAACTATTACAGCAGTGAACTTATCCATCAGCACCATGCCTGACCTGAGGGAGGAGGAGGAAAAGGTAAGTTCGCTTTTAGGATGGCAAAGTGGTATGTGCTGGGAAGAGCAGAGCAAGTACAAGGTCTGAGGTTACTGACTTCGATGGGGATTTTGCAGCTGTCTTTAGAGGGGGGGAAATATTGTGAAGAGTAATTGGAATATTTCATGGGCATTCAGTTACTTGTAAGAGAATTAATCATATCCAGCTTTATGTCCAAAGAAAATTCTGTTAGCGTGCACTCTTCTGTACATTACCTTGTTAGACTTTGCATTTGCTATTTAGAAAGCCTGAAATTCCCGAGCAGTATCTTCTGTGGAATACGCAGTGCCTTTCTAAGGTTTGCATTTAGCATGTTCCAAACTGCCAACGTGTTTCCCCATAGCAACAGCTTCAATTCCTTTAATATTTTGGGTTTAAAAAAAAAAACCAACACAGAAGCCTCTCCTCCTGTCACCGCACCAACTAAAATAGTTATTATCCAGAGCCGATTACAAACTCCTCCTCTTTCCTGCAGGGTGAGTGTTCCCAGATGTGCTACAATATTTTCATTGTGGAGTCCGTGTGTGTGGCATGGTTCTCCCTGGAGTTCCTGCTCCGATTCATCCAGGCCAAGAGCAAGTTCTCGTTCCTGCGGAGGCCCCTGACTCTCATAGACATCATCGCCATCCTGCCCTACTACATCACCCTGCTGGTGGACACGGGCTCCGAGGGCTCCAAGAAGCCCAGCTCGGGCAACATCTACCTGGACAAGGTGGGGCTGGTGCTGCGGATCCTGCGGGCGCTGCGCATCCTGTACGTGATGCGGCTGGCGCGGCACTCGCTGGGGCTGCAGACGCTGGGGCTGACGGCGCGGCGCTGCACGCGCGAGTTCGGGCTGCTGCTGCTCTTCCTGTGCGTGGCCATCGCGCTCTTCGCTCCCCTGCTCTACGTCATCGAGAACGAGATGGCCGACTCGCAGGAGTTCACCAGCATCCCCGCCTGCTACTGGTGGGCTGTCATCACCATGACCACCGTGGGTTACGGGGACATGGTGCCCAGGAGCATCCCCGGGCAGGTGGTGGCCCTGAGCAGCATCCTGAGCGGAATCCTCCTCATGGCCTTCCCGGTCACCTCCATCTTCCACACCTTCTCACGCTCCTACCTGGAGCTGAAGCAGGAACAGGAGAGGATCATGTACAGGAGAGCGCAGTTCCTGCTGAAAGCCAAGTCTCAGATGAGCAACGAGTCACAAGGCAGCGAGGTTTTGTTCACCACTCTCTCCTCCGAGACTAGGGACAATGAATGAAATTTATCTTACTGTTTCTCTTGCTGTCGTTGCATCAGATTCCATCTTTCAATTTGCTCTGGAAGCACCTTACAAAGGTAATCCTCATATTAAAATGAAGAGAGCCTTCATTTTAGAAGCCCTAACCAGGACTTGATGTGGTTTAAGAAGTCTGTTATTATGCTGTTCCTTCCTCCCCCCCGTATAATGTATAGGGCAGAACTTTCAATGAGATCATGCAGTGGGATTTAAGGAATTAAAACTTCTCTGGCAAGAACAACAAAAAAAGAGCAACATATAATTATGCACTTGACAGGCTGTTTTGCCATTTGTAATACACATTTTTCCAACCGAATCACAATGTACATAATCATTAAACAGGCCACCATTTTTCTTGTTCTTCTTGTATATAAATAATGTAAATACATCAGAATTAATGGCTGAATTCTCTCCCAGTAACAACGCCTTAGAGCGTAATGGAAGTAACCACAGATGTTTGTCCCATTGTGCTTTTAAAAAACATCAAGTAAGATTTGTCACTCACCACAGAACCAGCTCCTTCTTTGCAAGTCAGCCCTAACCACAGCAGAACAGAAGAATCGAGCTGTTTATGGCATAACCTTGCTAAAGATGTAAATACTCAGAGCTCACCAGCTTCAAAATTGAATTGCTGTTACAGCATTGATCTGATGCCATCGAATGCAACATTCCAAGGAACAAAGCCTTGGAGTTTTGTAGCACTTAATGTTATTACCAAGAGGTGACTAGGTACAAATCCAGTGAAATATGCATGAGGAGATGCCAGCCTTCCCCACCATCTGTTCCCAGCTTCGCTGTCCCTCAGCTCTGGAAGGGAATTGGGAGAGGGCAGTTCCCAGGGACCCCAGCACTGCTGGGCAAACTGGGGCCACCCCTCCCACGGAGCTCTGGGCTCTGTGGCACGAGCAGGAAATCTGTGCCCGTGGGAAGCTGCCAGTGAGGGAAAAAGAAAATGTGATTTGAGTCATGGAGGGGTGCACTGACAGCTTTGTGCTTCTCTGTGCTCCATCAGGAGGGACTCGGGACAGGGTGTGCTTTACTCTGCCATCCCTACACACGGGGTGGTAATGGGGAAGATTTGAACTAGCACAGCAAAAAGCAATGAACACCCTAAAGCACAAGCAGGTATTGTTCATCTTGGTCCAGGCTCTGTGCTGAGGTCAGGGGGAGCACAGGGGATATTTGGGTTTGGCACAGGTTTCTGTGCAGGTTCAGGACAGACCCCGTTTATTTTAGAGGGAGTGACCCTGACTTGCAGAACGGCTCAGGAGAAAAACTCCAGAACTTAAAAAATAATTAAATCCACTTAATATGATTTAATGTATGCTTAAAGAAAAGCTGATTGAAGGAGTATCACCTATTTTCCACTCTTTTTTAGTTAAATTACTAGCAGTTAAGAGCTTGAGGAGTTTACAAGTCCCCATCACACTGACCAAGGCTTCTTTGTCTTAATTTTCAGAAATACTATTTCTTATTGGCATTTCTGGAGCAGGTTGTGAGAAATGTCGGCATGCACAAAGGTTTTATGGTTTAAATGAAGGCCAAGGACACAACATTGTCCTTCCAAAAAAAAAATAAAGTCAGTTTCTCAGTCTGTGCTGTTTGCCAAGCCCACAGCATGCTGATTTTCTGTTCAAATGTCTTTAAAATCCAATTTGAAGCTGTCCTGATATGCTTGCTCCTGAAGGAAAATTCCAAAACTTTTTAAATGCACTTTGCAAATAATTAGGGCTCTAGCATTCTCCAGCCTGTGGTAGGGAAATGTGCCTATGGAACATTACTGCAGAGTGCTAAAATATCCAGTCAAAACTCTTGGCAATTAATCCTGTGCCAAAGCTGCAAATGAACCAGCTTTTCACTCTTGTTCTTCATATTTAATTAGAGTTGGACAAAAAACAGGAACATCGTGACAAAAAATTCTTCTCCCCATTTTTTAAAAAATTTCAAAACTGTTTGATCATCTGGAGCATTGGCTCCAGAACAAGTGCTATGCATCTTCTACCTTTGTGTCAGCGTTCGTTATAAAAAGAACTGGTAATTAGATGAGTCCTGTGAGCAACAGTTGCTTATCTAAGAATGTGTTTGACAGGCTGAGCCATAAATAAGGAGTTGTACATGAATATAAGGAGAAATCAAGATTTACCAAATAAAACCTAAGCTCATTTCCATGTTCTTCTAGCTAATAAATGCTGTGGGGCCATCCATTTTCTCACTGCCTTTACATTAATGCTCATTTATTTCATGTATCACTTAATTTTTTTTATCCCACAACTAGAGCTTGAATCTAAAGCCCTTGTCCAATAAAAATAAAATTCAAATATCACCCTGGAGTTGGGTGTTGGTTGAGCAAAACTGTGAAAGCATCTTGCCTGTTGTGAGTTCTGCCAGGGCAGGGACAGGGAAGCTGCCAGGGATGTCCCCACCCTGTGTCAGTTGAACTTGGCAGCAGTGCTTGACATGTGGGACTGCATGTTGAACCAACCTGCTGTGTTGTACAGGGGCAATGCTTGCTGTAGTCCTTGTGCTAAATAAATCCAGCTCAGAGGCTTCAGAGCACAACTTCAGAGTGAAGCTCACCTGCTGTGTCCCAGCTTTCCTGGGGGGTCTCAGGTGATCGGTCTATTACCTGGATTTGTAGTCAAATCCATGAAAATGATGGCTTGGCACAAAAGCTGGCTGTTTCCTGTGACACAGCTGGGGCTGTCACTCGTTTTTGGCCTTTTAGCAGCGTGTGCAGTCACCAGGACAGCTCCAATCCTTTGCTGCAGCCAGCAGGGCAGTGGGCACTGCCCCACAGCAGTGCATGCCTGCAGCAGCAGGGGCTGGCATTGCTCGGATTCCTGCTCTGGCCAGCTGCAATCCCACGGCAGGAGCTGGATTCCCTGCATCCAGAAAGGGATGGGCTCTCCTTGCACGGCCCCGGGCTCCTTCAGGAACAGAGGGGTGGAGGGTGGCACAGGGAGTGGGGCTGGGGCACAGCCCAGCTCTGAGCAGGGCCAGGCTGTGCCAGAAAGCACCAGAGAAGGAAATTATCCCCCTGCAGGAAAATCCAGATTGTACAGGGACACCTCTTCCTTGCATGTTGTCCCAAGAATCACAATCACAGCTCTTTGGGACAGAACTTTAAAATATTTTTACAAAGAATCTGTCAGATTCAGAAGAGAACAGGAAGGATCTGTAAAAACTGAGAAAGAAAAGTCCCTGTTGAAGGCAGAATTTCCAGGTAAGGTGGTACATTAAATTCCTTTCTCTGAAATCCTTCCCTTTCCAGCCTCCTCCTCCCTCAAAACCAGCACAAACCCCTTGGTGGGTGCAGCACAGAAATGAAGGCAGAGCCACGTGGCTTCTCTAGCAGCACATCAGAGGTGAGCTGAAACCATTCATATTATATCAACATTCACTACAGGTCAAGGTCTTAAAAAATTCTCTGTAGGGAATATTTAGAGCTTGTCTCCATTTGACCCTTCACAATGTAATTGAGTACCCCAGATCTCCACAGACAGAGGGTTCAGGGGTGTCACTGAACACTCAGAGGCTTTAGCAATGTCTAATTAAACAAAAAGCTCATGCAGGGCTGAATCACAGATTCCCACATCGTCAGATGCACGTCTGGGAAGGAAACCTGGTGTGCTCCACACATTCCTGACTCGTGTGGGAAGAGATTCACTGGGGCTTCAGCCTGATGCAAAAGCAACACTGCTGCAGAATTTCACACCCCTCTTTTGGGTTTTAACAGGCTGAAAAGTGGAGTAGATAATTCTAAACCTACATCGATTGAACTGGCTGTTTAATAAGAAATTAAACAATAAAAGAAGAGTCAAATGTGACGTTGAAGACCATGACATCAATCCCTGCTCACACCAACCCCTGCCCTGAGCAGCTGACTCTGCCTGGGGTATCAGACATTTCACCATTTTCACAGTCATTACTCACCATTTACTACCAGGAGTGGGTACAAAATACTGCATGGCCCGTTTTTTTTTTTTTTCCTGTGTTTTAATAGTTCTGTTGCCTACCTCAGGCAAGATTTGACAGTGGATTTAGTATCTATTTATCCAAAAAATGACAGTGGTACCAAAATATGGGGAGGAAAAGATCCCAAGTCTGATGAGCTGGTGGACCTGGAGTATCCCAGACACAGAGAGTGCAGCCTACAGAATCCCAAAAAGATCTGAAGGCATGGAACTGGAGTAATGTCACCCCTGCCAACAAAAATGCACCTCAAAAGTTCAATTGCTACAGCAGGAATTGCAAACCACTAGATTTACCCACTCACTTCTTTGCTACTTTCTCTGTGGCATCTCAACCATCCTGTTCCAGCATCCCCAACGATCTCAGCATTCCTGGCACAGTAATGGTCAGAGGCAAAGCAGGAGGGGAAGGCCAGGTTAGATGGCAAATGTGTTCCCTGGATGGAAGCAGCTCCGTGTGAGTCCTCAGGACAGGGCTCCTTGTCTGGCTCTCAGTCACTCTGCAAAACCACACACCACAAATAAAGATACATCTCTACACCACAAATAAAGATACATCTCTACACCACAAATAAAATCAAGGAGAATTTTGTGTGCTGCCACTCTGAAAACGTTCAGGGTTTAGCCTATTAATTACTAACAATAAAACTAGTCTCCCCCTCCCTTTTTGCTCATTGTTTTTCTTTGTCATTTCCCAGTGTCTGACATCCTCTGAAACACTCCCTAGAAATCCCTAACGAGATGAGGAATGTTATTAGCCACGAGCCTGCCAGGAGCATGGTGAGGAACTGCAGGACCAGGATATCAGGGGATCTTCTGCCCTCTTCAGCAGGGCTTTTATTTTTTCTTTGCCTGCAGGAACTAATCCAGAAGCAAATGTCGCTTGAACAGAAATAAAGTTCTGCCATAACTGGAACCACAGCAGGCCAATTAGGGTAATTAGAGCATATTTGCTACACTTCATAAATATTCATTCATTATCCCTGTAGCCCCTGTGACAGGAGCTGGAGCCTTGTGCAGCACCAGAGGCAGGCAGGGCACAGAAACCTGTGTATCTCTGTCAGGCTGAGGTCTCAGCTCCTCCTTTGTCAGGTCCCCTCATTAATGACAGCAGCTTTGTAGCCATCCTTAATTATGGCCATAATTTAACTCCTACATTCAGTGTGGGTCCAGAAAAACTGAGCTGTAAACCACAATAATTAGCTGCTCCAGGGACTGACCTGGAATAGAAGAAATTCCCAGCCATCATCTGGAGATTGGGATTTTTTTAAAAAAACTTTACAGCTCATTTGGCAGCTCTCAGTCATGCAAGTGAAGTGGTCAGCTAGATAATAATGTTTATCTTTCCATTAAAGATAACAATAGGATTTAAATGGTGCCCACCTCAGGAACAAAGTAGGCACCAGCATAAATTTCTGTAGTTAATTCTATAGAGAAATGAAGTTTTGACACAGAATTGCTGAATGATAAATTGAAGTGCTGCTCTCATTCTCATTAGTGATGCACCTCATGTCACAAAGCAGCTGAGAGAAATCATCCACAACTTTCACAGGGCTGGCAGCTCCCAGGTCAGCCAAGGAAAAGATGACTCTGTTTCTTTCACTCCTAAAGAAAAGCACATTTTGAGAAATCCATAAATATTATCCTCATGCAAATCAAACCCAACAGTGCAACTGCAGGTGACTTTAATTTTGGAGAGGAATATTTCTGAGGACAACACGGGCAAAGTTAAGGCTGCAAAGCATCACATGGCAGAGTGAGGGGAGGTTTCCAGAAGCCCTGAATTTGGTTGGAGGAAAACTTTCCTTTGAGAGGGACCTGGGGAAAGCTGCAGGTGCATTTTGTCCCTGCTGCCTCCTCACTCTCCACTGTCTGCAAGCACCATGAGAATTCCAGAGGAATTTCCCCATGGAAAGGGTGGTCAGGGCTTGCCAGGGGCTGCCCAAGGAGGTTTGGATGCCCATCCCTGGAGGTGTCCCAGGAAGGGCTGCAAGTGGCACTCAGAGCTCTGGGCTGGGGGCAAACTGGGCACGGGGCACAGAGTGGACTGGATGTTCCTTGGAAGTCTTTTCCAACCTCAGTGACTCTGGAATTCTGAGATTCTGGAATTCTGTGATTCTGGAATTCTGTGATGCTGGGATGCTGTGGTGAGATACAGTTACATTTCTGCACATTCCTGACAGGCAAAGCCAAATGTTTCCTGTAAACACAGCTCTGGTTGTTTTCTGTATTGTGTATAATTCTATTTATCACCAGGAGAGGGGCAGTGCCCCACATGCCCGCCTGGCCCCAGAGGTGGCTCCGTGCTGCTGGAAGAGTCAGGAATCGCTGAGAAACATCTCAGGTCCGGGGCGTGAATCGGTGTTTGGGGAAGGGAGCAGGAATAAACCCGATCTAAGGATCTTACATTGCCATCTACGGGCTGCTCCCGGCCAATTCCTGTCCTAAGGCACCCACCTGCACCAGCCGACTTGAAAAGGCTGGATTAAATATTTAACATCCCGAGGGAAATATTCAATCCATGCGCTGCAGCCGTGGCCTCTCGTTTCCAGAGCAGGCTGGTGGATCTGCAAGGAAATGAGGATGAAGATACCATCACCATCACCTCTGGGAAGTGTGAAACTCCTGAAAATATTTATACAGCATTTATTTGGTTGCAATATTGATAAGTGATATTTTTCAAAAGGTTAAAGCAACTTTATCTAGCTAAAACTAAGATTTTCAAGGTCACATGGGCAACCTAAATACCTCCATCACTCGTAAAAGAACAGCCTGGTAAGTAAAATTATGTTTTTATTTATAAAAGAAGTGACAGAATCTACTTAGAGTGATTAAAATAAAAAAGAAGATAGTAATCTAATTGAGGATGAGCTATAGAGTGTTTTAATGAGTTCCAATCACTGTCACACCTGCTACCTCCCACTACTCCAGTAGTAAAGAGAAATTGAGAGCAGAGTTTCAGAATCGTGTTTGAAATGACAACATGCAAGTCCTGGAAATGACTTCTAGAAATTCTGCCTAAAGCCTGTCTGTCCCTCACCTGGAATACACCTCTGGCTGTGCACATACATGTGTGTCCATATAAATACATACATGGAAGGGCAAGTTTAAACACTTTAATGATTTTTGAGGATTTCAAACCCTTACATTGTGAAGTTAGAAGCGTGTTTCACAAAATGAGAACTTTTCAGCAGCACCTGTAGCAATAGCACAAGGGAAATTGATTGAAACTAAAAAGGGTCGATTCAGACTAATGATAAGGAAGATTTTTATTAATGTGAGGGTGCTGAGAGCCTGGCACAGGGTGCCCAGAGCAGCTGGGGCTGCCTTTGCTGGAGCAGCCTGGGATGGTGGAAGGTGGGTTGGGATGAGATGAGCTTTAAGGTCCTTTCCCACCCAAACCAACCTGGGATTGCATGGACTCCTTGCACTGCTCCTGAGCAGGGAAATGTCCATTTCCCCAAGAGACTTCATTCCCCAGTCAAATTGCTACGGAGCCATCTTAAATTTGGAGATAACCTTTCCTCACCAGCAGGGATTTTGTCTCCTAGCAACAGCACGAACACCTTGTGAACCAAACCACATCCTCCCCTCCCAGCAGGGCCCCGGGAACATCCCAGTGCTGCTCCTTCCTCCAGTGAGCCCAGCAAAGGGCCAGGACACCAAATGGGACATCCAGCAGCCAGCTGGGGGTCCCAGGAGCAGGACAGCAGGACAGCAGGACAGCAGGACAGCAGGACAGCTGTGCTGTCACAGCACGTTGTCACAGCCTGCTCCCCTGCCCCGTGCTGCTCTCCCCATGCTGGCTGTGGCTGCCTCTGCATCTCAGTGGACACCATCATCTGAATTATCCCCGAGGAACACTAGGAATAGTTTCTTCTCTAGCTGGAGAACTTGTACCACAGCAGGACTAGACTGAATTTGTATCAGCTTGCTTTTCTGGTAAGGTTCACATGACAGCCATCATTTTGGAGGGCAGCTATTTTTTGTTCTTAGCAGGAGTGTGAAATATCAGAATTGCAGGTACTTCACAATGAAGACAACAAGAGGGCAGAGCAGCACCATCACACTGACACATTTCAGTTGGCTCTGAGTCAATCACTTGAAATATATTGTAAAGACCAGCTCAAACGAGCACAGTCAATGACAAAACTGGAGAATGGGCAAGCAGGGGTGATTTTCTTTTCCTGTGCTGAGAGCAGAGTGTCCCAGCTGCTTTGCTGCTGGCAGGGCAGCACAGAGGGTGCAGCTTTGCCAGTGCTCCCATCAGAGCAGGTGCAATGCCCCACTGCCTTGTCCAAGTCCCACAGACTGTGAATTTTAGCTATTACAATTGTTCTAGAACATCCTTATTCAATGGTTCCTTGGAACCTGCTCACTGGGGTGAGATTTCAACATAACACAGAGCACAGACTGGGGAGAAGTGATGTGCACCAGAGCAGTGCAGAATAAAACTTTGTAAACTCTGCATTTCTTCTCTGGCCTTTGCCTTATTCTCTGCCTCTTTTCCTGCCCTGTACATATTTCCCTACTGAGATGTTGAAGCTGCAGAGGGAAGTAAAGCAGCAGGGCTGGTATATTTAACCAAGCACCACAAACCACAAAAGGTTAATGCCCCAAACCAATTCGTGTGTGCATTTTCCTGTCGTTTATATTGCTCCAAATTTTGTTACCCTAATCCACGTTAATATTCATCTCCATTTTATTTTATTTCCCTGATCTTTTTTTCCAAAAACCTGCACAATAATTTGTTCAAGGGACGTCAGTTCTTGCTTAGCTTGAATTGCATCTCTCAAGCTCGGGAGTGCTGTGGTTTTATGAACTTGCAGTGCCACCTAGCACACAGCCCTCACATTATTTTTTTCTGTAGTTTCACAAAGGACAGCTCAAAGCTCTTGCATTAAAAAAAAAAAAAAAAAAAAAAAAGGACAAACTTCTGCTTGGAGTATCTTAAGGACCTAAGGCAAAGTTTTGTTTTTATTAGAAAATGCAACCCCAGGACATGGAGGGTCAAGGACAAGATCTTGTCCTGAGCTCATCCCCCTGAAAACACAGCCCAGCCACGCTGAGAGCTCCTTGGCCAAAGCAGCTTCTCTTCATTCACGATGTCAGCACACCCCAACATTTCAGCAGGGTTTTTGCAGCAATACAAATCATAAAGTTGTAGTGTTTCTCTGAGAATTTCTAAGTAGAGTTTCTCCCAGTGAACAGAGAAACCACTACATGTTAGGAATTCACGAATTAAAGCAAGTCAAAACAAAAGATAAGCCTGCAATAGTAAGAATGTTTGGGCTTAGTTGTGATTTTATGGTCTTTGATTGTTCAGCCTATCTTTAAAGAGTCCAGCACTGCCAAGGTCTGCATTTACAGAACACATAGGCAGAACAATCTCAGAACATGGGAAAAGACTGCACACACATTTCCCACACACTCAGATTTACAATCAAAGGGTTTTTCCCTTCTCCCCAAATCCTTGCTTGGAATGACTGGAAGGAATCCTTTAGTCAGGTGAGAGGGATGTGTGACACAGCACCCACTGTGGGGATTACAGAATTACTGCTACTGCTGCCTTCTACACTTCAGTCTCTTCTTGACATCACAGAAAAGGGAAATCACACTGAAGACAGAAAAATTTAAAGCCCCCCTGGTTTCTAATTCCCAGGAGAGGAAATCCCGATTCCAGAAACTTCCTGAGCTGTGCCTCCACAACCCAGTGACTCTTGGGCACACACCAACACTGAAATTTACTTTAAGTCCTGGCCTTTCATGTTTTCATTGTCCTCTAAACTGCAAGATCTGACTCTCTGTTTACAAATTCACTTTTCCTTCACGAGGCTGCCATTGCTAGAAGCACGGCATGTTGTAATACAGCACGGAGTGTGGCTGTTCTCAAATTTATTTTACCAAAATACACCTTTTCAACTACTAATTATAACGGCATTATTCTTTCTTTTTCCCCGGTGCAATGTGAAGATTAGTCATGACAGGTGTTTTTTTCCTCCTCAGGAAGTAAAGAAATCCATACCTTAATTAATATAAGGAGATAATTACTATACTGAGGTGATGAGGCCTCAGGCAGCTCTGTTGAAATGCTATTTATTTCTCTTTTTTTCATTCAGCTAAGTACAGACACTCCCCAGATGTGCAGAGCTCTTCATGCCAGCCAGCAAAACCAACTGGGGAGTTGCAAGTGCCACAGCAACAGGGAGAAACTCAGAAAACAGGTTTTTGTCCTTGCAGGAGGGAGGGTAAGTATCAATTTTTTTCTCTCTAACCTCCTCATTATCTCTCAATCTCTGAAATCTTCTAAGCACTGACAAAAGCATTTTCTGTCTGTTTTACAAACCTTCAGGGTTTTGTCTCATTACCAGTTAACCCCAGTTTCTCTAGTCAAGCTGGGGAATGCACTGCTTTGCCATCCCATAAACGAGGATGGATGGCTCTGGAAGTTCTTAACGCCTGGAGCTGCTGCAGTGCAGAAATGCACACGGCTTCTAGAGAGAACTGACAGGAGTTCACCACCACGTTCACCATTAGTGCTGTCCTGGAAATTCCCTGGCACAGATTAATTAGTGCTACAGACCAGCTAGAGATTACCAGTAATTATTTTTTTATTCATTTCATGCACTGTTTCAATTTGTTAAGCAGTTTAGAGACTGAGTAGAAATATGATTCCTGTGTTTTGCTGTTTTCCAGGTTACAATTGCTAATTAGGATATTCTCAATCATCACGTGCACAAGTCAGTAGTTATGCCAAGTTTTTACTATTGAATCATAACCAAGGAACACATTTCTTTCCACTTTCATGGATTGATTTACATTTTTATAAAAATAATCAGACAGCTACAAAAATACGCATTTTTCTTGGGGAAAAAAAGAAGGTAACACAAAAAAGCAGTATGGTATTTTTGTCTGTTTTTTCCATGTGATATAGCCATTACAGAGAGAAGATGGACCCCTACAGAACTTACTCTGAAAACGTGTGGGTTTTTTTCACCACTTAAAATTCTAGTACTGAGGAAACGTTGGGTCAATTTTAGCGGCCCAAGCCATGAGCCCACCTTTAATATCCTTAGCTAACACAGAACCAAATTCTTCGGCAGGCAACTCCCGCAGAACCTTTACGGCCTTCTGGGAATCATTCCCTAACTTACAAACGACATACACGGGGAGAGAGCTCTGGCCGTCAGTTCTCTGCTTTTCTTCGCAGATTCTTTCCCGCAAGAGCTGCAGCGCTTGCTCGTCTCTCTGCTCCAGGCTCCGCAGCGGGATGTGCAGGGCGTGCGGCAGGCGGCAGATTTCCGCCTCCACCGGCGGCCGCACATCCAGCAGCACATGCGGGACCCCCGCATCCAGCAGCTCCTTGTATTGCTGCACCGACAGCCTGTCCCCGCCGGGCAGCAGCCGCACAGCCCTGCACTTGTCCGTGGCCGAGGAGCCGCAGAACGCCTCGTAATCCTGCAGGCAGGTGATGCTGGGCTTGTCCCCGCACACGGCACAGTCCGCTTTCCTCGGCCGCAGCTTGATGTTGCGGAACCTCCCCTCGAGGGCATCGAACATCAGCATGTACTGGTTGAAGGAGGAGCCCATTCCCGAGGCGATCTTCAGCACCTCCAGCGCCTGCAGGCAGCCGATGATGCCGGTGACGACGCCCAGCACGCCGCCATCCGCGCAGTTGGTGACGGTGTCGGGCGGGGGCGGCTGCGGGAACAGGCAGCGGTAGCACGGTCCGCCGCCGTAGTTGTACACCACGAGCTGCCCCTCGAGGCGCAGGGCGCTGCCGGACACCAGCGGCTTGCCGGCCAGCACGCAGGCATCGCTCACCAGGTAGCGGGTGGGGACATTGTCGGAGCAGTCGGCCACGATGTCGTACTGGCGCACGAGGCGCAGCGCGGAGCGCGGCCGCAGCGCCCCGCGGTACGGCACGTACTGCACGGCCGAGTTCAGCCGCCGCAGCGCCGCGGCCGCCGAGCGCGCCTTGGGCCGCCCGCAGCGCGCCTCGCCGTGCAGCACCTGCCGCTGCAGGTTGCTCGTCTCCACCACGTCGTGATCCAGCAGCCCCAGGCGGCCCACGCCGGCCGCCGCCAGGTACTGAGCCAGCGGGCAGCCCAGCCCGCCGCAGCCCACCACGAGCACGGAGCTCCGCGCCAGGCGCAGCTGGCCCCGCACGCCCAGCTCGGGCAGCACCAGCTGCCGGCTGTAGCGCAGGATCTCGGCCGCGCTCAGCGCCTCCCGCGCCGGCAGCGGCGGCAGCTCCGCGGGGAAGCCGAGGGCTCCCTCCTGCTCCTCCTCGTCACCATCCTCATCCTCCTCGTCGGCATCCCCCGAGTCCCCCCGCGCCAGCTCGGCCGCCAGCCGCTCCCGCAGCCCGCGCGCTGCATCCTCATTCTCATCCTCGGCATCCCCCGCGTCCCCCCGCGCCAGCTCGGCCGCCGAGGGCTGCCGCAGCCCGCACGCTCCTTCCTCCTGCTCCTGCTCTCCGTCCTCCTCCTCCTCCTCCTCCTGCTCGGCCGTGTCCCCCCTTGCCAGCTCGGCCGCCAGCCGCTCCCGCAGCCCGCGCAGTTCACGCTCCCGCCGGCGGATCTCGGCCCGCAGCCGCGCGGCCGCCGCGCCCGCCATGGCCGCTGTCCCTGCCCCGGCCCCGCCGCTTCCGCCGCGTCACTGCCGCCATGGCGGCGCGGGGCTCCGGCCGCGTCTCCGTGCTGCTGCCCACCTACAACGAGCGCGACAACCTGCCCCTCGTCGTGTGGCTGCTGGTGCGCACCTTCAGCGACAGGTACCGGGGGGGACACGGCCCGGGGGACACAGCCCGTGGGGACACAGCCCGGGGTCGGGGGGGACACAGGCCGGGACAGGGGGGACACAGGCCGGGACAGGGGGGACACAGCCCGGGGCCGGGGGACACAGGCCGGCACGGAGCCGAGGGATGGCCCCGGCTCGGAGCGGGACAAACGCTGGCGGTGCGGGGTTTGGACAGGGCTGGGCGGGGACAGATGTGTCTGTAGGGCTGGAAATGCCCAGAAAGGGACACGGGGGCGGCACAGGTGGGAAGGCAGTGACACCATCGGTGCACAGACAGGTGTCCCCAACCCGCAGCGAGGCACAGAATCACTGAGTTGGAAAATCCCTCCCAGAACACCGAGTCCCCACCGTGCCCCATCCCCACCTTTTCCCCAACCCGCAGTCACAGAAAAACTGAGTTGGAAAAGCCCTCCCAGCCCATGGATTCCCACCTTGTCCCCAGCCCAGAGCTCTGAGTGCCACCTGCAGCCCTTCCTGGGACACCTCCAGGGATGGGCATCCAAACCTTTGCCTGTTCATTGCGAAATCATTCTCGTTTCAGTGGCATCGATTTTGAAATTATCATCATAGATGATGGAAGCCCCGATGGGACACAGGAAGTTGCTCAGCAACTGGAAAAAATATATGGATCAGATAAAATAGTGAGTTGTGTGTTCGGTAATATTTTCTGTTTGATTTTTGGTTTTGGTTTTTTTTTTAATTGGAAAGTACTATAAGTGCTTGAGAACTGGGATGGATTCCCTGGGTTCTGCACTTTCTTCACATCCTTGAACAAGCTGTTGTACACCACTTTAGACAAGTGTGAGCTCATGATAGTTCATAATGCTGCATTCTGACCAAATGTGCAAACTCATGAATTGCTTGCAAAATGTTGTCAGTCCTTGGTGCATTGCTGTGTGCTGAGCAATGACTGGGGTTTGGATAAGATTTAGTTTCATTTTATTTGACAGCAGGAGTAAGGAAATCAGAAAGATAAAAGCTGGGCTGGGATTATGATTTATTTTTAATGTGTCTCATTGCATTCCTCAAGAACGGGAGTTTTAGATTTATTATTTTTGTCTATGTAATATATTACAGGATAACTCTCAGTTATAGACAAGATGCTGTCATTTACTTAGTGGCAGTCAGATACTTTTCCAATCTGTTACTGTGTAAATGCCAAGTTTTTTAAAGTATTTCTGGATTAAGTTGCATTTATGAAGATTGTTTTAAGAAAAAAATATACAGGAAGTTTTAGAGTCTTTTTAAAAACTGTATGGCAAGTAATTTATGTGTTTTCTCTATCTCCTGTAGCTTCTGAGACCCAGAGCAAGGAAGTTGGGCCTGGGTAAGTCCTTATTAACTCTGATTATTAAAAATAAATAAAAGAATCTGCTGGATGCTTTGATTGATCCAGTGTATAAAGGTCCAGAAAAAATCACAGTAAAGCCCAAAAGCAGAAACACATTTTCATCAAGTCATTTGTAAACTTAAAGAAAGAAACTTAAAAGATGCAACTAAAAATCCCAATGTGTTTATAAAACATTTCCCAGAACCTCAGACCTGATCCTCCCTCCTGCCCTGCACCCACTGAGCACAGACTGGGGCTGGGAATTCTTGGTGATCATTTGGAGCCTTGTGGTGCTTTGTAAATGACATTTCAAGTAGTGACCCATCCTCAGGTGAAGTTTCTCTGTGCATTTGTGTGGTAAAAGAGTGAGGACAGTTATTTTTGTTTCCACCAGGCACTGCTTACATCCATGGAATGAAGTATGCCACTGGGAATTTCATTGTTATTATGGATGCTGACCTCTCCCACCATGTAAGGCTGCATTTATGCACTGTGCCTGCAGTCTCTTATAATTCAGGTTTCAGTGGTTGCTGTGATTTTAGCCCTGCCCTGTTTTCTGATCTGTCTTCTTTTCATTTCAGCCAAAATTTATTCCAGAGTTTATCAGGTAGGTGCCGATTATAGTATGAAAGTTGATCTTTATAAATTATTTATGAGGCAGTCTGTGAAATTCTATGCTATAGTGGGTAAAAGATAATTATAAGATTCCCTGAAGTAGCTCTTTATAAGTAGCTCTTTATTCTCTTTATAAGAGAACAATTAACTGTGTTTGAATAATGCTCACAGCCACCCTAACTATTGCTTTCCTATCTTCTTATTCGTTCAGAAGTCTGTAAAATACAAATTTTGTACTGAAAGAGTGATTGTTCTTACTTTGAAATTTGTACTTTGAAACATTCCTTCAGTTTTTCTAATAAAACAAATTGTTTACAGAAAGCAGAAGGAAGGCAATTTTGATATTGTATCTGGAACAAGATATAAAGGAAATGGAGGAGTGTATGGCTGGGATTTGAAAAGAAAGTTAATCAGGTTAGTACTTTTCAGCTCTTCACACAGAAATTTGTTATTTGTAAATTATAATTCCAAGTACTCCATCCTGTAAGCTCTGAACTCTTCAGTTCCCAGAACTGCTGTACTTGCTGGCACTGCAGAATCCCACTAAATACCAGGAGCACCCATCACTGGTCAACTCTTTGGTCAAGAAGGACTGGAATGACATGGGTGGGCTTGGAAAAATGGGACAGTGGCCTCAGACTGGGACAGACACCCAGTTCCATCATCCAGGGAACAAGCTGAGACTCAGACCTGGCAGCTGGGAGGGACACCTCAGCCTGCACAGCTGGAATGCTCCTGTCCCTCCCAGAGAACAGGCAGGAGTTAATGCTGATTTATTTATCCTGCAAGGAATCTGGAGCACAAGCTGTGTTAGAGTCATCTCACAGGAACTGGGTTTGGATTGTTCCTGGTTTTTAATGGCTGAAGTAAGTGCCCATCTTCTTGTACTAAACAACTCTGACACTGATGTTTTCTTTCACAGTCGTGGAGCCAATTTTCTGACCCAGGTCTTGTTGAGACCAGGGGCATCAGATCTAACAGGGAGTTTCAGGTAAGGGTCTGGTTTGCAATTCCTAAAGTTTATTGGAAATTAGGAAACTGCTGGACAGGGAACTGGAGTAAGAACAGACCTTCATTACTGTGGACTGTGAAATCTGTTTGGAAAGGGTGGAAGAAACAGTGGATTAGATTGCAAGAACTGCTGCTCCCATGACCTCGTTAGAGAGTTTTATAAATAGTCATGAGCTGAGTGATTGCAGTTCAGGTTCCTACACACTGTCTGGATTTCTAAATCCCAGAAACTGGGCTTCAGGTTATATTTCCTTTGGAATTGTTGACAGGTTGTACAGAAAAGAAGTCTTACAGAAGCTGATAGAGAAGTGTGTTTCTAAAGGCTACGTCTTCCAGATGGAGATGATTGTCCGGGCCAGGCAGTTGGGATTCACCATTGGAGAGGTATGGGGCAAGCAGGGAGCAATGCACTGTGCTTCCCTTCCCTTCCCTTCCCTTCCCTTCCCTTCCCTTCCCTTCCCTTCCCTTCCCTTCCCTTCCCTTCCCTTCCCTTCCCTTCCCTTCCCTTCCCTTCCCTTCCCTTCCCTTCCCTTCCCTTCCCTTCCCTTCCCTTCCCTTCCCTTCCCTTCCCTTCCCTTCCCTTCCCTTCCCTTCCCTTCCCTTCCCTTCCCTGGACACACATTACTGACTTCTGGGTACTTCCAAGAAGCAGCCAAGATTTTCAAATTAATACAAAGAAATAATGTGTAGAGTTTTCTTCTTGCAGCTTTGTCAGGTGAATGCCAAACCTGAACTTGTAGTTATTTATTCCCCTGGCATCTCAGATCCTTCCCCTCTTCCTGTTGCCATTCCTTCAGCAGCACACAATTTTACAAGGTTCTTCAAAGGAGGGAAGGAAGTCAAAATACACCACAAAGCTGCTTCCTATTGTACAGGCATCTCTTCTCAAGTCTTTACAAATCATTTCATTTTCTCCAGCAGCCTGATTCTATTTCAGACTCGTTCTCTGTCTGTTATTGCCTTGTTATTTTCCAACTTTTCAGCTCTCACAACTTTCTGCTTCTAAACTCTTTGTGCTGTCTACAGTCAATGAAAAAACTCCATTAAATTGTTAGATTCTCTATCTCCAGCAGTTGCTGTCTTTTTTATTTCATTGAATTGCTCTTGCTGGTCTCTTTAAAGATGCTTCACTGGGAATCTCTCTGCAGGAGAAGCTCAGAGCCAATTCTTTATCCTCGTTTCCAGGACTATGAATTGTCAGAGAATTCTGGTGCTTATACTTCTGTCTCTAAACTTCATGTGTGCCATTTCTCCATTGACACAGGGTAGAGCATTTCCTCACAACAAAGCAGCTCTTTTCTTCCACCTTTTTTGCTTGTGGAGCAGCATTCCAGGGAAAAATATTTCTTGAGCAGTGTTGAGAATTGAGATTGAGCTGTGCCAGTTTAAAAGGAGTAAATGGCTGATGAGAACTGACACAGGCTGTGCCTGAGGAGTTGCATGCACATCTCTCCTGTTCTGTACTTCGCCAGGTGTGCAGTGTCCAGCACATGGAATAGAGCCTTGGGAAATGCTGCCTGTGAGACCAACGATAAAACCTCTTGTGCAAGGAAGGCAGAAGTCCAGAAACAACTCAGTGCTTAATTCTTGTGCTGAAGGGTAACACTGGAGCCCCTTCATTAGATGAGACATTAACTATTCTATTAATTATTCTTCATCCTGGTCAGGAAATGCCACTTGGCTCCATACTCAGTGATTTCTGCCCATTTCCTGTAGACCAGCTGTGTGGAGTTGCCAGGATTGTCACTGGGATCATTAAGGTGACACTGCTAAGACAGCAGAGTCATTGCTGAGTCTCTCTGCCTGCCTTTCTGGGCATCTTCTTGTCCTGGGCTCTCTTCTGTGCTGGCCTGACCTGCTGGAATTGTGAGAGACCCTCTGTCTGGCACACGTGCAGGGGGCTGGGGATTTGTGTGTTCCTCTTGCTAGATGATTTCTGCCAGCAAAACACCAAGCCAGTGTTTTAGTGCCTTTTGCAATTGCAATTCTTTATTTTAGTTCCTGAAGTATTTCAGTTTTGCAGACAAACATGATGGAAATCGTTGGATATTCTAACACAGGGTTGGCAGAATGTCCTGTCACGTGTCCCTTGTGTGTGCTCAGAGGAGTGAAAGCAGAACGTTCCCAACATCTCAGGAGTAGTCAGTTCCTCTGGACAGTGTCACTTTGTGAAGGAGGCCAAAATTAATGTGTTAAATGCCCATAAATCCTGCAAATAATCCACAGAATGGCCAAAGACTGATGAAAGCAGGTCTTGTACAACAGGCAGTGTCTTGTTTTGAAATCATCTCGCAGGCAGGGTGAGGTTGAGCTGTTCTTGGGGGCACATTTGTGCTTCCTCAGGCACTGACTCCAAGGCTCTGAGTTTGGCTGACAAGGAAATGCTGGAGGCTTTGGGAGCTGTTAGTTTGCTGTCCTGGGTGGATCATCCAGCCATGAGTAATGTCTTTGGATCAGCTTTAAAGGTGATAAACCAAGTAAATCCACGCTCCCCAGCTCTGGGGCACCATAAAGGCCCTGGTGAGAGCTGGCACAGAGGAGCCAGCCTGCTGCTTCCTCCTCCCCATGCCTGAACAAGCTCCAGCTCAAAAGCCTTTCTTTTGTTCCCAGAATTTCTGATGGTTTTGGTTTTGAACCTCACAAACAATTTTGCTTGTTCCAACAGGTTCCCATCTCGTTTGTGGACCGTGTATATGGAGAATCGAAACTGGGAGGCAATGAAATTGTCTCCTTCCTAAAGGGGCTCTTGACCTTGTTTGCTACAACCTGAGAATTCATCCTGAAGTAATTTTTCTAGACAAACGTTTTCTGATGTCTGTGTAGATCTAATCATATAATAGCAAAAGCTTGATAATTTGTGTGGTGGCCAGAAGACCTGCTGTGACCTAACAATTAAACAACCATCAACAATAAAATAAATAAATCAAACGTTCTGCAGCCCAGAATGCTCCTTCCTACAGAAATGGACTGTATGTTAAACTAAAAATTAATAAAGGCTAATGCTTTTCTATTTTTGTAAAAATAAATTAAGTCTTAATGAAGAACACAAAGCTAAATGATCTTTTGCATTTGGAAATGAATCATTATTCAGCAGAAGCTAAGGATAATTTTGAAATAAAGATGAGGACAATAAAACCCTGGAATGTGTCCTGTCTTTGTCCTGTGGTTTGTAGATATTAATTTAAATAGATACTAATTAATGTCCTTTCTTTCCCTCAGCACATGTGCACATTGTTAAGAAGCAGCTCCAAAGAACTGCTCATGGCTGGGGCAGTTCAAGAGGAAATCAGAGTTCAGTGGTTTGTGCCTAGACTGGAAAGAAGGAATATTCTTTGGATAGGAAAGGGAACCATATGTGTGGAATGATTTGGTATTCTGTGTGTTTGTCCAGAAGCAGATGAGTCCCTTCCCTTCCCTTCTTTAGAAACTGAACATATTTAGAGTCTGTGAAATGGGACCTCACCAGGTTTAGGGAACAGAAGACCCCATTCACCTCAGGGAAGATATTGCAGATTTTTTTCTTATGTCAAGTACCAGTTTGCAAAGTAAAGTCTGTATTTAGTAAAGTCTGTATAAAGATCCAGATCCTGAGGAAGGAAGTACAAACAGAGCAATGCAGCTTTTTATTTCATGGCCTGATAGAGCCAGAACTCAGAAATTATGAAACTCTTGCAATCAAATGTGCATTTGGGAGGAGGATGAGATTATTCTGATAATGGCTTTATATATATCTATATTTAAAATGTCCTTTTTTTTTTTTTTTGTGGATACCTGTGGAGTCTGTGGACACCTGGATCAGAAAATTAATGGTGTGACAGGAGAAACAAGTGTCTTTAAAATGTTGCCTATTTGGCTCATGTTTGTCTGCACTCCTTTAGCACACTAGGTGCACTTGTTAATGTTAGAGAAAAATGTAGAAAGTCTGTAGATAAATTATACATTTGTATTTCAGAGTCATCACTTTGATAAAAAGAATTCAATAAAACTTGCAGTAAAGGTTATTTAGAGCTAGTCCTCTGTTCTTCAGTGGGGTTGTATAGATCCTGATTGTTTCTCCTTTGCTGACTGTTCAAAGCAAATGCTACAGATAGAATTTGCTGTAAAATAATAAAAGATGTTGCTGCAGGTTTTGAATCCACATGTAACTGGATCACAGTGACTGAACTTACATTTTATGACATTTGCCTGTACTTTTTCAGAAAAATACATTTAATTTCATTTGCTGCAGACTAATCAGAACAATAATATACACAGAGATACATCTCTGGATTTAAGGGCCAGTGAAATCTGCAGTAAATAGGTTTCATCTATTTATGTCTCATTTGGAGGTTTCATAGCAAAAAAGCATTATTTTAAGTTAAAACTAGCTGCAAAGTTTGTAATGACCAAATAATGAGGGTTTAGATGATTATTTAAATTTACATAATGCTGATCATTTGCTAGAATGCAAATGAAATCTCATGAAGTTCATCTTTTCCTCATTTTTATGTAGGGATATGTAACTGAAGTCCAGTGTATGAATTATTCATCATCTGACTGCTGCGAATTAGGGTTCAGCTTTTAGAAGGTCCATGGCTACTTCTTTAATTATGAAAATTACCTGGTAAAATTCTTTCATTTCTTGATGAGATGATGTTTGGAGGAAGGTGCTTTCACATACCAATTAGGGTCACAGCACAGGAGTGTTCTGTGTGCTGCAGTGTGTGAAAGTTTGAAATGTGACAGGGCAACAGGTTTTAGGTAAATAGGTGAAATTTCTCACTATGCATAAAGGTGATGGATTTATCAGGGAAAAAAAAAGTGCTATAAAGGAACAAACCCAAGAGCTCCATGGCATCAGCACATGAGCAGACACCACAGTAATGCCTGACAGAAGGAAAAGTGATCTGAGTTTCCAGCTGCTCGCAGGGAGCCCCTCTGAATCCGTGGATCCCATGGACAGGGGAAGCATTAGGAACAGCCAGGCTTTCCTGCCTTGGTGGATAGAAAAACACACATTTCACCAAACACACCATGGAAACCATTTGGCTTTTCTTAGCCAAAGAAAGTCTTGTGATCTTGCTGTTCTCAAAATGTTAGTAACAGACTATAGTGAAACAGCACTTCTATAATCTTTGGAGATCAGGTGCTTGGAACTCCATATAATGTCTTAAATATTCATGGACTAGGGATTTATATAGTGGCATTTTAATTTTCAGTTCCTTAATACCGTGGCAATACTCTCCTTGCCTTGTTTCGGCCACCACAAAACACTGACTTGACATTTACTGAGAATTTCTCATTTCATGTCCTTAGCTTTACAGTTCCACATAAATCAGCTTTTCTTAATTACATCCATATTCATTTCCTATGAAGGCACAAATACTCTGCTAATGCACTTTCTCTATTATACTTTCTTAGGAATCTGTGTCTGCAAGCACTCAATCATCTAGCAGGAGCTTTAATTGCTTCCTGGCTCCCTCAGTTCAGAGCAGGGCTGGAGCTGTTTAATGCAGGGGAGAAGGGAACTCACCTTTGGCACCAGTGACTTCCCAATCCTTGAGCACATTTAGGTCAGGCACAAGGCCCAGCAGTTCAGCCCCTCTGACCCAGGAGGATGCTGAAGCTGGGACAACCACTCGGATCCCAAAGCCTGGCTTATTTATTTTCTGGAATGTGAATCCAGAGTCAGTCCCAGACCCCTAGCTGCTCTCCTTGGTGAGGATTTGTCTGCTCTGACGTTCAGGGAGGTCAGCTTCTCTTTTGTTTTGGGTTTTTGACAAAATCTGAGACTTTTACCTCAGCCTGCAATAAAGATGAACATCATTGTCAATATAAATACTACAAACAGATTTTCCAGTGGACTGTGTAGAAATCCAACTGCAAGGCTCCACAACCTTCTGCATATCAACAGTAAAAAATAATGATGACTAATCAACAATATTTATTTGAGGGTCTATCAGGATCCCAAGTACAAGGCTGGATTGAAATCTTGGCAGAAATGAATTCAGTGACAGATTGCCTGCTGAGCTCAGTGCAGGGATGACTTCAGTGCCAGATTTCAGTGGCTGGCATTCCAGAGCTGAGGCAAATGCAAATCCCAGGATCAGCAGGAGCACGGGGTGTGCAGGGGACAGCATTGCTTATCAAACTGTCCCTTGGCTTAGAACATATTTATTACCTCCCCTGGTCCATGCTGCAGGAGACATGGGCAAAGAAATAATTAGTGCCAAGCACAGCAACTGAGCATCATTTCCTCCTCTGTTCCTGCCACATTTTACCCTCCCTCCCTCCCTCTTCAGGCATTGTGGCAATTAAGAACTTTCTTATAGACTGGTTGATACTGTTCAGGGGGAAATATATTGGAACTGGAGAGAGAAAACCAAATTGCATCTTTTAATCCAAAACTAGATCTGAAAACTCAGCCACTGAGAGGGATTTCCACAAAGCAGAGAGCATAAAATGGGAAGTTATCCCTGCAACGTGGTGGCACCAACTGTTCAACAGAAACTGGCACCAATGCTGGCAGGTGATGAAGTGTCTGATCAGCACAGGAGCTGGGTCTTAAAGATCATTGTGAGACCAGTGGTCTTAATGCTGATTAACTTACTTGTATTTATTATATAATTAATTATGTTGTGTGTGAAACCATCAATAGTTGTTTTAATTATTTTGTATTTGAATAAAACCCAAGCATGACACTGCTCCTGAACTAGGATGAATCAGGGCACAATTTTGACCTGAGACAGCAGCACAATGCATGTGCAATTAAACCTACTCGGTTTGGGAGTGTTAATTGTCTCCTCTCCGGTGTGAAGTGTTCAGTATCTTACAATGCAGTGATTTTACCGATTTTTTCAGTGGCTGTATTGTGAGAAACAAAACCCATTTCTGTAATAGAAAAGGTAGATTAAGTCTATTAGCATCAACTTCTGTACCATTTTGTTCACTCTGTACTCACAGGAGAAAAACGGTGTCAAGGCTCCTTTTCTCCTTCTTCCTCACTGCTTGAATTTTAGCTTTACCATCAATCTTTTCACACAAACTTTGTAAATTCTCATCTTTCTACCCCAGCTCTCTGTTGACAGCTGTCACACTGTGTAAACCACCACAAGAACCCTCCTGAGCCGAATGAGAACAAGATCTTGTCCATCACTCAGGACTGCTTTCACACCCACTCTCATCCTTCCCCCCATTTTCTCAGCCCTGTCATTGCAGATTTTACCCCGAGGCAGGCAGTGGCTCCCTTCTGCTCCAGCTTCTGCTGCCACAGCACCTTTCCTTCCTGTTCCCTACCCTAAAAACCTCTGCCTGCTCCATCCCTCTTGTGCACTGTTTCTGCCCCCTGACACTCCTCTTTCTATCTGGCTCGAATTTCATCCCCTCCGGTGCCAAATTCCAATTTCTAAACTCTGCCCAAATGGTTTTCCATACTGTAATTATGGACTGAGTACCACCATCATGGCTGGCAATGTTCCCAGCTGGAAACTCCTTGGTATTTCTGCTCTTGGGGAACTCTCTGTGCACCTCTAGCTCCACCCCAACCTTATCTTATCTTGTAAGTATACCCAGCAAGATATAAACTAACTCAGATACTTTGACTTGCTCCCAGAGTTCAGGACAGGGAATGATGCCCAACAGCCTGTTCAGTTCTCCTGTCTGGATTGCAAGTGTCTGTGTCTGAGCTGTTGTGTCCTTTGCACAGATCTTTGTGTTGTGTTCATTCCCTTAAGTATCTATCAAATATCATTTCTATCTCCAGCTGCATTATCATGTCTCACTACACTCAGTTCCTCCAACATTCAGACAGTTCTGCTTACTCAAATACAGCCCCTAGAGTAGGTCTGTGGGTTGTTCTTCTGGAGCTGTTGTATTTTTTGTGTTAAGTGATGGCTAAAAAGTGGTCAGTCGTAAGGAACAAATAAAATAGTGTTGAAATAGGAAGGTGCTCAGGTTTGGGGCTGTGTATTTTAGGCAGGAGCAGACTGGCTCAAGCAGCCATGAAGTTAATTGAGAGTTTCTGAATACGGTCCTGACTTAGCAACGTTTCAAAATGTTTCCCAATATACTTCAGTGATTGTGCCATCAGAGAAAAAATATCTGCTCTTGGAAGGCAAAATGATTTTGTTATAGGAAAACCAAACCAGCTCCTTTGCTTTCCTTCCTTGAGACAGATTCCACACGTGTCTCAGAGAACTCTCAAAGCACCTCAGTTCTAGGGGCTCTTAAATGCCAAAGCACCAGCTTTAATTTCAAAGTTTTGTGTATTTTCTGTTTTTTTAAAATTTACATTTCCATAAAAAAAGAAAAGACTGTGTCTTACTGACTTATGACCAACGATGTGAAGATGCCATGGAAGCACCCAGTGAAACCCAGGTGTGACTTGCAGTGACAAGCAAAGCATTTCTATGAGCCACTGAGCCAGAAAGTCTCAAAGCAGCCTCAGAGACATAATAAAATGTCACTAAATTCTTCACAAACATGATTTCAGTGAATTGTGATAAACAGCACGTACAGACTGTCAGGACACCAGTCAATTGAAAATGCAGGAGATCCTTGAGTTACATAAAGTCTAAAGAATTGACACCTAATTGACACTCTGAAGAGGTGACAACTGTTCACTGCTTCTATACTTCAGGGGAGGAATCAAATGGACTTTCCTTTCTAGCATTGTGAGGCTGAACTCCAGTGTGTCACTGAGCCAGAAAGAGTGTGAATGCTGAGGATGGAGGGAATTACACTTTACTTCATCCTCCAAGTGCTTGTGTCTTTCTGAAGTAACAAAAGACATCCATCCCTTTCACTCCTAGAGGGTTTTTTTATTGTGCTATAGAATTCATCCTGGTTTGTTGAAGAGATCTACGTGGGCTCTTGTCCTGATCCAATGTTCTGCTGCAAAGTGGAACATCCAGTGTCTCCGCACAGTTGTGTGGGAACACCCATGCACATGGCTCATCAGAAAGACCACAGCCCTGCCTTTGGGTGCTGCCTTAGGGTGTTAACCCAAAATGTGAAGGCACATGGCAGGGATTTTTGGGACTATCCTGTGCAGGGCCAGCAGCTGGACTCGATGGTCCAGGTGATGCCTTCCAGCTCAGCATATTTTGTGGTTCTGTGACAAATTCAGATTTCAGAGCGTGGCATTGCCTAACTCACACAGCTCCTCTGTCACCTCACAGAACTCCCTGATCAATGCCACTGTCCCAGTCCATGGCAAGCTCAGCAAAGGGTGTCCCAGGGAGGCTCCCACATGGCCATCGCCTCACACGACGCCTCCTTCCCTCCCTGGGCTTGGGCCCTGCCAGCCCCGGCCAGGCTGCGATGGGCACAGCCCCAGAGCCAGGCAGGGACTCAGCGGCTCTGCCAGTGCCACCTCCCTGCTCCAGCAGGGCCACCCCAGAGCACAGGGCACAAGATTGTGTCCGGACTGGTCTGGAATGAGGCTCCACAACCTGTTCAGGGCTGGGCACTGCCCAGGGCAGAAGTTGTGCCTCCTGTGCAGGGCAATTGCTGGGCTCAGTCCCTGCCCTTGGCTCTGGTGCCATTGCTGGGCCCCGGAGCAGAGCCTGCCCTGCACTGTCCCTCCCTGCACCCAGGGACACCCAGGGCTGAGGGCCCCTCTCCAGGCCGAACAGCCCCAGCCCCCTCAGCCTTTCCTGGGAGCAGAGATGCTCCAGGCCCTTCAACATCCCCACAACCTCCGACGGACGGGCCCGGACCGCCTCGAGGCCGGCTCGAAGGCGCGTCGGGCGGGGGCGGCAAGGCGGGCCGGGCCAGGCAGGAGGGGCGGCCGGGCCGGGTCGGGCCGGGCGGTCCCGGGGCCCGCGGGGGCGGAGCGGGCGCGGCCCTGAGGCGCCGCCGCCGCCGCACGAGGCCCGCGCGCGCTCCCGGGGCCGTCCCGCGGTCACGTGCGCGCCCCCCGCGGTCACGTGCCCCGCCCCGCTCGCGCCCCCGCCCCGGCGGCGGCGGCCCCTCAGGACGGGATGTAGTCCCGGCCGGGGGCGCGGCGGAGGGATCCCCGCGCCGGACCCAGCCGCAGGGCGCGGCGCCTCCTAGCGGGGCCGGGGTAGATCCCGCCGCCGCCGCCGCCATGGCCGCGGCCGTGCCGGTGCGCCCCGCGGGGGCCCCCCCGCGGCGGGGCCGTGTCAGCGCCCGGTGCCGCGGGCGCGGCGGGGCCGGGACCGCCGGGACCCCCGGGGCTCCCCCGCCCCCCCGGGGCGCGGCCCCCTCCCCTCCCGCCGGACAATGAGTCCCGTATGCTAATGAGGGTCTGGCGTCACTTCCGCTCTTTCTCGGCCGCCATCTTGGCCCGGGCAGGCTCTGGGCAGCGGGACCCGGCTGTATTGTCTGAGGGGCCCGGGCGCTGCCCCCGCCCGCGCCCCCGCCCCGGGCACCCGGCCCAGTGACCGCCGCCCCCGCCCCCGGGGCCGCTCCGCACCGCCCGCCCCGCACACTGCACCCCCACCCCCGTCATTTCCCCCTTTGTCTCCCCCGCGCCGCCGGCGGCTCCGCTCCGCCCGCCCGCCCCGGGACCGGGCGGCGCCGGGGAGGGTCCGGCGCCCCCCCCCCTCCCGCCCCAGCCCGCCCTCGCAGCGAGGAGAGCCCGGTCAGGTAGGTGCGAGCGCGGGTCCGCGGTGCGACCCGGGCGGGGACAGCGCCCGACCGCCCCCTCCCTCCCCCGGGCATCCCGCGCCGTGCCCGCCGCCCTGCCCGCCGCACCGGGCGTGCGGAGCTGGCAGCGGCCCCTCCCCGCCCGCACACATGTTGAGGAGCCCCGGCGGCTGCGGGGAACGCGGCGCTGCTCCCTCCCCGCCGCCGGCCCCGGCCGCCTCCCTTCCCGAAACGGACGTGTCCCGGCAGCCCGAGGGAGCGGGACCTCGAGCCGCCGGCCGGCTACGGCATCTCCGTGTGCAGCTGCACCGGGCCCCGCCGGCGGAGTTGGAGCTGGAGCGGCGCTGGGGATGCGATGAATGGGAGCAACCGAGGGGTCCCTGCCCGCGGGAAAAGGCGGGATCCGCCGCTGCCATCCCGAGCCGCGGCTGCGGGATGGAGCGCCGTTACCTCACCCATCCCTGCCCCGGGCTACAGTTACCGACACCCGTTCCTCAGACAAAGGCGGGGGACACCGAACCCGGAGCCTCGCAGCCACACCGGACAGACACCCCCGTGCCACGCACCCCCTTCCCCCGGCAGCTGCGGCCCGGGCGGGGGTTCCAAAGCAAGCAGCAGTGCGTGCTCGGTGCTGGGGTGTCCGGGCACCCCCGGTACCTCCCGGCAGCGGCCGCGGGTGTGACACCCCCGGCCCCCCCGAAATGCACCGCAGCCCGGCCGGGGCGCTGTGCGGCGGCAGCCGGCAGGGGGCGCCCTGCGCGCCGGGCACCGCTGCGGCGGGAGCGGGGGGGGGGCACCGGGGGCTCGGACCGGGACCGGGACTGGGACCAGGACCCGGGCACCGCTCAGAACGGGGTACGCGGGTCCGGGGGCTGACCCAGCTCTGGGCACGTGGCTGCAGCCCCCGGTGTGGGGCGAGCCTCGAGGGGCTTTGTCTGGGACCGCAGGGCAGAGCCCCCGCTAGCCGCTGTTTGCTGTTTGTTGGGTGTATTTAAGCTGTTTGGTAGGTGTCAAAGAGGTTTGCATTCCTTATAGAGAAAATCCCCTTTTTCTTAAGTTGTGGCTTTCTCCTAGCTATGTTTCCATTTATTTTTGCTGCTATTTTCTATTTCTGTTTGGAGGTGTGAGGGAACGGAGGCAGAGGATTCCCACCTGTCAGGGTAGAATGGATAGAATGGACCGACCCTAGCTGGCTGCTGTGCAGCTCAGCCCTGGGTGCCCCAGCACTGCTCCCTCCTGCAGGGTCTCCTACTCGGGAAAACTTTCACTTCAGGACTCTGCAAACTCATAATCACAAGTTGTCATCCGTCTAGGTGAGAGAGATGGATCAGTCTGCTTAAGAAACAGAAAAGCCTTTTTTTTCTGCTTCTAATAACAAACCAAACCAAAGCTTCGTTCCTTTGCAGATGTGCAGTTGCAGATGTTGGGCAGTAATTTGATATCAGTAGATGGACATCTACCATGATTTGTGCTGAAATCTTAGAAGAGACAACAGAAGAGAAACACCCTGTTGTTAAGAGAATTGCACCAGATACTGATGGGCTGTAACATAATGGTTACCTTTCCTGAAGATGATTACAGCAAATACTTCCAACTTAATTGTAAATAGAGGTGTCCTTTTTGGCACACAACAAATAACTTGTTCTCCAAAAGTGATACTAAACTAAATGTTTCTGCACTCTTTTTGGTGGTTAGCTGCCCTTAGCTCAACTTAGTGTTGTTTCTTAGTTAGCATTCAAGAGTGACTTTTTGGTATCCAGTAGACAGGAGATGCTCCCAGGGGACATCTCTGAGATCATCGAAAACTGATATAGTTTTAGTGGCCCATTACTAAATAGAAATTTTTTAAATTGAAGTGCTGGTTCATCAGACAGGTTTGTAGAAGGCATCTTTTAGGGTAGCACTGTTTATGCTTCAGGGATATTGTCATGAGGAGCCTGTAATTCACTCCTGTTCGGCTGTTGGATGTGCAGGGGGTGAGGAAGGTGAAAGGTGACTCCTTTGCCTGTAGGTGAGACAGACAGGTGTCACAGCTGGGAATGAAAAGGCTGCACAGGAGAGGAACTTCCTGCCTGCTTTGGAAAGTTCATGCCCTGCAGTGTTAAGCATCAGCTGCACAAACACAGCGCCCAGGAACGGGTGTGTGCTGCTCAGGCTGACAGGAGGAACCTGATGGGTTTTCTGTGTGTGTAGGGCAGAAGTTGCCCGTGGCCACAAGTGCTCCCTGGCATTGCCACAGCGTGTGAGTTCACTGTGAACTCTCATTTATTGGTGCTGCAGGGAAATGCAGGACACGTGTTCTGGGGCAGGTGAGTTGTGCTGCTCACACGCTGCATGGTGAATAATGGGTGATTATTCCAGCTCAGCTTTACCACTCTGTAATAACATCAACACTGAAAGTAAACATTGACGTTTACAGTAGGATTCCTGGAACACGGAAGCATATCAGAATCTTATCAGTAGTCACAAGTCATACAGTCCAAATGTATATTTTATAGCTTGTTATTAAGATGGCAGCTGATTTGATGGATGCAAAGAAAGAAATTGAAACAAGTGATTTTGTGGCAGCAAGGTGCTCTTGGGTTCTTGTTTCTTTTGAGGTGGCTGCAGTTAAGATTTAGCAGCTCAATAGGAAATGCATTGGGGTGGTTTTTGTGGGGTTTTGTTTTTAGAAAGGGGAAGTTATCTTTGCTCCACTATTTGAGATGTTTAAGGGAGACAAAATTCCGTTGGGAATGAACAAAGCAGTATCAGATCTGAGGAGGACCAGTAGGAGAAGTGCCAGGAGAGACAGGGAGCACCTCTGGGGCAGCAGCTGCTCCCTGTGTTTCACAGGTGCCATTGGAGCTGCTCTACCTGCATGGGCAAGATTGAGGAATTTTTAGAAGTCATAAGTTCAGCTGAGTTTGTATATTAATAATGCTACATTTAGTGGGATTATTTTCTTTAAGATGCATGCAACATGCTTGTTTAAAAAGGCAACAGCAGACTATGCTGGCCTATATCTAAACAAACATCACACGATTTTTTTTTTTGTATATTGACTCAAGAACTGCTCTGTGTCTATATTTTTATATATATATAGGGTATGGTTCCTTTAAACATAATTGTAACAGCATAATTTTTAATGTGGACATAGTTCTGCTCATATAAATAAATCTGTAGCTAGAGGTGTTTCTTCATAGTGTAAGAGATGGAGATGGCTCTGAGTCTCTTTGCATTGGGAGAACAAGAACCCATGTTGATGTTAATTTAGTTTTATTAAAAGTAAATCCCATACTTTCAGTATATGTGGGAGGTTTATTTGCCTCACCTGACACATTAGGGAAGAATGCCCTTGCTTTCCTAGGCAGGATGGCCAAATTGGCTGTTCCTTTTGAGCTTTCAGGAGGAACTTAAGTCTGGTTTAAAAATCAGACGGGTGTTCCAGATTTGAATTAAAGCTTCTTGGAAAGGGTGTAACTCCTGTTTATCTACCTGAGGGCCGTGTCCCTCCAGGCAAGAACTGCATTGTTCAGAGCTTCACTGCAGCTCTGGTGTCAAAAGGCAAACTGGAGCTTGTATTTAGTGTCTCTGATTTCTCTGTAGTGCTCTTGAATGTGAATGAGAACTGATGGTTTGGAGTAAGACTGGAGTAAATGCCATTTTTTTCTGCAGTGAGTCACTGTCAGTAACCGACATTTATGTCTTTACTGTTGTTTGTTTTATTTTGTTTTTTCAAGGTGGCATTAGAGATTATTTAGATGAAAACTAACAGTGGCTGTTGATTCCAAGGCCTGTGTAGTTGACCCTCTGGACACATCACACCTGCAGATGTATGCAGATCACATGGCAAAAATCTTTCATTTAATATTTACTTCTCAAGTAATATCTAAAACAATTTACAAGAAACAAAAATAAAGCAACTGTGTGAGCAGCTGTTCCCTGAGGGAGCACTCCAACTCCTCCAGTGCTGCAGGTGGAGGAAAGGGCTCCTCTCAAGCCTGCCTTCACTGTTGGCTGTTTCTTCCCTGCCCCAGCTCCTCTCCAAGGTCTCAGCCAATGCTTTCTTTCACCCTGTTCTCTCTCTGTGTGCACTGATTTCTGATGGGACTCTGGATCTCACAGTTTGTGCTCGTGCTGCAGCTGGGCCAAGGAAGCTGTTGGTGATGCAGCTTCATAGCAGCAATAGTCAGGGGACAAAATGGCTCTGGAGATGTAAGTGGGCAAGAGAGCGGTCTTAAAATGTTTTTTATCACCTAAATAGTCAAAATCAAGTTTGTGATCTTCTTTTCTGTTTTGTTTCCCCATTGCTGCTATGAAGCCCTTTGCCTGTTGGAGGTTCCTGAGGCAGATGGAAGACAGCAGTAGCTGAGGTGGACTAACGCTGGAATGTAGGCAGGGATTGGAGCCCTTGGGAGCTGTGCTTAGACAGGAAGGGAGAGAGGTAAGAAATGTGCAGTGTAAGACTCATCTGAAGCTCGTGTTTACAGCCTTTCCCCGTGGTGTAATGGCAGCGTTTGTGCCTCGCGTGTGTGAAGTGTAAGGCAAGGGAAAACAAGCAGCACCAGCCTCCTTCAGTGCCTATTTTTACCCTTGGAAAACTCAGATGCAGCCAGTTGGCGAGATCCCTCCAGTGTGTGATGGATCTGCTGTCTGAGACAGCGTGGATTGGCAGGCTTTGGATGAGCTGGGGAAAGTATTCGTGTGCTCTTTTGTGTGCTGGTTTGTGCTGCCCCTCACACACAGCCGTGCCTGGGGCTGCTGAGGGTGCAGCAGGGCTGCTCTGGGTGTGAATACCTGAGTGTGTGTGAGTGTGTGTGCTGTGTGTGTTTATCTGTGTGTCTGTGGTCTGTGTGAGTATATCTCTGTTGTGTCTGTGTGTGTATGAGTGTTTGTCTGTGTGTGTTTATCTGTGTGTGTCAGGGTGTCTGTGTTCTGTGTGTCTGTGTCAGGGTGTGTGTGTGTGTCAGGGTGTCTGTGTTCTGTGCTCTGTGTGTGTCAGGGTGTTTCTGTGTGTCAGGGTGTCTGTGGTGTCTGTGTTCTGTGTGTATCAGGGTGTCTCTGTGTTCTGTGTGTCTGTGTCAGTGTGTGTTTGTGTGTGGGAGCTGCCAGGGCAGGGCTGGAGCTGTTTCCTGCTGCCCCTGGGCTTGGCCGGGTCCCAGCAGCGCTGTTTGGGTGAGGGAAGGAGCTGCTCTGCCCCAAACCACTCCTCTGGCTGCATCGGGGCTCTGCTCTGGCTGGTGACACAGTGCTGATGTCAGGAAACATGACACAGAGGGCAGGGAACCGTTCTCACTTGCAATCTCCCAGTCAGGATAATCCAATCATAAATTACGTGTATATTGATTATTTGCTTTGTTCTTGCACATTTTACAGCGACTATTGTGCTGCTTTGTTTAATTAGACAAATGTTTTTGTGAGCTTTGGATTGAAAATTTTAAGATGATTCTTGATTTGATTTAAATGGTAACTGCTCATTCATTAATCACGCGTCTATTTCCAAAATTATTTTTTAAATTCTGGAAGTGTTCATGCTTAGCTACAATCTAGATGAGGATTATTTTGGAATTGTAGAGCATATTCATGCAGCCTTTTTTCCTGATCACTGAAGTGTAGATATCATGGTGTAAGCAAATAATATCCTTTGTGCTTCAATGATCTCCAGTCTGGATTTCAAATTTCTGCAAGATGTGCAGCCTTTATTGCATTTCACACCAAAATCTTTTAGAAATAGCCCTGAACAAGCCTGGCTCTCACAATGAGGATGTGTATTGAATATTGATTTAACTGCCCATGTTGTGTGCATATAAACATTTATCTGTGGAGGTCTTGAACAGTCACAAAAGATTTTCTCTAAGATGGCAGGAGGAGTGCAAGCCTAATTCTGGAGCTGCGAGTGCCTCTAATTCAGGATTTCCTGTGCCCTAGAGAATGGACACGATTTCAAAGTGCTTTTCAGAATGCAGTAGAGGTTGCCAGAGTTGATGTGGCCTTTATCACGTGTGTTGAAAAGATCCCTCAGAAAACATTCCACTACAGCTCCCAGCATTCTTTAGCATACCTCAGCTTACATCATCAAAATCAGAAATCCCACCAGGAGTTCCCAGCACAGCCTAGGGAAGCAGATTGTTCATCAGAACAGAAATGAGGAGTTGTGGTTCCCAGAGCAATCAAAATGTGACCATTGTGTGTTTCACGTGGGGACACAGAGATGCCCCAGTGCCCAGGACTCCTCCTGCTGAAGTGAAGTTGATGAGGAAACAGTTAATTCCTGCTCAGATTTGCAGTGAGTGTCCACACCCACCAGATGGAGCTTCGGGCTCCAGTGGAAAATTCCAGAAATTGAGTAAGAATGAGAAAGAAGTGTGTGAATGACTTAGGAGATGCCTGTCTGCTGGCCTGCAGAAGGTGGGTTTTAGCCTTAAATAAAGAATGAATGGAGGCTGAGGCATATCAGCCCTACTGATTCCTTTCACTCCAGCTGCCTTCCATAGTTCTTCCTCAGATGGGAAGTTGGGACTTCTTAATGCAAGAGTCAAGCTGAGGCTAGGCAGCAAACCCAAACAAAAAGGTATAAACCAGAATTTCATACACCTTTGCTGAAAATTGCCTGTAACCACTGAAACAAGATGTTAAAAGTTTTTAGTCTCAGAATTTCCTCCCAAGGATAAGGTGTTTTGTTTGTTTTTTTTTAGTACCACATTTTAGATGGACTTCTCTCCTGAGGCCATGTTTGTGTAGGACGTCCTGAGAAGTGGTGTGAAATGGTCCTTTTGTTTTGACACACGACTTGAAACTGGTTTTGGAAGTTGCTGATCTAATCTCTGAAGTGGTTTTTAATATTTTTAAATCCTTGGCTTTTTGACAAAGAGGCTGTTAACAAATTGCCTTTTTGCCTGTGAGGGAGAGCTGGAGTGTGTCCTGTGCACAACATGGCTCAGGTCTTAGAGTGCTTTGTCCAGGTAGCAGCTTCTAGCTGGGGATTTCTGTCAGCTTGATAATCTCAGTTTGGAAGCTGAGGTTTTTAGAGGGTGTAATTTAGGGTTTGTGTTGATTCCCCTTTCAGGTGCCCAGTCCTGTTTTGGGTACAGACCCAAGCAGGAGGGTTGGGGCTGGCTCTGCACCCCAAATCCCTGCTGGGGCTAAGCTGTGAGCAGCTGAAGGACCACCCTGCCCCTGGGCTGGAGCTCCCTGCTGCAGGTGGCTCAGGGGCAGGCTGAGGAGGTGCTCTCCAATGGAAATGTCACTGTTACAAAACAGGCTCCCTCCAGGATTAGAGGGATTGCAAAAGGAGCCCTCAGTTGTCTGGCATTTCAGATGTGCTGCTGAACTGCAAATCTCATTACCTTCACAGGAGTGTGGGTGCACAGCCCTCACAAAACTAGGCCAGAAATGCTTAAATAAGGAGGAAAGGGAAGAGTCCAAGGGAAGAAAGTGAAAATGTTCAATGTCAGCCAGTGAGAGGTATGTTGGAATAGACTTTTCAATCACTGCAGGGAGGAGACAGTTAATTACAACTCTTACTTTCAAGGAAGCTCTTAGTAGTTTCTGTTCTCCCAAATTCTCTGTTCTCTCTGATACTTCTACTCCTTGTCCACTTGCTCACTCTTCCCTGAGATAACCCTTGTGCTTCCTGGCTGTCACTGTTCCTAGCTCAGCTATCCTGGAATTGCCAGGTCCCAGAGTCCCAGGGACAGGCCATCACTGTCCTCATGTAAATATAGAATATTCTACACCATCACACCACAGACCAAAATTTAACCTGCATACACAGAGAGGCAGCTTTTCTTGTTGCTGTGGGAACCACAGGTTCATTTTCTTGCATATTTTCCCTGTATTTAAGAGATTTCACTCAGTGTTGCACTACCAGCCATTTCTGCAGATGTTTCATGGCTGGCTTTCAGAGCCTGCTATGAAAGGGAGTTCACTGGGCAAATTGTTAAAAGTTACCTTGTTTCAAAAGCAGAGTAGGGAAATAAAAAGCACAGTATCAAGTCTTGTTTCATCTTGCTCAGGAGCACAGAGCTGCTGCCAGCTCTGAGGTATGGTTCTGTGTTGGGCTGTTAGGTATAAACCAGTAACTTCTTCACCTTGAAATACTGGCAAAATACTGGCTAAAATCAAAGGAAATTGGATGACATAAAGTAAGAAGCATGCCAGATGCTTGGGGATCCTTGTGAGCAGCACAGCCCAGGGAAATGATCTTCAGTGTTTGGGAGACCCAGCATGGGCTGAAGTACTTCCCTGAGCTCAGCATCATCAGCCTGATGCAGTAATTGCCACTGATGTGCTCTCGAGGCTGATGGCTCCTCACCCACAAGTGTGTTTGCTGCAGGGAGGGCTCCCTGGGAGAGAGTTCATGTGGACTTGCTATACACACGGGGATACAAAGTCTGCATTCTGGTCAGAAAATGATACAGTGTGAAACAAAATAACCCATCATCCATGGCTGGAGGTGTGGATGATGCTTTTGGTGAAGTACATGCAATATTCCGATATTCCGTTTTGCTGTCATGTGAAGTATTTTAAAAATGTTGTCTTTTTTAATTTCTCAAAGTGTGTAGTGTCTTGTGTTGGAAGTGTGCTTGGCAGAGAAAAGCATTCTGTCCTTCAGGCTGTTCTGTCTGAATAATCAAGAGATTAAAATCTAACAATTTATATTGCCTTATTCCCTGACAGAGTAATTATTAATGACTCAACAAGTTTTGCTTTTATAAACTTTAGATTTGGTAGTTTCAGATTTCATGGTTCTAATGTTAGGTGCTGTGTTTCCAGTCTGTGCAAGACTGACTTTGTATCCGTGGGTGATGTCAGCTGGAGAGGGATCAGTCTTCCAACAAAGTGTGATCATTTACCTGCCATTCCCCCAAACTTCCCATCCCCTGCCAATTTTAATCGGAGTGTTTTCCAGAGGAATGTGTGTCCCCTGTCAGATGTTTCACTGTCCTGTAAGGTGGGGCCTGTTTGTGTGGGAACCTCCAGGGTGGTGCCAGTGTCCCTGAGGTGCCCAGGGCAGCTCAGGTGAGGTGCTGCCAGCTCAGGTGAGGTGCACATGGCGCTGCAGAGGGTGGATGGATGTGAGGAGGAGCATTCCCAGCCTCTGCACTGCTGAGTTTCAGAGCTGGTGCTGTGTGCTGAAATCAGCCCACAGCGATCCTGGGCAGTGTCCCCCAGCAGAATCCGAATGGGTTTTTGGAGCACAAAGCTGCTCAGCACAGCTGCCCTGCACAGGCACGGGCTGGGCTTTGAGCCTGTCGGTGTGACACTGCCCTTATGACAGCTCTTATCTCTTGTCTCTGCTCTGTTTTGTCCAGCAGGATATGAGCCTTCCTGTGTGCCCGGGCCGTGGGCTCCCCCGGGGGCTGTAACAGAGCCCTGAGGGGCGTTCTGCAAGGAGAATTGGCTGTGGAGGCTTGTGCTTGAAACTTGTCCAATGAGTGTGAGACGCCCAAGCACCATTCATTTTGGAGGTAAATGCCTCGTCAGAAGTACTGCAGACATGGGGAGGAGTAAAGATTGTCGTTTGGCAAAGTATGGGCAAAAAATAGTTGAAAATATAGTTTTGACTGTTCACTTCTGAGGTTTGGACATTTGGAACTTAAAGGAACACCAACTTGGACTCCAGAAAAATGGAGAGGTCGGGGGGCTTTGGGTTCAATCACTCTGCAGCTTCCCTGCAGATTAATGGGTTTGCTGGTTTAAAATTCTCCCTCTTCTGTCGGTTTAAAACCATCAGAGGTGAAAGTGAAAGCTGGTTTAGACAGCAGGAGAGGTGACTCTGGAATGTTAAACAAACTGGGGGAAACACTCTGACTTGGAATAGGGCAGTTCAGAGATCTGCAGTTTAAATTGGATGTCCCTTTAAGTTATTCCTTGGAATATGACATGGCTTATTTCAATCTCAAGTGAAATGTTTAATTTTGGAAATTCGGCTGAAATGTTCTTTATTAAGGTATTTTCTATCATTTGTCTATAAACTGATCAAAGTGGGCTGTATAAAGGGAGGGGAGGGAAGAATCCTGTGAAAAGATTAAACCATAGGAGGAAAAACCTCCAACAACGAAACAAACAAAAACAAATGAAAGAAAATACAGCAGTGACAGATTGAAATGTTGGTACTTGCCTTGGGTAGGGGAGGGAGAATCATTTGCATGATGTGTTTCATTGCAATTTACTTCATGTTATTGTTATTGAAATTGAACCAGGTTACTGATAGAATTGTAATGATAATGTACATTTACAAAGCTAATGAGTTAAGTTTGCTCTAGTAAACAGCAGTAATGTCCTGGCACCCAGCCCACAGAGAACTGAAACTATGGTACAGATTTGCAGTGTCTGGGTTGCACTGAGGATGCTGATCCTGGGCTCCCGTTGCTTTTTGATTTTAATGCCAACTGTTACTGAGAAATATTTAATACCCAAACCCAGGCTGTCTGGTAGAGAGCTACCCTTTTAATGAAGTAATTTTTAGCATAATCTGAATTTTATGTACTAATGTGTTACCACACTGCATGAATTTTTTTGATTATGGTGTTTGACTCTGCTGCAGCCCTTCCTTTTTAGCATTATTATGGATATTAAGGAATTTGGGGTTGAATTATTGGAATGAAAAGCATGGGATCATGATACAGACCTAACAAAGGCACTGGACCAGAGTAGAGGGTTTAAGTGTGTGGGGTGGGGTGTATTGTAGGGGAAAGGAACAGCTTTTAGAATAAGGGTTTGAAACATTGCTTTTTCTGTAGGAAAAAGATGGAGTATTGCATGCTGGGAACAAGTGCTTTCCATAAGGTAGCTAAATTTTAAAAGTACATTTGTTTCATTTTGTTTTAGGCTTTGCTCTTAAGTATTGTAATCTAGTAACTTTGTCCTTTCTGCAGTTTTCATTTTAAGTAGACCTCTGCAAATCTTTCTTCAAAACTTAACACAAACTCAACCAAAAAACTCAAACCTGGCCTACAATTGCAGTTTGCCATTTCTGAAACATTGCTCAGTGCTTGCAGAAAAAATATTTGAAGGTTATCAATGATGGTATAAATTCTTCCATGATTTCAAAATTGCAGGTACTAACACTGTTACATTTGAAAACATGAATGTGTTGGGTGACTACAGAGGAACTACCAAAAGTAAAAGCAATTTGTTCAATGTAGTCTCCATTGACACCTCTTTAGAAACAAAAAGCCTCAAGCCTCAAAACATCAACCCCAAGAAGCCCCACCCCTCAGGAATGCTCCAAATAAATAGTCTCATTTTTTTCCCCTTTGTTCCTGTGAATAGCAAGACATAACACACTTGGAGGAAGTCTGGGTAGATGAGTCAGGACTTATTTCATTAACTGCAGTTAAATGTTTTGGCCAGGTTTCCCCAGGAAACAAAGCTTACACAATTTTTCAGATTGTGCCTTGTCTCCTAATCCGTCCTCCCAGCCAAGAGAGCCATTTTCACCCAAATTGGGTGGAGATGGAGGTCTGGAAAGAAAAATGAACACCTTTTAAGTTGGATTAAATGTATTTGTCCAGGAAGAGAGGAGACAATTCGAAGATCCCCAAGTTCCCTTCACACCTCTGTCCACACACAGCCTGTTCCTCCTGGAGCAGCGATGCCAAGGGGCTGCCAGAGGCTCTGGGGGAGGAGGAGCTGCAGGGAGGGGACAGAAATGCCACTGACCCAGCTGGGGCCAGCCCAGGCTCAGGAGGGAAGAGGAGGAGCAGGGCATTGCCTTGACTGAGTGTGTGGAGCTCCAGAGGAGCTGTTGTGCCTGACTGAGTGCATTATCCCATGGATCCGATATTATTGCAGGTACAGCAGCAGCTCATGATGCCCCGTAAAGCTTTTCTTTCCCAGAAAGAAAAGCAGGCTCGTGCCAGGGAAAGGGATATGTTAAAAAAGAGGAGGAGGCGACAAGACTATCTCAAAAGAAGCGTGGAGCCGCAGAAAAATACAGAAACAATAAAATGGCACAGGGATGATGAGAAGAGGAGAGAAAATGAGCAAGTTAAGGACAAAGATATCAAGAAGCGGTGGAGACAGGATGAGAGAGAACGACGAAAGAATGTGGACGCTATGAATTGGCACAGGGAAGAGGAGAAGAGGGAAAATGAGCGAGGTAAGGACCAAGAAGGCCAAGAACCAGCAAAGAAAGGAGGAGAGGGGGAAAGAGCACGGATGGACCTTGTGAAGCAGCAGAGGATGATGAGGGGGAGAGGGGAAACAGAGGAAGAGCAGTTGTGTTTTATAAGCATGCACAGAAATAACAGCAAATAGTATCTGTTGGTTTAAAATTGATTAAAAATCTGCTTTAATGAACTAGAGTTCTTACACTGCTGATTATTTTAGTAAGACAAGATTGAGCTGAGTGTGTCTGAACTCACAGTCACGATGGGACAGAACAGGCTGGGTTTGCACCTTGCTGATACAAATGTCTGTTTTGCACACTTTTTCACACCTAATGCTTTGTTCAGCACTGTAGTTGGTAATTCGGCTTGTCACGTCACCAAAAAGCTCAGGTTTTCTCAGTCTTCATAATGGGAATAAGTGAGAATATCAGGAAGAGAAGGGTCAATCTCAGGTGCTTGTAAGAGAAGGTAAAACTGATGCTTTATTTCATTCTTTTTAATTATATTCCTAAGAGGGTTGTAATCACATCTGCACAGTTTTATTCTGAGGTCAGTTATTTAGCAAAAGTTGAATGGAAGTGTAAATTTCATTGAATGCTTTTAAGAAACATTCAGCTCAAGAGATAAAAAGAAGAAATGAGAAGACATTAAGAAGAACTTTTTCCCTATGAGGCCCTGACAGAGATATCCCAGAGCAGCTGTGGCTGTCCCATCCCTGGCAGTGCCCAAGGTCAGGTTGGACACTGGGGCTTGGAGCAGCCTGGGGCAGTGGGGAGGTGTCCCTGCCATGGCAGGGCTGGGAATGGATGAGACTCAATGTCCCTTCCCCTACCCAGGCCATCCCATGATGATCCTGTGAAGAAATGACTTTAGTGCAGGGGGGTAGCTGGAGTGAAGAGCCCTGGCCAACTCGTACAGGTCTGGGGTGTCTGAAAAAGATGAAAGGCCCTGGGCACTCGGGGGGTTGTTTCCAGCTTTTGGGGATCCCATCACTCGTTTTCACTTGTCATTTGCCAGTGCTGCTATCCCCAGACCAAGCAGAGTGCAGGTTCCTGCTCAGTCAGTGCTCAGGGTCCCCCACGTTCTGTGCCTGCTGCTCGTGGGAGGCTTCCCTGGCAGTGGGCAGGACATGGTGCCATTTCCAGTTCAGCATAAAGAGAATAAAACCTAGAGTAGGTTTGCTAGAAAACCAGAATGGTGCTGTCATGGTTCCTTTACACAGCAGCATCTTCCCCAAATGGTTTCTTTAGGTCTTTATTTCTGGTTGAAAACCATTGTTTTACTCTGCAGCCTGTGACAGTAGAAATCCATTGTGCTTGGTTGTTCTGTACCAAAGCTGAGACACCAACCAGGCACAGGGAGAGCCCTGAATAATGTCCAGGCATGAAGGGAACACAGTGGGGCACATCTGGAATATTGGCTGAAGGTTTCAGTGGAGAGAAAAAGGCTGTGTTGGTGTGAGGCCTGGTGCACCCTTCCCAGCGTCACAACAGCCTGGTTCCCTGTGGGTGCTGTGAAGCTGCACATGGGAAGATCCCTCATTTCCTGGGCTGGATCAGGAACAGCCCAGCACCTCTTACCTGGGGCATCAAAGGGGGGTCCTGACCAGGGCCAAAGTACATAGGATACACTGGAGAATAAAGATTTCAGTAACACTAAAATAGAAGCAGCTTTTGCAGTGTAGGGACAGGTGCAGGCTTTCTGTCCTTTATTCCCTGTGATGATTTGACTGCTGTGGGGTTTGATGTCTCTCCCTCTGTGTCTGAGGACACACCTTGTGTGGGGTCACAGTGCAGTGCTGGGGCTGAGATCAGAGGGAGGGCTCTGCACTGGCACAGGAGTGCAGTGAAGAAAGCATTCACTGCTGCAAATGTGAAATGAGAACTTTGAGTACAGTGCTTCTAAGTTAGCCATCTTCTGCTCTTCAGTAACTTGTCTGCTCTGCTTCCATTTGGCTCCTGAATTGTTCTAGGAGTCAATACCTGGCTGTGAAGACCTCTGTGCTGGGAACTGCACAGACAGAGCAAAGGAAGGTTCCAGATACTGCTCACAGTCCCTGTGCTTGCTTTGCCATTCCTTGTGCCTGGTGCAATCAGTTTGTGTGTACACACACACTGAACATGAGGGAGAGCTCAGGATCTGCCTTCTGAGGCACCTGGAGATCCTGCCTGGATATTTCTAGTCAGGGTGGTGTTGGAGTTGGTTTTAAGCAGTTGTTTCTTCATTCCACCCAGCACTTCAGTGTGGATTGATGTGGTCAGAGATGCTCCAGGTGACTTCCCTCAAACATCAGCTTTGGGTCAGATAAAGGATGCCTCATTTCCAGAGCAGCATTAATGCCTAGATAATTATTTGAGAGGCTGCTTAATCCCAACTGCTTTTATGTCCTCATCCAAGGAGGTGCTAGCAGAATGATGTTTACATTGCAGTTGGAGTTACTTGCTGTAAATAGAAATTGATGGAGATGCTAAAAGCTTTTGTTGTAGTCACAGCCTGTAATAATACCAGACTGTATCTGGCTCTCCACTCACTATGCTCAAATAGTTAGACATTGCCTAAATAAAATGAACTGTATTTGCCTAAGGAGGAGGAGGAGTTTTGTTACAATTGGGTGAGTTGGATTCACCTGTCCAGCAGAACTTGCCAAGTAAGGTTGATGTTAAAAGCTGACATTTGAAAGTTCAGGTTTCAGGTGTGAAGATCTAACTCTATCCTCTGTTATGATGGGTGGTGGTAGGAAGATCCAGGGAATTTCATTTCATGTCTTTAAAATTTGACTGAGGCAGGCAAGGGGCAGAGACAAGAAGCTGCTGCAGATAGATCAGAGATGTTTTCAGGCAGTTGTAAATAATTGGCTTTCTTTGAGTTTCTGTGTGTCATGGTGCCTGTGGCATGTTCAGCTGTATTAGACACAGGAGTTAAGAGAAGGCATTTGGTGCCTTTGCTGAAGAAGTCCAGTGGCATTTTGAAATCAGCTGTTTGATATCAGGCAGTATTTTGAGACTTGTGGCTGACTCGGGTACAAGTGATCAGTGCCTAGAGACAAGCTCTGCACTGACTCTGGCTGTGTCACAAGACCAGAAACTCTTTTCTTTGCAAGCACAGGGCTTCATTCTCAAAGTGGGGACTTGGGTTTCAAGGAAAGCAGCCCAGCTTGCCAGGAGCTTTAGCATGCCCTGTGTTCATGCACTGCTCTTTCTGCAGTTCATATTAATCACATTAATAACATTGCTGATGATCTCCTTGGATTTGAAATTGACTTGAAAATATTAATTCAAATCCTGACCATACTTGATTGAGCTGCTTCACTGAATTTTTTTCTGAAAAATGGGATCATGCAGTAACTGGAGGTGTTTCTGAAGCACTGAAATCACTCTTCATGTCTTTAAAAGGGACCTGGCTTGCTCTAGGTTGTATTAAACATTGTTTTTCAGTACAGATGAGGATGGATAGAGCATAGGAAAAGAACAGTTCATGAGTTGGATTCCCTTCAGCTGGGCAGCCCCAGCCAGGCCCAGTGGAGCTGTGGGCACTGCTGGGAGGGAGGCTGACACATCCCAGGGACACAGAGAGGTTTTAGCCATCTCTTGTACTTTTCCCAGTGGTTTCTCTCTTTGGATGGATCTGATCAAGCTTTCAGGTCCTCTCTTCCTAGGAGAATGTTTGCTAAACAGCTGCAGCCAGTTAAAGCTCTGAGTACAGCAAAGGGAGGAAACAGCATTAATTCCTTACCCTACCTACAGCAGAATACAAGGATCTTTATCACTGAAATCTCTTGCAAGACTGACACAAACCTTGAGGCTCAGCTTGCCAGTTCTCAGATCAGTCAGTTAGGATACATTGCACAGGAGAGAATTGAGTTCTGAAGTACTTCAGTGTAGGGATTGGTAAAGACAGACACTAAAGAAATGGAAGTTATTTCCAGAGGCAGCCCATTGCTCCTGCAGTAGCTGTTCCATCACTTTGTTGTCTTTGTGGAAGTGCCCTCTGCAGCCTCATGGGCAGCCTCAGCAGGGAAAGAGCCAGAGAATGTAACAGGGTGTATGGGAATGGTATCAGTTCTGGGGGGGAATGAGGAGACAATTAATGATAATTAAAAGTGTAGCACTATCAGACAAAACACATTTGACTTAAACCTTTTCTCTTACTCTTCTTTTCCAATAGAAACTATGTTCCAACTTCCTGTCAACAACCTTGGCAGTTTAAGAAAGGCCCGGAAAACTGTGAAAAAAATACTTAGTGACATTGGTTTGGAATACTGTAAAGAACATATAGAAGTAAGTATGGCACCTCCAAGGGGCAGAGCTAAAATGCTGCAGAGTGAGGGGGACAGGGAGATATTTGTGTATGCCATGATTTATTTTTAGACCTGTTTAGGTGCCACAGAAACATGAGGTACAATGTACCTGTACACACTTTTAGAAACATTAATGGCTACTGAAATCCAGTAATGCTGGAAGAACCAGGGATGGTGTGGGATGTTGGGGCAGAAATGGGGCTGAGGTTTTCAGGAAGTGTTTGTGCTGCAGCAGGTCCTGAAGTCACAGAATCACCTCTGCCTGGGTCAGTTCCTTTGTGCTGCTCTTCTGGACAAACTCCACTGCTGAGGCTCTGCCTGTTCTTTCAGTGTCTCTTTAAAGAGCATTTAAGTGAGATGTGCAAGAAAGAAATGCCAATCCTTCCTGCTTGCAGAATTTGTGGAGCAAGTCTCATGTTTAAGGGGAGGATTCTGAACTGGGAAATGTAACTTGCAGTATTCATTTCAGTGGAAGTGTTATTTTTGAGTCCTTACATGTTGCTGCTTTCATGCCAAAGGTGAAATGCCAAAGAAATGCTTCATAAGATAATTTTTTTAATAAGAATCAGGTGGACATCACACATATCCAACTTTAAAAGCTTCCTGTGTGAAATTAATTAAAAGCCAAACAAAACCAATCAAACCAAATAAATACCATACCACCACCCCCAGAAAAAGCAGCCAAAAAACCCCAAACCTATACATCAATTTGAGAACACTTTTCTCCAGGATTGCTTTTGGAATGAGATGAGTTTGTAACTACAGTGTTGGGTTGGTGAGGAGGGTGAATGCTGAAGATGTTGTGCAAGTGTTCTGTGATATGTGAGAATATTCAGAGCTCTCCCAGGAGGTGCCCCCCCAAACTCCCCCACTGTGTGATGGTCTCTGCCTTGGCCAGCAGCCCCTGGGAGGGTGCAGGGGTGCTCAGGGATTGCTTAAGGGAGCCCTTGGGCCTTGGTTCTGACTCTGTCCTCTCTTCCCATCTTCCCTTCTCCAGGATTTTAAGCAGTTTGAACCTAATGACTTTTATTTGAAAAACACTACATGGGAGGATGTGGGACTGTGGGACCCATCGCTTACAAAAAACCAGGTTGGTAAGAGTTTCAGTGGGCACTGAGGCTGGACATGGGTCGTGCTGAAGGGCATTTCCCAGACATGCCAAGAGCTTTTCCTGCACTTTCCCTCACAGATTTTCAGGTATTGGCAGCTCAAGGGCCAGCAAAAAGCTGTGTGCTTTTTTCTTAGTTTTGTGAAGTTGCTCCTGGTGTGTATCTCAGGAGATGGATCTTTGCTCAAGTCAAACAGCTGCACCTTAGGAGTCCATTCCCACCTGTTCCCAAGCCTGGCACAACTTTACCAGCCCTCTGGCCAAAGGATCAACAACTTTATACAATTAGCAATGAGGTTTTTACCTTTCAATAAATGTTTTATTCCTGGTTTCCACCCTTTGCAAAGCTGTTTCACTGGACACTCTCTGCTGCTCAGGGCAGGGTCACTGTCAGTGCAGCCCTGGGTCCCACATCTGCTTTGGGCATTTCCAGTCCTGCACAGCAGCTCAGTGGCACTGGAAGTCCTGCCTTGTGATGTTTCTGAGCCAGTAATAAAGGAATTTTGAGTTGAGCCAGCAGTGGAGGAGGAGATGATGCTCTTGGTTCAGGCAAGTGGTGTGGGCTGCAGCAGTGACAGGTCAGAAACCTCTCTGCAAAGGAATCCCTGTGTGAGCACCTCAGAGCTCAGGTACTGCTCTCAGAGGAAACTGGGGTCCATCCTGTGATGGATTCCTCCTGTTCATCTCTTAGAACTACCTTTCATAAAAGATACTGATGTCCCTTTTTCTAGGTAACCCAGAATAAAAACTATAATATAAAGGGAGACAGCTCTTGGTTGGTTGGTTGGTTTGTTGGGGCCTGTCTCCAGCAGATGTGTGAGGCTTCAGCAGGTGTCCAGAGGAGAAATTCCAGCTTGGTTCTGCAGAGGGAGAGTGCAGCTCCCTCCCCTGTGACCTGTGTGTAGCTCGGTGCACAGGACTTGGTCTGACATTCAGGAGGAATCTCTGTAACTCTGAATTCCCTGTGTTACCCCTCCTGAAGTGCCAGGCTGCTTGTGGCTGTTCCTAAGGCCTGTGGCACTTCAGACTGTTACAGCAGTTGACAAGAGCTGCATTGGCAGCGTGTTAAATAGGACAAAAGCTGCAGGCAAACTGCAAGGGTGGAATTCCCAAATTCCTTTCTGTTCCTCATTTGAGATTGATTTAAAAATCAGGTTTGTGCTTTGATCACAAAGAAGAGGCTTGGTGGCTTTATGGGCTTAGATAGCCTGTGTCTTGGTAAGCTTAAATCCTTTTGTTCACCAAAAAAAAGTTTGGGCTTCCATCTTTGCTATTAAAGTGTGTAATGGATAAAGGCACTGAAATAGCTCAAGTTCTAGATCCATATTACATCTATCAAGTTTGGCAGATTCAGGTGGGCAGTATCTCATCTGAATGCAGTCTCATTTCCTCAAACAGCCCTGCTTGGCTTTCCCCCAGAAGGGAGCTTACAGGGACCTGTTCTTGCAGCTCAGCTGCAGGGAGGAGGCTTTTTGTGACTGACAGGGAAAGACACTTCTGACTCAGCCTCACCTGCCCAGGTCATGATCAAACCCTTGAGAGACCCCTTGGCACTCATCACATCGTGTGTGTGTTCATGTGATCAGCTTTTTAGGGCCTGATCTGCAGGCCAGAAGTGGGAGAGGAGCAAATCGAAGGTTTGAGGCAGTTGCAGGGGGGCTCGTGAGTGTTGTTTAGAAAGGTTGTGTAGAGAATATCATGGGTGTTACTTTGCTGAGAAGTGCTGTTGAGTATTTAGTCTGTGCTCTGTTCTCTGTTCAAGGACTATCGGACAAAGCCCTTTTGCTGCAGTGCATGTCCCTTCTCCTCGAAGTTCTTTTCAGCCTACAAAAGCCACTTCCGGAATGTTCACAGCGAAGACTTTGAGAACAGGATCCTGCTCAACTGCCCCTACTGTACCTTCAACGCGGACAAAAAGACTTTGGAAACGCACATTAAAATATTCCATGCTCCCAATGCCAATACACCGAGTGGAGGCATCAGCACTTTCAAAGATAAAAACAAACACGAGAGCCTTAAACCCAAGCAGGCTGACAGTGTGGAACAAGCTGTTTATTACTGTAAGAAGTGCACTTACCGTGACCCGCTCTACGAAATCGTTCGAAAGCACATTTACAGGGAACATTTTCAGCACGTTGCTGCTCCTTACGTAGCCAAGGGAGGCGAAAAGTCCCTCAATGGTGCAGTTCCATTGGGCTCCAGTGCCCGAGAGGAGGGGGGTATCCACTGCAAACGATGCCTTTTCATGCCGAAATCCTACGAAGCTTTAGTGCAGCACGTGATCGAAGACCACGAGCGGATCGGATACCAGGTCACGGCAATGATAGGTCACACCAACGTGGTGGTGCCGAGGTCTAAACCCTTGATGCTAATAGCTCCCAAACCCCAGGATAAAAAGGCCATGGGACTCCCTCAGAGGATGGGTGCCCTCTCCGCTGGCAGCGTTCGCTCGCTCTCGTCACAGCAGATGATGAACAGACTCACTATACCAAAGCCCACGTTAAATTCTGCAGGAGTCAATATGATGTCAAACGTTCACCTACAGCAGAACAATTACGGGGTTAAATCAGTCCCCCCCAGTTACGTTGGTCAGCCAGGGGGGAGGCTCAGCCTCAGTGGCAATGCACCTGTTTCTCTTTCCCAACAATCACAAAGCATGAAACAGTTTTCAGCGAGTGGCAATGGAAGGCCTTACACTCTGGGAGGGGAGCAGAGGTCCCAGGCCTCAGCCAGGTACTCGCTGCAGTCTGCCAACTCCTCCTCGCTGTCGTCGGCGCAGCTCAAACAGACGTCGATGTCGCAGTCCCAGGCAGCATCCAGAGCTCTGGGTCAGTCTGGCTCCAAATCCCCCATGGCTGCTACAGGGCCTTCCGCTGTCAACACCTCGTCCACGCAGAAGTGGAAAATCTGTACAATCTGCAACGAGCTGTTCCCCGAAAACGTGTACAGTGTCCACTTTGAGAAGGAGCACAAGGCCGAGAAGGTGCCTGCAGTGGCAAACTACATCATGAAAATCCACAACTTCACGAGCAAATGTCTCTACTGTAACCGCTACCTGCCCACGGACACGCTGCTCAACCACATGCTGATCCACGGGCTGTCCTGCCCCTACTGCCGCTCCACCTTCAATGATGTGGAGAAGATGGCCGCCCACATGCGCATGGTGCACGTGGACGAGGAGATGGGACCTAAAACCGACTCCACACTGACCTTTGATCTGACATTGCAGCAGGGCAGCCACACCAACATCCACCTCCTCGTCACCACCTACAACCTGCGGGATGCTCCTGCCGAGTCCGTCGCTTACCACGCTCAGAACACCCCCCCGGTCCCGCCCAAACCGCAGCCCAAAGTCCAGGACAAATCCGACGTACCCGTCAAAAGTTCTCCACAAGCAGCAGTGCCCTACAAAAAAGACGTGGGGAAAACTCTGTGTCCTCTGTGCTTTTCAATCCTAAAAGGCCCCATCTCCGACGCGCTGGCACATCACCTGCGGGAGAGGCACCAGGTGATTCAGACGGTTCACCCCGTGGAGAAGAAGCTGACCTACAAGTGCATCCACTGCCTGGGCGTGTACACCAGCAACATGACGGCCTCCACCATAACGCTGCACCTGGTGCACTGCAGGGGCGTGGGCAAGACCCAGAACGGGCAGGACAAAGGGACATCGTCCCGGCTGGGCCAGTCCCCGGCGGCCGCGCCGGTGAAACGCGCCTACGAGCACATGGAATTCCCCATGATGAAGAAGAGGAAGATGGATGATGATGACTCCCCCTCTGCCTTTGAGGAGAAGCCTGAAGAGCCTGTAGTTCTAGCACTGGACCCCAAGGGTCACGAAGATGATTCGTACGAAGCCAGGAAAACGTTTCTTACAAAATATTTCAATAAGCAGCCCTACCCTACTCGGAGAGAAATTGAAAAGCTGGCGGCCAGTTTGTGGCTCTGGAAATCTGATATCGCATCTCACTTCAGCAACAAAAGGAAGAAATGTGTTAGGGATTGTGAGAAATACAAACCCGGGGTGCTGCTGGGCTTCAACATGAAAGAGCTGAACAAAGTCAAACACGAGATGGATTTTGATGCTGAATGGCTGTTTGAAAACCACGACGAGAAGAATTCCAGAGTCAATGTCAGTAAGACTGTTGATAAAAAAATCAACTTGGAAAAAGACAATGACAGTTCCTCAGACAGCTACGAAAACCTCGAGGAGGAATACAACGAGAGCCGCAGTCCCTTCGGCCAGCGCGTCTCTGACGTGGGTGGGAAAGCCTCGTCCAACAGCTCCATGCAGAAGCCCCAGGACAGCATAGCCAAGGAAATCATGGAGGAAAACATGTTACAGGCTCCAGAGAAGGCTGAGCAAAAACCAGAGGAAAGCTCTAAATATGAAGAGATGATTGCTGCTGAAGAGCCAACAAAACTGGTAGGTGATGTTTCAGATAGTGAAGGTGATCAGGATGACCAGGATGATGCAGTGGAGTGGAAAGACGGGGCTTCCCAGTCTGAGAGCGGGCCTGGCTCCCAGCAGGTGTCAGATTTTGAAGATAATGCATTGGAGGTAAAGCCAGAAGTGTGGACAGATGAATCTTCCCAAAGCGAAGATGCTGGGAGCAGTAAACCCACTGTGGAGGCCAAGGGGGGTGGATCTGAGAGTGATGAAGAACAGTCAAAGTGGAAGAATCGTTCCTATGGAAAAGTAGAAGGGTTTTGGTCCAAGGACCAGTCGCAATGGAAAAACACCTCCGAGCTGGAGGAGAGCCTGGCCAGCGAGCAGATGGAGTGGCAGAGCAGCACAATGGACAGCGAGGACGGCGACGGCTTCGGGGCTGTGGGGGCTGAGCCCATGCACGGCAGCCTGCCCGGGGTGGAGCTCAGCAGCCAGCAGGCGTGAGCCAGGGTGGCTCTGCCCCGAGGGTGGCACTGCCCCGGGGGTGGCTCTGCCCTGTGGGTGGCTCTGCCCCGGAGGTGGCACTTACCCCGAAGGTGGCTCTGCCCCAAGGGTGGCACTGCTCTGAGGGTGGCACTTACACCGAAGGTGGCTCTGCCCCAAGGGTGGCACTACCCCGAGGGTGGCTCTGCCCCTGAGGTGGCTCTGCTCTTTGGGTGACACTACCCCGTGGGTGGCTCTGCCCCATGGGTGGCACTACCCCGAGGGTGGCACTACCCCGGAGGTGGCACTGCCCTGGCACTGCTCCCCTGCTGCCCAGGGTCACATCCAGACCTGCAGGCCGAGGGCTGGCAGCTGCTGCTGGGATGAGCACAGTAACTTAATGTGAAAATGGAAGCGCTGGTGACTCCAGAATGCACAGAGAGAAAAGCAGAGCGTTGTTTTATCTGCGTTTTCAGCCCTCCTCTCACCTTGTCCATGTTGAGTTGTGTCTTTCCACGAGGCCCCTCTCCGGCAGTGCCCTGTATAGCAGACTCTGGGGACATGGAGTTTTCATGTATCATTCTGAATAGTTGAAATGTATATTTGTACAGTCTTTTAGACCTATTCAAGTGAAGCTTATGGAACTGTTCTTGTGTACCCATCATAGATCTGTTTCTCTTTTTTAGTGTTGCCCTGCTGTGTAATAAATGCTGTATCTAGTTTCCCTAGCAAAGCTTGAGACTGCTCTAGTATCAATTTTGACAGACTTAGTTTTTGCACATAACCTTGTACAATCTCCAACCAGAGGCCAGCAACATAAAAATATATCTGGGCTCTGTTGTATTATAGAATTTTCTTGTTCTGAATATCCTTGACATGACAACTGATGAAAAACATATTTCAGAGCCATTTTCTGAAATCTTTTAAGCTAAAAAAGAAAAATCACATGCAAGAAACAAGTTTGCAGCTACTAATTTTGACACCTTTTAGATCTGTATAAAAGTGTATTGTGTTGAAGCAGCACACAGACAAAGTGCTGGGTTTGGATATTTAGTTTTATCTTTAGTTAACACCAACAAGGTGTTGTATTCATTTATACCATCTAATATATGACACACTGTTGTAGTATGTATAATTTTGTGATCTTTATTTCCCTTTGTATTCTTCATTTAAGCATCTAAATAAATTGCTGTATTGTGCTTAATGTAAATATTTGCTTTATTACATACAAGTGTTCCATTCCTGGTTGGTAAATCCCACCTCACTATATTCATTCCTTCTTTTTTGCCTCTGTTTTTCCAGGTGCTCCCCAGCCCTGCTGGGGCCTCTCTGTTTAGTACTTACTCAATACTTATCTCCTTCAAGGTTATTGAGAACCTACAGAGTAACTTGGGCTGAGATGTGTTCCTGTTCTGTAGAACACAGTTATAAATAGGATTGTACTGGTTTGCTTGTTCTGCATCCTTGGGACAGGAGCTGTGTGAATTCTTCCATGAATAGAGATTTGCTTCCACCTGGAAAATCCTTCCCTGGGAGCAGGAGGGCAGAGCTTTGGAACACTGACCCTTCCCACAGGGAGGAGCACGAGCCTGGGCCAGCCTGGAAGGTAAAGTAACTGAAAAACTGGAACTGAGTTTATTCAAAGCTGGTTTGGCCAGGCCAGGCCTGCAGTGTGGCTCCTGAGCAGGGGATTCACTGAGGGGACTCTGCTGTGATGAGAAAAAACCTCCTCAAGTGCAGTGGGGAAGTGCAGCAGCCTTTACCTGTTTAGCAATGACACAAACAATGTGGTATCCTTTTAGCAATGTGCATCACATTTGTCTCAGTACCTGGCAAGGTAATCTGAGTATCAGCAAACTCTACAGTTAAAAATCAGATTTCAGTGTTCTGAACTCCTGGGTGTAGTCAGTGAAGAGTAAGACTGAAATACGAACTCTTTAGGAGTGTTTCATTTGCCAGAAAATTCCAGGAAATACCATTTTATACAGTGATTAAATTAAAGGTTTTGCACATAACAATTCTCTTACCAGGATATCAAGGATGGAGAGTGGTTATTTTAAGTCTTGGCATAAACTTTCTAGTATTTCAAACTAGTTACTCTTCAAATCTGGCTTTGAGGCCAGTCACGGGTTCCTCTCCAGATTTGAGGCTAACCACAATTTTGAGGAAGTCAGAAAGGGGAAGAAAATAGCTCAGTAAAACTGGAGGAACCTTAACCCAATGTGTGTAATTTAGGATATTGTTCTGTGACCTGGATGGGCTGGAAGTTACCCACATTTCACAGCCCCTCTGCAGGCCTGGAGCACATCCTCACCAGTCAATACTTGACCCTTTGACACGGATTTTCGTGGCAAACCTGAATACTCACCCAGTATTTTTATAGAAGAATTCTGTCATTCTTGCTATAAGAAATGAGCAAGTTTCAAATACTCATTAGTTCGGTTACAGGAAAGTTTCCCATTGTGTAGAACACACATTTCACACACTGCTATGGTAGGAAAACAAATTAATTTCCATTTTAGTCAGAACCAAAAGATTTCAGAAATATGTCATGTGCTTTGTCTCTCCAGTTTTGTTAATAAAGAAGCTGATATCTGCCTAAGCAGATTGGTATAACCAGGAGTATTTTGTCTGATTTGCCTCTCTAACCCCTCATTTGTGATGATCCATTACAAGAACCTGCATTGCAGGGGCAGAGGCAGCCACTCGCTCTTGTCTCTATTGCTTTATATTTTAATTTGACTTTATCTTTCATCATCAGTCCCACTAATAAATATGAAAAGGTTGTGTTCATTTATTTCTGCATCAGAAGAGCTTTGGTCTCCATGGTTACAGCCATGCAGCTTTACTTTCACCATAAGCTTGGCTTTTTTTTTTTTCCCCTTTACAGACTTTGCAGTGGGTTCTCCATCTTGAGCTTCTCCACAGGCATTTGTAAAACAAGCATTTTTTTCCATTTCTCCATATTGTACTTGATGCAAAGCCAATCATCTAAAAGGTACATCCCCTCCTTGGTTCCCTGTTAAAGAACTTAGGGGGTTCAGTGTTCCTGGGCCTGTTTTGAAGTTAAAACCTCACAAATGCTGCAGTGCAGGGATGGGCTGTGCTGCTGCTGGTCCTGCCTAAATCACACCTACACTGCAAAGTGACACATCCAGAGGTCCAGAACATCTGCACAGACAGAAAGTTTATCTCTGTCATCCAGGTTATATCACACAACAGATTGTAAAATACTGCTCCTGGTGCAAAGTGTGCTGGAAGCTTCAGCCACGTGGTGTTTGTGGCATTTTAAAATTCTGCCATACACTTCATGTTCTCTTACAAAATCTGAGTGTTTGTGGAGCTGGCAGTGTTGGCACAGGACTGGCAGGTTTGACAGGCTGCACTAGAGCACTCCTCAACCCTCTGATCATTTCAAATATAAAACATGAAGGGAAACAAAGTGAGCTTTTGGACATTGTCTTCACTGATTTTGGAAGCTCAACCAAGTACAGACTCCTGGGATCAAATCTTGGAATAAATCTTCCTTCTCCACAGAGCTACAACAGGGTCAGAAATGTGTGCTTCCCCTTAGAGCTGCCAGCCAAAGCAGAGATGTAACAGTCAGGATATCCTAAAGTAATGAACCTTTACGAATAAACTCAGGCACCTTTCCTAGAAACCTCTTGGTTATCAAGAATTACTTGCTTTGATTTTTGGTACCTGCACAGTTCCCAGAGAGAAAATCTTTAGCTGGGGAAGGCTCTGCAGGTTGGAGGGGCGAGGTGCTGCCAGGGGCTGTCAGAAACAGAAACAGGGCAGAAATTCAGCTTCTTGCTCAAGAACATGAAATAATACTTGAGGGAATTGTCTGCTGAAAGAGACAAGGAGGTGGAATCATCATCTCAGAACTGAAGTTGCTCTCCAATAATAATAACTGACTTTGTAAGCAGTGCTGAAAATGTGAAGTTGTTTACTCTCACACCTGATTCTACAGACTTTGAAATTGTCTTAGCTGGGTTAATATTGAACAGATAAAAATAGAGTAGAACACGGGGGAAATTAGTTTTAAAGCACAGAGAAATGCAAATGGATTAATACCACTTGAAAATACTGACTACAGAAGAAATACAGAATGGGATTTGGGCTTGCTTCTGGGGGTTTTTAAGAATTCAAATAATTGATTAATCCCGAATTGAGGAGATAAAATAATTTCTGTAGTGCAGCAATCCAAACCTCTAGCTAAAATCCCAGTCTTGGTGGAAAAGAAAGAGCCTGTCTTTCCCCTGAGGTTGATGCTCTCCAGGATCTAAACTTCACCTATTTCCAGAGGCCAGTTTGCTATTTAGATTAAATCCTCCCGTGTATTTATGTGCAATTCTCATCCCTGTGTTTCATCACCTCCTTCCCATGGGCACAACTTCTAATGTAACACAAACCCAAGTTTTTCTTCTCCGACTCAGCCTTCACGAGCACTGGGAAAGACAAGCTGAAGAACCTGAATTGATCATGGAAGTGCTACTAGTCATGACCTGCACCCCTGTGAAACAGAAAGGACAAAAAGCCTGAAGCAAAGAAACTGAGAGAACATCCAGCTGTAATAATTCATGGTGGAATATGAACACTGCCATTGTCTTCTCCAAAATAAAAGGAGAGAGAAGGAAAAGTTCCAGATCACTCAGCTTTCCAAGTAAAATAATCTGCCTCATTTCTAGGGCAGCACTGCCAGTGGTCAGCCCGGGAGCCAAGGGCAGAAATGGGGCTGTGAATGACAGTAATTAGGCTTAACGAGCTGGGTGCCAATCTGTGCAGAAAGCTCTGGCCAGAGCAGCCCACGGGCACAGCCTTGAAAGCAGCCTCGGGCTTTCCCACAGCTCATGAAACCACTGTCCCACTCTGGTTTGGAACCACTTACTTGAGAGGTAGTGAGAGCACTTACTATCCAAAATTCCTCCAGAAAGACGATGCCACAGTTGCAATGAGAATTTACTATTTTTTTAGATTCCTGTGATAGTAAATCTGATACTTTGATGTCTAATACCTTACTACATCTATAATATTGCAGCTGTTTTGACTCACCTTCCCCTCTGACCTGCAGGTACCACGTGTTTTCTCTGTACCCCCTTGCCATGGGGCGTTTTTGGGGGTGATTTCCCACAACTGTGCCATAACCACTTCCAAAACCACTCCTCCTTTGACTGCATCCACCAAACTCATGGAGGAACTCTTGTTACCAGCCCGAGTTAAAGAAGCTCCTTCACTCTTACCTGAGGTTCAGCTGCTGAATCACTGGGAAATGAGAGGCAAAGCTCCCAGTCCATGCAAGGTTTTCCAAAGAGGGGGCCAAGGAAAGTTTTCCACAGTGGAACAAATGCCCCCAGGGCAGGAGGAATCTCTGTGCTGTGCACAGCTCACAGGCTGAGATGAAATAATTCCTTTGTGGTCAGGCTGCTGGGAAACTCAAAGGAGAAGTGAGGGGGTTGCCTGCTAAACAGGAGGGGGATGTGGGGAAGAGGGAGATGTCTTGAAATTTCAAAGGCTCTTGAAGTGATCAAAAGAGAAAGGTTTAAACAGAAGGAAAGCGTTTTTGCCTCCACATCATTCCTGTGTGTCCCCAGATCATAAAGGCCAGATCATGCTGGCTGCTGGAAGATCTCTCTTGATCTGCCCCTGTATTCTATTAACTTAAAGATCCAACAATAAGGCAATAAACTGAGAAAATCAAGATTAAAAGAATTACAGAGGAATTTAGCATTTGGAAGGCAGCATAGCATGTTCAGATGAGGCCTGATCAAATAATAGTAATGAAAGGATTAAAACATTTGCGAGAGCTTTTGAAAAATCAAGTACACACAGTTCTGCACTTGCAGGCAAATAAAAGCACTGGCATGTAGAATCATGCCTGGAAGATTAAAACTTCTGGTGGCAGCTTTAGAGACTTCAGTCAGCTGCATTTTAACAGGCAGCCAGGTTATGCAGGGAGACAAATTGTGGGCACACTGTGGAAGGCACTAAAAGCAGCCTGGAGAAATGCAGCTGGGAGCCCCCAAGACCCAGTCCCAGAAGGCACAGGAAACACAAGGAACAGTAAGAAAACGACCCTTTAAGGGCAGAGTGGCCACTCTGAGCACTGCAGCCCAGCAACAGAGCAAAGCTGGGTCTAAAGGTGATAATTTCCAGGGTACAGCACAAAAAATTCTCTTCAGGACAGGAGTAGTTTCTGTCCTAAGGCAAACGCAGCAATGTCAAACCACTCCAACATTCTGAGCACAAGCCTTGGAGCCCAAGTTTTGCTTTCCTCCCACACTGCACATCCTTCACCCAGCATTCCTTGCAGGAGTTGGATTCCATTCTCCATATGGAGCACCTTTACTACCACAGACAGGTAAAGGAATCAAACTACTGCTCTGCAAGACCAAAATGACTGAATGAGGAGCACAAGCTGCAGAATTTTCTTCCTGGAGAAACACAAAAGTCCTTTCCTTCCTGTTCTAAACATTTCTGTGCAAGAACTTTGGAGCAAAGTCAATTCCATGCAAGTTCCAGAAAGCATCACGTAGATCTTGTTGACTGAAACTGGTCATTAATGACAACCTTTCACTTACAACATATAATTTCCTCAAGGCAAGGATAAATCAGGCTTCCCTTGTGAAATACAATACCATGAAAATACAAAAAATCTGCCAAAGAGTTATTTGTATTTCATAAATAATAATGAGATGCATGAAGTCAAGAGAATTTAGAAAAACACAGGAGAAAACCCAACAACCATATCCCATTTTCCACCCTCAATCTCTCCATATCTGTTCAGCAGCTGCAATAATGATCTGCACAAATCAATAATCTTGCTGAAGCCTTGGGAACTCAGTTCACTGGCTGCTTGGTGAGGAGACAGAGAACAAGGATGCACACAGGAGTGTGGGACAGCCCCCAGGAGCTCACACAAAATGTGCTCTCAGTGTACAGTGCCAGCCTTGGTGCTTGTTCTGTTCTGTTACACAGCAGGTGATGGGTTCAGCTCCTCACTGACACAATCATTTCCCCAAGATGCTGATGCCAGAAGGAGCAAGTCCTTTCCAGCAGGAGGGCTGGATGTGTTTTGTTGCCATTTGTGGCTGGTGTGACAATCTGTGTCTGTGAGGATCCTCGGGCAGCCAGCCCTGGCTGTGCCTGCCCAGACTCCCAACTGCCTCGTGCTCAGCTTCAGGAAAGCCAAAAGGGAACAGGAGTGAAACAAGAATGAGGCAAACCAAGGGAAATAAAAACCAACATTCTGATCATTTCAACCTTCAGGAGCAGCACAGGCAGAGACCTTCACAGCGCCCTTCTACCACAAATACTCTCATTTCATCAGTCAGGTAACTCCTTGTGTCCTTGGCTTTTACTGCCAGCTCTGTTCTCAGGTTCCCAGGTCCCTGTCCAGTGGGATGGGCAGATCCAGAGAGGGACTATTACAGCAAGCTGGTAAAAAAAGAAAAAAAGAACAACAAACACTAACAAAACCTTTGGGACCAGAGGATGCATTTGGGGATGCTAAAGCTGCTGGTTCACATCATTGTGAGGCTGCTGTCAATCACCTGAAATGTCAGAGCAATCAGAGCAGGTTCTTGATGACTGGAAAAAAGCCAAATGTCATGTTCAGCTCCCAGAAGGCTGAGGAGGAACTACAGGATGTTCAACCTAACCTCAGTCACAAAAAAACCAACACGGGCACACTTACAGACACACACAGGCAGGCAGACACACAGACAGACACACACATGTCCTGCATGCCAGCTCCTGGAAGCACTGGGCAATCCTTGCAGGTGTCCCCGAGCAGGCGCAGCCCAGCAGGGAGCGCGCCCCAGCCCGGCCCAGCCCAGCCCGGCCCGGCCCGGCCCAGCCCAGGTGTGAAATGCTCCCCGGCACAGCCGGCTCCCTGCGGCGTTCAGTGAAGCACAAAACCAAGGGCGAACATGCCACGCTCACACCTGTCTGTCTTTTTTTCCCCCCCAACTATATTGACACATGGACTCTGCGACAAAATGAATGCTACTGAAGCCCAAAAATATCTGCACTGACTATAAATATATTATGAAAGAGCGTTAAACTGTGCCCTAAAGCACTGCCGATTGGCTGCCTGTGATGTCACACAGCCCCGAGCCCGGGGAAGCGCCGGGCTGGGCAGGCTCCGCTCCGAGCCGAGCTGCGGGCAGCGCGGGGACAGCCACGGTGTGAGCGCCGTGTAACCAGAGCGTAACCATGGAGGAACCAGAGTGTAACCGTGGTGTAACCAGAGTGTAACCGCAGTCTAACCAGTGTAACCACACTGTATAACCAGATTGTAACCACGGTTTAAACAGAGTGTAACCATAGTATAACCAGAGTGTAACTACATCGTGTAACCAGAGTCTAACCACCCTGTGTAACCAGTGTTACCAGGGTTTAACCAGAGTGCAACCACACTGTATAACCAGAGTGTAACCACGGCATAACTGCACAGTGTAACCGCACGGTGTAACCCCACTGCAACCACAGTGTAACCCCACTGTAACCCCACGCTCACTGTCCCACAAGCACAGCGCAGCTGCAGCAGACCCTCACCTTCCCCCAGGACCCGCTGTGCCCTCAGGCCCTGCTGTATTCACAGCCCGATCCCAAGGCACAGGACAGCGTTTTACTTGCAGAGAAGCTTCCTAAAGGGTGGAGTAAATCAGCGTTTGGGTATTAAAGACGCATTTGAGCACATGCAGAGGAAGCAGTTTGTTGTTCCCCTGCAGTGGTGACCTTACATTTCAAGTCAGAGGTGAGCTAGGTACAGCACTCTTCCCTGTCCCAACAGGAACCTGGCCTTCAATCCTTTTGAATAAACTGCTATGGGAGTGAGGAAAATTTTACACAAACACCAACAATACCATTGTCCCAGGCTGCTCCAAACCCTGTCTAACCTGGCCTAGGCACTTCCAGGGATAGGGCAGCCACAGCTCTGGGCAGCCTGTGCCAGGACATCACCACATTCACAGCAAAGAATTTCTTCCCAACATCCCATCTAACATTGCTCTCCAGGCATTGCCCCTTGTCCTGTCACTCCAGGACCTTTTAAACAGTCCCTTTCCATCTTTCTTGTTGGCACCTTCAGGTGAAGGCTA